>NC_091048.1:9551141-10205855 GCF_963966145.1 Tenebrio molitor | reverse complement strand
CTATAAACAATCTTACATTAATTCGCTTGCCTAGGAGTTGCGGGTAATGCCGGCCGGTGTGGCCGGTATTGCCCCTTTTGCACACTTGCAATAAATTTTAGCCTGTACAAAATTGTATCTTATATTTTCTGCCGAAGTGTTCTCGGGATAATAATGTCTCAGAGCTGTTGCTGTTCTATGAGTCAGTAATGCAGCCGCCATACGAACATTCTGCCTCTTTGGACCTTCAACAGTGAAATGGTTCATTGTTAATTTGAAACAACTGCGAATTTCCTTTTCGTTTCATGATATTAACTCATGTAACATATCCTTATTAATTTTACTGCCATTAAATAAAAATTCTGAGTCGAGTAACCAGTTTATAATTAATTTAAAAAAATGTGGAACGTCAAAAAATAAATTTTTGAACCCGTCAACTGGTGGATAATAAAAGGGTGTCCATAAGACACATTTAATTCTCGTCATAATGAAAAATGTGTTGGTCCACAATCACTTACACAGGCAACAACTTGAAAACCTACGTGCTGTAACTCGAATATAATTTTATGTCATCATTTGATCAAAATCGGCAAAAACAGGAGTTTTCCATTTTCCAAATAAGCCTCTGGCGTTTACAATTTGAAGCTGTGAATGGGGTCCTATTAGGCGATCGTGCTTTGTATCATATTCGTAGGTTCCAGCTACTGTCATTTCATCATATTGCAGAACTACGAGCCTATCAGTTGCTGACATAGTCGTTCCTGCAGTCTTTAGAAATTGTAAAACCATTTTCAATAAACCCTGTTGCATGTCCATTTTAGAAGCCCATTTTTGCGGTGGCCAAATTCCTGCATAAACAATGGGTAATTAATACATTTTTTATACTACAGAATATACAGGCTGTTCGATAAATAGACGGCCCACTCTTCACCGCAACCTCACAGAGTCCAAAGGAATTATACTGTGTATTTGCTTTTTTGTTTTTATTACCAGTTGAAGAACGAGTGGAGTTTAAAAATGACCACTGACAGAGTAGGTTTTATTAGCGCCTATTTTGTTGTATCCAGTACTCTGTTCGGAAAAAAAGGAAAAATGTCACATTTGACGGCAAACGAGCACTTGCAAAACATTTTCTAGCCGTGTAATACATAAAAAAATTTCGGCGGACAATTTATTTAAAGCAAAATATAATCATTTTTGTTAAACAATTACCAGATAGAGAATTCATTTTTCTTCCATTGGCAACATAAAGGATTCAAGAAGCGACTGTCACGACAAAAATCAACCAATTCCTCAAATACTCAAAACCGTCGTCGTCGTTTCTGTTATTCCTAAACCATCGCTTGATACCCCGCTCGGCCCCTACTCCTATGCACAATGTACAGCTTGCGATAAAGGATACAAATTTGCCCGACATCAATATTTTACACTTAAAAAATTGTACAAAAATGCCACATGACACTGACATTTTGTGCTGCCAACCTAAAATCTTCCATTAAAAATTCCTTTGTCGATTTTCTTGCCTAGGCAGGGAAATGCTAGTTTCCAGACGATTTAGAGTTTAGACGAATGAATAATCAGTGTTTCTAGACGGAGGCCGAAAAAATTCTGTGGCGTATCAAACAATAATTTCGACGACGAATGCAATTTAATTCAATATGAATGAAAGTTTATAATAAATATTCAAATCGTCGACCATCAAGCTGTATACATATTCGGGCCTGTCGCAGCAATCCTGTTCTCAGATTTTCAAAAACATCTACATATTCGATTTCGCGATTCATTCACATCCGGAACATCGGTAGCATAAACAATTGATTTCACATGAGCCCAAAAATAAAAATCTAAAGGAGTTAAGTCCATACTCCTGGCGGGCGACGGAAAAGGGCCACATCGGCCTATCAATCTTTGCGGAAGTGTGTTATTCAAATATTCCACAACAGCTCGGTGTGCATGAGGAGGCGCTCCGTCTTGCATACACCACATACTGAATCGCTGTTGCAAAGGCAGTTCGTCTAAGAAATTTTCTAACTCGTTTTGTAAAAAATTCAAATAAGCATCTCCGGTTAGAGTATAGGGTATAAAAAAGGTACCAACTAAGGAATTTTGAAAGATCCCACTCCAAACATTTAACGCGAATCGCAGCTGCTGATTTGATATTCTAGTGACATGTGGATTATCTACTGACCAATAACACAAATTGCTTAGATTTAACACCCCATTCCACGAAAAGTTTGCTTCGTCTGAAAAACAAAGGTTAAAAGTTAATTGTGGATCTTCATTGTTCCTTTGCAACAGCCATTCAGAAAACTCCCGCCTTCTCGGAAGATCTTTAGGCAATAACGCTGGGACGCGTTTAATGTGATTAACATAACTTTCTGACCCTAACGAAATTTAAATGCAGGCAGCAATACGTTTGCCATTCATAACTCGATCCAAAAACATGAATTATTTTAAAGTTTTGTGTGGTTTGGACATCCCTCACTTTCACTCACAACATGGCAGTAATCGACAATATTCCTTTTTATTTAAGAAACTGATTCATCATATATCAATATCACATCGATCCTTTTGTCATTGGAGCACATTTTAATTAACAAAAATTATTTCAGAATTATACAAACAGGAACTGTCTAGTGTCAGGAGTGTCCAGATTTCATAGTAAATAAAGATATCAAGTTATCACTGAATAACGTATTACTGGTTTCATTTAAATTTCGTTAGGGTCGGAAAGTTATGTGAATCAGTCTGTATATAAAATCTTGAAAAAAAGGAACAAAAAAATAAAAAGAAGCTGCTTTGTTCGTATGAATGCTGTAGCGATGCAACATACATAACTTGACGCAAGTTGCAAAAAACCACTTCGCCTTTGCAACAGCACTTTTATGGCATTAGTCATTTGAAATTACTTTAAAATTGTGCTTATATGGAAAATATTAAATCTAAACTATGATTTTCTGGTCGTTTTGTGCCTTTATTTGGTTCACAAATACTGAAAAAATGCTGTTGCAGTGTTTTTTTTTGCAACTTGAGTCAACTATATAATAGTTTTATTATTTTATCTTTTATTAAGTATTATTAGAAAAGAAATATTTATGGATCCTACGTTGTGTTTTGTTCATACTTTAATTTACTTTGGTTCGACGAGAGGCCGCACCTTTCGGAGGATTTCAAAATGGAATTAAAACTTAAATTTTATTGAACAAGAAATCGTTTCTGGTGGTGCTTGATCCCAACAAATGGTAGAAATAAATAAATGAATTTAATAGCAGCAGTTGGTGGACATTCAACTCAAGTAGATTTGACTCGCGGCCCGCGAATTAAGATCTGACTCATGAATAAATGACCAAGTCGCGCAAATACAAAAGTTTGAGATGCGAACTATGTAATCCGATTTAGATTTGACTTGTTTCCCCAATTAAATTAAACCCGACGCGATAACCCTGGAAACCTTCAGTCAAAGCCTGGTTTACCCCGGCGATTGAAAATAAAAGGGTAAAAAGACTTACAGGGTATCAGTTGGCCTAGTTTGGTCACTGTCCCGTTTACGGGTGACGCCGCTGTTTGTCTACTTACGCCGGACCACAGCTAATTGAGTGCGACGGACACTGGCGGTAACTTCCCCGACGACGAAGGCTCCCAAGCAACACTGGTTTACACGGTTTATACAGGTGTCCCAGAGTTGCGAAAAAGCTCCATAACTTGTTTGTTATTAAAGATATCAACTTTTTCTTTTTCCTAGATGATAGCTACGCTTCTACTGCATATTCAGAAAATATTGCGGTATATATACAGGTGTCCCAATATTATAAAAACACTAAAGTTATGTTTTTTTAAATGAAAACTACCCAGTTTGATTTTATTTTTGAACTCTATGCTAAATTATGAATCAAATTTATACAGGTCGTTTTTACTTACCTGCCATCTTTTTTGATCAGTGGCGCTTTTTTTTACCAGAATTTCGAATTGCAGGGGTCCCTTCGAAAATTCGTACCTTCCAAATCGTTGCACACAAATTAAAATTATTGACGCTGTTTGATTTCTGAATGTTTGCTGCATCTGCTGAGTGTTTACTCAACAACCTGCTTAGTCGCATATGCCTACTGCGATTTTTTAAACATAACGAATTAAAAATGTCAAAAACTCATTTTTTTTAAAAGGCACCCCGTATTTATTATTGCACTGGTCGAAAGCTTTTTTGACAAACTTTTGAACAATATAAGGTTTGTATAGTCGAATCTGAAAATCTAGGGTGCTATCCTAAAATCGCTAACTTTGGTGCAATTTTTCCGTTAAAAAGACAATACAAAAATCTAGTAGGCCTAACAAAAGATAATCACACAATATGGTCGCTCCATAAAGATGAATCAACCAACAAAACAATGTTTAACAATTAAACATTTCATTATTTTAGTGATTTTTAGTGTTTTTAAGAAAGCACCCTAGATTTTCACATTCGGCTCTACAAACCCTATACAGTTGGAAAGCTTGTCAAAAAAGCCCTCGCCCTGCTCGTCACTCGTGCTACCTGAGTTTTCAGGAAAGAAGTCCAAATGCCAGTGAAGGAAATACATTTTAAGAGACATACTTATTTACACCCATCTGGTGATAATTTTGCAATAATTCACGGACAATTTCCCGATATTAATCATCTGTTATTTCTTAGAAATCCTTTGACAAAATTTTTAACGGATATCGAAGCATTTTTTTCTTTCAAAGACAAACAGGATGGGGTACGATTTCTGAATGTGTAGAATCGAGTTTGTGACAGACAGAACATCAGGACAAAGAATTTTATGTTTGTTTTTGGAATGTACACCTGAAGTCCGTGTCATGCATAAATAACAGTCGTTTTCGTAATTCACGGGCTCTCGCCAAAATACTGGAGCTCCAAATCGAAAAAAAAAAAAATCTCCAGATACCCATCGTATTAGAGTTACCCTGCAGCTTTCACAAAAAACGTTTGAAACCCATTTCTTCTCATGGTTTGTTATTGCAAAACCAAAGTAATGCAGATATCCTAATTTCAGTGCTTCTAATATAGGTCTTCCTTTTTTGGCAAATATAAATTGTCCACAAACGCAACAAAAACAATCAGAAGGTAATTTACACGATCTGCTATTAGACATTTTGTACAATTTAGGACACTTTCTGATACCAGATGTCTTAAAACTAGGCTTGGGCAGATATGTCGTAAAGAAACGGCATATATGCACGACTATTTCCTTCGGCAAATTTAAGCCAATCAAAAAGCTTGTAGCATGTCAAAATGCCACTATTCGTTTGGCCGGGGTAGGAGGCCAAGAGGTCCTACTTTTGCTCGCGGAACAATTAGATCGCTGCTCAAAGACCTGGAGTTAGCAAGACAACGCACGGCACATGACGTCGCGACGCGCCCACCCTGCCGTAACCTTTTTCGGGACGCTCATTTCGAGATCATTCAATTTTGTTTGTGTCGTCAATCAGTTCATTTTTTAGATTATCGGTTCAGGGTTCATTTTTTGTTTATCGTTTCGCTTTCAGTTTCACTTTCAGTTTCTTTCGCATTTCACTTTCGGTTTTCGTTTGTTTCTTCCGCGGTTTCATTTAGAGTTTTGCTTTGACTGTGCCAGCCAATTTGGGGCGGCTGGAACCACACATGTTGGCCCCTAAATTTTAGGCTGAGGTGGCTTTACGCCTCTAGGCTGTCTAGCTGCGGCCTATCTTTTCTATCGTTCTCTTTTTTCTTCTTTCTCCTTTCCTTTTCCTTCAATTCCTCTCTTCTTCTTCTCAGCTCGGGTAACCGTACGGCAAAGTTAGTTCCGATTCCCTTTTGTTCCCGTGACTTGCCGGAAAGTTATCTTCTTCTCTTCTTTTCCCCAACCTTCTTCCTTCATCCTTGTGTGTTCATCCTTTTGAGATCCTGCGGGAAATAGCCGACAACATCTTTCGTGAATTACGCGTAGACTCACCGACACATTACCGCTTCAACATCAGAATTTCCCGATCGGTGAATGTCCAACGTAAACAAACCGGCTCCATGATCGACCATCTGTCATTTAGCGCGCAGGTGTAGTACCGCCGGAAGTAGTCATCGGGATGCGCGGTCAGTACAATTACCGGGACGCCTTATCGCTCAACTGAATAAGGTCCAGATCTTTCGTGTTGATCTCCTAGAGAGGGGGGTAGCCAAAAAAACCCATCGCGAGCGGAAATTAAAGGACTCGGTCGGCGACCGCCGAGCGGGCGGCAGGTGCCGCAAGTCGCGAGCTGCGAATCACGTGCGTGGCGTTCGGGATCCGCAATCATCCCTGTGGGTGGATTGCCGAACGCCATGGCGCTTATCGTCCGGCGCTGCCAGCCTTCGGGGCCGTCGAAGAGCCCGAAAAAATTACCGTACCGCTACCGTTTACCGTTTTGCCGTGGTCGAGAAACCCCTCGTCATCTAATGAGATAGAGGTAATTATCCGTCGTTAGCGAATTCACTTCACTAACTTTCGTCTATTAGGGGTAGTTCGAGCCAGATTACCGTACCGTACCGTGAAGGAGTACCGGGAGGTCCTCCTTCGAATTATCGTGAAGCAACCCCTTTCAGCGGAAAGGTAATTACCGAATCGATTGAGTTTCGCAACACTAACGTCAATTCGTTAGGGGTCGTTCCCTAGGGTGGTCGAGAGCCATATCGTTCTTCAGGGCGATTCGTCGCTATATCGTTTTGAGGGTGATTCGTCGCTACATCGTTTTGAGGGTGGTCGAGAGCCACGCCGCATTTTGAGTCGTCGCCAGACCGCATTTCGTTCGTTAAGGTCATCGGACCACGTATCGTTTCGTAAGGACTAAGGAATATCGTCAAGGTCACGCCGTGACGCCGAAAAGGAACAGCACCATTTCGCAAGTCGAAAGGACACAATCGAGGACGCACCACGTTACCAGTATAAGATAAGTTGCACAATTTTATTGCGGAATCACAAGAGTTGCGCCTCAAATTTCCCGCTTCTCAATATTTAATACCTTCTCATAATTGTTAGATTTCACAATTCCAATTTCAAATTTTTAGTGAGAATTCACAAGTTTCAAGTTTTCAATTTTGCATTTCAATAGTTTTCAGCAGTTCTTCTACTTTCAGAAAGTTTGCAATTTTCACATAGTCAAGTCAGTTTTTTTTTTACTTTTTATGAAACTATAATGTCAGGGTCACTGCCGGACATTTTTCAATCGTAGAATCGAAGTTAGTTTATTGTTGTAAATTTATAAAAAGCAGAAGACTGCGTTTCTTTTTCGTTCCACGTATGTAACAAATTCTTCTGTACATCGGAGTTGTTGTATTAATTTTAAGTTTATTCACCACGAAATAATCTCAGATAAGTTACAAGGTCACCTGTAAAGGAAAGCTTTCTTAATAAGACCAGAATGAGTTATTTAATAAGACGATCAATGTGAACTGGTTCGAAATTTCCAAGTAGAAAGAATTACGTAAAATAGCGTTTGCCAATTCCACGGACCAGTGCACACCTTAGTAAGCACTTCGTATTTCCTGGACTGTTGGCCAAAAATTGAATAAACCAATTATTTAATTCGCAAGGAATTAAGTTTTATTTGTGTTGACTCCGAAACATCAGAGAAACTGAGCACTTGTCCCGGCAGCTGGACAAGCTTAACAACCAGCCCAAAACAATAGCTGCCTGGCGCCCATTTTTTTATTTTGTAAACCCACGCCCTATGCCCCGAAAACCCCCTGAGAGCCCGGATCAGTCACTGGCCACTTTTTGGTCACAACTGTCAAAGTTGTCACCTAATTAGTCGAAATGGCTTAATCATTACGAAAATAATGAGCTCACAGATATGTTGCTAATGTAAATGGGCAATGTTATCACGTTATCAGAATGCAGCTGCGGCGTCCAGAGAGTACGCAGAGCGATGTCCAGAAGGACACCATCCTGGGCCACGTCAGTTATTAATCTAGTACAGCGGAGAAATAGACTCCTTGACAGGACCGGACTCAAAATTTTAGAAAACAATAAAAACATACAATCAATTATCTCCGTTAAGGGTGCCCATCACCCAACGAAAATATCTATTTCGTAACTATACAACCAACCATACAACACCTGCTGACCGTTTTACGACAGGCACTACCATGCAGTGCTAATAATGAGGGGATTTGTATTTGTTACCTCCTAGTGTGAAGAGGAGCACTTCGCCCAAAGGAGACTACCTGCTACCCTCTGCCCTGTTTCTAAATCCCGAGCCGCTTTACGAAATTTCCGTCGGATTCCCCAGAATATGATTTAAATTTATAAGTAGGAAAATAAAAGTTTTGAAATTATAAATCAGTTTATTTTCATAATTAAATAAATATATATTATTTTTGGCCCTGTAATTATGTTTTGTAAATATGTAGTGACATGTAGGTTGCCACGGTACAATCTGGCCAAAAGGGCATAATTTGGCTAGCTCGTTTGGTGGTGGTTAGGGCGCCACCCACGGTAGAGCTGGGTTCGGTGAGGTACCTCCGCAGGTAGGGACTCAAACTAGGCCAGATGATGTTAAATTACTATAAAGTTAAAATATAAACAACGTAGTTGGAGAGGGGGGTCCTCGAACTTGGATTTATTAGTGAATTAGTTGTTACTAAGCGTTAAATTACTGATATGCACAATTAATGATTATAGATTATACGCGGAGGTTGATAGCTATCAAGGCTCTTACAGAATTATTAGTATGTATAACGAAATGATTAGTCAGTAAAATATGAAAGGCTAGTAAGGTTGCTCTGAAGGAGCGGTTGGAAAAAAGGGTAGTGACAAAGTTGAAATTATGGGAATTGTTTGATCATTTGCTTGTCGTTCCTCCTAGTGCAGGTGAACTTAACTTCTCCGTTATAGCGATTGCTGCAAGTCGTGGCGAGATTCGTAAGTCTGCAAGATGATCGAGATTATTGAGATTGTTGGAATTTGTTGGAATTGTCGAGATAGTCAGGATAGTCGGGATTTGTTGGACTGAGGTTGTTGGGATATTCTACAAAATAAAAAATCTGCTGTAAAGAGGCGATATCTAACATCATCCGCATATACCTCTTGGCAGAGAAAATACCCAACGGGTAGTTATCGACTGGGAAACCAGAATATTCGCTCTATTGTGCCCAAGACTGCTGGTGATGGTCAGTGCCTAAAAGAGTATCGTGAGGGCGCGGTGATTTTATGCGAGAGACACATACCTCTAATGCCTATATCCGTAAGATCCTCTAAATGGAGCTGCAGGGTACAAGGCGCGGTAATTCTAAACAGACGGTATACCTTGACCCTTGAAGACTATGGTACTTTGGAAATCCCAATCTAATGGTAAAGTTTGCCCAAAATAACCACTTCAGATACGGCACAGGTTAGCGTCTCTGTTTTCTGACAGGCAAGATTTTTTTAGAATAACAAATTAAAAAAAAGAAAGCTCCGTTGCTAACCATTGATTTCTTGATGTTGCAAAAACCAAACGATAAAAAAAAATAGTGACAATGTTGCAAAAACCAAACGATAGAAAAAAAAATAGTGACAAATCCCCCTTTTTTCTCTAATGCACCTTCGGTGTCTTAGAGAAACAAGCGAATGAAATTGTAGACATGTAGATATATCTAGACGTTACAACAAAAAAAAACTAAACGAAAAAAAAAATGTCTCACAGGCGGGAATCCAGCAGTGTACCTATACGAGAACGGGACTGTAAAACTATACCAGGGATCCTGACTGTTCCACGTACTTACGTGAGATTAACGACATCAACCTGAGATAACCTTAGAAGCGTTACTCAGATCACACAAAAGGTACTACAAATCTAAAAGAATTTATCCAGAATAAATTTCAACGAAAACGAAAAGGGTTAGGTTGCTTTAAACCAATACGAGCTGATCTCCGGTCTCGCGGACAACCATGGAGCGAACTCCATTTATGTGATTTAGCCTACGCAGGGTTATGGTTGCTTTAACCCACTACGAGCTGATCTCCGATCTCGCGGACAACCATGGAGCGAACTCCATTTATGTAATTTAGCATATGCAGGGTTATGGTTGCTTTAACCCACTACGAGCTGATCTTCGGTCTCGCGGACAACCATGGAGCGAACTCCATTTATGTGATTTAGCCTATGCAGGGTTATGGTTGCTTTAACCCATTACGAGCTGATCTCCGGTCTCGCGGACAACCATGGAGCGAACTCCATTTATGTAATTTAGCCTATGCAGGGTTATGGTTGCTTTAACCCAATACGATTCCGACTTTCTAAACTAACTATCCAGGATCGTACGGTTCATTTACTGGCTTGAGGTCCTGAACATGCCAGTGACGTTTTTTTGTTCCCGAATCATCTTCTAATTCATATGTGCAATATCCTACTTTTCGACTGATAGTAAATGGACCAATGTATTTCGGACCTAATTTGGCCACGTAATGCGCACTTTTGTCTGACAAACTCTTGTCCTTCCGCCATACTTGCTGTCCAGGCTGATACTCTACGGGTCGCCGTCTCAGATCATAAACCTGTCGGTTGCGCTCGGTAGCGATTTGAAGCTTTTCTGAGATATCGCGGTACAGTTTCTGAAAGCCTAACTTACGCCTAGCGATTTCGTCCTCCAGGCGGATATCAGTAGGAGTTAAAGGATGTTGATGCTCACTACCTAAGGCTACATATTCACGACCAAAGTTCGCAAAGTACGGGCTGTAACCGGTTGTTTCATGACAAGCCGACCGTATGTCACATCCGATTGCGGCGAGATCGTCACTCCAATGGCTGTGATCTTTCTTGGCATATGTGGCAATCATTGTTTTGATTACGCGATTAACTCTCTCGGTCGGATTAGCGCGGGGGTAGTAACGCGGTGTGAAATGAATTGTCACCTGATATTTTGCACACAATTTACGGAAGAGCGTCCCATTCATCTGGGCTCCGTTGTCGCAGACAATGGTTCTAGTTGTCCCGTAAACCAAGAAAACTTGTTCTTCTAGATATCGAGTCAGTGTCTTAGCGGTAGCGGTACGCATTGGAAAAATTAAAACAAATTTTGTGAAATGGTCAGTAACAACCAGGGCGTATGTATAACCTTGTGATGATCTTGGAAACGGACCAATGAAATCGAGGCTTATTATCTCCCATGGAGCAGACGGATTAGCTCGATTGCCCATCAATCCCGCGGGAGGTTTTTGTTCCACCTTATGTTGCGCGCAGGTCTTGCAACCAGCTATGTAACGATATATATCCGATTTCATCTTCGGCCAGTAATATTGAGCTCGAATTCTTTGGAAGGTTTTGAACACGCCCATGTGACCAGACGTCACATCATCGTGACAACGGGAAAGCACTTCCAAACGACTATCTTTTGGAACGACTTTCTTCCAATAATCATGTTCTTGAGCGAGCTCCGGAATTTGACATTGCACATACTTAAATAATACATTATTTTCTACACGGAATTGAGGGTATTTCAACGGATTTGATACAATACTTTCCCGCATGCGCTTGTACCAGGCGTCATTTGTATCGCTAAAATGTTTCGTAGCGTCAGTAAAACACATAACACATTAGAGTTTGTTACCGTTGATCTAATCTCTACGTTGTTTTGATTTTTTTCCTCGCTTACTGTTTCACTCACTTTTTCTGGTAAGTACGCTATCGCTAATAACCGGTTTCTCTCTCTAACGCGGGTGCCAGCCGATTGTTGCGATCTTGCTTGCACCCATACATTGCAGGAGGCGTTTATATATTTCTCTAATCACTATCTTTTACGTTAATAATTATCAGTTGGTGTTTTTTTTTTTTTTTTTTTTTTTTTTTTTAACATGTGACAAAGATGGGTAAATGTGGTAAGTGTAATCGCTCCATTAGCCGTCATGACGATTACTTATCTTGTAGTTCTACTTGCAAGTTAGATTACCATGTGAATTGTTGCGGGATCGGTGATGACGAGCTAAAGATGTTAAAATCGGCTGGAAAGGCTAAGAATTGGAAGTGTAACTGGTGTGCATCGACTAGTCCCACACAAAACAAAGTTAATCCTCTCGAGAATTCTGGTTCATCGGGTTCTCGGCATCAGTCATCTGTGCAACCAGATTCAGCAGATGATTTTTTGAAAAAACTGGGTGTAGAGATCATGGATATTGTGCGAAGCTGTGTAAATAAGCAGATGGTTGTCCTTAAAACTGAAATTGACACACTTAAAGATCATAATGTTTTACTACAACATGAGGTTAAAAGATTGAGTTCATTACTTGATGGTACAAGTCTGAAGGATGAAGGTAATGCAAATGTTACTTATTCTCAAGTTTTGGCTCAGAATAAAGAACCCCAGAATCAACAAACCTTTGTTATCAAGCCAAAAAATAAAAATCAAGATAAGTCTCAAACAATAAATGATATTCTAAGTGGAGTTGATATATTAAATCAAGATTTTCATTTTAGTAGAGTTAAACAAGTCAAAGATGGCGGTATTTTGGTAGGATGTGACTCTAACGATTTCAAAAAGATTGCTGTAGAAAAACTATCAGAAAAGTATGATATTCACGAACCTAGAAAATTATTGCCCCGAATCTGTATTGTTGGTATTTCTGATATAATTCCAGAAGATTCAGTAATTTCATATATTACAACAAAAAATTCTGATATTTTTGATACTAATTCGGTTTGTAAACTTCTCAATTTTTCTGCATTGAAAAAGAATGATAAAGTTTTCAGGGCTGTTTTGCAGGTTGATTTAATGACTTACAGGAAGGCTCTGTCTAGAAGTCATCTTATTGTTGGTCTTGACACCTGTAAAATTTTTGATGCAGTTGAACTAACTCGCTGTTACAGATGCTGCGGCTACGGTCATACTTCTCGTAGTTGTAATAATGCTTTGGCGTGCTCGAAATGTGGAGAAAAGCATAATACTAAAGAATGTCAATCCGAAATTGTTCGATGTATTAACTGTATTAATCTGAATTCACGTCAGAAGGGAGATATTGATACTCGTCATTTTGTTTGGGAATCTGGTAAATGTGTATCCTTTCAGGAATTACTGACTAAAGCCAAAAGAGATGTCTTTGGCATTTCAGCATAGCCATCACCTTCTTTCTCACCTCCGCGAGTATTGGTTGATGAATCTCATTTACACGTAAGCCCAGTAAACCAACGCAAATCGCACTTGTCGGTCTATTACCAAAACGTGCGCAGTCTAAGGAATAAATTGACCGAACTCTACAATGGCATTATTTCATCAAAGTTTGATGTGGTTATTATCTCGGAAACATGGTTGAATGACTCGGTCTTGGACAACGAACTATGTAACAGTTCTTATTACATTTTCAGATCTGACAGGGATTTTATTACTTGCCAATGTTCTAGGGGGGGTGGTGTGCTTGTTGCTGTGAGTACCGCTTTTGTTGTGGAAAGAATTGATTTGAACACCGATTTTTCTCTGTTACCGAATGTTGATATTGTTTGTGTAAAAATATCAATTCCCAAGACTTCAATTCTTTACATTTTTGCTCTCTATGTCCCACCTAACTCTTCTATTGATGTGTATGTGAAGCTTTTTGATAGCTTTTTTTTGAATCTCTTGACTTTGTATTGAATAAAAACGTTATCATTATTGGCGATTTCAATATCTCTCATTATGTTTCGGCTTTAAGTGGCGTCCAAGACAACAAATCTAGAATCTTTCTTGAATTCTGTAATTACATGGGTTTTCATCAGAACAACAATATCGCTAATGACTTCAACACAATACTGGACCTAGTTTGCTCGAACAAGAAATGTGTGGTTAGCAAGGCCGTTGATATATTGTGTAAAGAGGATGTTCATCATCCACCCCTTCACATTCTATATGCTTATAAATATGCTTATAAATATGACACATCAGTTAAAGGTATTTCATCTAAGAAACAACATTTTAATTTTCTAAAAGCTGATTTTGTTGCAATAAACAAAAAATTGTCTGACATTGACTGGTCTTTTCTAAAACCTATATCTGATATTGACGTTATGATGGAGGCGTTTTATAGCAAACTGAATGATATATTTAGTATTTGTGTTCCAAGATCCCTACGTTTTTACAAATCGAAATATCCCCCTTGGTTTAATAGCTCAATCGTTAAGCAGCTGAGACAAAAACATAAACTTTGGCTAATATACAAACAAAGCAAATCTCCTTTATGCTACGATGAATTCAAGTCTATCAGAAAGATTATCAAGTTAGAAATCAAACGTGCCCATTGTAAATATATTTTACAAGTGGAACAAAATATAACAAAAGATCCTAAAAGTTTTTGGTCTTATATCGATTGTATTAAGAAAAACAATTTTATACCTACTTACATGACTTTCAACGACAAGGAACTGCAGACTCCTACAGACATAGCAAATGGTTTTGCTGATTTCTTTCAACAAACTTATACCTCATCTTCCACAGCAGTTTCAGATAATAATCACTTCGATATGTATTCGCGCAATTCCGGCTGCTTAACTATTCCGACTTTTACTGTAACTAATATGAGTGATGCAATAAAAAAACTCAAAACTAAAAAATCTTCTGGCCCGGATGGTATTCCTGCTTTTGTAATTAAAAACATTTGTGACAATATTACAACCCCACTTACTATAATTTTTAACCGTGCGTTAAGTTCCTCGACATTTCCTGCTGTTTTTAAAAATTCAATAATTTGTCCGATCTACAAAAAAGGTGATAGAAAACAAATTCAAAATTATAGGCCTGTGGTTCTGCTGTCGAGCTTTGCTAAGGTTTTTGAGATCTTACTTCACGATACGTTATCCCCCTTCGTGAAAAACCAGTTATCGAACTTTCAACATGGCTTTGTGAAGGGCCGATCTACTGTTACAAACTTATGCAGCTTTGTGCAGTTTGTGGCTGATTGCATGAATGATCGTTCTCAAGTTGATGTTGTATTCACGGACTTGTCGAAAGCGTTTGACACAATTGATCATCCAATACTGTTAGAAAAACTTTCCAAATTTGGACTCTGTACCAATTTTGTCGAATTTTCTAGGTCATATTTCAGTGGTCGTTGTCAGTATGTTAATTGTGCTGGCTTTCAATCACACGTGATCAATGTTTCATCTGGTGTACCGCAGGGCTCCATTCTTGGACCACTTTTGTTTAATGTCTTCATTAATAATATAGCGGATGTTGTTGACTCTCAAATTTTATTATATGCTGATGATTTCAAAATTTACTCAAGAATTGACCATGCTGTTGACTGCCTGCGAATGCAGGATACCATTGATGAAGTGGTAACCTGGTGCAACAGCAATGGTCTAAAACTAAACAAGGATAAATGCTGCATTATGTCATTTACCAGAAAGACTCAGCCTATTCATCATCACTATACTCTTGACATCTCAGACCTACAACGCTGTACAAAACATGTTGATCTAGGAATAACTCTCGACAGTAACTTGTCCTTCTTAGATCATGTTGAGGGCATGGTTACCAGATCGGTTAGATCCCTTGGGTTTGTCATCAGAAACTCTCGGAGTTTCAATAATACTGATACTGTGAAACGTTTGTATTTTGCTTTCGTGAGATCGAAATTGGAATATGCTAGTGTGGTTTGGTCTACTGGTTATAAGTCACAGATTGAGGATCTTGAGAAAATACAAAACGTCTTCTAAAGTACCTGAGCTTCAAAGTTGATGGTACTTATCCAGAGAACGGCCATCCACAACATGACCTGTTACGTCGTTGGAATGTAGACAGTCTTTTGCATCGCCGCGTTTGCCATTCCCTTATTTTTTTACATCGACTAATTAACAACGTCTTCGACTGTCCTGAACTGCTGGGTAAAATTAATTTTCATGTACCTAGGCTGGCATCCAGAAATCAGTTGACTTTTTATATGGATACTCCTCGCATTAATACGCAAAAATTTTCTCCGCTCTTCATGATGTGTCATAATTCTAATAAGTTACCTTCCCTCGATATTTTCAACTGCACTATTAGAGACATAAAGGGGATGTGCTTCAATACAGATTAATATACTGATTTTGGTTTTTCCTGCCCTCTAATTGGACTACATGTCTGTTGGGTGGTGTAATAATAATAATAATAATAATAATAATAATAATAACAATCGGGACGGAACGGGATAGCATATCCTGGACGACGTGGTCTTTCCCGGGGCGGTGTTTTATTTCGAAATCATAGGGCTGGAGGCGTAAGGTCCATCGCGCCAATCGACCTTGAGGATCCTTCAGGCGATGTAACCACAAAAGGCTGTGGTGATCCGTGATCACGACAAAACGAGTTCCCTCCAAATAATGCCGAAGTTTCTCAACAGCCCATATGACACATAAGCATTCCTTTTCCGTCGTTGATAAGTTACGCTCCGTGCGCGTGAGTGATCGAGAAAGATAACAAATGGGTCTCTCACCATCGTCAAACGTTTGGGTCAAAACGGCTCCCAAACCAAACGAGGATGCATCGCACTGTAAAGTAAACTAACGAGAAAAATCGGGGGCTGACAAAAGTGGAGCTGAAATGAGTAGCTATTTCAACTTGGTAAACGCCGAAGAACATTCCTCCGTCCACGCAAATGTCACATTCTTACGGGTCAACTTCGTCAACGGGGCAATAATAGACGCAAAGTTAGGGATAAAACGTCGATACCAACTGGCAGTTCCGACGAAACGTCGTACCTCGAGCACGTTCCTAGGTTCCGGTATTTGGAGAATTGCCTCTACTTTCTCGGTGTCAGGCCTTAAACCTTTACAATCCACAATATGGCCTAGATAACGTAATCGCGCACGACAAAATTGGCATTTCTTCCAATTGATGCTAACTCCCGCCTCATTAAGTCGCTGAAATATAAGTCGCAGAATCTCCATGTGGTGTTCAAAATCGCGAGATATAATGATAATATCATCCAGATAGACGAATACATGGGGTTCGAGATCGGCGCCGATGATGTTACCCATGATACGCTGCCAGGTGGTCGGAGAATTTATCAACCCGAAGGGCATTCGCCGAAATTGATAAAGACCACGACCGGGCACCGTAAACGCGGTATATTCTCGGCTGTCAGGGGCAACCTCAACCTGCCAAAACGCACTTTTTATGTCAATGGAACTCATATAATGGCAGTCTCTTAGCTGATCTAGGATGGAAGAGATATACGGCAGCGGATAAGCATCGGGTTTGGTCACAGAATTTAATTTACGATAATCTACACAAAAACGATAATCTCCATCCTTCTTAAGGACTAAACACACGGGACTAGACCAAGGACGGTTCTATTATGTTCTCCTTTAACATCTTTTCTACCTCGGCGTCTATAAGGCGTTGTTTTGTTGGCGAAACCGGATAATATCTTTGCTTGATCGGAAGAACGTTAGGTTGGACCTCAATATGGTGCTGCACGGTTTTAACTTTCCCGAAAGGCTGAGGTTGATCACGTGACTGCTCCGAAATCAGGTCCTCCAGGATGACTTTTTGGGCAGGCGACAAAGAGGATTGATCAAACAAGCCGATTTTCTCGCTAAATGTCGATATCTGCAACGTCCTACTTACATCAGAGGAGAAGTACCAAACGTCTTTACTTAAATCTGGAACAACCTCCATAACTTTCCAAAAATCCTTACCCAACAATAACCCTTCAATGAGACTAGGTACTACATGGATAGTTATGAGTCTTACTCTCTCTAACAGTTTGACAGGGACTTGGATACAACCGATACTTCTACACACGCGACCATCTGCGACGGTACATTCTATGGTATCTGATAAAAGTGGCAAACCTAAAGTTTGAAATTGCGACCAGGCAGTCCCTCCCATAATCGTACGAGAAGCGCCAGAATCTAACAAGCCAAGAAGAGAAATTCCCAAAATATCTAACCGTAAATATGGACGTTCGTCTCTTTTTAGATGTGATAAGACATAATCGAGAATGATTTCGGTCGCGGGTGAGGGGTATTTTGAAGAAGCATCACGACCAACTACTTCTTCCGTCTCTCGTTTCCCGAACATTTATGACAAGTTTTAATGGTACACTCTGGAGCACCACATCGATAGCAAAAGCGTTTCCTGGGCTCGGCACAGGAACGAAACGAATGATTCGGTTTGCCGCAGTTCCAACAGGGACCTGCTATAGCTTTTACCCCACTTACGCGCGAAGCGCAAGGGTCTTGAACCGAATTACTTGAACTACAGCTTGAGATCTGAACGTACGCCAAGTCGGGCTCTAAAAGATTTCCTTTGCGACGAGTAGGCTGAACATAGGAATCGACCGAAGCACGTCGAGCTTCCAAGATACGGCTTGCATCGAGCAATTGTTCCCGAGAAATTATTGGTGCAAGACCAAGTTGATTCTGGTAGAAAGGTGCCAAATTATTCACGATTAATTTCAGGCGTGTGGCTTCTGGAACTCTAACTGTAGCGCGGTCAAATAGGTTGTCCATGACGGCCACGAACATCGCGATACTCTCATCTGCACCTTGTGTCCGACGACGAATCTCATCAAAAAGCTTATCATTATAGTCAGGTGGCTGAAACTGTTTACGCAGCAACCCAACCAATGACTTCCAGTCACTAGCCTGACGACGAATAGACCGATACCAAGTTAAGGCGCGCCCTTCGAACAAATCAATTGCACACCGTAAAAAAATTTTACAGTACGGATTAGGTGAAATTCTTTTACCCATTATCCGTAGGGTAATTTTTTAGAAAATAGTAAAATTACATTTTACAATATTTTCGATAAGCGAAATTACAAAGCAGGACTGTATTTTTGCTTTTTAAATTTACAAAATATTTTAATTTTAAAGGGTAAAATTAGAGAAAATAGTAATTTTAAAAGGTAATAATAAAAATGATTTTACTAGACCCAAAATATTTACTAGGTAAATTTGAAACAGAACATTGATTTTATCAAGTAATTTTACTGTGAATAGAAACAATCCACTTGTAATTTGCTTCTGAAGAAGTTAATTATTGTAATAACCTTGGAAATTATTTGTTCAAAAAAAAATCACATTATTTATGTATACAGTGCCTTTTTTTTAACGCTGGCCATAGGGATTTACATGACAAAAACTTTGGATCGTGTTAATAAGCTTTTTAGCAGGAATTTTTAAGTGAAATTTGGCAGAATATTAGATTAGTATTTTATAAATCAATTTAAGTTTATTTTGTACTACAAAATAAAATAATTACGGAAGTAATTAAAAAAAAGTACTTTTCATTTATTTCATTATTTCTTGCCCCGAAGGTGTTATAATCGTTAGACAGTTACAAAATTTTTATGATCGTCTTGGTTAGTGGTCTTTCAGCCTATGGAAGACAGTTTGAACAATTTATGAAATGAAAATTCAAAAATAATTAAAGTATGTACTGTTGTGACCCAGTTTAAAATTTAAATTTAAGTTTCCGGTACCACCACAACAGCGCGCCAAATGTGAAGGTACTAGCGGCTAGACTGGGAACTACTAGCGGAAATATGGCGGGGGTTGAAACGGGCTCGCGCGGGTGGTTGAAGGGGGTAGGGCACTTTTGTTTGGTTTTTCGAAACGAACAGACCTTGCGAAGAGCGATCCAATATTCCGAAAAATTCAGTAAGTTACATCTGAACCGATTACACTACCGTTCCGAGTAGATATTTTGTGTCCCCGTGAAGAATTCAACGTTTTTAATTCACCTGGGTAATTTATCCCACTTTCGTTGGTTTTTTTTTGTGTTTTGTTTGGGGCCAGGACCACGTGGTAAGGGTATGTTGTAGATTTCATTTTGTTGCATGCTGTTGCTTTAAGAAGCGTCCATTCGTTAATTTTAAGCGTTATCTTTCTCCCGGGAGGTTCTTTTTTGTAATCTTGTAATTTCGGAAATTAGGAGCCGTCGTCCGAACCGCGAGCGTCCATTTTGTTTTCTTTTTTTTTCTTCACTAACATTTTATTTTAACGGCACTCGACCCGCCATTTTCTTTTTGTTTAACATTACCAGCGATTATTGTATTCGTGATTTATGTTGTTTACTGATATTTGTGCCATTTAAAGTGGTTCTATTTTATCGTTATTTAACTTCACGTCTTGTTCTCTTTTATTTCCTCCTTGTTTAATGTTGCGTTTTGTTTTGCTTATGGTATCCTTGTTTAATGTTGCGTTTTGTTTTGCTTATTTCATCATTGTTTAATGTTGCGCTATGTTGTGTCAAATTTTCTCATCGTTAATGTTACGCTTGTTCGATTGAATTAAACTCGGTTTTTTTTCTTTGTGTTGTTGTTAGATTTCGGAAAAGTTAAAGTAAAATGTTGTAAGTGCGCCCCTGTGGGAGCTAGGTGACAATCAGGAAGTCGTGGGGTAGTTTAGTAAATTTCTGTGGAAGCTACGGTTATTTGAAACCGTTAGCGGGGGCGGACCTGAGTCTTCGCTTATGCGGCGGCGGGATGTTTTCGTGAAGCTTCCGTCGAGGTTATAGAGATTTCGGGGGTTTGTCGGGAAACGGTTGGTTGGGGACGGTGGAGCTAAATATTCGCTTATGCTGTTTAGTGATGCTAATCGTACGACCCCGAGGCGCTCTGTCACTCTTGCTTGGTCGGCGAAATAGTCTGACATTCATTAATACCCCGAATATCTATAAACGTCGCTTGATTTCAAGATGATTCAGATTATTCTTCTGAGTCCCCCCGCGACCGAAAGTTTGTTACCTCCAGCTCTAAGTTCCCGTTGGCGTACCTTGACCGCGTAGTTTCAAATAACCATTGTTTTTGTCATTAATCTAATTGTGAAATATGAGTAATACCTGGGATACGGTTTTTGAAGAGGGTTTTTCATCCGTCCCTGTCTGTAATAACTGCCTTATAATTTGTTTATTTGTTTCGCAAGCTTTAAACTGTCATTTTGTCTGTCATGTGCCGTTTTTCTGCTATTTTAAATATTGTTGCATTCATCTTGTCGTTTATCTTTGTGATGTACTCAACTAGTTAATTTCTTGTACTTCGTTAACCTTAATTTCTGTCTTTTGTATTCGTTTCAATTTCTTTTTCATCAAAGTTATTACAGGCATTTTTAATAAAAGGTATTTTGCGTCCCTCACATGTGTGTTTTATTTGCGGCACTCTTCCAACTGGAACCCTCACCGTTTGCATTCCGAACCTTTTCCGCCAAAAGAAAATCACAACGTAGGGCTCCTCCGATTCGATGACGATCACGACCACATTTGTTACCGTTTTGTGCAGGTTCAAATATTTGGCGGAAAAAGTAATGTATTCAAATCATTACAGAATTTTAATATTTTTGAAGTAGAATTTTATTTATTTTGATGTAATTATGATTTCCTACATTTTATGTTTATGAAATAAAACTGCACATTTTTCAAAGTCGTACTAAAAAGCTCATTAACAGACCCTAAACTTTTTAGCATGTAAATCCCTATGGCCAGCGTTAAAAAAAAGGCACTGTATAATAATAGTAGTCGATTTAACGAGTTCGTTTCACTCGAGTTTTAAACTGGCCCACTCATGCCAAAATAAGCCCAAATTACACAAGCTGGTGATGGTCAATGCCTAAAAGAGTATCGTGAGGGCGCGGTGATTTTATGCGAGAGACACATACCTCTAATGCCTATATCCGTAAGATCCTCCAAATGGAGCTGCAGGGTACAAGGCGCGGTAATTCTAAACAGACGGTATACCTTGACCCTTGAAGACTATGGTACTTTGGAAATCCCAATCTAATGGTAAAGTTTGCCCAAAATAACCACTTCAGATACGGCACAGGTTAGCGTCTCTGTTTTCTGACAGGCAAGATTTTTTTAGAATAACAAATTTAAAAAAAGAAAGGTCCGTTGCTAACCATGGATTTCTTGATGTTGCAAAAACCAAACGATAGAAAAAAAAAATAGTGACAAGGTAAACACCGTACTTTACATTACGAGTTCCAGAACAACACAGTAAAAAATACTAAACTTTCCATCTCAATTGTTTCACGTTATTTAGGCAGCCTTGCAGATGCGAACCTTGATTATAATTTTTTAGTTTTGTTGTCCGTTTCGGCATTGTTGATTTCAAAAGCACTGTTACGTTTTTTTACTGCTTAAATTAAAGTAATTAACTAATTCTTATTTGCTTTTGTCTTTGTACAGCGTGATCAACAATGACCGAGTCTGTTGGCAATGAAACAAGTACTGTTTTTTTTTTGTCTCGTAATTCGCACTGGCTGAATTTTTTTTAACTTGAGACGACATTAAAAACATTTTTGGTTATGCTGGTTATGTTTATGCTCTTATAAAAATGAACCTTTGATGGTAAATTTCAAATTTGCCAAATTTCATTGTTACCAACAGACTCAGTCATTCTTGATCACACCGTATTTTCATCAAGTAAAGATTTATTGGAGATAACCTACAATGGATCAGGGATCTATCATAAATGTTACTTTTGTAATGTAACTAAATTAAACGTGTTTTTATACATGCACAGCTCACTTGATGAATATTTATATGAAATAAATTATAGGTATAATAAATCCATGTTTGATTTTTTTCAAGTTCAATAGATTTCCACATCACCTAATGAGGTACTATTGGCAATGCGTTGACCTATAAAGGGGATCTCGCCAATAGCCATACTCCCTAACAAAAAAAAAACTATTTAGTATGTACACATATTTAAACAAACTATATAAAAGCATAAGAATAACATTACTGACCTATTCTCTCGGTGTTATAAAATGGTCCAAAACTAATTTACAGAACATAAACATTTTACCAAATTTAGTAAACACCATCCTAAATCTGCTATTGAAAGATTTAATTTACCACGCGAAAACGGTGGTAGGGGTTTTTCAAATCTAGAAATACTGCTACATAATCAAATAGCTTCACTAAAAAATTATTTCCTCAATAGAGCTCGTGAGAACACCTTTTTTAATGCTTTGGTTTCAGCCGATAAAGGCTACACACCTTTAAATTTAAGTGATAATATAATTTCAGATATCGTTAAGCCAAATATACCTGACACTATAGCAAATATAAAACAGAAGTCTTTACATGGGAGATACTTTAAAGAACTGGAACAACCAGAAGTTAATATTCAGGCCTCTCATGCATGGCTTAAAAAATCAAATATTCACCCTGAGACGGAGGGTTTTATATTTGCAATACAAGATCGTGTTATAAATACAAGAAATTATAAAAAACATATGCGGTTTACAATCGATAATTGATAAATGTAGGATTTGCGGAACTGAAGGGGAAACAATTGAACACATCATTTCTTCTTGCACCGTTTTGGCTCAAAGCGAATATTAAAAACGTCACGATATATTCGCTAAAATTATACACATGAATTTAGCTGTTAAATTCAATTTACTAAAGAATACACAACCACATTATAGTTATACACCAGAAAGTTGACAGTTACAAGTTATATTTTGATAGAACAATTTTAACTGACATTCATATTAAGCATAACAGACCAGACATTATAATTTTAAATAAACAACAAAAGCAAGCATATGTTTTAGATATAACTGTTCCAAATTCACATAATATAACACAGACATATAACACAAAAATTGATAAATATTTAGAGCTCTCCGGTGCTATGAGAAATCTTTGGTGTTTAGAAAAAATTTCGATTTTACCACTTGTAATTTCAGCAACGGGAATAGTACCACAATCTCTTTTTAAAAATTAAAAAATTCTGGATTTAGATAACACATTGGTAGTTGAAATTCAAAAAGGTATATTATTATACTCATGTCACATCGTGAGGAAGTTCCTTAACATTGACACAGAACATAATACACAACAAAGTCAAAATGCGGAGGCGAGACGCCGGTAATTATGTTGATAAGCACTGCACTATTACTTGATTGTAATATCCGTAATAGTGCCGCCGCCGGGTGGAGGTGGGATACGAAAAAAACATGTAACAATAACATATTTGTAATAAATAACATAGCTGCAGATTGCAAGTGTCGTACAGTTGCGAAAAGTAAGACAGAGTAAAATTGAAAAAGAAATTATATTCATTATATTTACCTCTTATTACGTATTGCCTTCATTCTCCTTTTTATACTTTTCCGGCAACCGTTTGTAGAAATCTTATTCTTGCCATGGACACCCATTTTTAAAACGCACTCGGATAATAACTCAACTTCTAGTCACTAGGACGGAGTCAAAATAAATAGAAATATGTATAAGATTCAGATTCAAATACATTTATTCAAAAGTTTATGTAATACAGGTCATGATAAATTATTGTAACAATATAATGTGCAGTGAAGCTGCCGCTGAGGCTTATGGCCTTTTCAGCAGAATATGTATAAACAAACACAGCATATTTATATTCAAGACTGTACTTGAAACGGGGATGAATAACGGTGTCGTCCAATAATGATCCTTTAGCTAGCCGAAACAGCCAGGGGGCAGATAATTTGGACACGGCATTTTAGGAAAACTTCCGAGAAGAATGATATATTTGGAATTTTGTGATCTTATAAAGAGCGATCAAATTAATTTGTAATCAAGTTATCCATGAATCCGAAATCGTATGTTGATACTGGAACTCCACGCCCCAATAAACACAGGTTGAAACACAGGTTACATATCTTCATATCAATACGTTCCACTATCTTGTTTTTGGTTGTCACGGCTAAATACACGGTGTCCCAGAACTCGCGTATCAGCAGTTAACTGTATACTTTAATATTTGTTCTAAAAGAGATTTTGCAACCAAAAACATTCAAACACTAGTGGTTTTTAAATGAAAACCATTTTAAGTTAACCAATTTAAACAAGCTTCCTTAAAGGTAAAATGACTAGATCTTTGCGTTTCCTAGGAAATGATGTTAGCTGTAGCAATTAAAAAAGTTGTGATTAAATGTTTGGCTAACTTTAATTTGTTGTCAGTTTGACATTTAACAATAGAAAACGAGAAAAAAACTTCACAAAAAAAAATTAAAGTAAGTGTTCGAATCGACCACCCCCAGCTTGAATACACAGCCTTGCTCTTTTCAGTAAATTGCTCAGAACATTTTGTAACATTTCTGGAGTCACCATTGCCATAGCGTCCCTTATTCTATTGCGCAAAGTTTCCAGATTATTCACGGGCACACGGTAAACCAAGTTTTTGACGTGGCCCCACAGAAAAAAATCTAAAGGAGTAAGGTCCGGTGACCTTGCAGGCCAATTTCTGCTGCATTAGCGTTTCTTCCACTTTCACCGTATATTATTAGCATTTCGGTGTATTCTTCAGAGCTGAACATTTTTGTATTGTCAACAAAATTTAAATGCTCTAACTTAATGTCACCGTGACATTAACGTGACAACTGCGATTGTACAATGGACCAAATAAATATTGAACTTTTTTTCGTATCCCACCTCCACCCGGCGGCACGGCAATTTTGCCGGAGTACATACACTATTACGGATAATACTATCAAGTAATAGTGTAGTGCTTATCAACATAATTACCGGCGTCTCGCCTCCGCATTTTGACTTTTTTGTGTTTTATGTTCTGTGTCAATGTTAAGGAATTTCCTCACGATGTGACATGAGTATAATAATATACCTTTTTGAATTTCAACCACCAATGTGTTCTCTAAGTCCAAAATTTTTAAATTTTTAAAAAGAGATTGCGGTACTATTCCTGTTGCTGAAATTATAAATGGTAAAAAACGAAAAAGATTTCTCATAGCAACGGATAGTTCTAAATATTTATTAATTTTTGTATTATATGTCTGTGTTATATTGTGTGAATTTGGAACAGCTATATCTAAAAGATATGCTTGCTTTTGTTGTTTATTTAAAATAATAATGTCTGGTCTGTTATGCTGAACTTATTTGTTGTTTTAATATTAATTATTATTATTATTATTATTATTATTATTATTCTTTATTAGCCCAACAGTTGTACAAAACAACCCTTTATAGGACACAAATACAAAGAGGAAAAAAAAAAAGGCTTAATACATATAACAAAAGAACATGAAACTAACCAAATAATTATGTTACTATGTGAAGAACAGTTCACAGTAAAGTTTACCTAAATAATTAATTAATCATTCTTCTATGATTGGCTAACATAAAATTGTTGTAATTTATAAACTATGGACTTCAAAAAAATATTTCTTGTAAAATTTTCATCAGATGAAAAAGGAGAACTCGTGGTTAACGGCTGATACGCGAGTTCTGGCACACCCCGTATGTTATGTTACAACAATGACCGAATATTTTTGGACTTTTTAACTTTTCAGTGTCAGATTTGATTTATAAAAATAAAACAGTCTAGCAAGTATTGCTTCCCTGTTGTAACTCACCTACCGGACTCAAATTGATCATTTCCTAAAAAAAGCCCATTTGGCTTATATAACTGCCAATTTTGTCAGAAATTTTGTTTTTCATGGAATACATAGCAGCAACGAACTAACTTTACCTACAGTTCATAGAAAATCCCATCCCATTACGGTATCTACATTACCTGATTCGACTTTTCCTATAATCCACAATGTAACTTAAATCCCCCTTTCTGCTTTTATCTCGTTTTACCTGGAAATTACTTTCTTTAAAGTCCTCGTCTAGAAATAGTCAATTTTGACTTAAATTGTAAATCATTTTACAATAGGACAGTCAACCGTCTTATAACTACCATAATACCCTCTAACTTTATTGCCCCTGTGTTGTGCAGTGCCGACTCAAGGAAGAGCAAACATCAGGTAAAATAACAGCCCCTATTTATTTATGGAATTATTTATGGTAGTTATAAGACGATTTTCTCTCCTATTGAAAAATGATTTACAATTTAAGTCAAAATTGACTATTTCCGGACGAGGACTTTATGTGATATTCGTTCACTTTCAAATTTTTTACAATAAGAATCGTTTTTGTCATAATGTCGAAAGTTACCGACAAATTAAATAAATCTGTGCGGAACTTTAGAAGTCTTATTTTTTCAAGTGATGCTTCCGTGTTCTTTTTTTGTAAGATCTGTCAAAAATCAGTGAATTTTGAGAAAATGTATTTGATTGTTGTAAATGATGTTTTTTTTTTCTATAATGTACAGTTTACATGATAAGTAAATGATAAAATCACTGAAACAATAATACTTATAGCAACATTTAATTTTAAATGTTTATCTTCGCATTGTTAATGCCTTTTTCTCTGCCTATTTTAGGCCGGTATTTATAGTCGGCAACTCAAGTTCAACTTGGATAAGTTGTACTCAAGTCCTGAGTTTTGCTCAAGTCTAGATCCGTATTATAGTCATTATTTCGGCTAAACTCGTAAAAGTTAGACTTGAGTCTTACTCCAGTTTCGTTTGAGTCGAGTTGCCATGGTTATACCATACACCTTGTGAGTTGTGACAGCTTGTTTTGAATTCTTTTGCAAACTGAAAATCCCGTATAGTTTAGAGGAGAAAATTCTGTTGGGTTCTCTCATACACGATATGGAAGAGGCAATAGAAAACAAAAAGCAGATACAGTTTCGGTAGAATGAAAAAATAGTGTTTAGGAAAGGATTAACACCCAGCTAACCAGAGAGTACTACAGTACGCACGGCGCAGCAATTGAAAAAACTGTGAACCAATATACAATACAGGGTATTTCACGAGTGATAATGAGCCTAACGGAATAATAATAATAACTACATTTCCGAAAAAAGCTGGCTACTGAAATTAAAATGTCCGGCTTTTTTTGAAAATATATTGTGGGGTGCATTTTGTATTCCGTTAGGCTCATTATCACTCGTGAAATAGCCTGTATCCTGTATTCAAAATACGTTGTTGACGTATAAGTAGTTGGAACTTCTTCTTCGTAATAAAGTCATAACAATCTTCCATCCTGCGATAAATAAGTATTTAATGCTTACATCTAAAATTCAGATTTAAACATTATTGCCTACCCATATATGTAATTGAAACGAAACGAAAAAGAGGAAAACAAATTCAAATTTTGTTCTTGGGAATTGTAGATGGCGCTCATTAATAGGTAACCATGGTAACCATTAGGCAACCAGTCATGGAGTGTTCGTCCAGTGCAGTGCACGTGTTTTTGTTTTGGTGCATAACTGCATTGTGCATTGGTGAATTGAAACCAAATGTGGTTCAAACAAACAGTGAGAGAGTGTGAGAGTGAGAGTGCGGTAAGTTATTCTTTTCATATTTTGTTTATGTTCATTATTGATTATATCTTACGGTTAAGATTTACTGATTGCCAATGTAACGCGGGTAGCGCCATTTCTTGGTTATGTTAACTTTTTGTAAAATTGAAGTTTTTGCCGAACGTATTTATTATTTGTTGTGTTGTATTTTACAGAATGAACTGTGCCGAGCAGCGGACCGTTGTGTGTGGTTTTTTAGAGATGAGTTATCATTCAAGATTTGGTATTTTGATACCAACAAATGGAGGCATCAGGTTTGGAAGTCACTAAAGAACACCCAAAACAATTAGCAACTCACCACTGAATGGTAAGTTTTTAAGTGTTTGATTGTGGCTTTCTAAGAATGTGATAAATATGTTCAGTAAGTAAGTAGGTATGTATCTAATTATTGCAGGATTGTTGCAGTAAATATTGGAACATATTGACCTGTGATATTGACAATATGTCCATTATTTGACATGTCAATTGCAATGTTTGTAAGAAACTACTCAGCATTTGTGTAGTGTAAGATACCTCAATTAGATTTCAAGAAAGCGAAAGATTTACCCAACGAAAGATATATGACTGGAGGCAGTGTTAACTTATATGCAATATGTCACACAGATTTGTATACTAGGGCCAAGTACAAAGACAAGGTTGCCAACAAAACAAAATATGTATACCAAAATTGGTAACTGTCTTCCAAAGCTTTTATAATCTTTCCAAAATTTGACTTCATAATATGTATGTGATCACCAGTGTTCGGACAGATTTAGGCGATTTAAGTAGTGCGGCACAGTACTTGCAGGTCGTCGGACCCAATGTAATTTTACGATTTAATAATGGTTTGTCTGTTTTTTGAAGCAGTACAAGACTCGACGTTATTATTTGATAATTTATTTTTTACTTTACTACCTTATCGAATTTTATTCAAATAAATTCGCTAAACACTTGGAACGCCACCGGATATTGTGTCCGTCTCACGCTGAATAAAAACGGAACAAAAACTCGGCAAAAACCATACAGTCGACCTGTTCAGCGATAAACACCATCGCAAGTCGTTTTAACTAGCATTATTCCGTGCGCTGATTGTATTATTTTATAATATGAAACCACATCAATTGTGAGCGATTAGTACTTGGGCTAGTTGGTTAGCGTTTTTGCATGCAATTATATTAGGAACTGATTCTCCGCTTCCTACCTAACGCCGGTTTGAGGTGATCACATACGAGTACATACAGTGAGTTTTTTTTAATACTGGCCATAGGGTTTTACACACAGACAATTAAACTATAGTAAGACTGTCGTCAAGTGGGATTACAATTTCGGAGACGCGCTCAAGTGGCGCTGCCCGAGCGTTAGGCCAAACTAATGTATAACAAGTTGCATATCTGACTAGTTTCTGTATACCTAGTTGCCTATTTTTTTTTTCAATTTGATTTAAATTGATACTTATTTAAAAAAATAAAAACGACTAATTAAGAATTAAACATTTTAATACAAATTCTAACATATACAACAAATTAGTAGTTCAGTAAACGAGTTTGTGTGTAAATTGGGATTTTTTGGGCATGAGTGGGCTAGTTTAAAAGGCGAGTGAAACTGAATTGAAGGGTAGCATTAGTTCAATCATTTGATTCTGCGTTAACTTTTAAAATTTCTGGAGATAATTTTAGAATCGTGCAAAAGATTTTTTAATTTGGAAATTGTTTTTCGCTGATATCGGTCCATATAATAAATGTTTCTATCGTTTGAAGTAAGACTACTAACTTTCTTGCATTCAAGTACTTGCCACACACTAGAAGATTTTGTTGGGTGTCTATTTTGGGCCTTGGGCATAACAGGAAGGATTAGATTCTCTACAATGGGATTTTCAGTAATCGTAGAATTTTCAATTTGTTCAGCTGGTCTAACATTGTTTATTGAAGTTTGTTTCTCTTCACGAAGAAAAATCGACGGCAGGACGTATTTATGGGGTTTTGTTTTTTGAGTAAAGAAATTGTTGCTAAAATGTTTCTCGAAAATAAAGGCATTATCTGTTTTGAAGGGTGGTGCAACATTTACCTAAAACTTCTATCCGTCGTTTCCTTTGTTCTTCTAATTTTTGAAATTTAAAATGTTTATTTTTTATCGCCGATTTTGTTGTTTACAAAGCATTTATGTTTAATTTTTCCCATATCCAAATAAATAAAATAAAAATTGCGATCTGAAAAACCATATTTCGTACTTTTTCAAAAAGAAAAAGATAACTTGCCAAATAAAAAGATAACGAAAAATTATCTCAAGATACTGGTTTGGAGTAATTTATTTTGTAGAACAATTTATAAAATTTATTGACTAAACCTTGACAGAAATTAGAAAATTCAAAATTACTGATGACATTATTAATTAATATTCAAATCAACCTTCCTTTTTAAACGGAAATTCCCGATCGGATTAACGAGTAAATTCGGTAATTTAGTTTGGCCTAACGCTAGAGCAGCGCTAGTGTTGTCAGTGTCTCCCATGTTTTATACGGGTTTTTGAAAGTCTTAATTCTGTTGATGGTCTGTGGTTTTACATGCTAATTTTTCAACCCCCTGTTAACTTTTGTTCCGATAAAAATATTCAACCATTTTTGGAACAAAGTTGGAAGATTTTTTAAACTATCGGATAGATTACAATTTAATATCCCAAACTGTCGAAAAAGTTGTGAAAAAAATATTTTTTAGGGCGCCGAAATAATAGTACGTCGAGCGGCCGCCAGAGTAGCGCCATTGTCGGCTCAACCATGGCCTACTAAATCTGAACTGCGCTGCGCTTATTACGGCCGTAACAAACTAGCTGAATGATTGATTCGGACATGGCCAACTGTATCAAAACGCTAGGCGCTTATTATGGCCGTCCCACTCGATGATTTCTCCGTAAGAAAAATTGTTCTTGTCATTTAAAAAAATCGTACGTACAGTAGAGAGTTCAAGTGACGATTATTTGAACTAAGGGACAACGGATGACAGAAGACAGAAACGTCTTTTTTTTTAATTGGTTATGTGTATGTCCATGTCAAATACTTACAAGTAAATAAATTAACAGCAAGTGTTAATTGCATGCAGTAGCAAAATGGTAAAAGTGTAAAATAAGAAACATAGGTAAGGTAGCTTTAAAAACCATAAAAAAACTACAATTGCTTCAAAATATCAGACATAACCTCAAATTGTTGTAATTCGAATTTACCTAGTATTTTTTGAATAAATTGTGTTGTTGGATAATGTGACTCGTGTCAGCATTAGAATAAGTGAGCACATTAAAAAGATTGTCACCTATGACAAAAATTCAACAAGAAAATGGTAAATTTTCTAGAATGGAATAAAATTTTCATGGTTGCAGAGGATAACCCAAAAGGACTTAATAGATATAAAGATTTGCCGGCCCAGCTAGCAAATAAGTTACCAGAGGCCAAGAAGACATTTACCAAAAAGAAACATGTACTGTATACTCAGTTTAAAAAAACTGTAGCTATGCTTACTAGAAATACTGGTATGGATGGGTTCCTGAGCCCTGTCTACTTTGAGTAATCGTGCAGTAACTAGAGGTGTCCATATAAATGTATGTATAAATGATGTATAAATTATTTTGTAATCATTTATTTATAGCCATCGAATCATTAACTACCTAAAAGTAACTGTATAGCAAATATGAGGAAAATGCATATGGGAGGATCTGACACAGGATGAGATTCTAAATTTATAATAAAAGCTTTAAAAAGGTATTGATACATTTATTTGTAGATATTTATAAAATAAAAGATTACACAGTAATTTGCAAAAATAATTTTAAGACATCTGATTTTATAAATTATAACAACAAGACTGGACTTACTAAAGAAGCTGTTCCTTCTAAATTTGTAACTGCTACTTTTTTTTAAATTTAATCATTACATCTTAATTATGTTACATTAAATGTTGAAGTTGTTAAAGAATCATGTTTATCTGCAAGCAGTTCCAAAGATGTTCAGGTGAATTTAATTTCTGGAGTACAAATTTCTGATTTACAATACCATAATAAAGTTTTAAAACTAAAATTAAAACCAGCGAACGACCGTTATTCAAAAAGTTTGGAAAAAATTAAAGATCTTGAACAACTACAAAAAAGTACCATTAAATCAGATTGTATCTGTAAACATTGACACAGAACATAATAAAACAACAAAGTCAAAATGTGGAGGCGAGACGCCGGTAATTATGTTGATTAGCACTGCACTGTTACTTGATAGTTAATATCCGTAATAGTGTATGTACTCCGGGAAAATTGCCGGGTGGTGGAGGGTTGATAACAAAATTTTAAAGGATGCTGATAAATGTGATCCCTAAGATGTATTTCTCGCGGACGCCATCAGAAACTATAAGCAAAAGAGTTTGCGATGATCTGAGGAATCAGTTCGTAAACCTTGTTCACGTTGAGTTGAACATTTCAAGGTAAAAATATTTAATTTTTTGGCTCTGTAATTATGTTTTGTAAATAGTGACATGCAGCTAACCAACATAATGCGATTTAGCAATGCTTAATCCAACGGGAACGGTGTTGACCTGCATGTCACTATTTACAAAGCATAATTACAGAGCCAAAAAATAAAATTATTTGACCTTGAAATTGTCAACTCAACGTGAACAACATATATATGTATAATTTGGAGATTTTTGTCACCTAAGGGATATGAACACTGTCGCAAACACTTATTGAAGCTACCATCAAAGGCCACTCTTTCAAGATGTATGAGCAGATGTGGCACTTCCAATGATTTGTGTAAACAACGCTTACTTGCAGAAATGTCACTCTTTAAGGTACCTGTTGAACGACTATGTTCACTGATCAACGATATGTCAATTAAAGAAAAAAAATTCTATAATAAACTTGAAGATAAAATATATGGTTTGGATAATATCAAATTTGAAACCATTGGTGAAAGACCTTGCACAGCCAACAAAATGCTCTGCTATGTTATCCACGGGTTATCAACTAGATACACCATTCCTGCAGGGTACTTTTTCCATTCAACATTAACAACGGCACAATTTTCTACTTTAACCCTTCAAATTTTCAAACTTTTAACAGATTGTGGTTTCATTGTTCTTCGGCTTGTTACTGACAATCATGCATCAAATGTAGCTTTATTTAAAAAAATTTGCAGTGGAACGTTAAAAAATCATATTCACCAGCTATTCCTAACCTTTTCTCCACTATTTCTAAGGTTTGATTACTGTCATTGTATGTATAAAAAATCCAAGATTTTAGATCACGACATGTCCTCATCTACAGGTGTTATATCTTCTACATTCTTAAAAAAAATGTATAATCTTCAAAAAGGACTGCCAGCAAAACCGGTTAGATACTTAACCAGGAAACATTTGTATCCAACAAATTTCTAAAACATTACCTAATGTGTTGCGAGCTATTCAAATATTTTTACCTGCTATTACAGCATGACTAAAATTTTTATCGGAAGCAAGACAGGAAGACTTTCAGAATGTTGAGAGCTCCATTTTGTACATGGAAAATATATATCGTTTCTTTCAAGTCCACAACGTTTCTAATCGAACATATTATATTCGTTCTTTGGACAACAATGTTCCACCCTATGCTGATATTACAGATGAAAGGTTGCACTGGTTAGATCTCACATTTCGAAATTATATTAATGACGTCCAACAAAGTTCCACAAGTGCAGGAATTCAAGGATTATCTAGAGAGACAGCTAATGCCTTAAATTTACTGCAAAAAACACTTGTCTTTGTGTTAAATTTCTTTTAAGTTAAGCAAGATTCTATTACGTTTTAACTCGACGTTTAGTTCAGATGCAGTGGAAGCTATGTTTTCCCATGTTCGTCTGAAAGGTGGCTCTAATGATGCACCAGACGCAATGGCGGCAGAATATGCCCTACGACGAATTTTACGTTGTGGCATTGTTAAAGCTTCCGCTTCTTCTAACATGGCTGACAATATAGAATATACTAGCTCTGTACCTACAATTTAGACCTGATAAGGCAATAGAACTAGAAAATTTAGAAATTTCGGTATTCTACCCAGATATTTATAAGTCCAAATTGATAGGTTATCATTTCAATAATTACCCGACAATAGTAGTTTTTCGGCATCGGTTGCGTTTTTAGCTGATTGCATTATTTAAAAAAAAAATAGATGACCAAATCAACTGTGATACATGTCTAAACCCACAACTTTCCTGGTCCATTACTAAAACTTAAAGTCTACAAAATCGTGGAAATTTGTTGGACTGATTAAAATGTTGTCAGATATTATTCCTAAAATTTTATTACCCTTCTTGAAGTTTACCAAAATCACTGCACATTTATCAAAAATTATTTGTCCTGCACTCTTGAAAAATATTAAGTATGTATATTTAATTGCGAAGATCACAAGTCAATTATGTGACATGGTTGTTACATGATCAGCTAAACCCATTATTGATAAATTGATAATATATGTCGAGAGAGAACAGATCCTTAAAAAAAAAGTTTAGAATTTAAACCTGCTAGAATAACATGAATTTGACTGCAGAATTAATTACATAAAGCCAAATATGTACATAGATTAAGATATAGAAGAAACAAGAAAATTGATTTGGCGTTAAATAAGAAGTCATGAGATTTTGTATGTAAAATGAAATTTACTGTGATTAACAAGAGATGACTAATAATCCAACAAAATAAATAGATGAGTTGAACATATTATAAAAATAAACTATAATTTTAAAATTTTTCTGCTGGTGGGTTTGTTGTGAAGATTTTTTTTTTTAAGCAAATCCGTTCGTTCCAAACAAATATTGTTTAAAGCAGGTTTTGCTGTTGCTTTAATTATAAAGTGACATACATGGTTTTTATGCGGAAGGCAATTGAATAATTTATTTTCTTGCAACGGTGGGTATAAGATTTCCACCAGTTGCTGGCAAGTTTTTTCGGATGTTAGTAAAGGTAAAATTTTTTCTATCAGATCTGCTATTTCCTTTATAATGCCTACAACATTTGGACTAGGATAAGTGAGACTGCCGCGATTTTGGAGAGCTATTAATCTCAGCAAAGGTCCTGGAGTCGTAGTAGTGGCCAATAATGGTGAAAGGCATTCATCACAGTGAAATTTGTCATCTAGCTTTTTTAATATAAATCCTGCTAAAAAAGCTACAGATGCTGAATATATATTGTTTACAGGCGTAATATTGTTCCTACGGAGATTTTGTATTTTTATTTTTACCTCTATTGGCAATATCAAATCTAACGCGGTCTCAGTTTCCATTGTGTGTCTAAGATCTTGCCTAGGTAGTTCTGCAGAACTGACACAATCAACATTTCCAGCAATATTTGCCGACTTCGAACTTTTAATAATACCACACCGTAAGATCTGCCTTAGTGCATATTCTGCTCCTCTTGCATCTGTGGCATCATTAGATCCTCCTCGAAGACGCACATGCGAAAACATTGCTTCTATAGCATCTGAACTAAATGATCTTGTCAGAACATAATAGAATCCTGCTTCTTGTAGGAGGAATTTAATGCATAAGTGTGTACTCTTTGCAGTAAATTGCAAATCATGTGCTGTTTCTTTTGAAAATCCTTGCATACCCACATTAGCCGAAACAATTTGTATTTCGTCAATGTACTTGGTAAATGTTTCTTCTAACCAGTGGAGCCGTTCATCAGAAACGTTAATGTAGGGAGCAATCGTGCTATCTAAAGAACGTATATACTGTGACCTACTCGAAACATTATGCACTTGGAAAAAAACATACATATTTTCCATAAATGATACAGTGCTGCCTACGTCTGCAAATTGTGGATCTCCACTCTCTTTTAAAAATCTTAAGGATGAAGTAACTGCAGGTGCAAACACCTGAATAGCCCTCAGTACATTCATTTTATCAAAATTTGAGGGGTATAAATGTTTACTAGTTAAAAATCTCACAGGTTTTATAGGCAATCCTTTCTGTAGATTATGTAGTTTCTTTAAATATGAAGAACTGATAACGCCTTCGGATGAACACATGTCGTGGTCTAGGAATAAACTTCTTGCGTTTTTAATTGCATGACAGAAATCGAAACTAAGAAATAAGGGCATGTTTGGCAAAAGAGGATGGTCAATACAATTTTTTGGAGTCGTTCCATTAGATAGTTTTTTAAATAGAGCCACATTAGAAGAAAAATTGTCAGTGACAATTCTCAACACAATAAACCCACATTTAGTCAACATTTCTAGGACTTGCATCGTTAAAGCGTGGAAAGTGTTGTTTACTAATGTGGAGTGAAAAAAATATCCGGCAGGTATACAATATCTTGTCGACAGCCCATATATTACGAAACAAAGCATTTTATTGGCAATTTTTGGGTTTTTGTTAATTGTTTTGGACTGACAATTATCAAGTCCAAAAATGTGATCTTCAGATCGGCTATAATGCATTTTTTCTTTTATTGACATATCGTCAATAATTAGTGAACAAATTCGTTCTACAGGAACTTTAAGCTGAGCTATTTCTGCTTGCAAACGTTGCTGGCACAATTCCGTTGACCCTTTGTATTCAGTCACATACCTCGATATTGTATTTTTTGATGGTAATTTGGCCAAATTATTTCTACAAAATTCATACCCTTTAGGTGAACAATATCGCCAAATAGTACACATCCGAATTGTCATTTCAGTCCAACGAGGTGACCTTTTTGTATAATTATTGATGAGATCCATTAAAAATAATGCCTTTTGGTCAGAATTTTCAACATCCTCTGATATTTTATTAATTATTTTTCGAACATGACTTTGTTTTTGAATTTCAACTTCCAGATCATTAACTTTGGCCAAACATTTTGAATATTTACAATTTAAATTTCTTAATTTACGTGTTAAGACCTTGCAGTGATACCGTAAATTTTCAAGTTCGTTGGAAGGAATGGAGATGGACACTTGCACAGACTTACTGGAATTTGTTTCAATGATGGGATCTGGTTCAAGTTGTGGAACATCGGAAATTTCTGGCGTAAGAGGGATATTCTACAAATTAAAAAATCAGTGTACTTTTCCATAAAATCTACCTATCTTTTATTCTTTTCATTCGACAAAATTTTATACTTACAAATACGGACGGCGCTGCTCCTTTAATTAGGCGACAAGAATTTTGTGTTTTATAACAAACATTTTCCTCAAAATGATTAAAACATATAACAGAATGATCTGTTATATTTGAAATATCTGTATAAAATATGATAAAAATAGTATTATTACAAATTTGTTGAGTTTTTGAAAAATTACCACAAAATTCTGCAATAATTGCAAGCCATTTATTTCTTTCATCGAATTTTCCTGGCAATTCAAATAGTGGGCTATTTTTATTACCACACACAATGCATTTTCTCCCCATTATTATATTAAAATTAATGATTTCAATATAGAGAATGAAAAAAAATGACAATGTCAATGTCAGACACTGATTTTTCCGAAGACGAATATTTACCTTCGAAGTAAAGTCCTCGTCGAAAAATAGTCAATTTTGACTTAAATTGTAAATCATTTTACAATAGGAGAGAAAATTGTCTTATAACTACCATAAATAAGGAGGGGTTGTTAGTTTACCTGTTGTTTGCCCTTTCTTGAGTCGGTACTGCACAACAAAGGGGCAATAAAATTTGATGGTATAATGGAATTATTTATGGTATTTTCTTTCCTATTGTAAAATGATTTACAATTTAAGTCAAAATTGACTATTTTTTGATGAGGACTTTACCCATCCAGTGGAAAATTTGCGGAAAAACTATCAAGATTTCCGGAAAAAAGATTCGATAGAAGCAGGACCATCAAAAGAATATGTATCCTCTGGAAATGTTAAGAAAAACACTAGAAAAAGTATGTTGTCAATGTGACAAATCTTTCAATGTGAAAAAGGACTTAAAATTCATAATGGAAGAATACATAGACCTCAAAAATAGTAAATAAAAGCTTTGTTCGAGTACTCAGCTCTAACGATACTTTAGCGACATTTGATGATGAAACTTTGAAAATTCTTAAATCTAAACATCCACAACCGTCCCGAAAATTAATATTTCCAAATCTAAACCTTACTGATTGCCATATCTTAAGTGTCAATGAAACTGAAGTCAAAAAGGCCATTAATTCATTTCCCTGTGGGTCTGCTGCAGGCATAGATGGTTTTAGACCACAGTTCTTAAAAGATATGATATCTGTTTCTGCAGGTGAAGCAGGACAAAGAGCATTATCATCAATTACCTTGCTCTGTAATTTTCTATTATCAGGAAAAATAACTAATGAAATTTGTCGTTTCATCCTCGGTGCTTTTCTTTGTGCTTTAAAGAAAAAAGATCGTGGTATTCGCCATATTGCCATTGGTAACATTTTTCGAAGACTTGCAGCAAAAATTGGATGTTATAAAGTGTAAAGCGATCTACATTCTTATTTGACACCAAATCAACTTGGAGTTGCTACAAAATTTGGTTGTGAAAGCTGTATTCATTCAGTCAAGACATAGGTATGTTCATAACCCAGAAAATTTTGGAAAAATTCTTTTAAAAATTAACTTCTCAATAATGCCTTTAACTCTGTCGAAAGAGATAGTACTTGTATGTTGCAACAAATAAAGGATAAAACCGTCATTATTTCCTTTTTTGGATCAGTGCTATAGAGAACCTTCATACCTTTTCTTTGAAAACGTTTATCGATTTCATTGGCGCAAAACTTATAAGTATGAGTCCGGAGATTCTAGAGCAAAATGTTTCTTCTACCAAAGAATTTCTGGCAATTCAACGTGGAAATGCTGCAAGTATTTTAGCCACTCTACCTTATGCAACTCTACTCGAAGAAGTGCATTGTTTATGATTTATATAACTATATTTAATTTATTGTTAATGTTTAATTAATTGTTGTTTCTACATAATAATAAATTGCTCACTCTTTAAAAAAAAATATATATACATATAAAGAAAGGGCAAAGACAATAGGGAGTTATTGCCCTGTCTACGCTAAAATAAGGTTACCTTAAATTCATACGTTATTTTGTTCGAAATATCGTGTCCCGTTATGATTTTAGTGTTACGAGAAAGAATTTAGCGGGCTTTGCCTAAGTTTAGCCTTACCGTTATTTAGGGCGAAAACTCCCTATAATAACAACTGAGAAGTTTTGACAATTTCGTTTTCAAATTATAGTTCGTAATGTTAATTTAGGGGGCGCCACTGTACGTACGCTCCACGGGCTACTCGACGGGAACACTTTTTCATACGAAGTGGGACGGCCATAATAAGCGTTTAGAGTTTTGATACAGTTGGCCATGATTCGGATAACCTCAAAAAATCTACCCTTAACTAGCGCCATCTCTTTAAAGATATGAAACTACAAATCAACTAAATTGCCACAATAATTTAAATTTCCTTGAATTTCATCACGGTTGAAGTACTAACATGGGAAAATAATGCGTTGCATGCGGAGAAAATAACAACAGTTATTTTCAAATTCCCAGCAACCTCCAAACCAAATCCAAAATTAATAAAATTATAAAAAAAAACTAAATGAAACATTTCACTATGATACATGTCTCTTCTTTATTATTTACAGCAACTCCAGGACCCTTGTTACGATTAGTTTGGCTTCAAGACCGTGGGGTCTGTAAATTTGTGGGGCTTTTAAAAAACTTTGCTAATATTGCCACACAAATTTTATAATATTTAATTCCAAAAAATCCTTGTCAACCACTGGTTACTACTTTGCATCCACATTTAATACAGAATTTCATATTTACCTGTGATAAACACAAAGATAAAATTTATTATCCAATTAGTAATGAAACCAAATTTAAACATTTGTTTATTTAAAAAAAACAGATTAATATAAAAACGAAATCCATTCAGAATAAACTCACAAGTAGGAAGGTTGTAAAATTATAAACTTACGAGAAAGGTATTGTCTTCCTGCAGATAGATAGTTTTACTTTTAATTTTTCTACTGTGCTCTATCCATTTTCAGATTTTGCAATTCCATTTTATATTTAAATATTATGTTTCATAATTTGATTATTGTAATTATTAGGTATTCTTACGTTCATGAAACGTATTCGTGAAAATTTATTTTGCGTCAAAATGACAAAATAGAAAGTGTTAACCTAACAAAATAAACACGTTATGTGATTGTGATTGGATAATTTCAATTCAAATTACATGTTTCTTTTCCATTTCGCTAACAGATGGAGTTGGTTAAGGGTAGATTTTTTGAGGTTAGCGGAATCAATTGCACCATTGAAAATCTGAGCTTTGTTACGGCCGTAATAAGCGCAGCGCAGTTCAGATTTAGTAGGCCATGGCTCAACCAGCACCTGACGATTTCCACTTTTGGACGCTTTCGGTGCGCTAAAAAATATTTTTTTCACAACTTTTTCGATAGTTTGGGATATTGAATTGTAATCTATCCGATAGTTTAAAAAATGTTCCAAGTTTGTTCCAAAAATGGTTTGAATATTTTCATCGGAACAAAAGTTAACGGGGGGTTGAAAAATTAGCATGTAAAACCCTATGGCCAGTCTTAAAAAAAACTCAGTGTATAATTAATTATTCCCTCATTAGACAAAACTGGATATCACTGGATCAGATAAAGGGTAAAGTTGTCTTAGTCATGCCACTTTTTACTTTTTCCTTTATAGTGCCGACTTTTCCATTGATCATAGAACTATCGTATCTTATGGAAAAAATTAATAATTTGCTACCTGCTTACATTGGGTACGATTGATAGATGAGAGAGTGATGGTGGTTAAATAGATGGCGCACTCGTATCCAGTGTTGCCAACTCTAGAATTTAGAAGACCGCTAGGTGACACTTTCCATTCCGCCAGAAATCCGTCAAAAGACAATTCGACTAAATTTTAGACTTAAAATTCAAATAATTCATAAACATTAAATAAAACTGCAGTAAAACAAATTGTAATATACATATTTTTTTATTACGAAAAAAAAAAACAATAAATCACTAAAATATAAAAAATTCAAAAATAACAAAACAATAAGTCAATAACAAACAAAAAATCAAATTATATTTTATTCTAGTTTTTACTAATTTACATAATACCTATTTACTTATTTGTATGTAAGTATTCAGAAATCGTTTGCTAATTCAAATTCAAAATCGTCGTCTGGTTCAAGAGAATAGGTTTCCTTTGTTTTAATTTTTTTTTATTAAGTCGTTGCTTAATGGATAATTGTGACAGCATTTATTAAATCTTTTAAGGCCGCTGCGGATTGTTAAAACTGCATTTAACATTGGTAATTTTAATCTATTTCTAAGTTTGTTTTTTACGACATTCATTTGACTAAACAAGCGTTCTGTTTCTGCGTTTGAATGCGGTAAAGTAAACATCGATATTGCAATATATGTTAATTCCACAAAAATATTAATGCCCTGAGAGTCTTTGTAGCTCAACACTTCTTGCCAGAAGCTATTTGTATCATCTGTACAAGTCCAATGAATTAAATGTAGTTTATTCCATTGGTTTTGGATTATTTCAATTTCATCACTAGTTTTATTGAGAAATTGAAGTAATTCTATGAGATCGGGTTTATTGTGTTTAAGCATTTCTCTAATTAAAACTGTTAAAAATGTGACGCATCTTTGTCTTAAACCAGCCTCATCTTTAAACCCGGATGTCTTCATTTTTTTAAGTTGGTTTTCAAATAGGTAACCTAAATAACAATTATTGCCAAAAAAAATCGTCCAAATTGTGTATAAAAAAATTAAATGTTGTATTTGTTGTAGTTACCTTAGATATTAACGTCTGCAATAAATTCATTAGGTCGTCTAATAGCCTTGTAGGATCGGCATTATTTGATTCAAATCCTTTATTGACCCTGTTAACTTCTGTTAAAACTGGTTTAAGAAAACAATGCATAATTAAAGTAATCTGAGAACATTTGATGCAATAAATGTGCAGTATAACATTTTTCATCCTGGCTCGCTATACCGAAGTGAGTTTTTAACTCGAGCCACTGCGTATATATTTTATTAACCGCTGATTCAATTGAAAGCCATCGGGTAGCGCAAGCACGAACAATTTTTAAGGGGTCAGCTCCATCATTAATAGTGTTGTACAAAGTCTTCTACTGAATTTGTCTGTTCGCAGATTTAGAAAACCAATCATAAGTTTCGCGAATTAAGAATTCCAAGTTTCTGGGTAGCTCTTTTGTAGCAGCTGAAGCTGCTAATTGCAAAGAATGACACACACAACGAATCAATATTAAATCAGGATTGTATTCTTTAAGTTTTAAAACTTTTCTTGCAAACAGCAACTAAATGGTCGGATGATAGAATTGCAGAGTGATTTGCTGTAAACAAGCATATATTTCCTTCAGCTAATTTAGCCCCACTCAATGTAGATTCCTTAGCAAAAGGAATTAAAGTTTGTCCTGTAGTGCCAGATGACAATTTATGTTTCTTAGTTGTGGTATGACGTTTAAGATCACTGTATTTATTGTTAAGAACACAGCCACAAAATTTACACTTGGCGACAGATCCGTTGGTACTTGCCACTTCCATAATCCAATTTTTTAAATTCGTGTCCTACCACGCGCTTCGGAATTGTTGTTGGTATTGACGCTTTTGCATCTTCACGTTCAAATTAAACCAATTAAGGCCGTTCGACTTTTGAACAGTCGATGAGTCGAGCTTAATTTCAACTTCAACCGCGGATTACTAATGAATGAAAACCAGTTTCAGGCCATCTATCCGTCAAGCCAAAACATTTAGCCAGGTAACAGACCAAACCACGGGACCAAACCTACTACCAATTTTAAATTAAAATTTTTAATTTCAAAGGTAATACCGAGTGACTATAAATGATTGAAGGAAAATAGTGGATTGGCAACATTGATGGAGTTGGTAGTCCAAATCTTCTCGTGCATCATCTGACAATCGCTTCTATTTAGGTTAGGTTAAGTCACGAAGTACATTGGCGTTGAAAAAAAGATTACAAAACAATCAACAAACTTTACTAGATATTACAAAATACAGCTAAAGAAGATGTTCAAAGTGTTGACCACCTTGCTGTAAGCAAAGTTGAACTCTGTTTGATAAATTAGTGAAAACATTAATTAACATTTCAGGCCCCACATTTCCTATTGCTTCTTCAATCGCATGCTGCAATTCTTCCAAATTGTTAATAGGATTGCGAAACACAACATTCTTTAGATATGGAAACAAAAAGAAGTCCAGTGGAGTCATGTCAGGTGACCTACTTGGCCACAAACCTGAGCTAATTAAACGTCCTGGGAAAAACTCTTCTAAATAATTTATTGTGGCCCGTGCAGTATGTGCAGTGGCAGAGTCTTGCTGATAATAGCCGTTTGTTAGTTCGATGTCGTCAAGTTGATTTAAAAATGGGTCTACAAGAAGCCTTCGGTATCTCTCCGCATTAATTGTTTCGTGAAAAAAGATCGGCCCAATAATTCGCCTTCGCCACATTGCAACCCATACGCCGATTTTAAGTGGGTGCAGTGGCACTTGAATTATATTATGTGGATTGTGATCAGACCATGTTCTGTAATTTTGTGAGTTTATGAACCCAGACAAATGGAACCATCCTTCATCAGAAAAGAAAGTGATATCTTGCTGGTCAACATTATGAAGCAAATTGTTGTTATACCAATTACAAAACTGGATTCTTTGGAGGTAATCAGGAGGGTGAAGTTGTTGGACCATTGTACATTTGTATGGGCGTAAATGCAAGGATTTTTTCAAGATCTTTCTAGAGGATTCATAACAAAGTCCTGAAAAGAGGGAAAATGTAGGAAATGTTAAGAGAACAGGTCATTTGTCAATGGGAACCTATTTGTTGGGATAAACGACGTATCGAAATGTGAGGATGTTCCTCAACAATTACTTCAACATTTTGCACTACATCAGGTGTAGCAACAGTGGGACGACCAGTAGATTTGCCTTTTCCCACATTACCAGTACTTACAAAGCGTTCAACTATTCGCCCACAGTGTTGTGCAAAATTAGGATATTCGATTTGTTCTTCAGGATAGGTTTCAACAAATTGTTCATAAGCTGACTGCTGTGAATACAGCCAATGGCCATTTTCATTTTGCAATCCACTGCGAAAATAGGCCATTACAATAAATGTGTTGTGCTCTATTGTAAAAACCATTTTTTAAATAAAGTTCGAAACTGTCGATTTAGATCTTTTTGACGTTTGTTTCAATTTTGAAAGTTGCGTGTGTCATACCAACGATGTTGCCAACTAAAGATTTCAAATGTGTCGCCAACATAACAAAATAATTTTCAATCATTTATAGTCACTCGGTATAATCAATAACAATAATTAATCATTAACAATGTGTAATGTTATCTGATCATTTGTGAGTTGCCGCTAATTTTTTTTATTTACCGTCAAAAAAACCGCTAGCCGCTAAATATAAATTCTTCCCGCTAGTAGGGTATAAAATCTACCAGTTCTAGCGGAATAATCGCTAAGTTGGCAACACTGACTCGTACAGGACTCACGGGCGGCGCCACTGAACATTTTATATTTTAAAATAGATTGGCGGGAAATTTAAAAAATGACAATTTTACAATACATATTATAAATTGTTTTTCCTGCAAAAACAGCAAATATTAATTCAACAGCACATTTCTTTCCTTATGTTTTATAATATTTAACTTGGGCCTTTTGCTTAATAAGATCATTCAAATTCCTGTGATCCCGACCTGATAATACTCTATTTACATTGTTAACCCACGTGAAAATGTAAAATTTTACAAATTTTTCACCAAATTCTTCAACAAGGTTGTGGTTATCGCATTTCCACTCAACATCATTAAGGACAAATTTAAATAATTTTTGTTTCAATTTTTTTTTTAATCGGTTGCAGTACACATTTTTGGCAAAAAAAAGTAGTACTTCACAGCTTCTTGAAAAAATTCTTCTGAATTTTGAATTGGCATTTAATAACGCCTTAGCACTATAAGCGCGGGCTTCAACTAATCCGCCTTCTTCTCGGATATTTGTTAATATGTGGTTCCGACACGTTTTACAGACTATTCTTTTCAAGTATTGTTTCCCCATGTAACCCGCCAAATACGAATGTAATTGGGTAGTTATAACATTAATGTTACCCGTAACTTTGAACTCCTCCTCGCCTTCCACAAGCTATTCTGTAATTTCAGGCAAGGGTTCTATACCAGACATATCAACTTGTAAAAATTTTTTTAGCGTGTCCAGAGCTTCGCCATCATCCTCTTGGCAATTGCTGTTAGGCGAATGAGATGATGTAAAATTGTTCAACACCATTGCTTTCTAGTTGGCTGCAAACGCAGAACACATGGGATTTATATTTCTTCCGACCAACACTCTTATGCAAGAAAAAAAAAATCAATTGGATCCTGGTTTAAATTACGAGGACACAAAAACTATACATTAACCCCCAATTTCATAATCGGCCTAAAGTTACTTTAACCTTAAAGTTTACCATTTACCATAGAAACATTGTTGAAACAATCCATTAAAGTCACTTTAAGATAAAGTCGACTTTAAATTTATTATGAAACTGGCCCTAAGTGCTTTTAATTTAAGCCACAAATATCGTAAGCCCCTGACAGTATGGATCCAGTTTTCCACACTGGGGGGAACAAATGCATTTTTTTTTTCTTTGAAATACATTTCACAGAATTGAGAACCTTCAGTGCTTCTTCCCAAAACTGTAAATGTGGGGAATTGGTTTTTACTGCGCAGCGTAATAATTTCCCATTAATGGGATTAATGGAACTTCCATTTACGCTGTCAAATAATTTATCTACAAACAGTAGGAAGTCTGCAGTATCTACAGCAGATTCAGGCACTCCTGCACCTAAAAGAGACATACCTAAATATACACTGAAACTATTGCGATAAAAAAACCTACCTTTACTTGCCAAGTATCGCATTGTTGCTGAAACTCTTTGTGAAAAGACCTGGGCTGCATTCTTAACTTTCATTAATTTTATTTTATCCCGATATACGTGCTACTCTGTTAATCGTGGACACAGTTTAAAGTCGTCAGGTCCAACATCAGTTTCATAAAGTCCTATAACATGGTCCCACTTGGCCACTCTTTCAACATTTGATAAATATTTAAATTTCACATCATATTTCAGCATATTATTTCTGAGGCCTTTTGAGAGGTGTGGAAAATCATACAAATGTATTATTTCATGTCCATTGATGACATACCCATAATACGTGTTTTCCTTGCCATTCTGTAGACACCAAGTGTTTGTTTGTTCTTTGAGTTTTCTAACTGCGGAAACATTTGTGGTATATTGGACACAGTTGCTACCACATTAAAACCAATTTCTTGGAGAGCAGTTATGATTTCCTTAATATTCCTTACCAAGTCTATTGAATTCATACCACCCTTGGTATTGAAATAGGCAATGGGTTGTTTCTATTTCTCAAAAATCTCTCTTGCCATAAAAACCATTACATGGTCTGCAAATTCAGATTTTTTTGTATCCCCTGCACAATGCTGAAACCCGTCAATGTGGTCAGCTTTTGTATTGTAGCTCAAGGCTGCTTCCACTGACATTTCATCAAAGAGTAACGTGCAATATTTGTCCGAGCTTGACATCTTGGAAGTTGATTCTTGTAGTGAATCCATTATTGCCTTGTTAAGTCCGCAGCCAAACGGAATTTTTGATAACAAATTCAATAGAGTCATCCTTGATGGTAAAGCAAAAACTTTACGTAATAATTTATAGCTTTTTGGACTTTGTTTCAATATAGATAACGCAAAAACTTTATCATCAATGCTGTACCTTCTTCCCTTTGGTTCTTTTTGTTGCATTTGTATTTGGGAGATGAGAAAGCGGAATGTCGTCTTGTTTACACGTTTTTCCAAAAGTTCGCCATTTTCTGCAAGTCGCATGGCCTCCTGCAATCTTTCTGCATTGGTAGCATTTTTTTTTCTTTAAATAAGCTGTGGTTGCCAAACGACTTCTTGCTGTGCGGTACAAATATTTTGCTTTCGGAGTTAGTTGAGCTACTCGAGTAACATGCACTCTCTGTAAAAGAGTCATATGTCTTGCCATACCTGCAAAACATTAAATAATGTACACTGGCATATAGTCCATTTTTTAATTACAGTCCGATGTATCAATTCAAAAGCAGAACAACTGTCATATTGCTATTTCTTTTCAACAGAATGTAAACAAACTATTGAATTCTTGTACGTATTGTATTAAGCGTGTCCCACTATGCATCTCGCTTTAGCATGTGTGATTCGAGCAGGAGACACGAGTTGCACGTTTATAACTTTAGCGACGTGAAATTTTTAGGTTACGTTTTAACCACATTATTTGTGATAGTTTTGTTTAATTTTGCTTGAAATATCCTCCGTATGATGCCAACGAAAAGCATGTGGACAGATTCATTTACAGAATTTGGAAATTGCAAAAATAATATTGGAATTGAGCGGAAACTTGCAAGACTGGAAGTTAACGGGTAAGGGGGTAAACTAATTCATGGCGTTGCCGAAACAAAATCTAGGAAGAAAGAAAGACAGTCTAAACGTGGTTCATTAGTTCTGTTTTCAACAATTTTCAATATATCTGACCTATTACTTGATATGTAAATAGTTATCAAAAGAGTTCTAAAGGGAGCGGTTTTTGGAAACACAAAATTAAGACGGAGGAATGAATTTGCAGAAAAACCAAGAAAGCACGAAAGAACACAACTCAAAATCTTAAAAATTGAAATTTGTAATATCAGTCTCATGTTGCCTAAATAAATTTTCAAATATTGGTATATAGAACCATGCACTGCTGTCAAATGTCGAAAGCAGACGCAGGTCATGTCGATTTCTTGATTCGGACTAAGCTCATCGGACTATAATAAAAAAATGGACTATACTTCACTAAGTGATGATTTGGAAAGGTCTCAGATGAGATAACACAAAATTACCTCTGCTTTTATTCACTTTTGAATAAATTTCATCAGATTGACTAACATCACCCTCCGTAAAAAGCTTTAGTCCCTTCATACTCCGTTTTCCACCCCCTTCTTTACCAGTTGGAGAGACACTTGATGGACCTGGCTGTGGTTCATTAACACTTAATGGATCTGGCTGCAGTTCATCAATATATGATTCATCTAAATAATGATTTTGAAAAGGTCTGAGGTAATAAGATAACACAAAATTGCCTCTACTTTTGTTCACTTTTGAATAAGTTTCATCAGATTTACTATCAGCCTCTGTAGAAAGCTTTAGTTTCTTGATGCTTGGTTCTTCATCTTCTTCTTTACTAGTCGCAGAGACTACAGATTCTTGTTCTTCTGCTGTTAATGAAATAATACTTACAATTAAACTATATTTATGAATATAAACAGCTCACTCTCTAGTCTTGATGGAAGATTGATTGTTGGTAGAGCCCCATATACAAGCCCGGATTGGCTAAAATATTTGGCATCAACGCGATATTTAGCATCAAAATGAATATCACAAATTGCATGGTCTTTTTGAACCACGTAAATCATTACGCTGAATCAAGGCCAGCCATTGTCCGTAGATCTGAAATTACAACACAAGATCACTAACAATTATACAGATCTACCGTAAATGTTTATCTTGGTAAATAGCCACTTACTGCTGCATTCCTAGGAAAACGATGTATTTTCATAACAGCGCTGGTGTTATGACATGTTGGAACCGCACACACAAATACCATCTTGTTAAGATTAAAAGCAGAAGATTTATAAGTGTTGCCAACCTTGTAGCAACAAGATTCCGTAGAAGTTACTTAAAAAATCCGCAGAAATCCGTAAAGAAATCTAATTCAATCTAATTTAGTTTATCGACACTAACCCAATAAAAGCCCAATTAAAAAATTATACAACAAAAGTAAACATTTATTTTAGATTAATAAAAAAAAAACAGTTTTAAGTACAAAAGTGAAATAAAATAGCAAAAGAACAAATAACTCTTAATATATTTTAAGTATTGAGTTTATTCCGTTGCTTTGTTTCATTTTAATTTATTATCGAAAACACCCGCTCCACCGTGGCACTACTGTGGGGTAAAATGGTAATGCGTGGTGATGTGTATTAAATAATTGTCATTATCGATGCCTAAATCAATGTTTGGAAGTAATCTCCACTCTCTGTCAAGATCATTAAGTTGATTTTCACTTATTACATTTGGGAATTGAAGTGCAAGCAACGATAAAGACTGAGTTTTTTTCCTCATTACATTTTCAGGAATAATTGCACTCATATATTTTAGTTCATTTCTATTAAAAGAAAATCTTGTTCGAATTTGGTCCAGCATTTCTTGGTAACATTCTAAACACGATAATCTAAATTTATTTAATTCTGCCTCGGGCATATTTGCATGTGAAGCAATATATGCAGTTATAGCGCCACCCAAATATATGTCTTGCAGCGGAAGTATATTATGTGGATTTTTATAATTTACCTCATGAAGTGGAGTTTTTTCTAAATGAATTTTTTTAATGAACATTTCTAAAATTGATTTATAAACAGACTCCACTTTTGAATATAGCAAATAAATTTTGGGTTTCTCCGCTTGCATTTCCTTGTTTAAATCTGTCAAATACGGCAAAATAAAATCAAGGAATTGCAAGTAAAATTTATTAAAAACATTTTGTAATTTATTAAAAATTAACTGCACCGACTCATGTCTGTTTGCTGCTATTTCTGCAGTAAAAAATAATTGAAGTGCATTCCACTGCTCTAATACACGACTTACAACAGCAATTAAAGACAACCAACGAGTTTGTGAAGGGTGAAGTAACTTGTGTGGTTTTACGTTGCAAAATATTTGAAATTCTTTGAATTTCTCAAATTTTTTAGAACTATATTGAAAGAATTTATAGATTTCCCTTACTAAACTTTCAATGCCATTGGGTAATTTTTTACATGCGTAAGAAGCACAGAGAGCAAATGAGTGACAAATACACTTTAGTATGAATAAATTTGGAACCTCATTTTCTAATAATGTGCTTAGTGAATAATTACCACCCATCATTACGTTAGCTCCATCAGCAGCGAATCCCACTAAATTTTCCTTGTATGGAATGCCATGTTTTATTAAAATATTTTTAATTGACGTAAATAATGTGTCTGCAGTCCCATCTACAATTGGAATCAACGTTAAACATGCATCCTTAGTTATTCCACTTTGTTTTAAACGAACGACTACAGCCAAATGTTTTGTGCATCCTTTATCTGTGGATTCATCTACAATCAACGTAAATTTATTCGTTCTCATGTCTTCCCATAACTTGTCACTATTAACTACCTTTAGCGATTTTTGAATCAGGCCATATAGATTTAATAAGACCGGGTAAATAATAATCGGCAACGGTAAACGGTAAATTATGCTCTGCAACAAAAGCAGCCAGTCATATTTCACCTTCTTTAATTTTTTTTGTTAAATCATTATTGTCTGGAGATGGAACCATACTTAAGATTGTCCTCTGCCTTTTCAAAGCAGCACAGCTACTTTTGTGTTTCTGACTTTGTTCATGTCGCCTTATTTCTGTTAAACCTCCCAGGTAGCCACTGAAAAGGCCGTCAAGGGCCTGCTAGTCTCCTCCAAGGGAACTTCCCAGTATGCGCTTTTGATGTCCAAACTGGACAAATACCTCGCGTTTCCCAAACTGTCGAGAATATGGGAGATATTGGGGAGAGGATAACACACCCTCTTCGATCTGGCATTTACCCCTCGAAAATCAATTACAAACCGGTACGTGCCGTCCTTTTTCGGCACCATGAGATAAGGCGAGTTCCATTCCGATTCGGCCCTTTCTATCACGCCCGACTTTAACATTTCGTCGACCTCCTTGTCGATGAGGCGTTGAATAAAAGGACTTACCCGGTAATTTCGCATCCTCGAGCAACACGATTTTGTGCGATATCAGATCAGTACCACCTAAAGGCGAATCTCTAGTGCTGTCGAAATAGACATTGACGCAACTTTTTAACCTTGACCGTTGTTCCGAAGAAAGGTCGTCCCGTGTGACTAAACTCGTAATTTGTTGGGAAGAACAGGCTTTATTCGGAGAGTCTGTGAACTCCCAAGTCAGGTGGCGCAAATTCGGAACTATACCCATGCCGGCCCAGAAATCTACTCCCAGAATCATCTCATGCCGGACCTCTGGTACTAGTAATACCTCGAAAATGCCCACTCTACCTTCTCACATCAAAGGGACGTTCACGGCTCCAATACAATTAATTTCGGACTCGGACGCGAGAGTACAACACTCTACCCCTGTAGGGTGCAATCTAAAGCCCAGCGCCCTTAACTTTTCCCTTCCTGTTAATCCTACAAAGACGCGGTTGGCACCTGAATCTAACAACGCCGTAAATTCACAATCATACACGCTGACTGTCAACTTGGGGCACTCGTTGCCTTTCGTGATCGCGAACAAGTAGTCTAAGGTTGATTTTGTCGACTTTAGTACGGAGGGCAACGTGCGACCTATTGTCGTTGTCCTCCTCGTCCGTTTCCCGGTTCTAACTTGCAGGCGGACAATTATAATTCTTACATCCGGGTTTTCCGCAGCCGAAACATTTTACTTCAGGTCTAGAAGGACAATACCGTACGTCGTGACCGGTGCTCTTACACCGTGGGCAGAAAACGTCTCGCGTACGAGATGAAGCGTCGTCGGGCGTCGGTGTCGCCTTTTCAGCGCGGTTGGTACTAGTCTTAGCGTTTCGCTGTGTTGCAGCGTGTTGATCGATATTGAAACGTGTGGCGTCCAACCTGCGACAAAGACGGTACAACTCGTCCGGTGAAACGATCTCCTTATCCCACAGACGATCTTGATAATAAGGCAAGATGTTCCTTCTGATCGCGGCCATCTTCTCGTCGAAGGGTAACGGTCTAGGCAAATATCCTTCTACCTGATCGAATTTTGCTAGGAACATCCCGATAGATTGACCCGCGGTGTGACGATAATTCAAAAGTTTGTCCCGTGCTGTGTCGTAATATCCTATTGGTAGGAATTCCTCTTTCAACCTGTCGCAAATGTCCGTCCAGCTCGACACGCTACTCTCGATCATTCTGACCCAAATCAGGGCTTCGCCCTTGAATAGCAATTTCGCATGCCGACGCAGAGCGTCATGCGGCAGATCGAGCGAGGCGCACTTCTCGTTTACCCGGAAAATAAAGTCAAACACGGCGAGATCATCTTTTCGGTCCCCTCGAAAGGTGATGCCCCAACTCCCTATTTCTTGTGCGACGTTCCGGTAATATCTATACGATAAGGGGTCGTCAACGGCTCCTAGTTGCGGTGTGGACGTGGCCGGAGGAAAATTTCCGGGACCTAGTAATAAGGATGTATGTTGTGTTCCCGTCAAGAACTTGGCGCGAGGTATAAAACTCTCCACCGCCTTCTCCGTGCCCACACTCAACTTCTCTTTTTCTTCCGTTTGCGCACCCGGCTCGACCGTGACTCTACTCAATCGCCTTCTCAGGTGAGCTAGCTTCGTCGCTATAACGCGGAGGTTAAGTTCGTCTAATACGCGAGTGAGTAACTCTCGTACTCCCAAGATCAGCGAGCATCGTTCCAACTCTGATCCCGGATCTAAGGTCGCGTCTATCTCGAACAAAACTCTGTCCCGCTCCATCGAGAGAAAACCCTTTAAGTTGAGCGCTAAGGATTCTATCGAGTCGGTGTCTGTGACCTTAACACCCCTTACCGCCAACTCGTACGACAATTCTTCGCGAGATAGGCAATCAGGCGTTATCGTTATATCCATATTGTACGGCGAAATCGACAATCAGACCGCTCAAATAGGTGGAACCAGACACCAAATCAAAAGCCCTCGACTCACCCTCTCTGCTCTCGAAGACTTCGAAGCGATGGTGTAGTCCTCCGTAGCCTCTAAGTCTGGTCTCTGTTACTCGGTCCTGGAGTCGCTGATCCCGAACTACGGATATCTCCTCGACCTTGACTGGATTCTCGCTCTGAACGTCGACAGGTTCGATCTCCTCTTCTCAGGTTTTTGAATTTTCAGTCAACAAAGCAATACTTTAATGTTGTATCTTTACAATCGTTCCTTCTAACTCCGGGTAACACCGTGACCTCTGTACTCTCGAGGCGTGAAAACACCTAGACCGGAGCCAATCAGTCAAACAAAGATCCCGGTTGAGCCCCCATGTTACGTTATTATTTTTACCTTTACTTGTGTAAAATTAAATTTCCCGACTTACGCTGGGGATAATTTAAAATAACGCTTTTTTGTGACTGAATGTCTCCAAAGTCCGGCACACACTCACACACTAACGTCTCGAGAGCAAGACGATTAAAGAAAACAAATGATGGATTACAAGCACGGTGGTATACCAGGTGTTAGACAGAAACACGGGTATAGGTTACACAGTTTAATCCTCGACTACTGGACATGCAGCGTGACATTTTAAAATAAAGATAAGGATAACCTAGATGCCACTTCGGGCGATACACTGTAGCCTAATGAATTGAAGAAAAAACAAAACTTAATCCCAAAACGATACAATTAATCAAAGTTAATTTAAATGACTCTTGGGTAAAATAAACAAATTCAAAATCCTTAAAGGTGAAATAGGTGATGAGACAAGGTGAAAATCAAAAAAAAATTGTAAAACGCAGAAGGCGCTTAAACTACTAATTTAAATTCACAAAAAGTGCCGGTCCTACCAGGCAATACTTAAAAAAATATAATGAAGGAAAGTGAAATTGAACAATTCCTTACACCGGGTCTGGGGCTTGGAATCCAATAGGAGAGTCCAGGGAAGAGTGAGCTGGAGTAAGGTCCTCCGAGTCCCTCTTCCGCCGCTGGTCTATCACGCCGTCCGTATCCTCGGAAAGTCCTCGGGGTCCTTCCTCCCCCCGATCCTTCCTAGGAAGAAACGAAAGTAAGTAAGAGATAGCCCCGGTGTAAAAAAAAGGATAATGAGACGTAACAAAAATTTTCCGAGTACCAGCTGACGCGTCTTTTCTGGCGAGGTCACTTCAGGTCTGATAGCACAAAACTATGTAAAAGAAAAATGCCAAAATGGCGGACAGAACAAGAAAGACGCTGAAGGACCTTGCCAGATAAGATTTGTCCCTGGACTTCGGGTTCCTCGGCCAAGGACTGTCCGGTGTGAGGTCCTGCTCTCTGGTGGGGTCCTGGGGGATGACGCCCGCCCAACAGGGTGGCGAAATGTGATCCGTTGACGCGTAGGGTCGTTGACCCTCGTGAAGGAAGCCTAGATCCGCCGCAGCGTACGGTTGGAGCTCCTCCTGGACGATTTTCCAGCCGCTTCGATCTTCCTCCACGGGTTCGCCAGCACCTGTTGCACTGAGAAAACACCCCCTAATCTCCCCCTTTGAGCACAAACACACACACACGGATTCGGTCGTAAATGTCAACCAAGCACCTGTCGAGAACCTATAAAATGGCGTCCGTTCCACCTTTTATTTCTTTTCCCCTCCTCTCGCAAATTTGTCGCGGCCGGCACCGGAAGTCGGGGTCCGAGAGCTCGTTCTGGAACGTTCACGAACCTTTTAGCATTTACGATTTACCGCGAAATTTAAATCGTAACAGTACCTACAACCAAGGAAGTTATATTGAGAGGAAGGAACACTGAATCAGTCACAAAAACTCGAAAAACTAAGAAAACCAACTACACTTCGCACTTCGCTTCGCAGATCACAGAGATCGAATAATGATGAACATTTCAAAATTGCAAATTTTGCGTCCACCCTCCACCAATATATATTTTTTTTTTCGAGTGGGGCTTTTTTCCTAATACTTAATTGATACAAATAATTTTACGATGTGCTTTGATCTTTCCGTGAAACGTGATCTTCCAACATTTTGGGCCTTGGCGGCTTTTATTGTCGGTACGTGTACGATGATGAACATCTGGATTCTGGAAATTTGCGTCCACCTCTGTCAAAATATTTTTTTTTGAGTCAGCTTTTTCGTTAATATTTTATTGACACAAATAAAATTGTTACGGTTGATTTTACAATGTGCTTTGATCTTTCCGTGTGAAAACTGAAAAGTGATCTTCCAATAGTTTGGGCCTTGGCGGCTTTTATTGTCGGTACGTGTACGAATAACGAACATCTGGAAATTTACGTCCACCCTCTGCTAAAATATTTTTTTTTGTTCGACTGTCAGAATTTCAGAATTTTCTCCTATGTGAACGGATTTTGATAAATTTGACAACTTGTCAAAACGAAACGTCAAGCTAATTTTAAAGGTTTTCAGCGATTTGAAGCCTTTGGGGGGCTCGTCGAACAAAAAAACGTTGTATTCAACTCGTTATTGTGTAATTTGGGCTTTTTTTGGCACTCGTGGACCTTTAAAACTCTCGTTTCACTCGAGTTTTAAACTGGCCCACTCATGCCAAAAAAAAAAAGCCCAAATTACACACAAACTCGTTAAATAAACTACTATTTTATTATACCTGCATCAGAATCGCCGTTTTAAGCACGCCTGAGCGTGCACAAACAGGCGATTCAAGCACGCCGAGCTTTAAAGGTTGTCAAGGAAACAAGGTATATAGGTAACAAACTAATTAAGGTAGAAATTCAAGGTACAATTTTCATTATTAGATATCTGAATCTGATTAGCTCCAGATTTTGTCTTCTGGCTTTCAGTAACATTATGTGATGTAGATGGTCTAGACACGTAGTTTATTTCCCCCTTAGCAGCAACTGAGACACTAGTATTTTCACCACTGACCATTCCAGCGATGAGTTTTGATACCTTTGTCCTGTTTGTGATGGATTCTTCAATATAACTCGCTGCTACTGTAAAAGACTTCCAACCAACTTGACGCTTAAGTTTATCTATGTCCATTCCGCCATTTGCCATTATTGTAGCAGACGTCCGCCTGAAAAAATACCATTGTTAATCTTTAATTTATTTATAGAATGACTGTAAACTACCTAAATGCATGACCAGTGTATTTGTCAGGGTCTGGCAGCTTTAAGAAACGCTCTACTACATTTTCCGAAAGTATTAATTCCTACAACTTGGCGAATACATCTGCCAGATTCATATTTTAAAAATACTCTGTCGGTGTTAACATTGCTTGGGCGAAGAGAAAGATACTTTTTAAACAACTGAACGTATCGTATGCCACCGTCATCATCTACAATAACGAATTTCCGGCCTTTGTCCGTTTTTAACGGACGAATGTTGACCACCAACGTAGAACCTTCTTCTTTAACATCAGACATTCGCAAATCACACATTTCTTGTCTCCTACACGAACCAAAAATTCCACAAATGGTGACAACCTGAAAATTGAAAGCATTATCTGACTTTTTTTAGAGAAAATTCATACACATACCTTTAAAAACAAGAAGCTAGCGTCAGGAGCATCAATGAAAAATTTTCGTAAATCTTCGTCCGTAAACACCCAAGACTTTTTTGGCTCGTGCCCCTTGTTCAAACTTTTCATAAATGCATGTAGCTTATTATATTTTGATATGTCTATCCCACTTTTTAATCTTAACATTGCCTGCAATTTTGAATGAATACACCATACCGTTGAACATTTATATGTCTTAGACTGAAAAAAAAAGTCAAATAAGTATAAAATTTACGATTTAATCTGTTTATCAACTTACCATTTCCATCATATAAGCAAGCATCAACGTTTCATCTACATTTTTGGCTTTTTTCAGTTCCATCCACTTTACAAACTTTTCATATTCCTTGATGTATGCGTCTTTTGACTTCGCCGGTATTATTCTTGATTCCGCTTGTTCGGCCAATGCTTGTATATCTCGATTTTTGCGACGGACGTAGACGTGGATGTGGACGCGAGAAAAACGTAAACAATTCTCGTAACTATAGTAGCTCTCTCGATTTATCACGACAAAAATTATTTCTAAGTTTTTAGTGCGTAATTTATTTCCAGTATTTCAGGTATAATAAAAAATCGCGTAAAGTATTCGTTGATAACTGGTCTTTAAAACACTTGCTCTATTTCGAGCACTCCGGCTACAACGTCGTGCCCGAAAACTCGCGCGTGTTTTAAAGACCTTGTTATCCACTCATACTTTAATATACTATTTAAGTGGGGCTTTTTCCTTGATACTTTATTGACACAAATGAAATTGTTCCAAACTTTGGGCCTTGGCGGCTTTTATTATCGCTATATCGGTACGTGTTTGAGTTTGTTCTTTGTTGTTTGGCACTAAAGTCACTGAACGAATTGGTGGGGATGGAGGATGGTCAGAACCAGGAGCATTGAAAACAGTTACTTTGGGGGTGGGAATATTCAAGCCTTGCACAGCAACTGGTGTCAACATTGCAGCAATACATTTTTTCTAATTCGGTATCGAAAACTGTTACATTTCCACATTCATTTCGGTTAGGAAAAGTACTACTTTTCCTACCTAGTTAGGAAAAGTAAAACAAATGAAAACCAGCAATTATATTATTTATTATAAATATTTACTACAACATTATTGCATTCTTTTAACAAACCTTTTGGGGCCACATTATCAGATTGGGTTATATTGATGATCTGTTCTTTTCCTAATATTTTTGAAGATACTTCCAACTTGTTTTGTACAGAATCCACTATATATCCCTCGGCAACAGAATTTGATCGCCAACCACCGTGTCTTTTGAGAACTGTGATGTCAGCTCCTGCATCGGCCAATAATGTTGCAGATGTCCTTCTGAAGCAGTGTCCAGTATAATTCGAAGAATTCGGTAAATTCAAAAAATCTGCTATTTTCTTAGGCACTCCACCTATGGTATTTATTCCTACTGCCTGCCTTGTGCATTTTCCGTTCCGAAAACCAAGAAAAAATCGAGTAACCATCAATCGGTGATGGTCGGAGAGAAAAATATGTCCTGAATATTTCTAATAAATCCAAACCTTCAAAATTGCCTGATGATATTGTAAATTCTCGCCTGACGTTTGTTTTAGTGTCTGGAATCTGAATAATGATATAAGACCCCTTGTCTGTAATGTTCTTCACGTCAAGAAAAGTCAATTCCTCGCGACGGCATGCCCCACTGATCCCGATTATCAACATCACCTTTAAAGAGTAAAACAGTTATTTTTTGAATTACATAAAAGTCACCTTTACCTTCATCATTAAATAAGTGCCATTATCCGCTTCCCTTAGGAACTTTTCTATCTCCTGCTTGGTAAAAATGTTGGATTTTTTCGAAACCTGACCGGTTGATTTTCTTTTGATGAACGTTATCAGGCTTGCATATTTCTTGATTTCTATATTTTTCTTTAATTGGATTGTAGACCTCAGCATCGAGAAAAGGCTCCATAATGTCGAGCCTTTGAGTTTTCTTGATTTTTGCTCAAAATAGGCCAGTAGAACTTCTTCAGTAATATCACGCACTCGCTTTTCACGGCACCAATCCTCAAATTGTTGGCAAGCTTTATCATATTTTTTCCGCGATTTCACGAGTAATAAGTCATTGACTGCTAATGCTGCTGATTCTTCTACGTCCGAGCTAACAAATTCAGCATCTTCGGACATTTTTAATCGCAAATACACTCACAACTAAACGAACTCGCAAATTTTTCTAATGTGAAAATTTGTGTTTACATTGATTCCATAACGACCAAAATGAGCTACTCGATTTTTCGAATTTTGTATCCAAAATTTTCAATAAATCCTCAAGAGGTAAGGGTTTTCTCTACCTCATTAGAAAAAATTATGTGCAACACGAAGGAAAAGTGTTTTTTTCCGTACTCGACGCGTTTTTAATCTCGACTACGTCTCGATTAAAAATCCCGCATCTCGTACGGAAAAAAGTCACTTTTCCTATATCGTTGCACAAATAACTACGAGTATTTCAGTTTGTGACAATGACTGAAAATTGCCTACCCCACCTCCTGTTTTATTGGATTCCCTCCAATTCGCAGCACATTTTTGCTTTGTTCTCGCACAGAAGTCTTGCCATGTCTGTAGAAATTAAAATAAAATGTTGAAATTAAGGCTTGGTTATTTTAATAGTCTCTTTCGATACAAATGAACTGTCACCACCAGTTTTCAGGTGCACGGCTGATTGCTGCAAAATAGGCCGAGCACCTCAACAATTATTAAAAAAAAAAGCGATTGTAATTTTTTATGTTATGTTTGGTAAATATCAAATTCGTATAGCACGATGTATATTATCTAAAGTAACGAATATGAAAATTTATCTTTCTCCACGCTTTCCACTCTTTTTGTGGCCCTATGGTACTATTGAGCGTCTCCCCCAGTAATTTCCACAAAGCTTCTCCATCTTTTTTGGAGAAGCTTGAGGAGAACTTAACCAGAAATTAATTCTGGGTGAGTCCCCATAAACTCAACCAGAATTTCTTTTTGTTCCCCGGTTACTTCCATGATTAATTAAACTTAAAACCCGTACAAGTACAAAATGATTTGTCAAATGTCAAAATCTACGTTGCAAGCAACGAGCGTGAAAGTTGCAACGTTGCCATATCCAACAGATGACAAAACTCATCGGTGAGATTTCTCATCTCACGCAATGCCAATAGTAGCGTTTTTAAGAAATGAGTGACAAAATGCACGTGAGCTTTCTCACTGATGAGAAATCTCACCGAAGTCGATGGTAGGCCCCCAGGTCTACAGAAATTTTCCCAGATGTGGCAGATGTCTGCAAAACACATTTCATAACAAAATTCTTTAGATGATTTGTAAATACTTATTTGTTTGTTAATCACATTCTATTAAATGATCACCAGTTGAAGTATAACTTAACCTCATACTACATCACATTGATATGGATGGATCACATGCGAAATTCCAGTCTGATTTTTCAAAACAAACGTGCGCATCTACTGCTGGATGAACGGCCTACAAATGTGGCGTGTTCACAACTGATCCGATAAAATCGAGTATTTTAGCCCTCCGGTAAATTTATCGGACCTCTTACAGAATAGCCCCTAATCTCTTTGTTTGAAAGACATCTTTGTTCAGAAGGGTTACTGCATTGTACACCTCAAAGAATTTTTGTACCTGTTTTTCTAAACTGTCGTTTACCGATGTTGAAGAAAGTGAACAAACCATTGTTTTGAGACTCGGGTTTTACCTGGACGGAGTGTTTGATTGCATGATCGTCATGGTGACAAAGTGAATTAGGGTTGGAGAAACTACTTACTTACTAACTTGGGTTATAAATTCATCATCGAAAAGCAGTTGTGATACTTCTTGCTTTATTTTTTTTTTTAACTTAGAATTCCCAGCAATTTCTTTCATATATTGCAAATTATTTAAAAAAGACAAGTAAGAATCTCGATAGGAGCACCAGCGCGTGTCGCAGGGAAGCCTAATGCGATGGCCACCTTTCTGAATAATAATTGTTTCAAAATCAGTGTGCTTAAACTCTTTCAAAACAGTGGTTACTTTGTTTGTTAATTCCTTATCAGTTACGTCTTTGGCCAACAAATTGGCGGTATGGCTACTACAGGTATACTGTGCCATACAACATGATTTACTAGCTTTCCCATTTTTATCAAGGGACTAGCATTGTCCGAAACGGTTGCATACATTTTGGCATTATATAGTTTTTTAGCAAGGCAACAGGATCTCTGAAAATCTCTGAAAGTTTTTCAGCCGTTTCTGATTGTCCCGAAAGATTCCATGCATTAAGGAAAGCTCGAGTTCCATTTGCATTATGTAACATACATACCACAATTTTCGAGTTAGTTGCGAGTTTTTTCAACCATCTATCAAAACAACACATTCTTGCTCGTCAGGGCTAAATGTCTTTGAAATACACTTATCGTATTTAATAGCGTAGTCGATAATGTTTTCCTGCTTGGTATTTTACTATGATATGAAGGTCTTAATTTAGCAACAAATCTCTTGAAATATACCGACTCTGTTACAGTGAATGGCAAATTGCAGCCAAAAATAAACTCAGCTAAAGTTTCATTAAGTTCAGCTTCTTCAGTGCTTGAAAATACATCCATTAAACGTCTTAGATATTGTGTCTTTTTCTTACTTTGTTTGTAAGGCTGAGGATGGTGAACGTCCACAATTCCGCTAGTAGATGAAAATGTCGACAATGTCAACGTTTGGTTCAATTGATCCCTATGAGAATGATTTTCGCTTTCAGAAGTTTCAGATGATCCCATTTCATACACCTGCAGCACCTGTACATTCTTAAAGTTATGTGTTAATACATGAAAAACTAACACAAATTTTCTTTTACCTCTACGCTTCCGTTCTGATTGTCTTCATTAAAGTCAATAAAGTTAGCAATAGTAACATCTTCATTTGAACCGATCTGAAATAATACGTTTGCATCTACGTCCACGGTGTCCACCGAGGTCATCACATTTTGAGAAACGACATTTATGTTTAAATCTTTGGTCTTTTTCAGTCGACAGATGTTTCTGTGGAAAAATAACTTTTATTGTGTATCGATTTATTAAAAAATCTTATTTTACCTGTGTGCCTTAAGACGAGTTTCTGCTGTAAGAGTTTTCTTGCATACATTGCAAACAACTTCATATTTCTTCTCATTCTTTATGTATTCAAATCCTAAATCACTATAGAAGTTGCTTCTTTGCCTAGGCATTTTCTTAATTAATTATAAGTTATAACCGTAATAAAAATTTTTATTCGTTTTACCAGTTAGTTCGGTATTGATCTCAGATAATTCAATCGGATCATCCTTGACTTTGACTCGGCAAGTACCTTCACGATACGGTTCACCTCTTGCCACATTATCGGTCTTGTTGACGGTAACGTCCTTGCCACCCTTCTTATCCGTGGTTACCACACATCTCATCACGACACCTCCGATTTCGCGTAACCCACCTTCCACACAAAGTTCACGTTCGCGTACATCACTTTTTACGATGACGTGTCCCAAAAAGTTATTCGGTATTACCGACATATCTTTCGCCCAGAGAGTCACCTTTTTTGATGTTGATACATTTTCTGTCACTGGTACTTCATGAATTAGAAGCTCATCAGCCTTTTTGATTGCTTGGATATATCCTTGCTCGGTAAACGGATGTCCCACCCACAAGGGCACTTCCTGGCTTTCCTTGGGTACTATCTGCAGTTTCACCTTGTCAATAACACCATCTATTTCTAAATCCACATCTACGTCTCTCAAAGTTGCAGTGATTACACCACCGTATCCTTGATTTCTTTGGTATTCGCCCAGTTACAATTCAAACGCAACTTGGCTATAAAATCATCGCGCAGAGCACACACACCTGACTTCCCAAGGCTACATAACTTCTAAGTTGTTTCCCATTGATTTTTGCATCTTTCAAAAACTTGGGATTTGAATTGTCATGTCCCATCTCATTGCACTTAAAGCAAATTATTTCTGACGTCGCTGTCGATGCGGACTGTTTGTTGTTGACAGAAACCGGTACTTTCCCTGTCGAGCCTGACGTTTCGCCAATTTTTGCCGTACAGTTTTTTGAAATGTGACCTCTTTTTTGGCACTTAAAGCAAAGTACGTCCTTACCTTTCGCACACTCCGTCCGATTTTCGCGTAAACCCGATAACTGTCCCTTATAAAATTGTTCACTGTCCAAGATGTCCTTTAATAAACTTGTTTCGTCATAGTGTCGCGCAAGCAAAATTGCTGCTTCTCGTGACTTGAGTCCCATCAACACTACCTTTTTACTTTCCTGAAAATTCAATTTTAACTCCCGACACAATCGCATTTTCGTATAAAAATCGTCCTCCGCACTTTCCTCTTTCCCTTGTACACGAGCTTAATTAATAAAGAATTATTCCACTTTTGATAAATTAATGTGTAAGGCGAATCGGAGAAAATGCAATCAAATACTTATTTCCTTAACAAACTTTAATTCTAAACTGATCCACATACACAAAAATCTCCCACTTTATAGGCGGGCCATTAAAAAACTTAAGACCCTTCGTTGGGGTCGACATCATGCAAAAAAACCAATTAAGACAACGTGGTGTAAATGAAGTAGAACGACACATGCAGAAAAAAGCGGGGTAACTAATTCGGGGTCATGCAGCTGTGCACATGATTTATTACCGACCAACTCATTGATTGGGGAACAACCAGTAAAAAGCGCGCTGAATTCTTCGAACAAGGGTATTGGCTCGAATGTCATACGTCTAAATCTGGGTCTAGTTCATTCGCTTTAAGGGCCGCGATTATTTTTAAAACCTCATCATCACGTTGTTGTGCTACAGCTAACCAGTCCGCCCGTAAATCAACGATTTGAATATTTTTATGGTCTTTTTAAAGAGCGCCGTGTTAAGTGGTGGATTCCGAGAAAAGAAGTCAGCGTGTTTTATGTATCTGTCACAGTAGTGTTAATGGTAATGTTAATGTTAGTGTTAGCCAGAATGTTAATCTTCAGAACATTGGTGAAACGTTCAACCGTTCACAATAATGGTGATGGTGATGTTAATGTTAGAAACGATGTTAAGAGATCCAGAAAATGTCTGGTTCTTTAACATCTTCGTTAACATCTACCAATCACCATCGAGAATTTCACGCACGCGCAGGCGCAGTGACAGTTCACACCACGTTGACAGCTGTAAGAGTAACATTCCGTTAACATTATTGTGAACACTGGACTACTAACATCACCATTGCCATCTCCACTAACATTACAACTAGACTTAGGCGAAAAATAGTGAGAGCCACATCATACCTCCCACCATCACGATCCAGTGCAGCGCCCTCGATCCACGGTTTACGCTCGCAGCGAAAAAGATAGCGGTGCGGCGCTGGAGCGGACTGGTGGGGAGCGCCAACTATTTTCCGCCTAAGTCTAATTATAACATTACCACTAACATTAACACTATTGTGACAGACCCATTATGCGTTTTCCTTCGCGATACAGAATGTCAAAATCGGAAGCTTGCAGAAAAGCCCACCAGCGCTGTGCTCGAAGAGTTAGATCATGGTTTGTACGTGCCGCTTTGAGAGAATTACGTATAATCGATGATTTTTTTATTACATCTGCCCACAGTTTGTGGTGGATAGAATTTCTTTTTACCGTCCTATAAATTTTGCCGTTCTTAATGTCCTTAAGCTCCTTTGATATCAAAATCGGCTACTTTTGCTTCCACTTTCTTAGCTAGTGATAAATGTGTTCGTCTCTTAGAAGATGTTCGTATTTGAGGTAATTCAAAATTAGAAAGATTTTCTTTTATATGCTCATTCAATGATTTATCAGATTTCTCGGCTACATTGAAAGCTCTATAAGAGAATAGCAAAAGATCCTCAAATGAAGAGATTGATTTAGTCGAAAGACAATTATTAATAATTGAACTTAATTTATCTGCAGCTAAATGTCTACAAGCTTTAGGCAATCTTCTAATAGTTGGTAGCTGCTGTTTTAAATTAATAAGCAATTTTGTGATAGAAACCGTTGAAGAGAAATTAGAAGAAGTTGGTAGGTTACTATTTGTATGATACTTATCTACGTGAATTTTCAATCTGGTATTATCCTTAAAAGATTTTCCAGGACACAAATTACAATTTAATCTTTGTGGTCCACTAGAAAGATTATCTTGAGATCCGAATTGCTTCTCATAATCCGTGGAATTAAATGGAGTGTTATTAATTTCTTCATTTTTCCTTCTTGTTTTATTAATTTCTGAAGAAAATGATTTTGACGAAAACGATTGGCTCATTAGTCCATGAATCCTTGATCTATGAATTTTAAGGCCCTTTTCCTTTTTGAAATCTCTGTTGCAGTCTTCACATCGAAAAACTAATTTTTCTCCAGAAATTTTATGACACTTTTTGACGTTTCCGAATTTATGTTCAAGATTAGCGTTCGAAGGACCTGCATCAGTTAAATCTTGATCACTTATTTTCCAATCTGTTGTTCGTAGACGAAATCTTGTGTCTTGAGGATATTTAAACTCAAGATAACTATTACTTTCTTCAAGAGAATTATCAAATGATGTTGACAGACGCATGGTACTCTAAATTATGTTAATAATGTTGCAAATTATTAAAATGTCTTGTACTTAATCACTACTTCCTGGTAAAAGCGAATCATCTTTCTTCAGGTGAATACAAGATTTTGAGGTTAGAATGTTTAGTATATTTTTATTTTCCAGTTGCACTTTAGCACTAAGAGCTAGTACTGGATAAAGTAGGTACACAAAACCATATATGTATCAACTTCTGTGGTTTTGTTTATTGTGCAATTTTGCAGACTGATGAAATAACAATTGTCAAGCTTTTTGACATATACAGCTGCCAACCCAATAGGATGCATTTTCCCTGTTACGATTATGATTATTTATTGGTCGATATAAATTAAACAAACACATTTATCGGAAAAATTATACATACAGGGAAATGTGTTTTTTTACACTAAATTAAAGTAACGTATGGACACTTTAATTTTGAAGTAACTCTGAAAAGAATAAATTAACGGTGTCCGCACATTTTTCCCGTACTTTACTAGAAATTTTTGACATTGTTCGGGAAATCGTAGCTCCCTTGACCTAAAATATATGGTAACGCTATATTTCCCAGATTGGGAGGCCGAAAACAGTTTTTTGAATGTCTAGGTTTTCCATTTTGCAAGGGTTTATAGAATAAACCCACTCTCCATTCTGCAAACTGACGCTAAGATTTAATTAATAATTTGACATTTGTCATTTGCCATCTAATTTGCCAGCTTCAACTATTCGACATAGTTCGGCCAAAAAGGATATATTTATATTCTTTTATAGACACTTTGTACCGAGTGACTATAAATTATTGAAGCAAAATAGGGGATTGGTAACACTGATGCAGTTGGTAGTGCAAATCTTCTCGTGCATCATCTGTCAATCGTTTATATTTAGGAGGTTAGGTTAAGTCACGAAGTACATTGGCGTTGAAAAAGGGATTACAAAATAATCAACAAACTTTACTAGATATTCATTACAAATACAGCTAAAGAAAATGTTCAAAGTGTTGACCTCCTCGCTGTAAGCAACGTTGAACTCTGTTTGATAAATTATTGGAAACATTAATTAACATTTTAGGCCCCACATTCCTATTGCTTCTTCAATCGCATGTTGCAAATATTCCAAATTGTTAATGGGATTGCGAAACACAGCATTCTTTAGATATGGACACAAAAAGAAGTCCAATGGGGTCATGTCGAGTGACTTACTTGGCCACAAACCTGAGCTAATTAAACGTACTGGGAAAAACTCTTCTAAATAATTTATCGTGGCCCGTGCAGTATGTGCAGTGGCAGAGTCTTGTTGATAAAATAGCCGTTTGTGAAAATTTTCCAAAAGCAAAAGCTACGAATGTCTTAAATGACAAATTTTGCAGAAAAAAATAGACCACGAATTGTAATCGACTTGACAATCAACCAAGAACATTTTTATCGAGTTGTCACATATACGCAACCATTTGTACCAGCAATTATTATAGTAATGAATAATGTTGAATGTAAAACTAATCATATATTTAGGACCTTGTTTGTTACACTTGTCTACCGATTTAATATTAATTTAATATAAATTTGACATATCATTTTGACCTGATAAATTTGACGTTTCATTTTGACTTAAATTTTTTCGCGGAAAAACTCTACCCGTTGTTTTTTCACTGCGAAAAAACACTGCTTGGTGTTTTTTTCACTATAAAATAAATTTGATTGTTCCAAATTTGAAAAATGCTGCAATTTAATTGGTTAAAAATTTTCGAGTTGGATTGTCACTAAAAATTAATTTGATTTGTCCAGATTTGAAAAATGCTGCAATTTAATTGGTTCAAAATTTTCGAGTTTGATTGCCAGATAAAAACAAAATTTAGTAAAGGCCATATTTGACTAATTTTTACATTATTGATTGGGAAACCTTCGATAATATTATTACATATTGATTTTGTAAAGAACTTTTGAACATATGCTCCTGGAGAGTTATCTCTGGCTGTTGGGGCTGTTTCGATTGTTTCTTGTTAGACAAACACAAATAACAGACTTTCGACATGATTCAGCACAGAAACATAGTGGCATGTGCACAAGACAGAAGTTTTACATACAGGCTGTCCCAAAAATAGCGGACTAACGGTGCACTACGGTGTAGAAGAGACCACCGTAAACGTCAGAAATATGTTTAAAAAATTCTATTGGACTTATTTACTGATTGGGCGGTCCTTGAAAGTGGCACTTTACAGGAAAATTATTTTGAAATATATGTATTAAATTGTCATGACAGATGCCTCTAATCGTACAAATTATCATCACAAAGTACAGGATTACTCACTACCAATAACTAATCCTGCACAATAGTGAATTTAGAAGCTTTGGAAATCGAAAAAAATATTTTAAATCCACTACGGTAACATTGCAAGGTAATGATATACGAGTACATCTTTACATTGTATTACCGTTAATAATAAAAATAATAATAATTAATTTTTTTGTCTGAAAAATTTTTTCCATATTTTTTTCGTGTACATTTAAACATCCTGGATACGGTAGTAAGTAGTTAGTCCGCCATTTTTGGGACACCCTGTATTTACAAATCACGATACAGAAATTCATCGAGACTGTACAAGAACCTACAGTGAGATATTCTGTACGTTTAAGTTAATTTAGGTGTCCTGGGAGGTAATTAAATGCCTAGTTATTTTCTTTTGAGTGAAAATGGATTTTATGGTGAGTCTCAGATGAGACGGGTGTAAAAATTTTAGCACCTCGCACCAAAATTTCCAGTGTACAAATGAATGCAGTTCACATGTCTTTACTATCTCCGGGCAGCCACTCAACTTTTGATCAAAAATAGTGAAAATAGTTAGTAATTTTAATAAAATAGTGACCATAAAGTGACGTTAAGTTATTAAAAGTGATCAAAAACTAAAAACTGCAGATTTCTAGAACAAATGTTTATTTTGCTAGACACCAAATTTACATATACAATTACTACATCAAAATAAACCATCTAAATCCTGGCAGACAACAAAAACGTAAGTACGGGGTGATCAAGAAGGACTGTTTAAGTTGGTAACACTGAATTGTATTTTAAATCGTATAACAGGAGTAACTTTCGGTTGTTGATGGCTTGTCGTTGTTAATGCTATACCTACATCAGATATTTGTCAAATAAACCAACAAAACATATCCGGTTGCAGTGTTATAAATAACCGAATTAAAAAATTTTCTTAATTGTTCTACCAACTTAAACAATCCTTCTTGATCACCCGGTAAATATTCTAAACAACTACGAGCCCAACAACTAGATGTTCGGACAAGCATTGTTTTGTTACTAAAGAAAGCAGAAAGTAAAAATTTTAAAGAAATATTTTTTTTTTTATATATCGTAGAGCTCAGTGTGAAAAATAATATACCATAGTAAATACTGAACATCACTGAATATCCTCCTGAGGCCCCACAGAAAACGGTTTGACAGAAATGCATGAAACTTTTTTTATGGATGAACTATGAGTAGGAAAGCTTAAATTAAATTTTTGAGATTTTTTGAGGGGTGTTTTGAAAAAAATGTATGGCCATTTTAATGGACATCGGGGCGTAGTCAAGTCAAAATTTATTATGTAGGTAAACAAAAAAAAATATTTCAGTATTAGTTAACAGATCTTAGTAATTTTTTGTACAGAGAGATGGTAATCATGAAAACAATTACGTTCGGCGGGAATACATAGATAAGCGTTAAATGTTTTTTTTTTGGCAATTAATGAATTTCGAATTTTGTCTCTAAGCCGTGTGATCTTCCACAGTTTATCTTTTATTTTGTATCTTCCGGTATGTCATTACTCATTATCTACGATAAACTTTCAAGTGGCTTCTAATAGCAAAAATCCTTTTGCGAATCATACTAGTGACAATACGCTCCACTCGCGTTGAGGCTACATTCTTATCTGCGGAAACTTGAGACAAGACATCAAGATGGAAATTCATGGGTTTATCGTGCTCCAAAAGATATTTCAAATTGGTACAGGCGCAAATATTTTCCACGTCAGAATCTTCAAAATACATTGCGATGTAGTCTGAGATTTTCCAGTCTTTTCGCTCCAAGTGCCTATTAGTAGGAACTAGTGTATCAAATTGGGGTTGATTAAATCTGTCAGATTTTTTCCAAGAGTTACGTCCATAACGAGCTTTCAAATTAATTATGGGAATATTAAATTTTGAATCGGAATCCGAACTTGAGTCATCACATGCTTCCTCTTCAAGTTGTTCATCTGGATCTTCTTCAGATTGTTCATCTGAATCTTCTTCAGGTTGTTTCATCTGCACTTTCAGTAAAGTTTTCATTATTTTCAAAATTCTCCCTTTCGGAATCGGAATTAATTTCGTCGTCCACGTATCCCTCGATATCGGAATTTTCCAAGCATGCCAGCAATTCTGCATCATGTTCTCCAGGTCGAAGGTGGGTTCTATTGCCAAATATTCAAATATTGCTAAATAAAAAAAATATTGATTTGTAGGTTAGGAAAATAATGTTGGCAGAAAGATTCCGAGTCCATTTAAATGTATATGAATTAATTCCGACTGTAGAGTGTGTAAATTGTTGTGAAATGAATAGAAGTACATTATAAGAGTAAGAATAAACCTTTCTGCCTCTGCCTCGAAAGTTTTGCTTTTGTATTTCCAAAAATATGTCTCAAATTTACCATCAAGAGGTGCTTTGCCGAACGCTCATTTTCATCACACTTTAACAGCTGATCAACTAGTTACAAGTAACCCCATTTGGTCAATCAACCGATAAATGGCACCTTATGCAAGTCCCTAGATTAAAGAAAGTAACGCGAACTGGCATCCATTTTGCCTCCAAAATAGCGGCACATTTAAAATCAGAAAGATGAGCCCAGATAAACGCTTCTTAGGAGGTTATTAAATAAATCAGAAACTGAAATTGAAATTGTATTTTTCACCAAAAAAAAAGAAGCATCAAGAATAAATTAATTTTATTGAATATTTCCAAGAACAACACGCATAGCAACACTTCTGCTTCATTTAAACTGAGCACATAAAATGTTATTTGTGTTATTTTTGAGCGAAAAGTGAATCCGACATTTTACGAATAATGTAAGTTTGGAAACAGTAGTGTGGCAATTAGGTATATCGGGTAGTGTAGTTTGACCCAAAAATTGTTCAATAAACTCAACTACTTGATAAAGTGTTGGCAAGTTTTTTTTTTTTTCATTTTGTCGGAAACACATTTCGCACTTTAATAATAATAAAATTGTATATGTTTAAAGTAGGCAACTTTAACAAATCTTTTTGTACTCTTTCGGGTGAACAAAGAAACTTAAATTTTGGATTTCTCTGCTATCAGGAGTTGTAATAATAGAGTTCAGGCACAAATTACAAGTGCTAAAATTATTTTCAATTTCATGCACCAATGAACCTAACAAATAGTATAGGGAAGCCTGAACTTTGTCGGACAATTCTTCCAGATTTGCTGCCAATGGTTCGAAGATAGTTTCATTGGCATCCACAAATTGTTCTGCCAAAAATTCAGCAGTGTTTTTTTTATAGATTTGCAATATCGTATTAGATATTGACTGTCTGATTGGAGGTAAGTAAATTTGTGTATCAAACTGCGCTAGGGTGATTAACCGAAGTGCTCCTTTAAAATCTCGTCTGCGTCTCACAACAGAAAAGAGATTTTCCAGGGCCTCTTGGGTTAAGGCTATTGTGGAGTGCCCATAATTTTCAGTTTTCGTGAATAGGCAACCGTTGCCTTAAAGACACCAAAGTGTTCGCGGTTGCAACCTGAAAAACAAGAATTTGCACCCCACTGGGTGTGTTAATCCTCAGAACAAAACCTCTATTGTATGCGGATTTAAGAAGGGCTACGGGCGGCTTCATTTACCTGACAGCCAGATACGAAATGTATATTTTCTAGTTACCAACAGTTTCAACCATTTCCTTCAGTTGCATTTTTTTAATAAGTAGATACTTGTTTGTGAAGTCAAAACTAATTATAGCTTTTTCCTTACACTAACCATGAGATACCAAAAATATCACCATAATAAGAAAGGATCCGAAAAAAAAAACTAAAAAACTTTTGTATAATTTTATTTCAAATAAAATAAGTAAACTAAATTTAAAAAATAACAGTTTCCACAATAATCTACAGAAATAATTATAATGGCAAAATGTGAGGCGTTTAATGATTTTAATGATTTACTAATTTATCATCATAAATCTTCGATTTTGATATCTCTGAGAGGTAATTCCCTTTCTACACGAGAATCTAAATATTCAGGCAAAAATGCTGAATAATAAATTTTTTTGAGTTTTTCAATCATTTTTGATTGCCAGAAATCGGAATCTCTAAGGATTAGCTCACAATGGTAATCTTTCCTTGTGTAAACAAAAAAAATAACAATATTTTCTATCAGTTATTTCCAGCTGTCCTTGAATCTGATACATATAACTATCGTTGGGCTTTAATCTAATTTTATTCTCTGTGTCAATATAACAAAATTTAATTATTTTAGATTTAACTGCCTCTTCAACTGTTAAATCTCTTGCCGAGAAAGGACATTTAATTTCGATAATCGAGTCCTCATCGATTAACCCATCGGGAGAGGCACCAAGAAATGAATATTCTTCATGAACAAAAAGCCCACAAGAAACAACACTCATAGAAAATTCCTCTTCAAATATTTCTCTGGCATGCATTTCATTACATTGGCCATATTGCAGTGATTTGCTGGAAATGGATGAGTTTGAATAGAGCAATTGTTGGATAGTACATTTAGTTGAAGTGCTTTTCATCATTTTACAAATTTTTCCAAAATTGCTAGCGGTGATCCTGAAATATTTTTCTTGAAACCATCTTGGATTTAAAATTTGGCCTCTTGTTTCAAGTTCAATTTTTCTTTTATCTACACCATCCAATTGTTTTACAAAGTCATTTATTAAAATTCCTATTTCTAATTCGCTCTTATCTGGAAAATCATCTAATGTATTTCCCCCATAGTCCTTATCGGCTTCAACGTGTTTTGAAAACTTTTTATTCTTATTTTTATTAACTGTACTTATTTTTATTGCGGAACAATACTTTTCCGTATATATTCCAATTTTTCCGTTAGGACTAATTTTATGTTGTAATTTAGCAAAAAATGGTTTCTTTGTATTGAATTTTGATACAGCCGCAAAGTAACGAGTTTCATACAATAATTCCTTAATAAATGATTACGGCACTCTATTTTTTCTATGAAAAATGATGGTCCATATGGCTTATTTTCTTTAATTTTTTTGTAGACACTACTATCCCCATCCCCAATAATTTTTGAAAATTTGACTCCATGCATTTCAAGAGATTTATTGAAGCCCTCTAAAATAATTTGCGATTCCATTGCAGTCGATGTGCCATACCAATTTTTATGACAGTTATGTTCAGGTATAAGCTCTTCACAAAAATAACAATATTTATTTTTTACATCGGCATATAATACTTTTTTTGTTCTCGCCCCAATTATACAGGCAACACCTGAAGATGCGTTGTAGTTGGATTTATAAGAACGCTTGCTCCATGCACCGTCCACTATTACGGGTATCATCGGGATACCATCTGCATCTATCTCACCTGATTCGATAGCAATGGCGGCTTCCTCCTTTCCGGCTTCGATCATATCTTCTAAAGCGTTTTCTTTCACAATACTTTTGATAGATACTTCCTTAGCAGCGTAGGTTTTGAATGTCAAGCTGGGAACATCTAACGCAGAACAAAGTTCTCGTAATTGTGAAAAGCCCGCTCCGATGGCGATTGTCCCGGAAACTGCCGATTTATTTATATCAGCATCCAGAGAGCTTTCTGTAGAAAACGAAACTCTTCAAACCACAAACGGAGCATTTTGTAGAAAATACACTTCTGAGTCCATATCTCTTTTCTGACACGATATCTATATCAAAAAAGCTGCAGCCAAAACCTGGATGTTTCAGTTGCTTTAGAACAGCAAAAAGATGCTTGATGTTGACAATTCTGCGACCAGAAATATCCATCGATCCTTGTTGAGAATATTGTTCGTTATTGGTTTCTAACTCCGGAAAAGACTCTTCATGCGATTCCATTATCAATGTATTCATGAGATTTTCGTTAACAGTGTCATGCTCACTATTCACATTCTCAAATTGAGTTTTCCTGTGAACAATAGTATATATTGCTTTACTAGGATTACAACTGAAATTTTTTGACAAGCAAATAAAATATACTCGCAATCAATATTTGAAAGCGTAGTGTTGAAGTCATTTTTACGTTACTTACTTGCTCTGAAGATTTTTTATAAACTTCTTCTTATTTTGACGACGAGCGCCACATGTCAATCTCTTCTTACTGCATAAACCCATTTTTTATTCTAAATAATGATCAGTAGAACAATTTTGTTTATTTGACTTCACTTATTACCTCCCCCCTTCTCATTAGCCTGGATTCTGAGCCCTTCTTGGAAATTGGGATACATTGGCAAACATGCAAGTAGAGTCGAATTTTTCAACTACCCACTTCTAAATATGTGCTTGTGATGAAGCAGGTAAATTATTTGGGTCTGCATAAATTCCGCATTATTAAAATGTCTAAGTACCACACCCTTTATTTTATAAGAATTCGGCACCATGTCATAGCTTAGTCATGGAAGATTATACCTGATAATAATTACTGCTCCTTCTAGTCCCTAACAACGTTCCTGTTCATATTTTTGTAAGTGTTTTTGATATTTTTTCCTGAAAGTGGGTACTTGATTTGTCTTGTGCTCACAATGATCAATGAGATGTCATCTACCTACCCCTGACACAAAAATTTATCATTTTAAAAAAAATCAGAAAAAGCTGAAAATGTTGGCGGATTTCTAAAAGAGCGCCATTAATTAATAAAAGTTTATATGTGCGACTCGATCCAAGTCCCCATGAATCATTTGGCAAAAATCAGGGTTTTAAAAAAAAATTGCAAATATTACTTTAATAAGTAGATTATCATAATATAATAAGAACAATGCTGTCTATTGTATACCTTTGTAACACTGCACCGACAACCCTACTAATAGGGTACCCTTTAATCCCTAAGCTCTAAATTGCTAACCGTATTGTGTGTTGCCTATTTGCTGAAAATATACATAAAATTTATTTCCTTTTTTAATGAAATATACAAAAAAGGTTTGAAATAAAGAAAAATTCACTTCCAAGGCGACCTGTAGATTTGCTTCCTCTATCCATTGACCTCAAGTTTAGGCCAAAATTGTTTACAATAGTGGATATATTGTGCAATAAAAAATTTTGGATTTTATTATTTTACTAAAAAGCTGATAAATTTAACCGAAAAGCAATCCCAGAGCGACCTAGAGATACACATTAGGATTAGTTAAGTGTATCGTGAATCGCTTCAAATATCTTTATGAAGCTATAATTTTGCAATAAAAAATCAGTATTTTGCGGCCCCTGTATAGAATAGCCTTAATCGCCCTAGCAACACATATTTGAAGTTGTAATTTTCTAAATATTCTTGTTGAAAGTGCGGTTTGCGTAGCCAGCATCAGACCTGTCTGAAATGGTTTCCACGCACCAACATTGAGTTTTCTTGTAGTGTCCATAAAACTATTTAAAAAGGCTACGGTGTCCTGCCATTCGTCATCATTGTGGTGTGACAAACCAAATTAATAATGTCGGACAGTCATTACTTTAAACCATTTCTGCATGATTTTTAGAAATGTCAATGTTTTTGCGACTAATGTGAAACAATATTGCCGCTGCAACGTCATGACTAAGCAACTAAAACATTTCGACTTCCTTTAGTTTTCCTCGATGAAACTGTCCTCCCTCATTTGGTGTATTGTTGGTTGCCGCATTCCCTCGGATGAAATTTTTGCGGAAAAATACGAAACAAAAATAATTGTGTTTTATTTTTCATTTTGTTTAATTAGGTCTGGTCAGGTCGGGCCGTACCTTCGGAAGGTTTTTCAAAAAATGGAATTAAATCGATTGAGCACACTTCACTTAAATTTTATTTAACAAATAATCGAGTGCGGTGGCGTTGGGTCCCAACAAACAGTGTGAATAACACTGTGAATTTAATAAAGACGTTGGTGGATAGTTGGCTTAATGAGATTTGGCTTTCGTCCCGTGAATTGAGATATGATTCATGAATAAATGACTAAGCTGGGCATTTGTGTATTTACACAAGTTTCTGGCGCGAACAGCATTATAAGAGTTTGAGATGCGAACTATGTGATCCGATTTAGATTTGAATTATTTCCCCAATTAAATTGAACCCGACCCGATGCCCTGGAATCTCATAGATCACCCTGGTCTACTCCGGTGGTCGAAAATTAAAGGGAAAAAGGTTCTAACAGGACCAAAGGGTACCTCTCTTTACGTGTCAGCTGGCCTAGTTTGGTCGCTGGCCCCCTTGGGGGTGACGGGGCTAATTTTGTGCTCTTACGCCGGACCACAGCTAATTGAGTTCGACGGACACTGGCGGTAGCTTCCTGAGCTCGAGACTCCAAGACATAAATAATGAATGGAAATGTTTTATAATGATTGTATACTAGTTCGGTAAATGCAAGAAGATCACATACTTCACGATAAAGAAATTAATTCAAGATTCTAAAGAGTCACGTGGTCATCAAATGCTCAAAGAAAATAATATAATTTTTATTTTAACACGATAGTGAACTAATGTGTGAATAATTAAACCGCGACTACAATTTAAGTACAAGAATTAGAAAAATAATTTACCTTGTAATGTAAAGCACGTGGTCACAAAATGGCTGCTGGAGGTACTAAACGTACCTCCGGCTACTTTGGAGATCAAACCCCGAGTGAATCAAAAAAGCCCCGTTTCCCGTTACGCATTCGGTTTTATCATTTCTGACCCCACTTTCGCAACCCCTACTTGACCAAAGTGACCAATCAACTCGGTTCTACTTTACGCCGATCGCGACACCTTTTCGATATCTCTAGAACTTTTGAAATTACAGTTTCCGTTTTCCACTAGTATTTTAATTGTTTAAATTTAGATTTTTGTTAGGACCAGACCGAATGTACATAATTTGTTGTTGAATTAGAACTCTGAAAAAGAACACTCTATACAATAATAAACCTCAACATCAAGAAACAAACAATTAAAAACGGAACAAACATAATTAAACAGGAACACTGAATTACTGACTCTATACAATAATAAAAATCAGCACCTAGAATTAAACAGAATTAAAATGAAACAAAAAGAATTAAAATGGAACAGAGTTAAAATGAAACAAATTAACATTATTTTGAAACCTAAATTGGGCTTGAAACGATGTTACGCAAGTGCCATGTCATGCAACTAAATTCCGTTGATCCGCTACTTCTAAAAATTGTTCTACATTGGTTTGATTCCCCAAAACTGTTCTAATTAATTCGTAATTTTCATTCTCTCTCAAAAATTTATTACATTACCATGTTTAGTTGCGTTAATATTCCACACACGCCAAAGAGCTCCATTTTAACCACCCATTTCTGATATAAAAACTTTAACAGTAAGCCCAATCTCTGTACATTTAAGAATTGAAGCGACTTTATCGTGAAATTCGTTTGCAGAAAATTGTTGCCTGTGAATTCATATGCTTCCACCGTTTTGTGACATCTGCTAACATAATAGCTTATTAACGCATTCAAAACGAATGCGTTAACAGCTTTGTTAAAACAGCAAATTAGAAAAACCGGTAATGCATGTGTAGCTAGGTCATTTGAGTTGTCTTGATCACCTGAAAGGCACATTGTTGGTCTACCAATAATACATGCTAACAAACTGTGATCATATTGTATCCCAGGTTTAATACTCATTTCATCCACTAACCGTGTGGCATGCTTTTCTTCTGGTGCAAACTTCTCTATCTGAAATTTAAAAAAATCACATTAATTTCTGTATTACATTTTTTGGAGTAGTTAATAATTTTTTTTTGCAAATAGTTGTTAATATCGGTGTTAATGTATAGCGAATTGCACATTTATTAATAAATCTGCACTTTACCATACCTACCAATAAATTAAATACATCTTGAATATACCTGGCTTAAATTTGAACCCTTGTATTCGGTCTTGCAGTGTGGATAAGGTAGATTTTGTTTACGAATCTCTTCATATTCATTAGTACCACAAGCCAAATAAAGTTTCAGAGCCTTATTCATTGTTTCGTCAGACCAGGTACATCCTCTATGTGTACCAATTTTTAGAAATTTCAACTGATCTTCATTAAATACTTTATCATAAGTAACATCCTTTTTATCAAGCTGTTTCCTTATATTTCGATTTCTTTGCTGGTCTGCCTTCAGTTGCCTCTTTAATTTTTCAATTATTCTTTGTCTGTTTGATTAGATAAATTGATATGTCTGACCGTGGTTCTTCAACTTGTACATCTTGGCCATCTTGTAGTAAATGGTCATCTACTTTGAGTTGCTTATCTAAATGTATTTCTTCTTGGTTTTTTAGAAGTGATGGTATGGCATCCCTTCGAACTATTTTTCTTTTACCTGCTCGTTTGTTTTTAAATTGCTGCTCATCGAAATGAACCTTAAACATTAAGTAAGTTTATATTATGTATCCATATTTTCATCACAGAAATACTTACTTCACAAACTTCAGCTCGGGAGGGCAAGTTTGCTCCACCCACCAATTGAATCCAAATATTTCGTCTGGGTTCATTTTGTGGAAGTCTAAACAGTCTGAACCCCTTCTCTGATCAATTTGAACAATTTGATACACAACACGCAGGCATTGTTTATTTAAATAAATAAACCTAACCTCAATTAACAACCTAACAAACACACGCGCACCGGTACAGTTTCCGCCATTTTGCTTCCAAATCACTAAATACATGGGCCTAATGTATCGCGTTACTTTCTTTTGTCTAGGGACTTTAGTCTATTTCAATGGAGTGCGAGGTTTTAGTACGACAGAAACGAATTTGGCTCTAATATGTCCATTTTAATGGACGTTGGGCCTCAGGAGAATTTATAATAAACATTACAATAATTAATAATCAAAATGAAACAAGTAAAACAGAAAAACGTGGCGACTAAATGTTGCAACTAAATACTGTTTTACAGGTTTAATTTTCAGTTATGTTTCCTTTTGCTTTTATGACTACTTGAATCTTGGCGGGCATAGTTTTTACGAGATCCCTACAAAATTCAGGGGTAAAACTGGCCCATATTTCTTCAATTTGATTTTTAAATCCTAAATTGTTCTTTTTGTGACATTCAAGTAAAGTGTAAATAAACCTTTAGGAATCGTAACCCCAGTTTCAATTCTTGTCATTTTGACAATCAATTTAAACTGTTTGGAGCTCAGATATTCCAAAAATCCAACATGAATAAACAAAATTTTTTTCCTGGATCCTCTTAATGAAGGCATCTTTAACTTCTTCTTTTCCCGTCGTGGTTATTTCTATGTTGCCACCCTTCGTCTCTCTCACGTTCTTTATTTTAATATCGATATCATGAACTTTCACCCCGTGATGCATTTTTCTCAGCAGCTCGGCGTACGTCACCGGTTTATCGCCAGCCTTCTTGCTGATTACGATTTTTTCTCTGTTCCGGCTTACCGTCTTCCACTGTTGTTCTCCTTCTGTCTCCTGCTCTGGAGCTCGCGTCGCCCGTTTTCTTGATCTCGTGTATATCGCGACATCCACTTCTTCGTCCTGGTAAACGTACTCAACGAGTTTCCTCAGTCGACTTTGAGTTGTCAGGTCGACAACTGAAAGACTCGGACGTTTTAGGTCCCGAAGTTTGCAAATGCCCTTGAGCTTCTGCAGCGTGTCCACCAGGCGCTGGTCGGCTTCCTCCTCACTGCATTCCCTGTCGTCAACGCCCGCGATGAAGGTATACATCTGGACCTCCTCCCCGAGAGTCCCGCTTCTGTGGATACCGAACATGTGTTGCTAGCGTACACAATCCTCCCCTCCTTAGCTACTTCGATTATTGGCTTCTCCATCTGGGGTTGCCTACTTATTACTGCTTTAATGATTGGCTTTTCCTCAATGTCTTTCGTCCCCGTTAAGACGATGACGTCCCTGTCATTTGCAGCAGAGAAGATGCTTCCCTCCACCAATTTCGATTTACTGTAGAGGTCGCCTTCTCAACTTCCACTAGCTCATCTTCAAGGGACGTTTTTTCAAGTCGTCTCTTTTTGACCGACCTGTGTTCCTCGTGATCCCACTTATACTCGAGTATGCTCAAGTTTCCCGGGGACGGTTTTCCTTCTGCCGGGGTGGATGTCCCCTTCGGGGGCGAAATTTGGACGGAAAGACGCCCTATAACCTTCTTTTTCCCGGAAACTTCCTCAGATTTCCTGGGCGTCTGCTGTTCTATATCAGCCTTCACCGGAGTCTCGGCTGATTCATTTTTTTGGGGGCTTGTGGTGCTCCCTCACCAGTGTTGATTTTTGTGTTTTCTTGATTCTTCATGTTTATTCCCACGAGTTGAGACGATGTACGTGGTCACCCCCCAGGTGACGCTCATCCTGAGGAGAAGGCATTCATACTGCAGGGTGCGCCAGGTGCCCCGCAGGTTTTTGCGACTTCGCTGTCGGACGATGTATAACTAAATTTCGCAGTTTGAAATTACTTTTTTCCAGGTGTTTCCTTTTAACCCACCACCATGTATAACCGTATGAATAACTGTGTCTTTTTGAATTTCGCATGAATACCACTTGGTTGATTTTAAAATTGTCTCAACAACTGCTTTGGAAATACCACTTTTTCCCCCAACTAAAGAAATGAACTCCTCAATTAGAAAAAATAACTAAATTGTCTGATGGATACTTCAGTTTTGTTGCCTCCTTAGCTCACTCCTTATTACTGATGAAATTGTTGATGTATTGTCCGAACATAACCATTTCTGGCATTGTGAGCAAGTGGTAGGATTTACTAGCTTCTTTGTATCGATTTAGATCGGAATCAAAAGAATCGATTCGCAGGAAGATCGTAGCAAAATAAATCGATCCTCAAAAAATCGATTTTTTATTTAAAGAAATTAATGGTATGTATTTGTAACAAATTGGTATATAAATGTGTCAACCCAATCCCAAACCCAAAGTAATTTAAAAATGGCAAAATAAGTATCAAGGGAAAAAAAATTGAAATTCGTCTTTTGTTAAATAAAGAAACATATTATACAAGTCTTGTACTGATATTTAAATATTCCACTCAGCTTTATCCAGAGAATTCAAGAATAACAAATGAGACAGGCGGCTACCTGTGAGTCTACTTCGACTTGGATCTAGTATGCATCCAGCTCTAGAGAAAAGTCTTTCGGATGGCACTGACGATCCTACGATAGTTAAATATCGTACACCTATCCTACTTAGCAATGGGTATGTTCCGTGCACGCTCCTCCAATATTCGAGTGGATCCATATTTCGCGAAATTATCGAAAGTATCACTTTCTGTTGCTTCAGCTTCAGCTTCAGCATGAGCTTGGTTACCATTACCAATTTCAATTTCGTCACCTCTATATATATGTCACGATTTTCTTCCTTTACAAGTTCCTCAATTTTCCGTATTTTTTGACTTAAAGCTACCGCGTTTTGAAAATTAAGTTTCTTAAATCTACAATGAAAATATCAATATCTACTCGTATAATATCTGGTAATACCTTGGGTCAAGAATTGTTGAAATAGTTAACAAGTTCATGAGCTCGATTTGACAAAATCGCTTTGTCAGTTCTGCTGAAAGAAATGTTTTTAAAGCATTTGCGGTTTCTGAAGTTACATTGAATTCATTCATCTTTTTTCTAATACAGTAAACTAATGGTATTATTATGCCCGCTATAACGTAGTGATCTCCACTGATCTCTTTTGTGGCCATTTCTAGTGGTTTGAGAAGCAAAATGATATACAGTAGAACCTCGATAAGTCGAACTAGCATCTGCCACAAAAAGAATTCGACTTATCGCGACTGCGAGTTACCAAACAAACACCAAAAATGTGTAGAAAGCAACTGTTTTATTAATAAAATTCCATGGTTAATTATTATTTTCGCTGGAAATTGTCTGTAATTATTAGACTTTAACGTTTGTTGCCGCATTGTTCAACAAAAGCTTGTAACAAATTTAAATGTCTATAAGTCCCATTTGGTGTATTTTCAACAGAATAATACATAATAATACATTGATGTTGTTTGTTATTTGTGCAGGTTTCGCCAGCATTTTCCACTAACTTAATAATTTCCGCTTTTATCTTTAGAATTGTCGATACTGTTCTGGCTGGAATATTGAATTTGGCGGCTATATTTATCATTAATATCAGAGGTCACGGACTTAAACTATACCACGAGAAATATATAACAAAATGCAGAGAACATTTTTTACCCAATCGTGTCTTTCTGTCATGGAAGAGCTTAAGTAACGACATAGTCCAATCAAGCAGTGTAGCCATTTTCAAAAATAAATTACAAAAACATCTCTCGGAAATTCGTGACCACGATTAGTGCTGTAGACGGCTCGAACGGAGCAAACAGTAAAACACAGCTGTTGGAAATCGTACAACACTAGGGCTTGCTACGTAAATAATTAAAGTTTTTAAAACACGTTTTGGAGGCATTTTGAGTAATACAGTCAACTACATAAGTACATAACCATCAACAGTCAATTTATAACTGAAACTGAACGGTGGAAAGACGAAACACTGAATTCGCAAAATGCAATCATTGCAGAAATAATTTGAGATATTAAGGATTTCGAGTTATCAAAGTTCGAGTTATCGAATAAGTTTTACATGGATTTGGTATACCAAATGCTACTGCCATCAAAATTAGTTTGACTTATTGAAAATTCGTCTTATCGAGGTTCGACTTATCGAGGTTCAACTGTATTTGATGATTTGCAATTCCTCAGCAGACAACATTCTAGAACTTTTGGGAAATATAAAAACCAGTTTAGAGTACAGTCAATCCCTACAGTAAAAATAAAAATTACTTCAAGTGAGCTGTTCCAATGGTGTCTGATAAGGAAATAAATCGCTCCAACATATACCTAATATGTAGAATTCCAGCGCGTTGGAACTGACTGAATTAATTTCAAGTTTGTCTGTTTTCTTAACTGATCTGATGCAGCCACACTTTGCTTAAAGGATTTAAAGATGTCCTTAATGGCAGCTAGCACAGGTTGCAATTCAGCATGTTCACAAAAATTCTGGGCGACAAGGTTTACAGCATGTGCAAAACATGGTTTATGTTTCATTCTGCCAATTAGATTTGCGATTGCCTTTTTAATATTTGCACCACTGTCAGTTATAGCAGCCATTTTTTTTATCAAGTTCATATCATTTCAGTCACCAAGAATTCTTCTTAGCCCTTCTTCCAAATAATCACCAGTATGACTGTCTGATAACTCCTCTAGAGCAACCGTGTGAACTTCGCAATTTCCAATCAATTACACAGTGCAGTTTGCACCTAAAAAACTTCTGGTATTCATCCTGTCGGTCCACACATCTGTGGTCAAAAGAAAAACATTCAACACGCCCTAATTTGGTTTTCAGAATTGTTAATAAAACTTCATATTTTTCATCCATTAATTTAGTAATTGTGCTTCGTCCAGGTAGTGTGAAATGTGGAGTTGCGATACTACAAAAATATTGAAAGCCTTCCTTCTCTGTCGTATTTAAAGGCATGTTATCTTTAGCGATCCTGAATAGAATAACGTTTTTAATTTTAAGTGCCATGGTACCAGAACCTATACAATGTAAAAATAATTTTCTTTTTCACTTTACTATAATTGACGAACCTCATTAGCATTTATCAGTAGGATTATTGCTGCAGCATAAAATTCTATTTTTCAAGTGACAAACATAAATTTACAACCAAAGTCGAATTCCACTAGAGTTTCTGTGGGACTATACTTAATTTTAAAACTGCTTCTGCTGCGCTATTGTAGTACGAGAGTCAACGAAGCTCACCGAGAGGCCCGGAAAATTTCATACCACCTAGAAGATAAACCGTTCAATGGGAGTCTCTTTTCTTTGAAGTTAGACCATAATACGCATGCGCAAAGTGACGTAACTGAGCATCTGAAACATCGGCCTCAGTCCATAGTAGTTGACGCGGCCACTAGTGGATGCGGCCAGGGGATTGAAACAGCCGTGTTGACGTTGGTTTATGTACAAATTACAGCGCTTCTGGTGGCTGTGGGCGCAACTAATCGCCTACGTCACGTCCACCCTGAATTTTAATTTATTAATTTTTTTTTCATTACTGATCGAAAGTTTAAAGACTTGTTACTATTGTGCACTAAGTAAATAGAAACAGTAGTGCACTTTCTAATCAGATGTAGGTAAAAGTAAAATGAAAATAAATAAGTCACAAAAATTAGTAATTATTTAATGAATAATAATACATAATTAACATTTGCTACTTCTTACGTTTTAACCCTCTGGGCAATTCAAGGCAGCAAAATTTATGTGGGTACTTAAAATGTTTTTATGTAATGCTGGCAAGTTTGGTTTGCAGCAAATGCTATCAATCGCATAATGTAGCCGTGACGTTGCCTCTGAAATGGCCTAATATAAAAAGGTACCAGGCTTTGTGAGATGCGATGCACTGTAAGTTCTGGCTTCAATCACTTCAACTGGAACAGCAGTCCCATCGGATGTCAGCAACACTTCCCTATACATGTTGCAATTCCCATACTGTTTTAAAAGCGAATTCGCAACAAACCCTGCAATATAGGCTAAAGTCGCCTTCCTCACACGTAACTTTCTGTGATGCAAGGTCAAATGAGGTAAATCAACAGTACTAGTGCTGCTATCCCCGCAATTTCTTCTCCAGTTACAAAACATCTCAACGTATCCAAAGCGCCGTGAGAATCGTCTTGTTCGCAATTCGCACCAGGTGAGTGGCGTGCAAAAAAATTGTTTACTACTACTACTACTACTACTACTACTTTACTTTATTTTACCCTACGGGCTTTAAAGGATTCCTATACTTAACAATTCTAAATAAACTTACAATTCCAAAATCATTCTTTTTTCTTTTTTAATTAACCTACATTTTCTTTTATTCCCCACCCCTCTCCTTCTCTATCCTTTCCCTCCTCTTCCATACCTCTTTCATCCATCCTATCTCTCTTCGGTCTTCGTTCAGTATTTCTCCCCGTTCCTTTTCCTCCCTTTCTCTCATTTCACCGCATCCTCTCCACATGTGCTCGATCGTCTCTCTCTCCTCACGGCACATCCTGCACATTCTTTCCTCCTCCTCCATCCAGTACTTATTTTCTCTCTCTTCGTTCCCACATCTAAATCTCGCCATCATTTTCCTTTCTTTCGTGCTCTCTCTCCCCAGATACACCGGAACCTCCTCTGTCACGCACCTTTCATACTCCCTGTTGTACCTCGCTTCTCTGATTCTCTCCCTTCTCTCCTGCTTGTCCGTATCTCTGTCCCTCTCGCTCAGCTCCGCACACATCCATCTTCCTTCCGCTCTCATTCTTTCCACTTCCTCTCTGGCATACCCGTTCCTCCTACAGTACTTCTCTCTCTCCTTCTCATCCGCGTTCTTTTTCTTTTCTCTATAGCACTCAGTCAGTATCCTGCATTCTTCCCTTCCGCCCATTCTGTCCTCGAACTTTGCCGCTCTCTTTCCCGCTTTTACTCTCAGCTTGCTCCTCTTGCACTCTTCCCTCACTATGTACCCTGGTGTTTCTCTGTCCACTCCTAGCACCCATCTCAAATATTTCTCTTGCACCCTCTCCACCTCCTCCCGTTCCTTCCATCCCCATATCTCTGCTCCGTACATCAGCACGCTCTCCACCATGCTCTCGAACATCATCATTCTCCTCCCGAACTCGCCTCCCCACATTCTCTCTCCTATTCCCCACACACATCCAACTACCTTGTTCGCCTTCCTCACTACCTCTCTCACTTGCGCCCTGACTGTGGCCCTCTCGTTGAAGGTGTAGCCCAGGTACTTAAACTCGCTCACTCTTTCTATCTTGCTTTCTTCCCACTTCCACTCGCTCTCCTCATTCTTCCTCTTTCTCTTGCTGAACACCATCATTTTTGTCTTCTCTACATTCACTTCCAGCTTTTTCTTTCTCACATACTTTTCCAGGTTCCTCATCATTTCTTTCATCTCTCTCTCACTCTTTGCCACAATCACCATGTCGTCCGCAAACGCCAGGCTCCATACTTTCTCCCTACCCACTACAACCCCCCCCGCCTGCGCTTTCTTCAACATTTCGTCCACATCCGCTACGTATATCGTGAACAGCAGGGGACTGAGCGGGCATCCCTGTCTCACTCCCTTTGTTGTCTCAAACCATTCGCCCTCTTTCTCTCCCACCTTCACCTTGTTCCTCGTTCTCGCATATATCTCCTCGACCTTCCGCACCAGCCATTCACTTATTCCTCTTTCTCTCATACATTCAAACATTTTCACTCTGTCAACCTTGTCGAACGCCGCCTTGAAGTCTATGAACAATGCGCACATCCTCCCCCCTTTCTTCCTCAATTCGTTCCTTGCTAAATGGTCCAGGATGTACACATTGTCCACAGTACCCCTTCCCTTTCTGAACCCTGCCTGACTATCCGGCAACACTCCCTTTTCCTCGATTTCCCTCTTCATCCTTTCGCTCAAAACAGACGCATACAACTTATACCCCGTGTTCAGGAGAGTTATTCCTCGGTAGTTTTCCGCTCTATTTTTCTCGCCTTTTTTAAAAATTGGGCAGATTACGCCTTCTCTCCAGTCCTCCGGGAATCCCTCTCCTCTCCATACCCCATTCATCAGTTCCACCATTCTCTCTACCATTCTTTCAGTCCCATACATCCACGCTTCATTTTGCACCCCGTCCCATCCCGGTGCCTTTCTCTTTTTCAAGTATCTTATGTGTCTTCCCACCTCCTCCGCTGTGATTTCTGTTTCCTCCATCACCGTCTGCTTCTCTTTCCTTTGTGTTCCCACCTTTCCTTCTTCTTTCCTCCCTTCCAGCAGTCTCATGAAGTACTCTTCCCATTCTTGTATTGTTATTTTCTCGCTCACAGGTTCCTTTTTCTTCCTCTCTCTGTTTATGTATTTCCACACCTCCCTCTCTGTTCTTATTTCTTTTATCTCTTTGTCACCCTTGGTTTTTCGCCCAACATACCTCTTCAGGAATCGTTGGTTGCCTACAAAATTCCCTCTTTTGCTGGCGCGAAGACAAGCGCGCGCGCGACTCCTTCGAGAATATTCCATCTTATCAGGAGAATCTTCACTCACGTTTTTTTCTCTTCTGAATCTACCGTGCCACGTGCCTTTGCGGACCGTTTCGTTCGAGTGAAATCAATTTATTACCTGGTGCCAGGGATCTTCGTATTCGTCGAAACCTTGTGGATGGTGTGCTGTATCGTCTCCGTGTGGAAAATTTGAGCGCACCCTTCCAACTCCGCTTAGGGAGGATTTTGGTCCAAACGCTAAGGCTCGTGACGCAATCGAAGTAGACTTCTGCGAGGCATTTCCCTTGCCTGAGGGTATAGGTGAGTCTTCATGTAGACAATGTGCTACACGTAGTACTCCTCTAGGGAAACCCTCCATCTCCACCCCCCTAGACTTCGACCTCAACCGTCTTACGTCGAGGTCAAGAGAAAACCGTGCGTCGGGCTCATCGTCGACGCGCCCGAGACCTCTGTGGCTCCAGTCTCGTCTCTAGAACCGTCAGCTCCGCTCAAAGGAATTTGCCACCACATCCCCGAACGACTGGGAAAGGACACGCTCCTCTACGGCCCCTGAGCGCGGACTGCTCCTGGAGACCGGCAAGCCACCCCTCTCATACGACTCAATTTCATCTTATCTAACCTTTTTTAAATATCGTACTAACCATATCACAATTCACAAACCAACTCAATCTAGCAAGTGAAATAGCTCACTTACTTTTGTTATATATACCACATTATAACCTTGTTAACATCTCCGCGTAGACATCAGCGAGATTCGCTTGTTGTAAAGCTCTGCGGAAATAGCTATTTCGGCCGGATTGCTGGAACCGAGTTTCCACCCCTCTTTATTGTACATTTTCATATTTATATTTATATCAATTCACATTTATATATTTATATCCATTCATATATTTATCAATTCAAATATTTACAGTCATTTCAATTATATTCAATTTTTCACTTACCTAGTGTGTATCAATACTACCCCCCTCAGCTCGCCCGTCTGCATTTTTTTGGTTTCGCCTGTTTGAATAGCGCCTAGGTCCAGCCACGTACACTTTGTGCGTTTCTTTTCGTTCTCGCGAACTTCAAACACCTCTCCTGGCCAGGTCAGCAGGCTACTTGCGGGGCCTGCTACCAAAAGAACCCTCGACTTCGCCGCAAGTGGCGCCCTGAGATCGAGCTAGCCCAAGTATTGTGCCCTCTGGCCAGTTTGAACCGTGGCATAATATTTTGGCGCCCAACGTGGGGCCCGAGGCGATTATTCTCAGTTTTCGATTTTCAATTTTGATTTACCTTACTTCAGGCGAATAAAAGTGACGAGCTGATAGGGTGTTTGATACTTACTATTATTGATATTCAGTTCGATTTCTAACTATCTCCATTTTCTCTTGGCTCTGACGTGACTCTGTCACTTTATTTATTTCGGTTCGGGAAACGGAGTCAAACTTCCGTTGAACATGGCTAGTCTGCAGTACGAAGTGAACCGTTTGGCTCAAGACGAGCTGGTTTACGAATTAGCTGTTAGAGGGTTAACCGAAGTGGGAACCGTAGAACAGATGCGGAAAACCTTGCGGAACTTGTTGCGTATGGAGCGTGGTCCCAATCCACTCAGTTATCCGGCTCATCCGTTTACCGTCGCGGAAGATCTTGCCGCCCTCACTCAGAAAGCGGAGGAAATTAAAGCTCTCGTGGACGATTTCGACGGAATTTCAGAAACCGGTCGCAAGAAAATCCTGTCAAAATTAGCGTGTGCTTTGGGACGGGCGAATACGGTTAGGTCTGCCGAGACCGTTAATCAGTCAGCCATTTCGAAGATAGTAGTGTCCTTACTCAACTCGAATTCCGACATGGAATACAAGGTTAGACATGCTACCGCCGATCAGTCTCTAGGAGCGTTAGATGTCAGTTTGCTAAACGTTGATAGCGGAGAAGACTCCGATGTCGAGACATCACCTACCGCCGCTACTTCTTTCGCGCTAGGCGACACCTCGTTTAGGGCACCTAGTGTTCCGGTTTACAAGTGGAACCTCAAATTCTCCGGTGAGGACTCTCGCCTTTCGTTAAGCGCTTTCCTAATGAGAGTCGAAGAGTTGCGTGTCTCGCGAAACGTCACGGAGGAGGAATTATTCCAATCGGCAAATGACTTATTCGAAGGACGAGCTTTGACGTGGTTCCGCTCCGTTCGCCGAAACGCTTACGACTGGCGCTCCTTGGTAGCTTTGTTGCGGAATCAGTTTCAGCCCGCTGATTATAACGACAGGCTGTTTGAGGAAATTCGTCGCCGAACTCAGGGTCCGGATGAGAGCATCGCGATGTTCGCTGCAGTGATGGACAACATGTTTGATCGGGTGACAGTCAGAGTTCCGGAGGCCACGCGTCTTAAAATCATCTTAAAGAATCTGGCCCCATATTACCAAAATCAACTGGGTCTCTCTCCGATCACGTCTCGCGAGCAGTTGCTCGAGGCGAGTAGGCTGTTGGAAGCCAGAAAAGCATCCGTCGAGTGCTACGTTCAGCCAACGCGCCGCCGCGGACAGATTTGTCTAGAACCTGACCTCGCATACGTCCAAGTGGAGGCCTCTTCGGCGAAGAGCTCCACCCCCAATTCTCTCGACGTCCGGCCCGTGAAGGCCATATCGGGAAAGTGTTGGAACTGCGGCAAGCCCAACCATTCTTTCCGTTCGTGCGCTGAACCCCGGAAGAAATTTTGCTACCGATGTGGTGCTCCGGATTGCACCGTTGCCACGTGCGGTAAGTGTTCGGGAAACGGGATACGGAGGAAGTAGATGGTCGTGAGCATTCCTCCGGTTCTCCTTCTAATATCGACCGCACCGGAATCATCCTCGACTACGTCCTCTCGCATTTACACGGCGACGAGCGTCCATACCTAAGAGTAAAAATCGCGGGAACTCCTTTTCTCGGGTTGCTCGACTCTGGCGCTTCGCGTACCGTCATGGGCGGTGTCGGTTGGCGAAAATTGCAGAACTTGGGTTTACCTCTCCAACCAAGCGTCGTTGACTGCACGGTCGCCGACGGTCGAATTTGCAAAAGCCTAGGTTCTGTTCGGGCTCCGATTGATCTGTTGGGGAAAGTTCGACTCGTAGAGATACACGTAGTACCCGATCTGACAGAAGGGTTGTTGTTGGGAAAGGATTTCTGGAAGACAATGGAGGTCGTCCCCGACTTAAGCAAAGACGTCTGGTATTTTTCCTCTGACTTGAGCCAGACCGTAAGAGTTGCATCTCTGGGAGACGTCTCCGGATTGCTCGACCAGTCATCTCTGACCCCGGAACAAAAGTCCGTGCTGGGATCGTTGATCCGGACACAGTCGCAACTACAGCCTGCGCGTATCGGGAAAGTGAAAGAGGTACAACATCGCATAGAAATATCTTCGGACGTCCGCCCCATAAAGCAGAGGTATTATCCCGTTTCGCCCGCGAAGCAAAAGATAATCGACACCGAAGTTGAGGAAATGTTGCGGGAGGGAATAATTGAACCTTCACGAAGCGCTTGGTCTTCACCAGTTTGTTTAGTCCCCAAGAAGGACGGATCGTATCGTTTTTGCGTGGATTACCGAAAATTAAATTCCGTTACGAAGCCAGACGCTTACCCGCCGCCGTACATATCTTCAATTTTGGACCAGCTACGCGATTGCCGTTATATGAGTTCGCTCGACATCAAGAGTGCCTTTTGGCAAGTTGAGGTCGCTCCAGAAAATCGGGAATTTACCGCATTTACTGTCCCGGGACGGGGACTGTACCACTTCAAAAGAATGCCGTTCGGTTTAATAAATTCGCCGGCCACCTGGCAGCGCATCATCGACTCCGTCGTAGGTGCTGACCTCCAGCCCTACATCTTCGTATACATGGACGACATTGTGGTCACCTCTCCCGACTTCGACACTCACATTCGTGTCCTAAGACAGATATTCGATCGTCTCCGTGACGCCGGTATAACGTGTAACTGGGAGAAGAGTCAATTCTGTCGCGCCGAATTACGTTATCTCGGTCACCTGGTCGATAGCAACGGCGTGAGACCAGACACCGCTAAGGTGGAAGCAATCCTCAAGATCCCGGAACCAAAGAACGCCTCTGACGTCCGTCGCTTCGTCGGTACTGCCAGTTGGTATCGCCGTTTCGTACCTCATTTCGCTTCCGTTATCGCTCCTCTTGCGCAATTGACTCGCAAGGGCGTCCCATTTTCGTGGACTGAAGAGTGTTCTTCGGCTTTCGTTCGGGTGAAAGAACTGCTCATTTCCGCGCCGATCCTGTCTTCTCCAGATTTTTCGCGACAGTTCGTTGTGCAGTGTGACGCCTCTTCGTACGGTCTTGGTGCCGTGTTGACGCAAACTTTTGATGACGGGGAGAAACCCATCTCCTACCTATCGCGATCGCTAACCCGTGCGGAACGGAACCTGTCCACGACGGAACGAGAATGCCTTTGCGTCATCTGGGCTGTCGAAAAATTACGCCATTATCTGGAGGGAGTCCATTTCGTTGTGATCACCGATCACCACAGTTTACTGTGGTTGAATCGCTTGAAAGACCCTCAAGGTCGTCTCGCCAGATGGGCTTTACGCCTCCAACCCTACGATTTTGAGATCAAACATCGTCCCGGCAAGGACAACGTCGTTCCCGACATGCTGTCGCGATCCGTTCCGATCACCGCCGTCACTGGCTTCGATCCGTCTTTCAGCGATACTAAAGACCCGTGGTATCATCGGTTACGGACCGAGGTCGCAGCAAAACCTCTCAAATACCCTCAGTACCGAGTCGAGGACGGAATACTGTTGAAGTACACTCGCTGTCGAATTCCAGAACTGTCCCTCGAACGAGACTACTGGAAGCGAGTCGTTCCGAAAGATTATCGCGTCAAAATTCTCCGACGTTACCACGATGAAGTCACTTCCGGACACGTTGGTATCTTCAAGACCTCTCAGAAAATCCGGGCTAGGTACTATTGGCCTAAAATGAAAGCCGACGTAGTGCGTTACGTTGTCGGTTGCAAAGACTGTGCTCAGCACAAAGTGGAGCAGAAACCTCCAGCTGGTCTGATGGGAAAACGTGTCGCCCCTACCGCGCCATGGGAATTGATAAGCTTGGATTTTATCGGCCCATTTCCGCGTTCTGCGCAGGGTTACGTGTACGCGCTGGTCGTCACCGATTATTTCACGAAGTATGTCATGACATTCCCTATGCGATCGGCGACAGCCAAAGCGCTCACCAAATGCGTTGAAGAACAAATCTTCTTGGTATACGGCACCCCCCGAATGTTGATTTGCGACAACGGCACGCAATTGAGAGGCAGATCTTTTCGAGCGTTGTGCGAGAGGTACGAAGTCAAAATACAGTATACGCCCCATCACTATCCCCGTGCCGATCCGACCGAACGAACGAATAGAGTGGTCAAGACCATGATCGCCACGTACATCAAGTCCGATCATCGCCACTGGTCCGACCATTTGGCCGCAATCGGTTGTGCGATTCGCACAGCATGCCACGAAACCACCGGATACAGTCCGTACTTCGCAAATTTCGGGCGTGAGCACAAAGTCTTGGGTAGCGAACACTATCATCCACTATCTCCCGCGGACCCGCGATTAGAGGACTTTGTTCAAAAGCGTCAGCTAGGTTTTCAGAAACTCTTTGGAGAAATCGCAAACCGACTCCAAACTGCGCACGAGAAAAACAAACGAGTCTATGACTTACGCAGGCGTCCCGTGGACTACCAGCCCGGACAGTTGGTATGGCGCCGAGACAAAAGTCTCTCAGACGCGGTTGGCCACTACACCGCCAAATTAGGTCCGAAATTCGTTGGCCCGTTCAAAATCGCCCGGAAAATCGGTTACGGAACGTATGAGCTGACAGACGATACCGGTACTAAAAGAGGCCATTGGCACGTCCAAGACCTAAAACCTGTTCGAGATCCCTATGATGATGTCACATAAGTAAATTTCACATTGTGTTAGGGCTGTAATGACCACACCCCTGGCGCATCCTAAACCACATAAATAGGGCAAGCTCCCCTATGGTCATAGACGAATCAAACGCGTCCTCTGTCGACTCAGTCGACTCTAAGAGCTAAACTTCGTTTTGAATTTTTGTTTTTTTAAATCTCGGATTTATCCCCCTTGCCGTGGTGCAGTAAGATCGTGGTCGGTATGGTTGTCATTATCGTTATCGTTTGGTTTTGGCCGTTAGTCGGTCCTCGTAACCCTAACCCACCACCTTCAAGTTTCTCAATCTCGACATTCCTTTTTGTTACCGATTTCGTCTTTGTTGTTGTCTTGACATCTAGCTGGTTTTGGGGAGCAATCCACCACAAAACCAGGCTAGACCCAAGTGTTTTCTTCCAATCGCGAGGTCCACGAGACCGAAAAATTCCTGGCAGTTGGCGCAGGTCGGAGAAGATTTTGCAGTGGAACATGGCAGGTGGACACGACCGTCGTTGAGTTGGATCTTCTTTCAATTCATCTCTATGTTTCTTTCTCCACATTTCCGTTCCTCTTGCGAGTGTGTCGCTCGACCGCCATGTGCACCGCACCTCTTCTTCGAGATATTTTGTTTTATAGACTTTGTTACCGGAGTAGTCATTCGCTCTGCTTAAGCGTCGAAGCGGCTATACGGCTTCACATCAATTTCAGGTTGGTACGTCTACATTGTACTGGGTCAGTGGAAACCCCGGGCTTCACCCCAAAAAGTCCATCCCGCTTCTCATTTTTTTTGTTTTTTTGTTGGCAGAGGTTCAAAGAAAAATTTTCTTCAAAAATTTTTCTTTTGGAGGAAAATAGGGCCTTGTCACCCTTGGTTTTTCGCCCAACATACCTCTTCAGGAATCGTTGGTTGCCTACAAAATTCCCTCTTTTGCTGGCGCGAAGACAAGCGCGCGCGCGACTCCTTCGAGAATATTCCATCTTATCAGGAGAATCTTCACTCACGTTTTTTTCTCTTCTGAATCTACCGTGCCACGTGCCTTTGCGGACCGTTTCGTTCGAGTGAAATCAATTTATTACCTGGTGCCAGGGATCTTCGTATTCGTCGAAACCTTGTGGATGGTGTGTTGTATCGTCTCCGTGTGGAAAATTTGAGCGCACCCTTCCAACTCCGCTTAGGGAGGATTTTGGTCCAAACGCTAAGGCTCGTGACGCAATCGAAGTAGACTTCTGCGAGGCATTTCCCTTGCCTGAGGGTATAGGTGAGTCTTCATGTAGACAATGTGCTACACGTAGTACTCCTCTAGGGAAACCCTCCATCTCCACCCCCCTAGACTTCGACCTCAACCGTCTTACGTCGAGGTCAAGAGAAAACCGTGCGTCGGGCTCATCGTCGACGCGCCCGAGACCTCTGTGGCTCCAGTCTCGTCTCTAGAACCGTCAGCTCCGCTCAAAGGAATTTGCCACCACATCCCCGAACGACTGGGAAAGGACACGCTCCTCTACGGCCCCTGAGCGCGGACTGCTCCTGGAGACCGGCAAGCCACCCCTCTCATACGACTCAATTTCATCTTATCTAACCTTTTTTTAAATATCGTACTAACCATATCACAATTCACAAACCAACTCAATCTAGCAAGTGAAATAGCTCACTTACTTTTGTTATATATACCACATTATAACCTTGTTAACATCTCCGCGTAGACATCAGCGAGATTCGCTTGTTGTAAAGCTCTGCGGAAATAGCTATTTCGGCCGGATTGCTGGAACCGAGTTTCCACCCCTCTTTATTGTACATTTTCATATTTATATTTATATCAATTCACATTTATATATTTATATCCATTCATATATTTATCAATTCAAATATTTACAGTCATTTCAATTATATTCAATTTTTCACTTACCTAGTGTGTATCAATACTACCCCCCTCAGCTCGCCCGTCTGCATTTTTTTGGTTTCGCCTGTTTGAATAGCGCCTAGGTCCAGCCACGTACACTTTGTGCGTTTCTTTTCGTTCTCGCGAACTTCAAACACCTCTCCTGGCCAGGTCAGCAGGCTACTTGCGGGGCCTGCTACCAAAAGAACCCTCGACTTCGCCGCAAGTGGCGCCCTGAGATCGAGCTAGCCCAAGTATTGTGCCCTCTGGCCAGTTTGAACCGTGGCATCTTTCTCCTCCCTTTCCCTCTTCTGCTTCTTCTCTCTACATCTCTCTCTGTATCTTCTTTTCGCTTCTAGGAATCTGCTTCTATCAATTTCGTTCCTCCTCCATCCTCTCAGCGCCTTTACCACTTCCCTCTTTGCTTGCTCACATTCTCTGTCCCACCATCCATTTTTCTTTCCTGCCCCTTTCGCTCCCCTTACTATCACCTCCTTTTTCTTCGTCGCTTTCTCGATCACTTCCTTTAGCTCTGTCACCATCTTCTCTATTTCCTGCTCCTTGAATGTTGCTTCCTCCAGTCTCCTCCTGTACTCTCTCACTCCCTGTTCACTCCACACTTTTACTATCACCTTCTTCTCCTCCTCTCTCATTTCTCCCTTTTCCTTTTCTTCTTGGTTCGTTCCCTCTATGGTAATTTCTAGAGGGAGATGGTCGGAGTCCACTCTTTCTCCCACTTTGAACTCTTTCACTCTCTCCCATGCTGCCTCATTTACTATTGCGTAGTCTATGACTGTTTCCCCCCTGCTGCCTACGTATGTCACTTCCCCTTCCTCATCCCCTCGTTTATTCCCGTTCAGCACTTCCTAATAATGTCTTGAATGACGTCGTGAAGGTTGCCACATCTGGAGACCTATTGTGACGTCCAAGTCCTTGAATACTGGAGAAAAAATTATCCAAACAGTCTTGATTTATATCACGAGGCAAAAGATGCTGCACTCTGCCCAAGAGTTTCTGTTTCAACGCAATGAAACCTCGCAAAGTTTTGATCAAAATCACGATCGATGGAATTTTGACAAACTTCTTTTTCTTTGCGTTGAAATTATTGAAAGTTTCCAACATATTTATTGCGGACTTCCAAAATTCCTCATGGTCCGACCATTGCGATACTCCATCCTTGAGGGGCTTACCTGCAGGCGCTTTCTTTGTATTGCCGTTGAGGCTGTCAAATAAGGCATCAATGAACAATATAAAGTCCCCTGTATGTTCCGCCTCTTCTGACAGGTTATATTCACTTTTTGTATCTAAAATGATGTAATGAATAAATATCAGGAAACTGAAAAAGACAACAATTACTTACCCCACTTCGCAAGACGTTTCATTAGAGCCCCTACACTGTGACTGAACACCTGGGCCATGAGTTTAACGTTCATTTTGGTGACGTCAACGTGACTGTCTGTTAACTTTGGATACAGTCATGTGGTCCCATTGCGCGATTTTTTTTACTCCACTTTGTGTAAAGTGTAGGTTCTTCGTCAAGAGATTGTTTCTTGTACCTTTAAAAAGGTGTGGTACATTAAAAACTGGAATGATCTTTTCACTATTAATTTCAAATCTACAATATTTATTTTCTTTGTTGGCTCGTTGACATCTTTCAGCAGAGAATTAATCACAGCCTGATTTGCTCCTCCTTGATCACACACTGTCACCACAACTTCCAAACCTATACGTTGACTCTCCTTGATCACGTCCACCAACAACGCTTTCAGTTTGTTTGTTTTAATGGGACCATAACTGAAGGTAAAAGTGACTGCCTGTTTCCACTGGCGGTGGATACCTTTCAGCAGAAAAACGTTAGCATAATCTGCAATTTGATATGTTCTGTCATTATGTCCATAGTCCTCCACTCCTTCAACACATTGAGTCTTCTTATTACATGACAGTAAAGGTTTAATTGACAGTTCGTCAAACACCACAGCACACAAGCGATCATTGGGGGCTTTCAACTTATTCACTGTGGCCTTCAAACTTTCAAAAAATTTGTTCGTTAAGTCCAGGACCATAAGGAATCTTGTTTAATAACATCGCCAATGTTCGGGATGACGGCAGACAAAAAATGGACGACAAAATTTTCTATCCTTTGGAGCTTTATACAGTGTGGAAACTTTAACTGGAATAAAATTCATAACTTGCACATAGGTGATTTTTGTAAAAAATCCCAAAACAGGTCGATTTTTGTTTTTCCCTGCCCATATTTTGGTTCATGTGTTTTTTTGCATTTCTGCTCCCGGAAGCTCGTAACCACCTTTAACTTTTTTTTTTTCAAATGGAGGTGTATGCCAAGTGACACCTCGTTTGAGAGCTCACTTCGAAAAGAATACAACGCACTATTTGTTTCCTGAATATTTTCAAATCCTACGTTCTAAAAAATAAAAAAAATGAATGCAACAAATGTTCACAATGGACACCGTTTGTTGCAAATCGATAGTAACATGTATCCCTTACGTTTTATAACATTTCCGATGGGATTTGTCTAATTTCATACCTAAAACCAAACAGTAGTGAAGACCGTAAGCAATGTATTAGACATGGAATTAGGTAAATCATACCGGAAATGTTACGAAACGTAAGGGATGCATGTTTCTATCGATTTGCAAATTGCCAAGAAAGAAACGTTTGCCATTTTGAGCATTTGTTGCATTAAATCTGTGGCGGTCGTGAAAAAGTAGGTAAGTCAAATAATTTCAAAAATGAGTTAACGATGTTTACACCTTAATAATAAATCATGGAGTTGAATAATTCAGATTTTCACAGTTTAAAATTTACTTATATTGAAAGCAAGTACAAGTAGAAAGAAGTTTCTATTTAATTACAGGATTTTAGGAATGATGTGGAATTTTGAATCGTTGCCCTGAAAAATTAACATTTTCGACTTACCTACTTTTTCACGACCGCCACAGAAATAGAATTCAACTTATAAAATTGGTTTTTATTTTTTAACACGTAGGCTTTGAAAATATTCAGGAAACAAATAGTGCGTTGCATTCCTTGCGAAGTGAACTTTCAAACCAGGTGTCATTTGGCGTACCCTTCCATTTGAAAAAAAATGTGGGCAAGGAAAAACAAAAATCGATCTCTTTCGGAATTTTTTACAAAAAGAGCCTATGTCCAAGTTATGAATTTTATTCCAGTTAAAGTTTCCACACTGTATACTCGTAATGATAAAGCCAACAGCTTGTCATTCGGCGAAAAACGACGGGCATGTAGATTTTGTTGGTTCGAATTTGTTGGTGAATAAACGTGTATGTGGTTTCGTTCACAGAAATTCTAATTTAGAAAAAACAGAATTCTTTAGTGGAAATCGTGATAAAATTTGACTGATTGATTCTATATAAAAATTAAGACATTTAATTTTCACCTCGTAAAATTTGGGGCTCAGCTTGAATGGTTTGAATATAAGCTCCGAAGTACATTTCTTCAATAGACAAAAAAATTCGAGGATTTTTAAAATCTATATCATAAACAGAAGTTTTATTAAGTACAGTTTCTTGCATTGCATTCTAGGATAGTTTTAATGATTTGAGTAACTTCCTTGTAAATAATTTGAATTTTAGGATTTTCACTTTGCATTATTTTATTGAGGTTATTAAAAAAAGGAAGTATGTATGAAAGAAATTCTAAGTACAGGCAGCATTGAATATAGCCAATGGACTCCGTTTCGGCTCAGGGACGCGAGGGTCGCGGGTTCGATTCCGCTTGTGAAACAAATTTTTTACTTTTTAAAAATGATTTAAATTTGTCCGCATGAAAAATTTTGTGGATTACACGTCCAGAAAATGTTTTGCGAGTGCTCGTGTAGCTTCGCCTCGGCTACGCAATATCACTCACTCGCAAAATATCATTTTCTGGACTTGTGATCCAAATAACTATTGTGAGGATTGGTCGGTAAAATATAATATAAGAGCATTGTACAGTGCCAGCAAACGTTTGAACACTTTCTAGCGACAACCATCTAGTTGCTGCCGGATGTAAAAATTTTACAATGGAGACATTGACAAAACTTTGAAACAACCTAAAATCCCTTGATCTTTTCGGGCTATGTGCAAAATAATTATATACCTCCCTTGTAATTTTTTCAACATCATGAGGCAGTTTTTCGCACGCATAAGATGCGCACAAGTGGAAGCTGTCATATAACGGGTGACTATTAAAATTTTCACTTGGAGTTGACTTTGACCGAGTTTTTATTTTTTCTGTTACTTTAGACACACGCAAAAACGAAAGACAAATGTCAGTCAGTACAACTGAAAACATTTATTGAAATGTCAAACTTGTCAGTGTCTAAGGTGTAACGGAAAACAAAGAATGATCCATAGCCAACCCTAAGTGAAAATTTTAATAGTCACCCGTTACATTTCATGATAAAAATGTTGGGATTTCCTCTCTTAACCTACTCATTACCGAATTTTGATTACCCATCATATTGTTGGCCCCATCTGATGCAAAACCGATGCAATTTTGTTTATATGGAATGTCATATTTTAAGAAAAAATTTTTTATATGGGAAAATATTGCCGCACCAGTAGTTTCTTGAACGGCAATTAATGCTAAAAAGTAATCTTTAACATTTTGGTTTGCTTTTGTACATGAACGGTCAGTAGACTCGTCGGCAATGATACTAAATTTGTTGTTTTTCATCCGCTCTGTAATTCTTAATATTTCAAATCCACCCGTAACTTTCCCTATTATAGATTTAAGTTTTGTGCGCTTACATTTAATATTTTTTTGCAATGGCCGAATCGCTGCATACTGATCTTATTAAATCTGGTAGATGGTCCATTAATTTTAGCGGCAAATTGTGTTTGGCAATTAATCCAGCAATTCTTATTTCTCCTTCTGCTGACCAACGATAGCTTGACCAGACTTTCGGTGTTTTTCGGTTTCTCCATGTTTTATAATGTCTCCTTTTCCATGGGTAATTTTAAGATCACAATTACAAGACTTGCACCTTTAAAGTAAAGGACGTACACCTATTAGTTATGTCATGTCAAATAAAATCTTACAATTTCCTAGCATCCATAAAGAAGACCCTTTTTACTTTCTGATAACCATGTAATTTCCTTTTCCCACTCTTTTCTATATTTTTGTGCGTAAGACGTTTTTTATCTCTTCCTTTTTCCTTTTGATGTTGATGGCACATTTAAATCATCGTCACTACCACTGGTCGACATTTTTTAAAAATTTTATTTAGAACCAACCACTTTATTAGATTTTGCAACTCAGATACGAGTATGTTAGAAATATATAAATAACGCTTTTCTTAGAAGGGAAAGTAAAACTCACTAATTCTTGAAAATATGCAATTGAAAAATAGCTCGTTCTCTTATGGAATTCAAATCGAGAGTGTTCTCCGTTCACACTCCCTTATTCAAACCTTTTCTTTTACGACTAACTAAAAAATGAACAATGACCTAAACAATATTCTTAACAGTATCAAATGAAATGAAAAAGATATTTGGCCGATTGTTTTGTTTTATAATTTGCTGATTCGGGAAATAACCCTGAATAACTCAATGCAGATTGCAGACAAACTAGAAAAAGTACGTAAATGCGGAGCGTGTCCAGCCTCGCAGCACGCGACGATGGACGTTTGGGTGCGATGCATTTTTTAAAAGGGATTTTTTTTTAAATCGTGAGAAAATCTGTACTAATCGTGAGATCGTGAGATTGGATTTCCAATCGTGAGATCTCACGATTTATCGTGAGACCTGGCATCACTGCTCCGCGCAGTGTTGCCAGGCGTGTAACGTACTGCGACACTAGTTGCCAACTGAAAAAGTACTAAAACAAATAAAAAGGTACTGACGTGGAGGGAATTTTAATAGTAGTTTATTTGACGAGTTTGTGTGCAAATTGGGCCAAAAAAGGCCCAATTTACACACAAACGAGTTGATACAACGTTTTTTTGTTCGACGAGCCCCTTAAAGGCTCCAAATCGCTTAAAACCTTTAAAATTAGCTAGACGTTTCGTTTTGACAAGTTGTTACATTTATCAAAATCCGTTCACATAGGAGAAAATTCTCAAATTCTGACAGTGTCGAACAAAAAAAGGATTAATAACAGAAAGGGTAATTTTTGTTTACTTGAAAACCAAAGTTAAAAAACTTCAAAACAGTGTTTATCCAAACAACGTAATAAATTACTCCTATAAAATATCAAATAAAAAAAACGAGAATTAAAAAAATTAAAAAAAACCTTGCTCTTACAGAACACAACAAAAAAATAAAAAATATAATTATCTGACATTTAACATTAATAACCTATCTTCTTGGTCATCAAAACCTTGTCAGGTTGCCAGGTGTAGCATTTGTCTTGCATTAGTTTCTTTGATAACAGTAAGGAATTGCAAGTTTCAGGTAATAATCGATTTCTTAATTTTGTTTTATTAAGTTTAAAGAACTGAAAATTCGCTCAGCAGCTGTATTACTATGAGGCAAACTTATAATATTAAAAACAGTCACAAATATTTTTCTAAATAATTTCATTGTCAGCATTTTTTAAACAACTAACTTCAAACCAAAATGACTAAAAATCTAATCGACTCAGTTTTTGCTTTATCTCTTCTGATAAGTTTGATAACTCTGTATTCATTAGAAATACATTGAGAATTTTTATTTATTAAATTAGTAAATTGTAGCAACAAAGGAATTACTTTTTTATTACTATTGAAAACAATGTCTGGATATAACAAATTAAAATTCTCATATTTTGGCAGGTCAGAAAATCTTTTTTGAATCTGCACTCTCTGCCAACTCGACATAATAATTCAAACAATTATTACAAAATTGATTTAAATTAGTCTCACTCAGATTTAGATCCACCAAAAGGGCTTTTGTTGCTTCCCCTAAGTACATATCTTTCCTGGCTTGGTAGTCCATTTTGGATTTATTTGCAAAACAGGTGTATCATTTACATAGCCAACATCCATAAAAAAAAAAAATTATATAATGTGCTAATCCTATTATATAAAAATGGTAACTGTGTTGCCTCTGATTGAAACTCTAAATTGATCTTATTAATAACAGCAAGTATATATGATAAGAAAGTTAAATAGAGTTTAAGGAGAGGATTATGTCGTCCTTGCAAAATATGCCTGGGCTTCTCTAACTTGTCTTCATTAATTGCATCCATAAAAAATACCTTTAGTGCATCCCACTGCTCCGATAGTCTGTTAACAACGGCCTACAACAAATATAAAGTTTAGACATAATTAAAAAAGTTTATAAAATTGTACCTCCAAAGAGTGCCAACGTGTTTGACTTAATTTTAACATTTTGTGTGGTTTTAACTCCAATATCTTCTGTATCTCCTGCAGATGTAACAGTCGGTGTGAACTAATGTAATTATACACATCACGGGCAAATTCTTCCACCAAATTGCAAATTTTTCTGCTGATTTCGATGCACAAAGAGCCATCGAGTGGCAAACACAGCCTAATACAAAAATATCAGGTATACGTTGTAATAACTTAGCTTTGACGCCTCCTTGATCACCCATCATGACAGAGGCGTTATTCGCCCCAAATCCAATTATGTTATTTATGTTAATCCCGAGATCATTTAAGGTGGTAAAAATTGCGTTTACTAAACCCTCTGCTGTATAATCTATACATTTTGATTGTGACCACTCCCTAGTAACTTTTCAGTTGCTAGGTCTTCTCAAAGTTGGGACCAAACTTGACTTGTTTCGAGACATTTATTGAAGCCAACGGGAAAACAACTCACTAAGACGAACATCACCAATAAAGTTAACTCTATTTGTGCTTTTTTGCTGTACATTTTGGCTAGTAAGTGTTGTAGTTTGATACCTTCTGCCTTTTCATCCCCTGTAGGAGGATCTTTTGTCCGGATGGGGATTGAAGGTTGGACACCACTGGAGAGAGGACTTTCGTGACGGTGTACGGGCTGGAGTATTTAGGGGCTAGTTTCGCCGCGAAACCTTTGGCACCGGATGACAGAGGGTGGTCCCGTTTGAGAACGCGATCTCCCGGGTGACAACGCCACTCCCGGTGACGAAGGTACTAGATTAGTACAAAAGTACTAGCTCTGGCAACACTGGCTCCGCACGTGGTGGGACTGCGCGCGACCGTTGACTCGCGGAGTGTGTCCGTGGGGGAGCTCGGTTCGGTGGGGAGTCCGGGTATCGACACCCGGAGGGAACGCAGACTCCTGGGCTGATACGGTGAAGACGGTTGGTGCAGTCGGATCTACTCCGGTCCGAAGAAAGAACGGAATTTTTCCGCCACTGGGAACGGTTTCTCAGTAAGTTCGTTACAACATAGTACTCTCATCTCCATACAATTACTGAATATGGCCCAGTGCCAACGCATTTTAATAACTTTTCCAATAAAGAAGGGCCAATTATTTTCTTTAGCAGCATTGAACATTTTGTCGTATGGATTCTAATGCTACGGTTTTTACTACTTATTCTCTAGTAAAGAGCGATCAAATTAATTTGTAATCGAATTATCGTAATCGTATGTCGTTACTTGAACTCGACGCTCCAATAAACACAGCTTGAAACACAGGTTAGATCTCGACATATCAATCGCAAAAGACATACGGATTTAAATCCATGGATGATTCGATTACAAATTACAAATTAATTTGATCGCTCGATATAATTCCCCAATATGATCGTTGCATTATGAATGGCAAACAACATTTCTTTTTCCTTTTCTGAATTTGATATTTGCGCAACATGCCCGAAATCCGTTAATTTAGTTTGGTTTTGATTGAAATGAATACTTGCCATCTTAGTCTTGTGGGTTACATTGGCAGCAGTGCTGCCTTGAGTTTAGTTTTAGGATGCTTTTAGAATGATAGAGCAATAATTATTTTTACTTATTACAAGGATTGTTTTTATAACGAGATCGATCACCACATTTGTAAGTAAGGTATTTGTCTTATTTACTAATTAAACAAAGCAAACATTGGTTATTAAAAATATTCTTTGATGAAATCAATAGGTTAGGTATATGTAATTAGCTTTGGTATTTATGTTACTCACTAATTAATGTAACAATTTAATAGTTATTAAGGTATCAAGGGTGTTACAAGGTTGATAACGCGCTAGGTCGGCAGAGTGAAACCCGAGAGCCTCTGGCCCGAAGGGAGCACGCCGACTGAGGGCGTATGATTGTAACACCCGTGGTGCCTTCAACGTTTAATGTTCGACTAGTTTTGTGGGTTTTTTGATTGACGATAATTTTATTAATTTGTAGCTATCAATCAAAAGTTGTTTGCAAATACGTCAAACCTGGTCGTAACCAAGCAACACAGAACTTATAACGCCCTAGAGCCTGTTATTTGAAGATAATGCCCTAGGGGATTATTCCTATAGTAACGCATCGATAACAACAAAGTCGTACATTAAAAATCTAAAAACTGTTTGAGAGAATAGTTTTTAAGTAAATCGCTGCTTACGCACTTTTGCATTTGCAAATTTTTTTATGATGTCCTCACATGACAATGTCTGAGCTGTATCATTTTCAATGGATAGAAGGGCTAGACCAGAAAGCTTGTCTTCCACTAGAGTCAACCTCCTTTCCCCTTTAGCCACCGTAACCGGAATGGTTACAAAAATGTGGAGAATCATTATTTTCATGCTGCAAGGCTTTAGAAACAGGGTTAATGATTTCAAACAGTGAAGAATAAAAGGCGACAAACACTATAAAATCGTGGCTTCCTAAAATGCTAATGAATTATATTTTTACATTCGTCACGTTCGTCTTTTTTGGTTGAAATTAAATTTATTTTTTTTTATTTACTATGGCTAAAATTTTTCTTTTTTCTTGGCACATTTGACAGTTCATTTTATAATTTAATGAAAAATAATATATTGCCGTTGTTTGTTGTTTTTTTTTTGTTCTGGAAATAATCTCAACAAATATAACTCGACCTTGTTTTTTTTTGCCTCTTATTGACGTTCTGACCAAACTAATATTTTGGTCAGAACGGTCCATTCCACCCACATTTGCGTTATAGATTTTTATGATTTTACGCTGATCAATGTAGACATTTTTCTTCTCCTTTCGTGAATACCTCTTAACTTGTCGAATTGGTTCGATGGAACATGAATTGGACGCAATTGTAACCACGCTGTTGTCGTTCCATTTGCACATCATAATATTCAAATCTTTGTCCACTTTGGAGTCAAAAGCTCCTCTTGGCCTCTTCTTCATGTCGGTGGAATTAATTAGTGGACATTTTCCGGTTCGATTTTCGCGAATGTTTCCAGTACCTTTCAAGCCACTATCTTTTAGTTCAACCAACACAGAAATCGAAGTAAAAAATTATCAAAATCCAAATGGAAAGAAGTACTCAGCCTAATCCAATTTCTTTGTATTTATCTGGAATTTTAGTTGAAGCACCCTGGTAAGGCATAAACCACACAACATATCCAAGACGTGTAGCTCCTACCCAAAATTTGTAGCCCCATCTAATGAGATTACCTCGAATAAATTGTTTGCAACTATGGCGTCCATACCATAGCTTCGTCTCAACTGTGCACTTCTTCAAATGGGGCTAACGTCAGAAATTTTTGATTTAGTAAATCAAAAAGTGGTCTTACTTTTGCAAATTTGTCCGTTTGATCAAGATTACTATTGTCACAACAATGTAAATGTGTCATAATATAAGTAAATCGATCCCGGGAAATGGGTTCAGCTACCAAAGGATTATTCGTGTCTGAACAATTTTCCCAGTACATATATCTGCGTGGAAGATCAACGTAGCCACTACGCTACATGATTTTTTTTTTAGCGTAATTATTCGTACTTAAATGCCAGAATTATATCCATTATCTCTTCATCAAAAAACAACTCAAAGTACTCTAGTGGTGTTAGTTGCCGGTTTGGAAAAATCTGATTCATCCATCCAGGAAAATGTTCTTCAGATATATTACCACCTGACCAGTGTAACACTTTGCATCTCTTAGTTCGGGAGCTGCAACCTCTTCCGCTTCGTAGCTGTGACAACGGAATATCGTCTTCAGGATCATTATCCAAGTCGTCGTTGACATTTTCCAATTCAGCAACCATTTGAAGCTGCGATGCTGGCAGGTTTTCTATTGCAACAACATCCTCATCCCCAGAGTCTTCGTCGGTAACATCGTCGTTAGCTTTCTCCGGTGGAAACAGAATGATGCCATCTGGCACTTTTGGAATTTCATCCGGGTTTTCAAGCTCCTTTAGCAATTCATGAAGCGTCAAAGGCCTCCTTGAAAAAAGGAATTTAATAAACTACACAAATTACACAAAATGTAGTCAGCAGCGTATATTACGTACTACTGTCCTTTATAAAGTACACCCAAATTTATAAGGAACCTGACAGCCATTGTTTAAGTGGGAGACGAAAAATACACATGCTGCTATATTGCCACATGTGTTTGACGGCATTACAAGAAAAATAACGTTGATATACAGTACATACAGTGCGTTCGTAAAGTTCGGAATAAATTCCATTAAATAGCAAGTACGTATTAATTTTTGAGAAAAATCCTCCAAGAGGTCAACTTTGTTTTTAAAAAGTACATGTTGTACAGTACGTTATTTAAGTTGACAGTTTGTCGTCTCCTAATAATGACGTCATCAATAATTTTTTTAAATGCCAACCCTCACTTTTTTTCATCTTTTTCTGGCAGACCTTCTTAGTACTTAAACGACCAATGAAAAAAATTGATACCTTACATAACAATTTTTTTGAGAAAATGACAAATTTTACTTAAAAATGTAACTTAATTTTTAATGTAAAAATTTTAATTGACCTCAAACAAAATCAAACAAACATCTCAGGTTAACAATAAAATTTAACGCAAATGTTGAAATTGCCTCGCGCCAACTATTTGGCACTCACCGACACTTTGTACACTGCGCTCAATAATGTCAGGGCTTATTTTTTCCGTTTCAGTGCAAATTCTCTACCGCAAATCGTTCAAAATTGTTTGGTCTATTAAAATAAACCTTCCATTGTAACTAAATCTATTGAAAAAAAAAATAGTTAAAAATTAAATTAAATTTTTTGAAGAAAAATTTGTCATTTTCTCAAAAAAATTGTTATGTAAGGTATCAATTTTTTTCATTGATCGTTTAGCTAGTACGAAGGCGTACCAGAAAAAATAAAAAAAAAATGGGGGTTGTCATTTAAAAAATTTTTTAATGACGTCATTATTCCAAGATTCCAAGCTGTCAATATAAGCAAAGTACTGAACAATATGCACTTTTTGAAAACAAAGTTGACCTGTTCTAGGATTTTCTCAGAAATTAATACTTTCAGTTTTATCGAATTTATTCTGAACTTTACGAACGCACTGTATAAGTAATACTAACCTCCACTCAACCGTGCTGCGCTGCATGTTGAAAGGATAAACAAAAAGGCCGAAAACTTTTTCAAACAATGTTTTATGTTGTAATATTCATTTTGTGTTGAATCGATGTGTAAGAGGATCGTAATGCTTACCAGATATTATGGTTTGTGAACAGCTCTCGATGTTCATATATTTTCTTCATTTCCTTCCAAATGTATGCCAATTTCAGTGTCTTTTCTGTACCCACTTGGATTGAAGAATTTTATTGAACAGAAAAGCTAGCAACTGACTGAATATTATTGAAATCTTCCATAGCAATTGGATCATCTTTTATAACAATAATGTCGGCTTCATTTATCATCTTACTCTTTCATAATATTGTCAAAAATTACAAAGGTATCGTCCAAGGTTTTTGAGAGGTCATTGACGGTATTGATAGATTTGTTTTCTTTAAATTTCAGAGCTGTTGATTTATTTTGCATTGCTGTCAGCTGCAGTATCTTTGCAGTTCAAGAATTTATTTCGGTTACAAAGAAGCGGAACCTCGTAAAGTACGACCAGAAATATAGTGCGAATATGGCTTAATTGCCCGATTAGCTTTTCCCAGTTTTTACGACACTCAACCGCCACAGACTGTAAAATGGTTTACCTGCTAGACCCCTTAAAAAGAACTTCATCTCCAGTAACCATTCTCAACATCTGATCGGGATTACTTTTATTGGGGTTTGCGGTAGGGCTGTTAAGTACTCAAGGAGTCAAAACCATATTTGCACTATATTTCTGTTCGTACTTTAAATAACTTGCACTAGTTAATTACTATTGCCTTAATTACTATTGACTTAAGCAGACCCCTATCAATCATCACTTTCATTCCGTACCTGTCAGTTTACAGGATAGTATTTGAACGAATGTACGATTAGGGGTTTATAGTGCTTGTAACTTCCTAAGGAATTCTGACTTAAACCCTAAATAAACCGAACAAAGACCCTACTTAAAGAAATTTATTGTCATATTGTGCCTGGTCAATTATTAGAGGGTCTCCGACAAATATTTTGAGTACTACCCCAGGTAATTTTTTTCTCCGAGACCGGCTAGTGATTGACAGGTACAATATCACAATAAATTTCTTTAAGTAGGGTCTTTGTTCGTTTTATTTATGACTTAACGATTGGGCTTTACGTAAATTGCGAACGTATTTCGCAAGACGTTAACGTTATTTTTGACATTTCTCGTATGTCAACAGTTTGACAATTCAAAAAAGTTTGAATACGATTTGACCGAAATAAGTTATAAATAACGTGATGAACTAATTTTTCAATATCATCGTCATTCGCACCACCTAAAATTGCAGCTTCGTTCATTTTTGACACTACTTGTCAACTTTGCATTGTCTTTTGATAACGTTAACGCCTTGATAAATTGCAATAACTTTAAATCACTATCCCTTTAAAGCGTAGCGTTATTTCATAGCGCAATCATTTATTAACCTATTACTTAAATAAAGGTTGAATGCAATAGAGACTTTGCGCATGGTACTTTTCGTTATAGTTATAAACCTATAACGGAGAAATTATGATTATAAGAACGACCTTTTGTTTTTGCGTTTGCGCTCGGTGTTTTACGTTATATTACCAAACGTTATATTTTGACTGTTGTGACACATGACCATCGAGAAAAAGTGAGATTACGATAATAAAACAGCCAGAAAGAATTAAAGGAATAAGTTAAACACACAATTCTAATTTGTTTAAATTATTAAAGTAGTAATATGAGCAACAATACGTTGGAAATTCTTGTAATATGTCTCAGTATTAAAGATGTGGAGGAGTATTTAATGATCACATTACTGAGGAATGAATTAGAAGAGAAACAACAATTGTATAATTGTGCATCATTCGATATTGATGTAATACCTCAACAGAATTTTCGCCATATGTTTCGATTTGACAGAGAAGACATCATAAGGCTGCATGCAGCTTTACAAATGCCTCTGCGATGGGAAACTCCACATCGTCATGTGATCGGGGGTGTGTATGAAACAGAAATTTTATATACATATGTAGTATTGCTTATTTATATTATTTATTATTAGGAGTTGAAGGATTGTGTTTACTTCTGCGACGTTTTGCGTATCCGAACAGATTGAAGGACCTTCAAAATGAATTTGGCCTGCAATATTCTTCACTGAGTAAACTTTTGAAGCACATATGTCACTTTGTTTACATAAAATGGAGCAAATTATTGTTAAATTTTAGAGAAAATAAATGGTTAACTGAACATTACCTGCAGGAAATTGCTACACTGGTACACGCCAAAGGGGCTCCATTAACTAATTGTATTGGATTTATTGATGGGACGGCGCGGGCAATCTGCAGGCCAAATTCAATGCAACGGGAAATGTATAGCGGACATAAGAGATTTCATTGTCTCAAATTTCAGTCCATCACCCTACCAAATGGAATTATTTTACATTTAAGTAGCCCATACCCGGGCAGACGACATGATGCATTTATCTTAAGGGATACACATATGATGGAACAGCTAAGATTATATTGTGACCGATTTTGTGTGTATGGTGATGAAGGCTACCCATTGAGAAGGCAACTAATACGTCCATTTTCGAATGTACATTTGACAGAACAACAGCAGGAATTTAATAAACAAATGTCGAAAGTTCGTCAATGCGTAGAATGGAGTTTTGGAAAAATTATTCAGCAATTTGCTTTTGTCGATTTTAAGAAAAATCAAAAACTATTTTTACAGCCTGTTGGTAAATTTTATATCGTCGCAACGTTACTCACTAATGCTCACACATGCTTTTATGGAAGTACAACATCGCATTATTTCAATGTTGAATCTCCCAATATTCTGGAATATTTTCAGTAACATATTGAAGAAAATCACATGAGTATGTATGTGTTATTTTGTATCTTAGGAAGGAATAAAATATAAAATAATGAAAACGAACTTAAGTGTTTTTATTCAAATTTCCCATGAGCAAATTCTCCAAAAAGGTGTTTAAAATTGCATTTCTTTTGCATTCGACTTTGCGATCTTCTTCCAGTTCTTTCCATTTTCTTTCATCAAACTCAAGTTTTGCTTTTTTATAGGCTATCTCTTCTTGTTGAAGTTTGGTACTGACATCATGCTGTATCTTTCTGAACTGTAGTTCTTCTTTCTTCTCATTTTGTTCTAACCTAGCCTTTTCAGACAAAAATGAGAAAAGCTCACTACTTTGTCCTCTAGATTTTCTTGCTTTTGCAGTATGCCTTCTTTCGTCTTCATTTTGCTTTTCAGCATTATTGACAGGGCGTGCATAACTATGGAATTCAGTTGGCACTGCTGGCAATTCATACGGAACATCAATAGTTTGAGAAGTAGCAGGCACATCATAGGAGGTTAAACTGGATGAACTTCCATTAACATCCTCCTCATCGACGTCCACATAATCAACATGAACGGTTTCAATATCTTCCACAGCTTGTAAAGCTGCGTGTCGAATAGCCTGAGCTGCTGCTGCATCTGCTTTTTCTTGTGACACTACTTTTCTAGGACGCCCACCCTTAGCAGACTTGATTTCTTCAGCTGTTGTCACAATATGTTCGTAATTGCACCACACTGTTTGGACTAGGCGCATGGTGTCTCCCCATTCAGTTTTCAGTCGCTCTTTTCCACTCTCAGTTGCTTCCTTAGAGTCATATTTCCGAAATTTAGCTACTTGCTCAAGCATGTGATCTTTCAAAAGGCGTACACTGCAGCTTTTGAATCTGTAAATGCATTAACAAATTTAGTTTTGTTATTAAATCTCTAGGGGCAAGTTTCACCAACGCCTGTTAAAATTAACTGTCCTACATCGTTTCCCACCAATCAAACCTTGTGCAAATGAATTTTCCTTGCCCTTTAGTCATACTAAAACATTGACGCGACCTTGAAACACAACAAGAGAGAAAAACGAAGACATTTGCACAAGGTTTGAGTGGTGGGAAATAATGTAGGAGGACGCCCTAAGGATGTCTGGACAGAAAAAACGCGAAAATTCCACAAGTAGCTAAAGTTAACAATTACCCTCACGTTGATGAAACCGGCCCTAAATAGGACATACCTTTCACTGTCATGGCATAACACCGAATGAAGATTTGCCCACAACTCCTCGTCCGTCGTAACAATATCCTCACATAAAATATTAAACAATTCTTTTAGCGCTTTAATTCGTTCGACTTCAGAAAACCGAAACCTTTTGTGTTTTGAAGGAGTGGATTCCACAGCCGTTAATGCATGTTGATTTTCTTTTTCCCATTCCCGTTGGGAACAACGTTTTAAATTGTTCTGCATGCTAAATTTGATTTTACTTTCACGATACACAAACACAACACAGATACACAAACACAACACAGATACACACACAGAACACCTAATATGCACAATCAGAGACAAGAGACAACGATAGAACGGTAGGTAGAAACACGGCACACGTTGAATCGTGAATGAATGCATTTGGAGGTTATGCTTGGGCATGGTATGTTTTGATTTTTTAAGAGTTAGAGTTGGTGTCTTCGGGTGCCGTCAAGTTGGCTCCTCGATGTTCGAAGGTCACGTGGTTTGAAAATATACCGTCGCGTTTTTTAATTGGTCCTCGTTATTTTATAAAATAGCGTGAAAATTGTCTTGTACCGTATACTTATAAGCCCTCTTATAACTATAACTATAAGCACGGGTTTTTATAAGGTAAAACCGCCCCATGCGCAAACACACTAATATCTCTCTAATAATCACAACATTTATAACGCATGAACGTTATGAATTACGTGTACAGATCAGTGGCGGCTCGTACTGTAAAAATGTGGGGGTTGCAACTTTTATAGGTACAGTTGCGGCAGTTGAAATCTCAGACAGGAAAGATTTAAACACTCTGTATAAATTCCGAAATTTGATTAGCGTAAACAGGATTTTCATCAAGGATTATAAAGTCAGTGTCAGTATTTGACATATTAGGTCAGAATCGCGCGTAACTTTTGAAATGCCGCAATTATCTGATTTGCAAAAGTGTGTTTGACTGAGGGACGGTGTGAGTATAAGAGCCATTGCGAGAGAAATTAATGTGGATAATGTTTGAGTGACATTTTGAGAAACGTCACTTTCAATACCATTTACAAAGCTAAAAGTTTGGCGTTGTCAAAGTGTCTGAGTTTTCAACGGCCGCAACTGTACTTACCAGTTACTAATAGGTTTATAGGTTAAAAATTACTTATTATTTTTGGGGGTTGCGCAAACCTGCAAACCATAGGTAAAGCCGCCACTGGTACAGATTGAACTAAACGTGTACAATTGCCGGTTGTAACGACCCATGCATGGATATGCTGAATCACCAATGATGTAAAAATTAGGCGCACATTATTGAACAGCTATTTGATACATATCGAAAGTCCTTAAAACGCGACCATCGTGAACACTCCCGGGCCAACGCACACACAGTCTATGAATTTTAAATCCGAAATGCAAACTGCTTGTGATACTAACGAGTAAAACTTTTTGCGATTAAAGTAGTCAAGTCCATTGAGAGTGGGTTATTTGATTGGATATGACATCCACCTACTGCTCCGATCACATTTGGAAGCCCATACTTAGAAAACTGATTTGCGATCATAGCTTTTTCTTCATCTGTAGACCACTTAACACGACCACCAAGTGCTGGATCTCTCTTGTTAAAACGATATTTCCAATATGGATTGCAATATATTCAAACTGCATTTGTGATAATCTAAAGTCCATTCGTTTTAATAAACAATTGTCAATGTCAAAAATTCTTAAAAGACCGGACTGTACCACCCCAGAATATCGTTTTATGGACCAGATGTATAATGGTTTTTACAGTAGCTATTTATTGAGGTCATGTATGTTGATGTCGCTACCGCCGAAGCCGGACCTGTCGTGGAGCCGGACCTGTGGACCCGTAGATGGTCAAGAGTGGGGGCCGACCGGCGACTCGAATTACCCCCGGCCCCCCGGGCGTTAGAGAGGTCAACTATCGGAAAAAATGACTATCGAATATATCGATAGTGCCGCCCTGCAAACTATCGAACAATCGATAACTATCGACCAACTAATAGAAAAAATATACATTGTATATAACGATGTATTTAATAAAGATGTAAATGACAAAAACAAAATAAAAATAAATTCTGATTACAAAAATAACAATAACGAAACAGAATAATAGGAGTATAATGTAACAAAAACATTTTAATCAAAATTAAATAACTTTAAATTATAATTTAAAAATAAAATCATATTGACATTCTTTGGTTTGAGATTGCTTCTTCTGGCACTAATTAGTTGTCCAGACTTTGAAAACAATCTCTCTGAGGGCACAGAGGTTGCTGGTACTACCATATACTTTAAAGCAATTTCATTTAAGGGTTGTAGTTTATTGCACCAAAATTCTAGAGGATCAGTCTCTTCACTAACTATTGGAGTTTCAAAATACTGTCTTGTCAAAATAATGGCTTTGCTGGTAGACGTTTCTACAACCCTTTTAACTTCAGCCTTATTTTTTATAAAACTAAACAAACTGGAGCTTTCTCTTTCATATACAGTTACATCAGAATTCTCGAGGGTCAAATTTAACTCTTCCGGCTCTTTATTAGTGTTGTCAAACTCTTTAATATAATTTGCAAGTTCATTCTGAATAATAGCTTGTCCATCTAAAGAGTTATTTTTGTTTTTGAAAGCTAATTGTTTAAACCTAGGATCTAACAAACAAGCAATTTTTGTGATCTTTTTTGATTCATAATTTGTAAATCTTTCTCTTACAGACTCTCTCAGCTTTTCCAACAATTGTTTACCAATGTCTGTTTTCAGTGACTTTTCAATTTCATTTAGTTTACAAAAAAGTCCAGATATTAATGGTATTATTAGAGAAATTGTAGGATACAGATCTCCAGAAATCTTTTCTGTTGCTAAATTAAATATTCTCAAAATCGCACATACATCTTGCAAAACAATTTGATCATCTATAGTTAAAAAACTAGGAGCAGACTTTAGTTTCACAAGAGTTATGGTAACACTGTCACCTAGTTTTAGAATTCTTTCAATCATTAAGAAAGTGCTGTTCCATCTTGTTGACACGTCCTGTAATATATATTTTTAACAAATGTTAAATTTGAAAAGTTTATTTCTACCTGGATTACTTTAAGTGTTGCTTCATTCCGTTGCCTTTGTTCTTCTCTAAGGCAGTCACTCGCCTTGGTACTTCTCTTAAAGTAAGATACTATATCTCTACATTTTTTTAACAACTCTTCCAAGTTTTCAGTCTTTTTAATACCATCTTCAACTGTCAAGTTTAGGGTGTGCGCGAAGCAAGGTAAATGCTCAAGTTTTATTATTTTACATGCAAGCAACATATTACTGGCATTGTCAGTAACCACAGCCAATACTTTCCCATCTAATTTCCAGGTTTTAATAATATCCTAAAAATAAAAATTAAAACTGTTTAACATGTTTTAAAAACACACACCTGTAGGCAAGTACTTATATTCTCAGCATTGTGAGTTCCTGCTAACTGTAAAGTATCTAAAACAGTACTGACTAATTTTTTCTCTTTCAAAAAATGGCATGTAACTGTCATATATGAAATCGTAGAATAATTTGAAGTCCATAAATCTGTAGTTAAGGCAACAGATTCCACAGTTTCCAAGTATATCCTTAACTTTTCCTTTATTTCATTGTATAGTTCTGGTAATAATCTTTGTTTTATTGTTGTCTTTGATGGCAATTCATACTTTGAATCCAATTTTTTTATTAATTGTTTAAAACCACTATCACTAACGACAGAAAAGGGCTGCATGTCTAATACAATCATTGCCACTACATATTTGTCTAAGTAAATTTTTTTCTTATCAGATCTTTTATATAAATAACTTTCAAAAGAAAGGACTTTTTGTTTCTTCTGTTGTGGTGGTCGGCATTCTTCTAATTCTGAATCTGAACCTGAACCATTTTGTAGATTTTTTGGATTGATTTTATGAGCTCTTTGAAGATGATCCCATAAGTTACTAGTGTTTCCACTTGTTTTATAAGTTTTTCGACACTTACAGCAATTAGCCTGAGGAAGCCCAAATGAATTTTTCTCAAAGTAATCCCACACGCTAATTTTGTTTTTCGGCATGCTGCATCACATATTAAACTTCAAACGAGGAGGGAAACTGACGTGAAAAATTAAAACAACGGTAAAAAGCACGTGAAACGATTGAATGATTGAAATGACGCAATTAATTTGTCAGAAATGCAATGTTGCGCAAGCGTCACGGGATATCGTACCTACTTTCTTTAGATCTACTTTATTTTCTTTTTTCAGTGGTTTAAATTTTAAAAATAATTTTTGTCATAACATTGGTTTTCTCGACGTGTTTTATTGCATCTACTATCGAAATTGTGCCCTTACTATTGAAAAAATCGATAGTCGTTGTCAAATTTGAAACTATCGAACTATCGATAGTACTATCGATAGCAGCGACCCCTCTACCGGGCGTCAGAGTAGCAAGGGACGCTACAAGAAAAGACGTGTTGACCATTATTGCTGTTTACACGTGTTTTGAGTTACAATTTCAATTAAAAACCAAAAGTTAGTGTCGTGTTTAATTGTTCTCCTATAACATGTACATGTTGCACGTTGACGTTTTTCAATCGCAATCGTAATCAAGAACGCAATTACACAAATCGTCATTCCAACATCCAACGACCGGTATGAAAGTACCTACAGAAAATGATAAATATTGTTTATTTATTAAGACCTTGCATATTAAAAGCAATGTTATGTTTAATGATGATTCTGAAAAGTGAGTTGCTTCTTCAAACTTAGCAAGAAGAAATGAAGGTTTGTACGGAATATGTACTTGAAATCCAATACATCGGGAAATGTGAACGGTTAAATAAAATGTGGATTGAAAGATAAAAGGCAAAAACTAGTTTAATATTAGAAAAATGAAAAAAATTAAATAACTTGAAAATGAAAACTATTCATATTCCAGATTTTCGTCATCATCTTCCACATCTGATTCTGAATCTGAATCTGCTGCCACCTGTATTATAAACGGGGGTATGTCTTCAATTGATGCATTTCCCATTAATTTTTGCCAATCCTGTTTGATGAGTTGCTCACAGTGTTTGACACTATTGATGCTTATTCACAATGGACATAAGACATAAGAAATACATAAGAGATACCTAAGAATAATTTGTAAATTTGGGCAATTGGAAAATTATTTATGTGTCCATATAACTCGAATATGATTCTTCATGCCTTTTTGTACACAACAATAATGTTCACTTAGGTCACTTCTCATAAGTTACGTAATAGTTATTTACATAATTAGTGGGATAAAAGCAATATTACAGGACTCGAGTGTGAAGATTGCAGATGAGGAGGGCGTTAGCCCGAGTTCATCTGTAATACACGAGTTTCCTGTAATATGCTTTAGCCCACGTGTTATGTACAACATTTTATCTACGGCTGCGAATTATTAATTAAAAAAATCCATTTTTGGCAAAAACGTCAAATTTGACATTTACAAAAATATATTTTGATAATTGTTAAATGTCAGTTTCAATCGTTTTAATTCAAAATCAAAGCAACAAGATTGAAACAATTTGCTCAATACCAGGACAACCAGCTAATTCTGTTTGTAAACAACGCGTTGTTTTAAATCTTTCATAATTGAGAACCGGGTCGTTTACGTCTTATCGCGGCTCTCCGAAGTGAAGTGACTTCGAAAAATGTACATTGGGGTTACCCTGACGTCAAGTGAGAAAAGTACCTCAACCTGGAATGGAAACGTGTGTGATCCTGTTTCGAGGACGACCTGGAGTGCAAGAGACGAGCGTCTCTGGAGGTATCACTGCAGTTTGCGTCGTTTTTCCAGTATGACGTGTATTACAAAGTGGTCTCTTGTGCGAGTAACCCAAAAGAGAGTAGTAGTGCCAAGCCCAGAGATTGAAGACCGAAACGAAGTCGATGCCGGCTACTGGGCGAACAAAATGCAAGGACTGTGTTATGTATTTACAATAAGTACCTAGCTTTTCTTTTGTATTGTTGTATTTCAATAAATTTTCTCTGTTTGCTTCTAAATAAAAATGCGTTACGTAATGAAACCAGTGCGGTAATGAACTACATTACGCAACTCAAATGACTGTAAATGAGTGTGGTAATAACGACTTATCCAAGCAGCCGTAGATGAAAATTAATAGTATATCCACTGCATGTATCATGAATGTCTTATGCCTTATGTCAAGCTTATGTCCATTGTGAATAAGCACTTAGACCACATTTCAGGTGTAAAATGAGAAATGGCTTCTAACCACATTTTTTTGACTTTTTCAGTTTTTGATTCAGTACATGAAGATATATTTTTATTATAATAATTTTTCAGAAAACCCCAAGCCAACTCAATGGGATTGTACTGGCAATTGTAAGGTGGTAAGCGGAGGATATGATGTCCATTTGTATGAACTAAATCATCAATCAGATAATATTTTTGGATATCTTGCTTCTTGGTGCAAATTATGTTATACAACACTTTTTTTGTGGCTTCAGGGGGTATGGGATATTGTTCTCATTTAACCACTGTATCATGTCACCTTTTTTTGTTGAAGAGACTGGATGTTTAGTCACCTGTTCTGAATGGTACGGAGCATTATCCATCACTCTTACTGCAGGTTTATCCAGTAAATTTAATGCTGGTAATAGTTGGTTACGTATCCATCTTGTAAAAATATCACTATTCATGTTTTTATGGTAATCCCTGTGCTCTATTTCGGAACCAAGTACAGTGAAACCTCTATATAAAGGACATCAATGGTGCCACTCTTTCCGTCCGTTTAAGGGAGGTGGCCGCTTAAGGGAGTTATGTAAAAAATCAAATTATGTACTTAGTTCTATTATTTTATAATAATTAAAATTAAAAAACACAGTAAATGACAATAAAATAAAGGATCAAACAAAAATAAATGGTTTTAAGGAATTTACACATGTCTGGAAATATTAGTTGCCGTAAGAGTATGTCATCTTCAGCATCAAATGAATCGTCATTATAATTTTCAACAGAAAATCCTGCTTCCGCAAAGCAGTTCTCAATCGTCGATTTCTTTACTTTTAACCATGCTGCGATAATCCAAGTTATGGCATCTAATATAGAAATAGGTTTTCTAAACTTTCTGGTGAACTGGATGAATCTATATTTGATAAAAGTCGTTTCATGATTAATTCGGGATAGAAATGTTTAAATTTTTTTATTATTCTTTGATCTAATGGCTGGCACTCAGCTGTTGTATTAGGAGGTAAGAACCTAAGTGTAACGTTACTTAAAATAACTTCCGGATGCGATGTAGCATTATCAAGAAAAAGTAGAATTTTTCAACAAATTCTCATTCTGTTCCCATAATTTCTTCAGTTCATTTTTTTGCTTCAAAACAACACTTGGGTTTTTCCCACTTTGAATTTTTCGGCCAACTGTCGAATGCTAATTTTTTGTGAAGCTGCAAATTCGATTAGTTCGATTTTTGCCTTCAACGATAAAGACTTTCTTTTTGAGCCCGATGACATGATTGAAAAGAGATTTAAAATAATTTAAGGACCACAACAATACGTTTATTCTTAAGTACATGCACTGACATGCTAAAACTTTTTATCAAATTCCGGATATTTCGTCTTTGTTGACATAATACTAAAAGAATTTACTGACTAAATGAATCGGGTAGTCGATAAGATTTAATTGCGTCTCTGTGTTACATGGTTTTAAATTACAGACGTCCGTTCGAACAAAAATGTATGCGTCCGCGTCCATAATAGAGAGGGTCCGTAATAAAGAGGTAAAAATGTATAATAAAATATTTGAAAGTGTTGGGACTTAGAGATATGTCCCTCTAAGAGAGGTGTCCATTTAACAGAGGTGTCCGTTAAGGGAGGTTTTACTGTAATAAGTCGCAACCTGGTAAAAACCCTGCAGATGTTCCGGCATGAAGAATGGTGATCCTTTAGCCTTCTCCTTTTACCCGTTTTGGAATACCTTTAGGATCCAAAAAAACAAATATATAATTATCAGATTGTAGATATTGTAAATATTTTCTTATAAATTTAATTCGCTTCAAAATTATATGTGGTTGTGCTATCAAAACTAGTCTGTTATTGTGTTTTCTATACCGGTATCCCATTGATTTTAGTATTGTATATAACTTTGTTCTGCCGCAGATATATTCACATTCCTCTTTGGCGTATTTATGCAGATCATCTATTGTGAAATGTTCACCTTTTTCGTGATGAATGTATTTTCTGTATATTTTGATTTGGTATCACTTGTTCATAATAATTTTGTATTTTGCAAATAGTTCCATTTGTCATTCTAAAAAACAAACTTTTTAGGACTTTTTACGATTTTTATTACATCATTGTTGTCAGTCTGAAAAATGATATTCCGCATTCCCGATTGAGCAATAAAACGATCCATCACAACTTCTATAAGTATAAAAATCTCATTCCGTCTTCTTCTAGTGTCCGCAATAAAACGCACCTATTCTATGCGTCTTATTGTGAAATCCTGCGCCTGTCACTCCAGATTTCCACTCCTTTCCAAATGGTGGAGTGAAAGTTACAGTGAAAAAATGTTTGGTTAGGTGATCGTACAGCAAGTCATGCAACTGAATACACGGTTTCTCATATTGTAGAAATATTAACAGTTTTTGTACTATATTCGCAATTCTTTGAATAATGCCCACAAATGCACCATTGAGATACAAGATACATCAATCGACCCCGATCTTGAAAGGCTATTAATCTTAACAAAGGTCCTGGTATGGTGGTTGATAAAAGTGGAACTTCTTAACTATAAATATAACCTAATAGAAATGCTACTGATGCAGAAAAAATATTATTTTCAGGTATAATATTTTTACTGAGACTGTGTATGCAGGTTCTAACTTCCATAGGCAATATTAATTCTCCAATATTTTTTGTCACATATTCTCCGTAAATTTTAGAAGAAGGAATCTTTGCCTGACTAATGTAGTTAATATTTTCGGCAGTTTTTGATGACGAAGAAGCTTTTACAATTCCACAACAAAGAATTTGTCTAATTGCATAACCTGCTGCTCTTGCACCTTTTAATCGAATAGGATGAACACACGCCACATTAGTAGCACTCGGCAATTCATAATATAATGTAGACAATAGTAAGTATGTTTGACGTAGATTATGTTTTAAAGGCACTTCATATCTTTCAATTTCTGTTTAAAGTTTTGCCTTTTAATGAGCTAAAGAGAGAAAAATTATTTAAAATGTAAGAAATCAAAGAAAACTGTTGAACTTCTGATCCTCCCTCTTCTCGCCACCAGTTCACTAGATGGACACTAGATTTTCCGGTTGTGGCCACCATGTGTTTTACACATTTCTAACGAAATAAAATATTTTTAAACAAAACATACATACTGGGATAAATTTATTCGTAAAAGAAAGAAATTCTGAAGACAGCGTAAATCTAAAATAATTGAAAATCTTCAAATTTGTCCATTTCAGGGACTGTATAATATGTCTCGTTGAGTTTTTTTCATAGATTTTTTAATGGGAGAAAGTATATTCTCTTCTTTATCTCTCATCTGGCCATTTCCAATCGTTAAGGCCACTTTTTTCCATAGTAGAAACCACAAACTCATGGTTGAATAGTTTGAATTACTTTGGCAGGGTAGTATCTGTCGTCATACTTTACAATAATGTATATTATTATTTTTATTATACACGCTGTCCCAGAACTCGCACCCCAGAGAAAAAAGGAGAAATCTTCATAAAAGGACAAATAACTAACCCCAATGAAAAATCTTTCTATCTTGAACGGTATTCAAGAACAGAACAGTTTAATTCGACCAATCAAAGCATTTTAAGCCATCCAGGTCTATTTCCCGTAATTGTTGCTAGGTTGCATATTTTATTACGTACCGGCTATGAAACTTTTGAGAAACGTCAATGTCAAAATTTCATTGAAATCACTTCAAATCGCTTTAGTACCGCCGTCATGGTCAACCGTGCTCTTTCATCATGTATTCTCCAGCGGACTATGTGGAAATGTTGATAATTTACGGAGAATGTGGAAATGAAGTAAATCCACATGCTCTATTTTCAAGAGCATTTCAGCAACGATTTTTATAAATTTGTGGGTTGGTGTATTGGGGAACCGTGTGGTATGTCTTCAATAGGAATTAGTTTACATGTCAGCTAACTAACCCTCTTTAGGTAGGATCTTTTTAATTTCCTGCACGGTAAGCGCGAGACATTCATCCAGAATTTTGAATGGAGAATTTTTGAACGCAGAACTTCCCAATTTGCTTGAAGGCATTCCACTTCTTTTTTGTGCTACCGGCTAGCTTCAACACAACGGCGCACTACCAAACTTCGGTTACAAATTCTAAACTGAATCTTTTGCGACTGGCACGGTTATGCTTGCAAATGAATGGTGGCCACGTTGAGCACTTGCTCTGATTTATTTTTAGTTTCATAATCCCTTTTGGCTTGTGTTATACCTTTTCTTCCTGTTTTGTACGATAAGCTCACGCGCATTAGAATAAACAAGGTTGTTTTCAGAACCGCCATTTGTTGTTTTATTTAAAAAAATTAAAATACATACATATACAGTGAGTTTTTTTTAAGACTGGCCATAGGGTTTTACATGCTAATTTTTCAACCCCCTGTTAACTTTTGTTCTGATGAAAATATTTAAACCATTTTTGGAACAAAGTTGGGAGATTTTTCAAACTATCGGATAGATTTCAATTCAATATCCCAAACTGTGGAAAAAGTTGTGGAAAAAATATTTTTTAGCGCGCCGAAAGCATTCAAAATTGGAGATCGTCAGGTGCTGGTTGAGCCGACAATGGCGCTACTCTGGCGGCCGTTCGACGTACTATTATTTCGGCGCCCTAAAAATATTTTTTTCACAACTTTTTCGACAGTTTGGGATATTGAATTGTAATCTATCCGATAGCTTAAAAAATCTTTCAACTTTATTCCAAAAATGGTTTGAATATTTTCATCGGAACAAAAGTTAACAGGGGGTTGAAAAATTAGCATGTAAAACCCTATGGCCAGTCTTAAAAAAAACTCACAGTATATACAGGGTGACTGACGAAAAACCTTTGATGCTGTATCTTGCTTATTTTTTATCCAATTTGAATAAATGACATATCAAATGAAATAATTTTGAAAACACTTCAATACCAACTAAATAAAAAAAATATATTGCGTCCAGTTTTTGACAGATGGACATCAGCTTCTTTTTTTCAAATAGCACTGTACATTTTTTTTTATTCGGTATTGTAGAGATTTGTCTTCTGAATATAAAAATGCAAAGAACTATACCCATTCATTAAACAAAAGTCAAGAAATTAAAGAGTAAATGTACAACATTTAAAAATCAAGTGACCAAAATAAACAAGAGAGAAGTTTGTTCTAAATGCTCCAAATGACTAAGTAAGCTCTGAGTATTCATTTGTCGAAACAGTTTGATAATAATAATATTATAATGTTGCTGTGGAAGAAAATTTCCAAAGACGATTTAGTGTTAACCTGTGGTGTGGCATTTTTGGAGATAGAATGGACTAGTGGGTCCATTTTTTTTTTATAGCACTCTCAATCAAACAAAATATCATATTATTTATTATCAAACGAAATAAACAATTTTCTGGATGAGATATCATTAGCAGTGTTGAATAGATTCGTGTTTCATCAGAACGGCACCATACCACATAATGCAAGCATGAATTTTGTATTTTTAAATCATTTAAATCATTTGGGTGAACGACGAATGGGTCCTCATGGAGCTATTCGATGGCCCGCTAGATCCTCAGATTTGAATCCATTGGATTTCTTTGTATTCATTCGAAACTTTCGAGACAATGTTTATTTGACCCCACCAGGTACCCAAAAAGAGTTAAAAAAAAAGATAGTGCCAGTATGTCAGAAAAAACCCCGAAATTTTGTACTGAATGCAAATGTGGGCATTTCTAGAAGGTATCGACAGTGTCTGCAACAGCATTGAAGAAATTTTGAGCAACTAGAATAGATTTAGTATTGTTTACAAATTGGATTACTTGATTTTTGATTTTCAATTTTTTTCATTTAAAATACATTTTTTGTTTTTTCTTTTAATGTAAGAATATTCAGAAGAAGATTCTTTATAAGAACGAATAAAAAAATATATAGAGTGTAATTTGAAAAAAAAAGTTGGCTATCGTCTGTCAAAAAATAGATGTCGAAAAAAATATCGAATAGGATAATAATGAAGTATTTTTCGAACTATTTCATTTGATGTGTCATTTATTCAAATCGGATAAAGAATAAGTAAGATACAGCGTCAAGGGTTTTTCGTCAGTCACCCTGTATATTCATGTGATCGATGGCGAATGTGACATCTTGAATGACATCTGCCTTAACCTAACATGTTGATGTTGACACTTTAGCGGACATGTCATTCTGACATTATTTAATTGAGACAATTTATAAACTTAGCAACCGATTTTGTTCACATTAACACCTTAGAGTTCCCTTTCTGGAATTGATGGATCTTAGATGTCTCACAACTCTCTTATGCAAGCCATTAATTGTTCTTCGTTTGCATTTTTAGAATCTAGATTGTCGTCGGCATTTGTCGGTTTTCTCTGGGGCGCGAGTTCTGGGACACCTGAATATTTAACGATTGTCACCTTTTACAATAACGTTTACAAAACAATAAGCAAAACACAAAGCACAAAAATTACATAGGTACCGAAATTTAACATTGTAAAACATTTTTAGCATGTCACCGAAATATCGAGTAAGAGTTGAACATAAATACTTAAATCAATTGATTCACTATACATGTTGCAGACGTATAATATTAAGGAAGAATATAACATATAATTAGTTCTGTAATATTTAAGTTTGAGGGTGGGAACATTTCTAGCAAGGAATTGTGGTATAAAAAAAAATACATAAAACTTTAGTAATTCAGTCAGATCTCAAACATCAATTAGATTATGTAGAATTTTAAACATAAAACACAGTGCAAAATATTTCCGTCTTACATCTAATGTAGCTACCATCTTATAAATTTAAACCTGTATTGTACTTTTTCCAGTCTGTCAACATGCTTTGCAAATAATAGTTTCGTAATGTAACGTAAATGTTAGCTTACTGTCAAGCAATATACCCAAATCTCTGAGTACGGATTTCAATCGAAAGGGACAGTTGTTTAGTACATAAATGGGAATGGTTGGGGAAATTTTGCGACTGAAATTTATGGCCTGACATTTAGCTACATTTAGAATCATGTCATTATTTTCACACCAAGTATTTCAATCATTAAGATTTAACTGCAATTCCACCATGTCAATTTGATACCGGATAATTCTGTATAGTTCTAAGTCATCAGCAAACAAGCAATGAAGGCTTCTAAAATTTAATCCAATGTCATTCATAAAGGTAGAAAACAAGAGGGGGCTAAGACCGAGTCTTGAGGGACGCCTGATGGTACACTTCGAATAGAAGATCTTTACTTGTGTTCTGTCGGTGAGATAAGAAGTAAACCACAATAACATAGTGCCAGTTACTCCATTGGGTGATAACTTTTGAATTAAAATTGAATGATTGACTTTATCGAACACAGACAATTAAACATAGTAAGACTGTCTAGATCTATTCAAATTTCAGCGACGCGCGATACTAGCGACGCGCTAACGTAGGGCCGAACTAGATGTATAATAAGTTGCATATTCCTCAATTATTGCAATCGAATGTATAATTAGTTGCATACGGACATATTTTTTTGTTTTTATTTACCTATTTTCATATTATGGTTTTATTTATTAAAAAAAAACAAAGACAAACAATTACCCAAACATTTTATTTCATTATTTTTAGAGTTTTCTTATAAAGGTTTGAATTTTGAAATTGTTTTTCGCTTATAACGATCCATGTAATAGATTATCTTTTCTCTGAGATTGAGTTCACAAATTTTGGTACGTTGAAAAACCTATAACACTTTGCCTGAGGATTTTGATGAATGTGCACGTTCTGGGATAACTTCAGGATCAGGAATCACAACTTCTGTAATTTACATAGTCATTAAAATCTTCGAATTGTCTAAAAAAACTGTTATTTTGTGACACTTTGAATTTGGAACGAAAAACTGATGGGAATGGCACGGCACACCTACAAAATCTAGTTTTTTGAGAACTTGTAAAATAATTTTCTCAAAAGTGGTCTTGCCAAATGAGTGAATTTTGTAATTTTGAAGAAAGTATTCCAGAAGTATCTAAAACCATTATCCAGCTTTTTTCAATTCTGAAAATAACATTTTTTGTAATAACTTTTTTTTCGAAAGTATTACTTACCGAATACAAACTTTTTGGTCAAAATCTATTCAAACAAGTTAATCAGGCTTCGACATCGCAGGTAGAAGAGGCTCGGGACAAGTACGAAAGTCGTTTTGGATTATTTTATAATTTTTATCATAACGAAATTGATTAGCAAATTTTTGACAATGATTAATAAAGATTTTTGAAACGAACAAATTTGATTTTTTGAATAAATCAAATTTCCCACTGTCAACGTAAATAGCCGATTCATCATCGACTAAATACGGTTATTTAGTTCGGCCCTACGCTAGGGTTGCGCTAGCATCGTCCACGTCTCCTAAGTTTTATATGGACTTTAACAGTCTTAATTCGTTATTGGTCTGTGTTATCGAACGTCTTACAGAAATCTGTATACACTGAATGTACCTCCAAGCCGTCACCTAAGATATTTTGAATGAAATTGACATAAGAAAATAATTTTGTTACCGTGGATCGGTTCTGAAAAAAGCCGTGCTGATGACAGGATTATTCATTTTTGAAGACTGGGAAAATTCTTTCGCTTAAAATAGATTCAAAAAGTTTGCTTGCAGTTGACAAGATTGTAATTGGGCGATAGTTTTCAATATTAGATAATAAACATGTTTTATGAACAGGAACAATATAAGCATGTAAGCAACAAGGCTTTAACAAAACCTTTGTGTAGAGTTCGAACCGCCCAACCACCGCACCGAGCTCTCTATTACAGGTAATTCAAACAATAATTGAGTGGTCTTATGATCAAACGAGGACTAAAACTATCCTCTTCGAAAAGGCGATTCGGGGACTCCGAACTAGCATCGGGCACTTCCGACTCGTACGGGTTGTACTGAGTCATAGTCGTCTGATGAGAATGATGCGTCAGAAGATGAGGTCAGAGTAGGGATGATGCTAACACGGCCATCCTGGGAGGGGCGGCCTCGACCCAATCACAGATTCGAGCTGAAAGCAGAAAAATAAACAGGTGTGCGGACCTTACCAGCGTGTAACATGCGTAGGCAGAAAATCGGCATTTTTTAGGAATCCTAGTCAGTCATGGAACGAAAACAGTTATTTGATAGCCGTGCTACATCGCCATGAAGAGTAGAGGTTGCTTGAGTGATGCAACAAGGACTTGTAAAAGTAGATGCATGTACGAGTAAGCAAAACGAGAGAAAGCGGGATCGCCACTTAATTGCGATGGACAGGTGGGATCACCACGGTGGGAACGCCACCCTCAGAGATCGCCACGTTTAACTATTCTACGGTCGTAAAGCACAGGTGGGAATGCCATTTCGGCAGTAACGTTATGCTGTGTGATCGCCACATGCACTATGGGTTGATAAACACAGGTGGGAATGCCACCTCAACATTAACGTTTAAATGTGGGATCGCCACATGAGCGGCTACGGAAAAACATCAAGTGGGAACGCCACGTTAGCATGAATTCGGCATCGTAGGATCGCTACAGCAAGAGTAGAATGATGGAAATGCCAACGGTAAAGTTGAAAGCGACAAAAAGCAAGTTGGAGCGCAACTCATCTACCAATGACAATTAGTCGGAACCTGTAGCCCAGAATCTCAGCTGTTAATGTGAGGCTACGGTGGTGCGTCTGCCACGACCTTAAAGGAGATTGCGTTCATTGGGCAAGAGCGATCGTACTGTATATGGCCCGGAAAACTTGGGCTTCAATTTTTCGCCACCAGCAACTTGAGAATCTTCGATAGCAACTTCTGTGCCGATAGCATACGGAGTAGAGGCATAGCGTTTGACATCAAAGGTTGAAGACCGACATTGAACATTGTGTGCGATGCGAAGACGAGCCGTTGGGACTGCGTCATTAGGATCGATGTCCGGAATCGTGCGTGGAACTCCGGCTAAAAAGTCAATGGTGGCTGATAAACGAGGATTTATGCCGAGGTGAAGCACGGTTGGTGCAAATCCGGTGGTTGCATGTACTGTTATGTTGATGACATCTTCTATTCCGGGCAAGAGCGAAAACCACGTGTGCTCTTTGTCAGGAGTAAGCGTCGCACGAAGAAGATTAAAGATGGTTCGCATCAAACGCTCGACTTGTCCATTACCACGTGGCGTGCCAGTAACTATGTGATTAAGTTCAACTTTCTGCTCTGCCAAAAACGTTTTGAACATGCGAGAAGTGAAAGCAGCGCCTCGGTCTGCAACAGTGCGCTTGGGTGCACCTAATTTATCAAAAACGCACTGTAAAGCACGAATGGAGTCTCCAGAAGTCTTCTTCGTATGGGGCACAAGCTACAATATTTCGCGAACGCATCAACGATCACTAGAATTTGGGTACAATTATGCGATTTCACCAGAGGTCCGGCGTGATCGATATGCCAAGTATCGAGGATGTCGTCGGGTTTACTACCATGTTGCCACAAACCTCCTCTGCGCCCAGTATGAGATTTCCCCAAAACACAGGCACGACAGTTGCGAATGTACTTTTTAACACATTGGCCCATGCGTGGCCAATACAAATCCTCACGCAGTTTGCAGATACACTTGTCAAGGCCAATGCTCGACGCGGCATCATGATAGAGGCGCATTGTCTGCAAGCGCGCGGACGTAATATTTGCCGGCTGGCTCACGTGCGGTTATTACACCCTTAACAATGACCAAGTCGGGGTAGTCTTCCGGGTTAGCAAACACACGTTGGCACTGTTCATCGGTTTTTTGGTAGTCCAGTAAGCTACTAGGGTGTCCTTTTGGGTACTCTGCCGAGAAACAGGCTTTACAAGGTAAATTGACTCCACAGGTTGGCGACTTAAGTAGTCCACGTGACCCACTTTGCATCCAGGGCGGTATTGGATTTCAGAATCATAATCCTAGAGTTAAAACCACCAACGAGCAACGCGTGGGTGAAGATTTTTCTTTAACGCTGACGCACGCACAGCATTGCAGTCGGTGAGGATAAGAAAATGCCGACCATACAAATAAACACGGAAATGTTCTACCGCTTCAACTATGGCCAAAGTTTCAAGGTCATACGAGTGGTATTTTGCTTCACAAGCAGTTGTACGACGGCTGTAGTAAGCGACAGGGCGGACAAGGTTGTGTTCGCGCTGGAACAGCACCGCACCGACCCCAAGGGCACTGGCGTCTGGATGGACCTCGCACTCCAAGTCGGGATTGAAATGGTTCATTTTTGCGGAGTAGTTGGGTAATGGGTGCTGTAAGAACCGAAAAACCGGCCAGGAAACGACGAAAGTACCCAGCTAAACTCATAAACTGACGGACGCCTTTCAAGTCGGTTGGAGATGGAGTCGCCGTCAAAGCACGTACTTTGCGGGAACTGGAGCGTACTGAACATGCACTTAACACCATTCCTAAATACTCTGTGTCAGGTGCAAAGAACACCCACTTCTCATAATTAAGGGAGAATCCACAAGAAGCTAAGGCATTCAGGACTTCCTGTAAATTCTGGAATCCTTCTTCAACGGTGGTCGAAGGCACAAGGTCGTGTTATCAAGATAGACGAACGCTTTGGCACGTTGATAAGCATTAATATAGCAGTCTATGGATGGAGCCTTGAGACCGCTCTAAGCGCAGACGAGCGATCCCAACTACAGAGCGCGATAGATTTATCCGAAGTCTTAGTTGTTAGACAAGGCCGGCCTGCACGGACAGGCAAGAAGCAATCTCGCTAGGCGTAAATACATGGAAAATATGTAGAAGTGACAAAGAAAACTCAACTTTTGGGTGAAAATAATTTTTATTCCGTTATAAACAGTGTTACAGCATTTAAAGAAATATTTTATTGATGTTTAAATTGAATCGTGTAGATATGTCTAATTATATCCGGAACTTGATTATTTTTATTATTTTCATGATGCAATCGTATTGTAAAAAATGAACGCAGAATTAAATAAACTAATTGTACCGCATGATTGTTGATAGGGTGTTGATCTAAAATATGATTATTTAAATCATTAATAGCCGTTTGCACCAGTTTCGGTTAAATGTCTAGGTTAGATAACTACCGTTAAATTTAACCATCGTGTTAACCAGAATTTGCATTGCACCGTTCAACTTACAACAAACTGTTAGGTAATCAGGAGATACGTTTGGCAACGTTTCAAAATTAAACAAAATCATGATTTTTGAATTTGTCATTTTATTATGTCACATGAATAGTGCTTGTGTTGTGCAAATAAATTGTGCGAAATAGATTCAAAATGAGCCAACAAAAAGATGAAAAGAAGAGGGCACGGGCTCCTAACTTTTCACCGGATGAAAAAGTCGCACTGCTGAACTTAATAAAAAAATACTCTCACATTATTGAGAACAAGAAAACAGACGCGGTGACGTGGCAAGACAAGAGTAAGGCATTGGGTGAAATTATAAAGAAAGAAATTGGAACAATTCAATTAGTAATTTTACAAAGATCCGAGCAGTTACAAATAAAAATGATTGAAGAAACTGAACGAAAATTGACAATTCAATGGAGAAGAGAAGAAGAACTACATCAATTTGAAATTAGAAAACAAGAGTTAGATTTGGCGATAATGGAAGCCCAATTGGAATTATTATTAGAAAAAACTAAAAACAAATAAAAACATTCATTAATTTTAATATACGTTAGTTCAAAATATGTATAAAATTAAAAAATCACTATCTTGTTTACAAATTTGCAAAATGTTGTTCTATTAACATTTCTCTGGTTCCATAATGAACTGGAGCTTCTACTCCTTCAACGGCTGCTATTTGTCTTTTGTTTATTTGAACCTCCAGATCTTGGTCATTTATTTCTTCAGGTGCTGGAGGTGCATTGATGTCATTTGCTTCTAGACAAATATTGTGCACAACGCTTGTTGCAACTATAATTATTAGCTCCTTATTACATTACGAGTTCGAATATGGCTTTCGTTATACAGCTGTTCTGCAAGAGTTCTTGGGCGTAGCAGTGGTGTTAATAAAAACTTAGTGTTAGCGTATCCGCTAGCACCTACAACGAGACAAATTACATCAAAGAAATAACATGAATCGACGTCGGGACGCCACTTCATCTAAGCATCGAAATAATTATTTCTTTCGTAAATTTGCCGAGGAATTCAATTTTCTAAAAACTCTAGTACGTCGAGATCATCGTCTTCTTCATGAATATCAAGATTTATCATTTCTGCGAGATCCATCATTCCAATCGATGACACAATGATGACACAATCATGTAACCGACACTTTAACCGCTACTCAGAGCACTGGTTAATTTTCGCTGGTTAGGATGGGCACTAACCACTGGTTAGTAAGTGGTGCAATGACAGTGGTGTTTAAAGTAGTCGTTATCTGTCGTTTAAAATTTAACCGCTACTGGTGCAAACGGCCATTAGGGTCGGTTGCACCAGCGTGAGTTAAATTTAACTACAGATTAAAATATACGAAAACATTGTTATAACAATAGGTAACTAAAGTAACGAAGCATTTTAACCCACAGTTAAGTTTAACTGGCGTTGGTGCAACCGGCCCTAAATAATTTTTTAAAATCTAACTGCTTGAATGACAACAATATTAACAATGTTCCCGGAAGTGTTATATTTTCGACGTCTGAAATCCATTCGCAACCCTGCAAATTTTTATAACATCTGCTGACGGTTTAATAAGGCCGTCCTTATTTTTTTTATATTTATTAATGCAGAGGAAGAGTCATTGTTAGTCAAAACAGATGGATATATTTTACAATCTAGTAATCTTTGCACTTTTCTGACAACAAATCCTGAAATGTATTCTACAACATCAGTGATGTAGGAAGAAAATGAAAAATTTAACAATGACTTCCTCGTCAATTAAATTAATATCACTTTCTTGTCGAATGTCTCAAAAGTTTCTTATAAGCTGATTGTAACTGAATGGCCGTAGGGTTATTTGTAAATCCACCTCTTGAGGGAATATCGGAAAAAAACATCTCTAATACCCGTTTGCACCGGTCACAGTTAAAAGCTAGGATTAATTAACTGACACTTAAATCTAACTAGCACATAAATTTTTTTCACTTTGCACCGAAGTGATTCATGTGTCAGTTAAAATAAGCGTCGGTAACGTGGAGTAACGTAAGACACTTCGATATGATTGGTTGTCAAATATATTTTCAAAATAAATATTGCTGTGAAATATTGTCATTTGAATGTCAGTGAATTTGTTTGTGGTGAATATTTTTGGTTTCTGAAGTACTGATCTGAAGGAAATGGTAAGTTAATTAAATTATTTGTGAAATTTGTTTTAAATGTGGTCTCACAGGACGGACAAGTAAAACGTGCGCGTTCTACAAATTTTTCCCCCGACGAAAAAATTTTAATATTGAATTTAGTGCGACGATATTCGCACATTATAGAGAGCAAAAAAACCGATGCGCTTTCATGGCGAAATAAGGAGGCAACATGGACAAAAATTGCTACGGAATTCAATGCACAAAATTCAACGTTCCGAAGCAAAGAAACATTAAAAAGATTTTTCGAAAATAAAAAGAAAGAAACAAGGAAAAAGGCCGCCACAGAAAGACGGGAAATTACCAAAACCGGTAGTGGGACAGCAACTCCTGTAATTAAAGATGCTACTTTTGATCTCACAATGGCTATTTTAAATAAAAAAACAGTTTTTGGCGTTGAAATAATTCCTAATGGAGATAAACTGGAAATCGTAGGAACTTCGATGTTAAATGACACAAAGCCAATTGTACCTAAGTATGCATAGTTATAAACTTAAAAAATTAATTATTTTTTAATACACAGGGAGAAAATATTGAGGATCCAGAACCAGCTGATGAAGTAATTAACATAAATACTGACCAAATTGATGAACCGACCACTAGCAATACATGGGAATGTTATACACCGGCAAATTTATCAAAACCCATTAACGAAACTTTATCAAGAAAGAAAAAAAATGACTCAAAATGGTCAAGCAGGAGACGTCCATCTTTATGTCCAACTGGAAATGTGGCAAAGAAATATGAAGATTTGGCAGAAATAAAAGTTCATGTTTGTCAATTACAGTTGGAGTTGTTACAAAAGAGTTGTCAACAGCAACAACAAAAAAATGACATGGAAATTGAAACAATGGATCGAAAGAATAAAAGAGAAGAGGAAGAATTTGAAAGAAAAAGACTTTGTGATTTGGAATTGTTTGAACTTAAAAAACAATCGTTAGAATTAGATATAAAATTGAAACAGGCACAGTTAAATGCTTTGAATTTATTATAAATTGTTAAAAAAAATAAAGTTATATGTTTGCAAAATAATTGTTGATAAATTCTCTTCTTAATTGAGCTCCTGCACCTACAGGTTCATTTGCAACATAATGAACGTCAGGGATTTGACCATCTTCGATGAGCCGGTTTAATTCATGTTCATTCAGTTCTTCAGGTATTGGTGGTGGGTCAACATCGTCCATAGATAGAGCCAAATTATGAAGTACTGCTGTTGCAACAATTATGGTCATCGTGGTCTCAATTTTTAACCGACATCCTTATGCTAAGACTGGGAACCTTCGTTTTTAATACACCGAAACATCTTTCAATACAATTCCTAGTTCTTATATGAGATTCATTGTAATGTTGTTCGGGTGGAGTGACTGGATTTAAAAGAGGAGTAAATAAATAAGATTTATTAGGATATCCACCATCTCCTAAAACAATATTTTGACACGTTTTATTTTTCAATATTTATTTGTTGTTTGTTTCACCTAAAAGTAAACAGTTCCTAAAAGCGTGTGTTTCAAAATTGGCCAGTATTCTGCTTTTATTAAAAATTGTGGCGTCATGTACAGAACCGGGCCATCGTGAAACAACATTGGTAATCCTTAAAGCTGCAGTACATATCATTTGAGAATTTACCGAAAAGTAAGATTTTCGGTTCCTATATATTTCTGCATCATTACCTCCTAGTTATAACATATTTTTGATTTCATTTTCCATTATTCAAAAATGTGGTACCTTACCTGGGGATTGAATTTTTACGTGTGTATAATCGATTGCACCTACAACACGCGGAAATGCTGCCACTTCAAAAAATTTGATTTGTTCCTGAACTATCTCTTCATTCGTTGTAGGAAAACTTATGTACATGTTATATAAATCAGCAATTGTGCGTGATACCCGAACAATTATTCTGGATACAGTGGATACATGCATGCCGCAATAATCGGCAATAGATTGGAGACGACCGCCAGTTGAGTAAAAACGAAGAGTAGTTAGTAATTGATTCATGGGAGAAACAGAATTATTACTGAAAAAATATAAGTAATGAAAAATGTCACTTAAGTAAGTACCTTACATATCAGAAGGATACTCCAATCTTTCTTCAATTATCACTAACAAGTTTAAACAACACTGCTTTGAAATCCGAAATCTTCTTCGGAAATTTACATTATCATAACTATCGAAATAATTATTTCGCACGTACACTTGTCGCGGCAAGCCATTAATTACATCAAAAACTTCAATATCGTCATTGTTATGATCATCTAAATCTTCCATGATATTTAGGACCTCCATTTTATTAAAAAAAAAAATATTTAAAGGTATTAGTGGGAATGATAATCCGTGCGAATTCCTGGGATTAAAATAACTGACAAATAGTTGAAATGTCACTGTCACTTACATGTCGGTGCAAGGTATTTTGAAATTTAACCTTTGCTTAACTTAATCTAAACCCTTAACTATGACTGGTGCAAACGGGCATTAATGGGCTTGACTTACTTTATAGCTCAAGAAATATTTTAACTGTTTCTTGTCTCTTATGTGATAATTAATTATTCCTTCAGTGCTGGCCATGTTGACTAACAACCCGATGAATCCCGTTTTCCGTCGACTTTCCAACATCAGGCAACCGCTAGGAGCTTTCAAGTCAAAAATCAGTTGTCTTGCCTTGTTAAAAATGTTAGACACAAATTGTTGATTGGTCAATGAAAGGGGTTTCTTACAAGCTTGTTTACTCAATGCATTCCTAACATTCAGTACATCAAATACATCGTTAATGATGCGGCAAAATTTGGAAGTATACTGACATTCGCGAAACTGAGGAAGCTTCAATATATTCGGACAATAGTCATTAGCACCTGCCATGCTATTGCTAAACGTTTGAATGGCTAGTCTAAAAGCCGATTTATAGTTCCGTAACATATACGTATGGCATAACGTATCAAAATTGAATCCTATTGAATCAAATGTGTTCATTTATAGATCCGTTAACATAACATAAGTCCGTATCCGTTTACATATGCATTGGCCAATTTTAATTATTATGTTATGTAGCACGAAAGTTACGGAATTTTAATATTTTTCTATAGAAACGGTTACGTGTAGGAATTCTGTCAATAAAAACATTATTTAAAAAGTGGCAAATATGAAGGAAATTCTAATCGTACATTATGTTGAAAGGTTCAAGGCACTGTAGGTACGATAAGTCTTCCAAAGACTTTAAGGACGGTGTCAAGAAGGAAATGATTTGGAGACAAATCGCAGACAAAGTAAAAATAAGTGGTAAATAATATAATTTATCTTTTGCATCATGCAGTTGAGGATTGCATGCGCGTTTGGAAAAATTTAAGGGAACGATATACCAGAGAATTGAGGAATCTCCGAAATACCCCAAGCGGTTCCTCACCTAGAGAAGTACATTGGTATTTGTTTAAACACCTGGCATTTTTGGAGCCTTACGTAAAAACAAGAAAGTAAAAATATTAACAATAGGTACATTGTTTAGAACCTTCTAAGTGAATACAAGTATTTTGCAGAACTTTTTCTAATCTTAAAAAAAAATCCGTTGAAAATTCAATGAGGAACGACATCAGCAACACAGGAGATATTGAAGAATCCGAGGAAAGTATTGCTGGAGAGATCACTGCAAATTCTCAGTTGGCGATTGCTACTGAAATTAACAACACCATTGACACTTCTTTTCAATATTCAAGAAATGAAGAATTCAATGCATTTTGCCATGGTACTCCACCGTATGGCGAACAAAAATAATTTGCTAAGCTTTCCCGTACCTGGACCGACCTCATGGTGGAATAGTTTGAAGATGATCGCCCCACTGACTTTAACATTTCGATTTCTCGTCTCCAGTCTCCATTATCGCAATCATCCTGGTCTGTAAAGCCAGGAGGATTATAATAATTTAATTATAACAAAGCAATGCGGAAATTTTAAGTTACAATTTGGAAGGCACATATCCCCAGGAACATTCAACTCATTCTCATCCAATGCTTTTCCAAAAATTGATTCCCTGAAAACACCAACATCACTTTGTGATCCGTACGCCCCGATATCAACCAATCTAAAATTGTAATTAGCATCACAGGCCGCTAAGAGAATGATGCTAAAAGTTTTTTTGTAATTGTAGAACATAAATCCTGAATTTGCGGGAGCCTGTATGTTAATGTGTTTTCCATCCAAGCTACCTAAACAATTTGGAAAATTCAATTTTTCATTAAATTCTTGTGCAATATGATACCATTCTTCTTCGCTATTCGGAGGTTTTAAGTACAATGGAGATAACGCTTTCCAAATTGCTTCACATACTTCTTTTATTATAAAATGAACTGTTGTTAATCCAACTTGGTACTTCCAAGCCGTTGTTTGCATAGACGAACCTTGAGATAAAAAGCTAAAATTGAAAATACATACTTTAGAGTAAATTGTAAAGTTAATTTGTTCCAATATTACTGCAAAGTAATTGCTATGCGTTCTTCAATATATATACTATCCGGAAGATGTCTTTTATGAACCATGATATGGGGTTTTAAAAGATCTACAAATTTATTAAAGAGTGGTATCGACATACGGGTATATTTAAAAAATTGTTGCGCATCGTATTCCTTCATCGACAATAAAGTCGATGTATAGAAACCTTTATCTATCCTTAACTGGTTTATTAATCTGGTTTTTGTAAGACGTTTTTTTCGTATTTTCTTCTTGTTATTATTTAAGTAATGCAAGACTACACCATAAGCAGCAATTTCCAAAGTTTCTTCTTCACAAAACATTTTTGACATTTTATTTCAAAGTCAACGATAACTTAACGTTTATACCTACCGTCAACTATAAATTGAATACGTTAATTTTATGATATGATAATGTATATGACTATGTTATGCTATCCGTATACGGAACTATAAATCCTGCTTAACTTTCATTACGAGTATGTTTTTAGAATAATTTATATGTTCTTGTCTTAATTTTGTAGCAGCATGCAGTCCAGATTTTTCTTGGAGCTGTACTAAATCTTTGAAAAATATCCATTTTATATAATTGTTATGGCCATCTAAAAAATAACCCCAATCACCAAGTGCATTTCTGAGTAGCTTTATGACATGGCACATATCAATAAAAATAAATATAGGTTCATTTGTTATTGGATTTAAGAAAGTGGACTTCAAGTTGAATGGAGAAAGATCAGCTCCTAACTCTTTTACGATGCTTACATTGGCAGCAGCACCATCAAATGTAAAGTCAAACAACAACTGCTCCAGTGGTGTGTTACACATTTATTGACCATATTAGATTTTTCTTTTCCCGTCAGGCCATTGATCAAGAAATAGGCCACCGGTACTTTCCATCGGCTATTAATAGCCACCAATAAAAATACCAAAGCATCTTTTGCTTCAGGTAATGATTCAGTATTGGTTGATTGAATTCCAAAATCCACGTAGCCTATTTGACGTTGACCATTCCACTGAACATGTTTTTAATAGCCATTTCATCCATAATAAGGCCAACCAAAAGTTTTTTGTTTTCTTTTGCCATTTCGTCTACCTTGAGTTGTATAGCACGTAACGATTTTTGTGTATACCCCGGTGAACCGTCTACAGCGCGATAACATTTTTGTAAAGTCTTTGGATGTGGCAAAGACTTAGCGAAAATTCTTCTTACATAATTGTAGGCAACACTCGAATAAAAATTCAAAGTCAAGGCAAAAATACGTACTTATTCTGGAAATCTTCTACCAGAAGATAGTTTCAATTGTTTCAAGAGCATTTGATGTTGGCTTGCAGGTAAAGAATCGTGAAACACAATTTAGTGAAAAATTTATACAAAGAAATAACCAAATATCCCCTTGAATCTGAAAATAATATTTCTTCTCTTAAAAAATGTACTAATTTTTGCGTTACCTAGCAAAAAGCTAAAAGCACAAACTAAAAGAAAATAGCTATATGTACTCGCATCTACTTGTATTCATCTTGGCTAGCGCACTAAAAAAAAAACTACAAAAAAAAAAAACATTCACGTGAAGCACGCTGCGCTGCCATGCATCAAACATTGAAGAAATATAGAAGAAATAAAAACCTGCAAAACCGAGATATTCTATTAGAACTCTTCAGATGTAGAATCATGTCATTCATTGTATGAATTTTTTTCTTCAGTCGGAAATTTTGATTCAGTACTTATTCTATCATATGACTCTGTTTGCGTATTCGCTTTTGACTTAATCGCCAGTATTTTGGTTCATTTATGTTGTGAGTGTGAACTCTTGAAAAGGTTTTATTTTAATTAATTGTTATTTTTGTTGTACATAGAAACCTTAGAGACTAAAACAAAACACAATATAAACCTACTTTAATTGCCTTTCTCAACACTCCCCCACAATTAAAGCTCTATATAATGCAAATAATCTCTACGTTAATATTACAACAATTACCTACAATGGGTCATTTCGACAATAGCAACAAAAAATGTTGAGTGGCGAAAACAAAAGTAAATTTTACCCTTAAAAAAGAAACTTATGGATGTATCTAAGTTTGAGTTTCTTTTACTCCAATAAGCAATCTTAATTTTTCGAAAGAAGTTCGTGGTAATCCTTTTGTCAAGATATCCGCCCTCTGCTCATTCGATGGTATATACTTGACATCGATGATTTTGCTCATTGCCAAATCCCGGACAAAGTGGTACTTGACGTCTAGGTGTTTCATCCTTCGGTGCTCGTACTTGCTCAGCAAGTGTATGTAGGATTGGTTGTCTTCGAACATGATGGTGGAATCCTCGTAGGTGACGTGCATGTCCCGGAGGAGATTTCTAAGCCATACAAGCTCAGCAGCAGCGCATGCCAAGGTGACATACTCCGCTTCCGTGGATGAGAGAGCCACCGTGTTCTGTTTCTTCGTCGACCAGCAGACGACGTTTCCATGGACTTGCAGTAAAAATCCCGTAGTGAATTTTCTGTCTAAGGATCCTGCCCAGTCTGAGTCTGCGTAAGCTGCGAGGACTGGAGCTGTCTGCCTGCGGTAAATCAGCCCAAAATGTTGAGTATCCTTCAGGTATCGGAGCATACGCTTCGCCTCAACCCACTGCTTGTCGGTTGCGTTTGCTTGAAAGCGAATCAGACACCCTATTAATTCGCGATATGGTTTTGTATCAACGATGCAATCTGCAGGTTCAACTTGCTCGGGTTGAATTTTTGCATCCATCGGAGTTTTTGCACCCTTGCAATCTTGCATGCCAAATCGAGTCAGCAATTTCTTAATATATCCGAATTGAGAGAGTCCCATCTCGTTGTCGTTCCGGGTGATACTTATTCCAAGAAAGTTCCGCAATTCTCCGAGGTCGGACATGGAGAATTCTCTTTTGAGAGCGGCTGTAACCTGGTCTAGCGTCGTTTTGTCGTCTCCAGCCAAAATTATGTCATCTACATACAGCAGGAGGTAGATTTTTGTGCCGTTTTGTATCTTTATATACAGGCAACGGTCATGTGGGGATTGTTTGAAGTGAATCCCTTTAATAAATGTATCAAACCGTTCATTCCAAACACGAGGTGCTTGTTTAAGACCATATAGTGAGCGATTTAACTTGCACACGAGTCCGTCTTTTCCGTTGATTCCATCAGGAACTTTCATGTAGATTGTTTCTTTCAGTTTTCCGTGAAGAAAGGCGTTCTTCACGTCCATTTGCATCGCATGTAGGTTGTTTTCGTGGATTACTGAGAGAAGTGTTCTTATGGTTGTCAACCTTGCCACAGGAGCGTATACTTCGTCGTAGTCTATCCCCCTTTTTTGTGAACAACCTTTTATCACCAACCTCGCCTTGTACCGTTGTGGTTCTCCGTTGGCGTCCTTTTTCAGTCGAAACACCCACTTGTTGTTGATAGCCGTTTTTCCAGGTGGCAATTTCGTGTAAGTCCACGTTTCGTTAATATCCAATGCGCGCAATTCCTCCAACACAGCTTGGTACCATTTTTTTCTGTCTTCTAGGTTCTTGATATCCTCATAGTCCAGGGGTGCCTCGTCCACATAGGCCTCGGCGTTCAAGGCTATGACAGTGTACTCGTCGAAGTACTCGGGCTTCCTTTTAGTTCGACTAGAGCGTCTTGGTAAGCTTGTCTGCGTCGGTGTGAATTTTTGAGTCTTCGCTCCCGGAGTCTCCGTCGCATCATTCCAATTTTCCTCTTCATCTTCATCGGGTTCTTCATTTTCGAGTTTCTTTTCTTCGGTGTCCTCTTCTTCCGCATCTTCTTCTTCCGTATCCTCCTCCCGATCCGCCGTATTAGCGTTACCATAGGGTGATGGAAACGTAGCCTCATCGAAGATGACGTCATGCCCGACTACGACTTTTCGTTCTTCCAACAGCCAGAGCCTGTAGCCGTTTGGTGCGTAGCCTAGGAGAATGCATTTCCGTGTTCGAGTGTCAAATTTCCTCGGGTTTAACTGTTTTGGAATATGTTGGTATACCAAGCAGCCGAAAATTCGTACCTTTTTAAGGTTAGGTTTAAAGCCAAACCATTTTTCCGCCGGAGTGCAGTTCTCGAGTGCTACAGTTGGAGAGCGATTTATCAGAAAAACCGCTGTGGTGACTGCTTCCGTCCAAAACGATTTTGGCAAGTTGCTGGACAGCAGCATACATCTCGCCTTCTCCACTATAGTCCTGTTCAGCCTCTCTGCGACCCCATTTTGTTCCGGTGTGTAAGGAACCGTGCATTCCATCTGGATACCCTGTTTTTCGAAGTGCTCCATGAGTGCGTTCGTCATGTACTCACGACCATTATCAGACCTGAAGCGTGATATTTTAAGGTTGAAATGAGCTGTGGCCATGGCTTCATATTTTCTAAAAAAACGAGGGATTTCAGTTTTTGAACTTATGGGATAGGCGACAGTGAAATGTGTAAAGTCATCAATGAAGGTTAAGATGTATTTCTTTTTGTCGTGGGATTCTGGAGTGACAGGTCCAAGTAGATCACTGTGTACAAGTTCCAGTGGTCTATTTGTTCGTGGTCGTTTTTCCTTGTGCGGGAGTTTCGTTTGCTTTCCACCTACACATACGTCACACGGTGAAGTTTCAGCATTCTTCGCAGAGATCGTCACCCCGTCCACAATCTGTGACAGTTTTTGCAGTTTGCTGTTTCCTATATGCCCGAGCCTGTGGTGCCAAAGTTTCCCACTTCCGTCAGTCTTGCTGAGATTTGCCACCTCAACATTTTCCTGAAGTTTGAGCTCGTACAGTTTGTTCTTGCATTGTGCGACACCAATAATTTTGTCTCCCTTGAGAATCCGTCCGCAACCTTGCTTAAAGACAACAGCAAGTCCTTGCATCTCAAGTTTCCGCACTGATAACAGATTGATTTCTAATCCTGGAACGATAAGGACTTTTGAAATATAAATATTGTAGACTTTATTTCCAACAACAGATTTGCCTCGAAATTCTCCAAATGTTTCCGCTTTGAGTGTGACACCTGATTTGGCAATTTTAATGCACACAGGATGATCCAGTTTCTGTATATTACTGACATGGTTGCCATTTTTTACCAGATGTTCGGACGCTCCCGAGTCAAGGCACCAAACCGTGCTTTTCACATTTCCACTCAGGTAAGCCGAGAAACTGTGTTCATTTGAGAATTCACTTTCGCCTTCATCTGACGCACTGTTTGTAGCTACGTTAGCATTCCTACTTTTGAATTGTTTTTGTTGATGTTCACTTCTTGATTTATTTAGTCTACATTCTGAACGATAATGACCATATTTTCCACAATTGTGACATCTTCGTTCATTTTTCCATTTCTGTTTCGTTCCTTCCGGTGTGGCAAAAGCCAAAGGTGGCTGCGTTTCATTCTTGCTTTTCCGCTGCTTGCCTTCCCGTTTCCTGTCCTCGTCGCGCAGACGAGTCCTCACAAAGCTCATGGTGAGTTTTTCTGAACTGAGCGTCTCCAGGGCCGTGACGACGGAGTCGTATTCACCAGGCATCGTTAAGAGCAAATGGCACACGATGTCTTGTTCCTCCATCTTGGCACCAGTCGATCGTAGATCACGCATGACTCGATTAAATTTGAGAAAATGAGCCTCCAACGTTTCCTTCGCGGGGCTATATTTCATCAACAGAAGCTCTTTTCGTAGTAGTAACTGACCTGCCAAACCTTGACGTTCAAATGTATTTGTCAGTTCCGTCCAAATTTCAAATGCAGTTTCCTTGTCCTTTACATATTCCAAGTGACTGTCGGCCACTCGTTGGACAATCTGGGACTTGCACTTCTTATCCCTTTTCTTTAGTTGCTCCTTCTTTTTTACTTTATCTTGTGCCGTGATATCTGAGGCATCAACGGCTTCCACTGATGCATTCATCGGTGTTTCCAGGATGTCCAGGAGGTCGAGTTCATCAAGCAGAGTCTCCATGCGGAATTTCCAATTCGAAAAATTCGATCCGTCGAAGAGAGGGACCTTATTCTTGTCGTCGGCCATCGAACGTTGTTAGAACAAATTACGCGTATTTTTAAGTTCGTTAATTTACTTATGACTCTTATTACTCGTCGCGAACTGCGCTCACTGGGCCCATAACCTGTTGTGAGTGTGAACTCTTGAAAAGGTTTTATTTTAATTAATTGTTATTTTTGTTGTACATAGAAACCTTAGAGACTAAAACAAAACACAATATAAACCTACTTTAATTGCCTTTCTCAACAATTTATTTTCAAGTGAAGGGGAAAATTAAAAATAGAAGGAACCGCATCCTTTTTGAGAAGCCTCAACTTCGCATCAGGATTCATTGAATTCTTTATCTGTCTAAAGTCTTCATCTTTAAAATGTTTACTAAAAATTCTAGATACAGCAATGGGAACAAATTTGTCTCGTTTAGTAGAGATTATCAATTTTTTTCTTAGGGCCTAATTGCTGGGAAACTTGAAGTGATAATATTTGAACAATTTTCTTTCTATGAATTGTAAGTTCCGCACTTGTGAAACGAAATATCGCTGCCCTTTTTTGTCTTTCTTGGCACCCAAACGCGGAACAAGAAACAACCATGGTGGTTATGGTGCACTAATAGATTAAATAAACCAATAACAGCGAGATCGAGGTGCGTTTATCGTGCTTTATGCCTGCCTGTCGGACCTCTCAAACAGATATCGCGATCTCTCACTCTTGCCTCCCTCCATATATTATTAGCTCGATGATCTGGGGTAACAAAACCAGTGTAATGGCGGAAGTCTGCTTCAATTTCCATCTGATGAAATCCCGCTTTCATGCCTAGGGTTGTGTAATAACGGGCAGAACAGAGAGCATCCACTTGGTCGAGTATGTGTGGAAGTGGATAGCGATCCTTGACTGCCTTCCGATTGATATCATGAAAGTCGACATACATTCTAAGATCGCCAGTTTTTTCCTTAATAAGTACAATAGGGCTTGCATATACAGATTGACTTTTGCTTATAATCCCGTCGGCCAACAGCTCCTGGACAATTTTTTTGACATGGAGACGTTCACTATATGATAGACGACGTGGTCGATACGCCACTGGGATATCATCTTTCAATTCGATCCGAAGAGTGCCAGTGGTAATGTGTCCTGGAGTTTGTTTACGCCTCTGACCCAATATCAGCCTTAAACGTGCTATTTCTGGCTCGGTCAAACCTGACACATGATTCACAACAATATCGCAGGTATTAGTAGGTATTCGCGCTGCAAAATGTAACTTCCCACACTCGATTGTAAATAGCTATTACCGGCTAATTTCGTTAATTGTTCCTCGATATTAGCATAGGATATATATTTTTGACGGTCTTTTTGTTTGGGGCCTCCGTTAATGAGTGCGGAATCACTGGACTGATTCCAGTTGCTTTTCGTTTACGACAAACTGTCTTTTGAAGAATTCTTATCTCTGGAAGACTTGTTTTGACAGTCACTTATTCCTTTTATTGCTCCACTAACAACATCTCGAGGTGTAATGTTACCCTGTGTAGCGGCTTCTTTTATATTGTGTTTTGTCACTTTAACGTTTATACGTGTAGGAGATAGACCATGAGTGTGTGGTGTGCCTAATTTAACGTTATCATCTTTGTCACTAACTGCGGAACCTTTACACTTGATGCTTGTTTCGTCGCAACGCCAATTCCTTTGGCCGTTGTTACCACGTCTAATCATATAATAAGAGTAGCCTTCGAAGAGTAATTTTTGACAGTCTCGTTGTGTCTTGATAAACGATGCCATGTTAGATTCCCGTTGACTTATCTAAAACATAACATTTCTCGTTTTTAACCACAACAAACACAATAAAGTTGATGAAACTAACCTTTGTCTAGTTGGATCGTTGGGGTTATGTTGCGTTGATCAATTGGGTGTTGATGAAATGGAGCTTGGTGTTTTGCCAGTTGACGAGTTGGGGTCAACCCGTACAAGTACCAACGACAATGTCCACACAAGTGCGCTAGATGGCGCCAGTAAATCGCAAACAGAGTATTTTGATATAAGGTCCAGTGAGAGATTGGGAGATTTTAAATTCTATTAAATTAACCCAACACTACAAAATGCATTAGAATACATTAATTAGAGCGTAATTTCGGGGCAAAAATGTTACTGATTGAAGGATATATTTCAAATTTTACGTGCGCTAGGTATTACTTCCTCTATGTAGAATTTGGTGGTTTTTATGTCAACCAATCTCTCGCTGGACAAACTTTACCAATTATAAACTAATTTTAACACCTCCACCTATCAAAATAATCTGAACCTAAAAAGAACTTCGACCATTAAACAATATTTTGAATCCCTGATTTACTCACAAAATAATTATGCCTTACGCTAGGTAAACCTTTGGTTAACAGGTCTGCAAGCATTTCAGAAGTTGTCAGATAAACTATCTTTATCAGGTTGTTAGCAACAGCTTGTCTAACAAGATGATGTCGCACATCAATGTGCTTGGTTCGTTTATGGAACAAAGCATTTTCTGTCAACATCTGAGCACCTTGGTTATCGTTAAACAGAACAACGAAATATAGCCTCTTTACAGGCTTCAGCGATTGCCATGTATTAGTGCTTATTCACAATGGACATAAGAAATACATAAGAGATACCTAAGAATAATTTATAAATTTGGGCAATTGGAAAATAATTTATGTGTTCATATAACTCGAATATGATTCTTCATGCCTTTTTGTACACAATAACAATAACGTTCACTGAGGTCACTTCTCATAGGTAACGTAAAATTAATAGTATATTCACTGCATGTATCATGAATTTCTTATGCCTTATGTCAAGCTTATGTCCATTGTGAATAAGCACTAAGATATTACAGTACCTACCTGAAAAGTTGAAACAAAACCCGGTCTAGGATTTCCTATCTATTGCATTTGATGTCCAGTCTGCATCGACAAAACCTTCCAAGTTACAATTATCATTAGTAAACATCTATCCATTTGATTTAGTTTTTTGCAAATGTTTCAGTATTCTTTTTGCTTGTTTCCAATGAACTGACGTAAAGCAATTATTGAACTGACTTAAATAACAAACACTGTATGAGATATCAGGGCGCGTTAACACTGATAAGTACATAAGGCTTCCTGTTAGTTGTTGGTAAGGATACTGTTTACAAACATCTCATTTTTCTAATCTTAATTTAGTTTCTATGGGAGTATCAGCACGTTTACAATCTGACATGTTTAATTTCTTCAAAATATATTCTTCAAATTGCTTTTGATCTAAGGAAATACTGCCATTTTCATACATTTTTACCCTTATACCTACCTAAACATTGTGTCACTTGCCCTAAATCTCTAATTTTAACTTTTGACATTAAACTCTTTTTTAACTCGTCTGTCATAGTTTCACTATTAAAAGATATGAAAAAATCATCAACGAAAACAGCTATTATTATCCGTTCCTTCCTAATTTTTTTACTGTACAAACAAGGTTCCAATTTTGATTTCACATAGCCTTACTCTAACAAACAATCATCAACTCTTTTGTTCCAAGCTCTAGCAGATTGTTTTAGACCATAGATTGCACGTTTTAGTACACAATTACTTTTACATTCTAAATTTGGTGGAACTTGCATGTATACATTTTCATCAAGGTAACCATTCAAGAATGCTGTAGTTACATCTAAATGAGTAATTGTAAATTTGAGTTTTACACTTAAAGCAAATAACAATCTTAAAATTGAGTACATAAGAACAGGTGAATAGATTTCTTTGTAGTCCACACCTTCTTTTTGGGTGAACCCCTTGGTTACCAGTCTGGCACGAAATCTCACTTTGTTGTCACTTTCAAATTTCTTCTTAAAAACTCACTTACACTGTACCACTCTGTCTGCCTTCTTCACATCTACCAATTCCCATGCTTGGTTGTCTTCGAAAGCCTTCAGCTCTTCCATCATCGCTTGTGTCCACGTCTCCTTTTTTGCCCCGTTCATCGCTTCTTCATAAGTGATTTCTTCACCACACGATTCCGATTCGTCCAACACACATTGGTTTGTGAAACCGTACCTTTCCTTCAGAAAGTGAATGGTTTGATTCATCTTTTGTTGAATATGAGCTCGATGTGTCGCAGACATACGTAGGATCATTCGGATCTGGAACAGAGTTATTATTATTATTATTCAGTTGAGCTTGCCAACAGGTAATGACCTAATTACGGGCAAAAGGCAGTATAACTGGAATGAGTAGCAGCAGGATACTACTCTCCCATTAGGAATCACACTTACTGCCAGCTTATTTATATTCTTACCATACTAAGAGGCATATGTCAGGACCAATGATTTTACAATTTACTCTAGATGCGCCGTAGCCATAAGAGTGAGAAGGAGCATATGAACGAATAACAGGTTTAACAAAGAGAGGCTGACTGGTACCACGTGACTGTGGGCAACTTTCTGAACTTATATATTGGCTCTTATGGGGAAATTAATAAGAATTCTTACTAATTTGTAATAAAACAACTACTATTGAAATTGAGTCAAGTTTATTAGTACATTGTGAAAGGATTAATAAATTATTAATACTTCTTAGAGTGGCAGAAACGTTTTTTAGAATAAAATAACAAACATGTAAGAATATAATTCCGTGGCTTGATGCTAAAAGGGCCAATGTCAAAATTGTCACATTGAGAAAATTGCAATTGGCATTTGTCTTTTAGCGTTAGCTCATGTGGTTGAGTTCATTGTGACATTGGCTACCATTACATTTATATCTCTGCTATTGTATGAATTTGACACTGGCCTTTTGGCATATGAAAAAGAGCAAAAAAAAAAATCGAATGCATGCAGCAAAATACTGACTTTGAATAGTGATGAACATTTAATTCAGGAAAATAATTTTTATATTTTTTTGTTAAATAACTTAAGTCTTAAGCTTGTTTGACACGATGCTAAATTTCGTAGTAAATTTGTTAGAAAATGAGAGAGACCCTCGACAGGACCAATGAACGATCAGGATCATAGTCTGTCTTTGTCAGATCCTGATCGTTCATTGGTCCTCTCTCATTTACTAGTAAATTTTCTCATAAATTTAGCATCGTGTCAAACAGGCTTTATAAGAACGTTTCCAGCGAAATTTTTATTACCTACTTTTAAAAATCATTTCTGCGATCTTGCATATTTCTACAACAGAGACAAACAGTTTAATTAAACCTCCCCGATCTTTTCGACTTATTAGTCTGGAAATTGAATTTTGGTTTAGTAGTTGAGAACATTCTGCAATATTATCGGAAATTTTTGTATTATAAAACAAAAATGTTATGTAATTATGTTATTAATATAAAGTTTATTTATAATTATTCTGCACAATTAATTTTATTTTCCACATTAGTAAATATAATTAATCAACTTAATAAGTACATAACATTTTTGTTTTACAATACAAAAATTTCCGATAATAATGCAGAATCTGGAAAAGTGCCCCGAATGCTTGTAGCGTTTTAATTTTTTAATTTTCTTGCTATGTAGCCACAAATGTAGGTAATAACATCGTCAGTGTAGTCAGTGTATTCTGAAATCCTTTTGGCCTAATTGCGCAAAAAAAAGGTTTCAATATGATCTTCACTTAATTTGTACGTGTGATTCACGCGATCAAATGCTTTGGACATGTCCATATACCTATATATCCTCAACCTGCCCATGCGCATCCAAACTTTCACACAAAAATTGCGTGGTGGAAACCAAATTAGTGACGGTCGATCTTCGAGCCATAAAACTGGTTAAGAGAGATTTTTGAAGATATGTGATGATATATTCTTTCAAACATAATAAATTCAAACATTTTAGCAAAGTTGTTGATTATTGCTATTGGCCGATAGTTGGTTTTATCAGATTTATCACCATTTTTGAATACTGAGCAAAGTCGAGACTCCTCCACCTAGCTGGAAGCACAGAAGTTTTAACAATAAGATTAAAGATTGTTTTTAAGGGACTTGAGAGAATTGTTTTACAGTCACAAAGTAAGAAAGAGGGTATCTGGTCAGGGCCCGACGTTTGATTGTTTTTCAGATTTTTTATAGCTTTTTGTACATCATCATCAGATATATCATTTAAGTATAACACGTTTTTGTTCACAAGTTCAGTAAGATGTTGATTAGATTGTTGATTCTTATTATTTACCATAAATGATTTCGAGAAGTACTCAGCAAACTTATCTACGATATCTTTCGGATCCTTTAATATAGACCCACATAATTCATGACGTCTGGAATTGAGGTGGATTTTTTTATCGAGTTCACAAAACTCCAAAAGTATTTAGGATTAGCTTTGACATTGGCGTTCATCCTAGTCACGTAATTATTGTATGCGTGCCTTTCTTTCTCCTTAACCTCGGCTCTGAGTTGTTTAAAAATATTGTAGTCATGAATTCGATCTGAACGCTTATATCTTTGCCATGCCTTAAACTTCCTCCTTATTAAGTATATCAGTTCCCTGTCAAACCAAGCAGGATACGTGCCAAGAGAGCCACCCCTCCTCGGAATATGTTTATTAAAAACTGAGTATAATTTTTGATAAAGCAAATCAACAACACTCTCAGTTTCATATGCTTGTTCTAGAAACGACCAATCTATACTAGACAACTCAATATATAGGCTATAAAAATCTGCTTTTCTAAAGTTATAGTTCAAACAAGAGAGAGTCGGAAAGCTATGAGTGTCTTCCGTCCAGCTCGTAGTTATCTCCGGTGCCGGGTGGTAGTTGTCTTCTGGGACAAGCACATCGTCTGCTTTAGCAACACGGCAGGACTTATTGCACACAACTAAGTCTAGCAATCTGCCAATACTATTCACAATTTTGTTAAACTGTCTCATGTTAAAGAAATCTAAAAAGCGATAAAAATGTTTATATATGGAGGATGTTGTTGCATAACCCCGCGATTGTGATGAAGTTAGGAGATCAGGCATATTAAAGTCACCTATAATTAATAGGTTATTATCAAATAACATATCAGTTGCCATAAGGGAGTCAAAGAGAACTATATAATTATCGATTCTAGAAGCCGGAGGAATGTACAAATGGACCAATAATGACAGAACAGCTATCTAGGAAAATTCTGACCAGCAAGATATCAACATGTCTAGGCATCCTAAAGTCATCAAAATCATTAATGTGTAGGCAAACAGCTCTGATGGTCCTTCTCACTGCCAGCAAAACACCACCTCCCCTTCTATTACCGCAAGCAGAAAAATTTCTATCACATCTAAATACATTATATGCATCCAAGTCTAGTACCTCGCCATCCAAAACAGATTCAGACAGCCAAGTCTCCGACAGGGCTATACAGTCATACGGGGCTGAGCTAGATGACAAGCGAATCTCCTGTAGCTTAGAGTTAAGACCTCTAATAGAGTTGTCTTCTTCTGTCGAGTCTTCATCCTCCACTGGTTGTACCTCCGGTACTTTGTTGTTTTCCTTCACTACTATGTGAGACTTGTCCGAGTTGATTTGATTCTTTTCCATGATAATTACATCTCTGCTCGTAGTGACTTGTCTCGTCTTTGGGTTGTAGAGTCTGTATCCTTTCACATTCTCTGGATAACCTACAAAATTATATTTGGTCGCTTTCTTATCCCACTTTTGTCTTTTGTTCTTGGGTATATGCACCGTTGCAGGGCTTCCAAATACTCTAACATGACTGACATCAGGTTTCCTACCTGTCCATCTTTCAAATGGTGTCATTTGTCCTAGACCTGAGGCCGGCGACCTATTCTTGAGGTAAACTGCCGTATTGACTGCCTCGGCTTCAAAGAGTAGACATTTTGCACGTTCAACTATTGTCCTGTTGAAACGCTCACAGAGACCTCGAAATTCCTTGAAACGTTGTAATGCCTGGTTCTTCTCCTTCAAGGATTTAGATCAGGAGAATCTGGTGGTAAAGCCAAATGATTAATACCAAGCTCATTAATGGCTTGCATTACAATTTGTGCACGATGAGGCACGATGATGTCGTCTCGGTATATCTGACCAGTGACATTATTGTCAAAGAGGGGAAGGTTGGTGCGGCCATTAAAAGTAATACCTGCCCAAACCATGACGCCACCACCCTCGAACGATACTAAATTTTTTGTGTGTTCGGGCCTATAGCGGTCCCCTCGTGTTCTCCAGACTCTTATTCTCTGACTGTCACTAAATACACAGAATCTGGATTCATCAGTGTATAAACCTTGCTCCCACTGAAAATGTTCTTGTATTCGTTGATTAACCCAAGTTATTCTGGCTATTTTATTGGGAACCGTTAACTTTGGACGCCTGACAGATCTACGATTAAGCAGTCCCACTTCCTTTAAACGATCCCTTACAGTTTGGTCGGGAATTCTTATTCCAGTGGCATTCTGCAATTCTCGTTGCAATAATGGAGCACTCATAAATGGATTCCGTCTGGCTTGAATATGCAAATAGCGATCTTCTCTCTGGTTGGTTTTACGTTCTGAACCACTGCCTGGTCTTCTTTTTGCCGATCCTTCCTGGCGGAACCTTATTAAAGCTCTGCTAACAACACTTGGAGACACATTAAAAAGAGCAGCAATTTCTGCACCAGAATGTCCATTTTGATGCAATATCGGCATCAAATTAAAAGTTTCTTTATTCAAATGACGTCTTTGCATTGCGGCACACGTTATTTGGTGACAGAGTTAGTCAAAAATGACTTATTTGAATTAAATTTTATTTTCGCAACTATAAGAATAAATAATGACAAAACACATTTTTCGATGTTGTATCAATAATGAGCGGATTTTTACCAAATGTAATGTTTCAAGTATCTATAACATTTTAAATTTATCTCGTGTTTAAGAATACGTGGGAAGATTGTGGGGCAATTATTTTCCTTTCCAAGAAAAATTGTGGAATATAATAGTTAAAACGAGAGTGTCAGATCCATGCGTAGTAAATGGCTATGAGAAAGAAAATGTTTCTTTCTTTGTTGCACACTGACGGGCCAATAGTATGATATTAGGATGTAGCGGTGTATTTAAAATCATAGAACTGAATAAGGTAGGTAAAGTAAAAATTTATTATTTTTTTATGCATTTATTATGTATGAAACACAAGGAAACTGCTATTATTACATATATCATGATAATAATTCTTCATAATAAACAGAAAACAACTTAAAAACTACATAAACAACTACATACCAATGCTAGTAATCTAACCTATCTTAGTATTTGTAAAAGAAAATAATTCTTTATAATAAACAGAAATGTTTAAAAGAAAACAACTTAAAAACTACATACTGTTACATTTAAAAAAATGCAAGTTTTGCCAAAAATAATAATAACCGGAATTAAGAGGGGCGGAACTATAAAACACAGGAGAGAGTGCGGGGAAGGGCTTTTTGTCTTTGGTCTTTGGTCAGGGAGATCAGATCGGTGCGGGTTGAACGGCGAGAAAAGGATGTGGAGACGTCGAGGCTCCGAAGAGGGTGAGGCTGGAGGAAGAGTCCAGGAAGTCCAAACCCAGATGCCGAGGAGCGGATTTGCGGTTCCCCGACGGAAGGTTCGTGAAGAACCAAACGCCGGAGTGCGGAGTCAAATTCCACGCCCGGATTTCGTCGTCTGCCGTGAGCCCGAGGAAGTCCCCGAGGAAAGTCCAGGTCTCCAGAGACGTCGACGCCCCGTGACGATCAAGGCCAGGGTGACAGAAAAAAATTTTAGTTTGCGCGAAGCCAGCGCGTCGTTTCAGGCAGAACGTTTTTTTTGTTCGGGTTGAGTTATCGGTCTGCCGGTGACCTCGCCTGCAAACGGCCTGTCAGGCCGATAACAGTTTTTTTTCTTGTTTATTTTATTCCTTTATCTTTTGTGCCCTCGTCCGCCGCGCGACTTCCTTTTCTATTTTGAAATTTAGCTTTTTTTTTGGGAAACAAGGTGAGGCCCGAGGGAACGGTCCCGCCGATCGTGGGCGGCGTAGAAGAATAGCGTCGAGGACGATATCGGGCTTCACTTTCGGCTCTCCCCCCTTTTTTTTTATTTAGTTTTGAATTCAATTTACTTTTCGAGAGTTTTCCTTTTTTTTTTTCGTCGCGGCGAGGGCACAACCCTTCATTTTTGTTCATAATTATTGAGTGTGAGAAACGTTTTATTATCAAATAATCAGATTTGTACGTGTGCAGAACTGGGTGAAAATATATTCATTTTGTTTAAACCACTCGGAGTTTACTTTTTTCCGATTATCACCACCCACCACCCACATTTAGGTTGTACTCTCTAGCAGTCTCCAGTGCATCTCGACGCGAAGTCTGTCAAATCGTTATTTTGAGAAAATTTCACCATCAAGGAAAATACATAACGTAACAATACCTATGCTAGTAATCTAACCTATCCTAGTATTTGTAACTTTCTTTTACAAATATGACGATTATTGTTATTTCTACGAATATCATCACAATATTTTTTTATAATTAAAGTAAGGGAGGAAAGTGTCAGTGTTTTACTGTGCTCCGCACATGAGTACCACTGAAAATTCACAGTGTGCTGCACCAAATCAAAAAGTTTAGCCTTAATATTCCCTATGTGCCTGTACTTTTCAATCACATATACGAAAATCCATTTAACTTGGCCAACAAATTTTATTAAATGAGGACTAGCATAATTTAGTCTGTTCTTATTATCATATTCTTTAAACATTACAAAAATATGATCCGGTAAAAGTGTGTCAGTTGTTAAGACGTTGCAGCAAATGTCACAGTTATTTTTTACTTTTTTCATTAAGTAACCAGCGACGTAACATATCGCTTGGCTATCACAATTGGCAGGATCCAAATAAATTTCCATTTCTGGTAGTTCAACTTCTAGTAATTCGTTGTGGTCAACAATCGGTTTTCCTAAACTGTGAGAACCAGTTTCTAGAAAATCCTGTAAGTTTTCTAACAGACTGTGTTCATCAATTTCGCAGTTAGTTCCCCTAGCTCGTGTTACCAAATTATTTGAAATCGCTGTTTTCAAGGCCGACACGAACTGGTAACAATTGGGTTTAAAATTACCAGCGCTATATAGCCTTATACGGGAAAAAAGATTCTCAACACACTCCTGGTTCAAGGCGCGTGTCCTCAAAAACTTAAACTGCTGACTATGCAATTCCCCCCATAACCCCTTAACGGCATTTATTGACTGTATCGACCCATCTTTAAATGGCATTGAGCCTTTTACCTCACCTGGAATTTTGTCAACAAATTTCCAATTACTTATTTTTTTTACCATGTCACTCCAAAATAATACATGGGCGCTTGAAGCTGATAGAGGCCGTCTCAAGGGTTTGCACATTTTCATTTTACCACTTCCGCAAAATGAGTCCGATAATCGGTCAACAATACCGATAAATTCGGCAGTAATGATGGCTTCTGGTGGTAATAAATTGTTACTACTACACATGGATTCTATAGCTGCGGCCACAGTGTAGCTTAAGGTTTTGGCAGCTACGCTAACTTTCATTTTAAGTGGATTGAAACCGCCTAATTTAAAATATATCTCCCGTAAGCTGCGCATCATCTGAAATGTTCTAGTTTTATCAATGTCGAAACACTGCTTAATATGTTCAAATTTGGCAAGTTTGTGGTCGTCAAACAGAATATTATATTTGTACAGAGCGTTGCAAGTATTTTTTTAACAGGTGAGGAGGATCATATAGTGCATAAATCTTTTGCCCGTTTACACTAAAAAATGGTTCGTTGGAGCTTTTGATTAAATCAGATATGGCCTTTCTATTCGTGGAGCCTTGATCGCAAATAGTTGCAACTGGTTTAAAGCCTATACCTTGTAACTCCTTAACATCGCAATAATTTCTTTTAATTTTATGGATGGAATAGAGTTCTCCGTAAAATAATATGCAATTGGTTGTTTAAATTTAAGATGTAAGCCCTGAATCAAAAAAACTAAGGCATGTTTCGCCAATTTATTAGACCTATTTTGTCGTCCCAAATCAACACATTCCACCATCTCGTCATTTCCTGCACAATACTGCAACCCTTTGGACAACTGAATTTCGTCAAATACTAATGAAACGTACTTATCAACGTCCTTCATTTTTAAAACTTTTCTTTTTAATCGTGATAGCAATTTATTGTTTATTCCCGTCTGCAATGGTAAAGATTTTAAACAGTCTGCTAATGTATTTTTGGACGGCAAAGGCATGAAGTTCTTCAAAAAACGATATGCTTTAGGGCCACGTTTATATAAAGCTAACGCAAACATTTTACTTGGCATAGTCCAAGAGTACCGTTCTTTTGAAGAATTTGAAATTTGCGCACTTAAAAGTTCACGAGCTACAGGGTCCCAACCTTTACCAAGGCCTATGTAACACTTCTTCCTTAGAACGATTAAAGTTAGGCTTAATTTCTGTTCTTTGTTTACTAATATACAGGGTGACTGACGAAAAACCTTTAACGCTGTATCTTACTTATTCTTTATCCGATTTGAATAACTGACACATCAAATGAAAATTGAAATAGTTCGAAAAACACTTGATCATTATCCTATTCGATATTTTTTTCGACATCTATTTTTTGATAGACGATAGCCAACTTTTTTTTTTTCAAATTACACTGTATATATTTTTTTATTCGTTCTTATAAAGAATGTCCTTCTGAATATTCTTACATTAAAAGAAAAAACAAAAAATGCATTTTAGATGAAAAAAATTTAAAATAAAAAATCAAGTAATCAAATTTGTAAACAATGCAAAATCTATAATAGTTGCTCAAAACTTCCTCAATGCTGTTGCAGACACTGTCGATACCTTCTAGAAATGCCCACCTTTGCATTCAGTAAAAAAATTCAGGGTTTTTCCTGACATACTCGCACTATCTTCTTTTTTTACTTTTTTTGGCTACCTGATGGGGTCAAATAAACATTGTCTCTAAAGTTTCGAATGAATATAAAGAAATCCAATGGATTCAAATCTGGGGATCTAGCGGGCCATCGAATAGCTCCATGAGCACCCTTTCGTCGTTCACCAAAATGATTTAAATGATTTAAAAATACAAAATTCATGCGTGCATTATGTGGTATGGCCCCGTCCTGATGAAACACGACTCTTTTCAACACTGCTAATGGTATCTCATCCAGAAAATTGCTTATTTCGTTTGATAATAAATAATATGATATTGTGTTTAATTGAGACTGCTATCAATAAAAAAGGGACTCACTAGTCCATTCTATCTCCAAAAATGCCACACCACACGTTAACACTAAATCGTCTTTGGAAATTTTCTTCCACAGCAACATTATTATTATCAAACTGTTTTGACAAATGAATACTCAGAGCTTACTTAGTCATTTCGAGCATTTAGAACAAACTTCTCTCTTGTTTATTTCGGTCACTTGATTTTTAAATTTTGTACATTTACTCTTTAATTTCTTGACTTTTGTTTAATGAATGGGTATAGTTCTTTGGATTTTTATATTTAGAAGACAAATCTCTACAATACTGAATAAAGAAAAATGTACAGTGCTATTTGAAAAAAAGAAGCTGATGTTAATCTGTCAAAAACTGGAAGCAATATTTTTTTTTTATTTAGTTGGTATTGAAGTGTTTTCAAAATTATTTCATTTGATGTGTCATTTATTCAAATCGGATAAAAAATAAGCAAGATACAGCATCAAAGGTTTTTCGTCAGTCTCTGCAATTTATTTATTTTAAGGGCATTCTTTTTATGTATTATAAAATATAGTTTCTTTTTTCTAGGAGTTAAATTCTTAACGCGTGTGACACCAATGGAGGCCAGAATACTATTAGATGTATTTTTCGGCAGTCTTTGTCTTTTAGGTGGAGGTGTAACATCGTTCTCAAACAATAGGTTTCTTTTAACAATAGCCTTCTTTGTCAAATGCTCGTTATCGAACGTTAGATCCTCAATACATTCACTGTTATTCTGAGACGAGCTAATAAATAACAGGTCCATCGACATTCAGGAAATTACTGTGGAGTCGCTTTTGGATTTGATATATTAACAAATGAGGGGAATGCACATTTATGCATGCAATCTTGAATATAAGATATTAGTAAAAACATTCTGGTTTGAAATGATCTCCACAAAGATAATTAGTTTTTGATAAATTAAGGTCAACATTAATGTGACTTTGAAAAATATCATGCCACAAAATAATGTTGTCTTTCATCTCTCGGAAATTTAAAAAAACGCCTATTAACGTAAGTCGGATCACTAATTTCTGTCAAATACAAATTTTGACAAGAAGGTGCGCAACACCTGTATCGCAATTTACCTGGAAGGCTCATTGTTATACAGGTCGACCAGAACAGGTTGGCGGGTGACGCAGTGGACTGAAATGCCTCCCACTAGCGGAGCGCACTTGTCTGTTGGGTCTGGAAGTGTTTAGATCGTGTACAAACGGGCGAAAATCTGCGCTTCAAGCTTCAAGTGAACAGGATGTCCGGGCTGTTTTGAGCAGATTTGCTTCATTGAGTGTACCGTCCTACAACCATAGCCATATCCTTGTCTTACAGAGACTCGCTCGTTTCCTCTTGTGCGCATCTCATCCGCCAAGCTATTCTGGTCAAGCTGTACCTCGATCTATATACTTAGCAACTTAATACTATCTACTTAATTATACAGTGTGGAAACTACTTATGGAATAAATTCAGTAATTTCAAAACTAATGACATTTGTCGAAAACGCTGGAACAGTTCAATTTTTATTTCTCATAGTGCTTATTTTAAGTTGCTTCACTTGTTCGTGACGTTATCCATTTTTGAACTATTACGTCATCACCAATTTTTTTAAACGACAACCCCCACTTTTTTGTCATCTTTCTGGTAGGCCTTCTTACTACCTAACATTGTACACCGCGCTCAATAATGTTAGGGCTAATTTGTTCCATTTCAGCGCGAATTTTGTGTCGTAAATCTTCTAAATTGTTTGGTCTATTGAAGTAAATCCTCGATTTTAAATAACCACATAGAAAAAAAATTGAAGACATTAAAAGTTAAATTAAGTTTTGAAGTAAAATTTGTCATTTTCTCAAAAAAATTGTTATGTAAGTTACCAAATTTTTTAATTCATAGTTTAGGTAGTACGCAGGTCTAGCAGAAAGAGAAGAAAAAAGTGGGGGTTGTCATTTAAAAAAATTGGTGATGGCGTCATATCTCAAAAATGGATGACGTCATGAGCAAATGGAGTAGCTTAAAATAAGTATTAGGAGAAATAAAAATTGCCTTGTTTCAGCGTTTTCGACAAAGGTCATTAGTTTTGAAATTATTCAATTTATTCCATGAGTAATTTCCACACTGTTTAAGAGCTATATCCTTACTACAGTGTAGAATAAAATGATTTACATCTAGTTACCTTTGGAATTTTTGCACATGTAAATTTTCCTGTACCGCTCTACTTTTTTTTCGAAGTGCCGTACTATTAGTTCTGTCAATAAATGTCATCAATCGAATTGACAATTGTTACAATTTACTAAATTGAATTAACAAACACTAGCTGTGACTTGCTTTTGTTAGTTCCTTTTTAATTTCAATCTCAACTTTGCATTCATATCATCCCTTCGCAATAAATCACATTTGAAATTTGAATATATATTTTGAGGTTAGGCTTTCTTTTTTTGTAGAGCGGAATTTCGTATTTTTACAAGGGTAATGCAAAGATAACTAGATGTAAATCATTTTATTCCACTCTGTACTATCTATATGCTTATACGGGTGATCAAGAAGGACTGTTTAAGTTGGTAACACTGAATTGTATTTTAAATCGTATAACAGGAGTAACTTCCGGTTGTTGATGGCTTGTCGTTGTTAATGCTATACCTACATCAGATATTTGTCAAATAAACCAACAAAACATATCCGGTTGCAGTGTTATAAATAACCGAATTAAAAAATTTTCTTAATTGTACTGCCAACTTAAACAGTCCTTCTTGACCACCCGGTAGTTTGTCTCAATTCTAAATTTCCACCACCTGTTGAATTATGTTGGCAAAATAAAAATATTTCTAAACTGGGGATTCTTATAACCAAAGTTGGCAATAGAATTATTTTATTAACATGATTCGAAAACATTAAAATTAGTTTATATGTTTATTTTGCTTGTAGAATTTGATTTTTTACCTACTTACTTGCTGCATTTTAAAAATGGTTTTCGTTCTTTTCCTGTATTCAAAAATTTTGAGTTGTAAAAACCGAAATTGACAGATAACCTAACAAATACAATCTGACGCATTTTTCACCAATCAGTGTTGCCGATTGTATTTCCAACGTAGAATGCAGTGTTGGTGGAAATTTAGAACTGAGACAGACTTTAGCAACTTAATACTACGTATTTAATTATATAGGAGCTATGATAAGAGTCACTAATGCTATATCCGGTCCAACGTTCACTTTTTAATTTAGTCTAATGGTGGGAGAAGAGGCAGCGCTTGTAAGAACAATGAAGACAGTTCTTCTTGTTGCAAATTCTATAATTTAAAAGTTTACGTTTAGTTCTATATGTAAAGTCTGTCTCAATTCTAAATTTCCACCAACACTGCATTCTACCTTAGAAATATAACCGGCAACACTGTTTGGTAAAAAATATGTCAGGTTGTACTCGTATTTGTGAGGTTATCATTTTCTGTGTCGTTTTTACTAATTTTTACAACTCAAGATTTTAGAATAAAGGAAAAGAAAGGTGCCAACCTTTTTACCTCTTCGAAACATTTTACTAGAGCATTTTTCCTTTTAGCGTCAAGTAAATTACGTTGTTTTCGAATCATGTTTATAAAATAATTATATTGCCAACTGGTTATAACAATCCCCAATTTAGAAATATTTTTATTTTGCCAACATAATTCAACAGGTGGTGGAAATTTAGAATTGAGACAGACTATAGGTAAAGAGTGATCAAATAAATTTGTAATCGAATTATCCATGAATCCGAAATCCTATATCGTTACTTGAACTCCACGCTTCAATAAACACAGCGCGAAACACAGGTTACATCTAGACATATCAATCGTAAAAGACATACGTACGGATTCAAATCCATGGATAACTCGATTACAAATTAATTTGATCGCTCGATACAACTATTCATTCAAATAGGATAATTATTTATACTTACTCTTATAATTTTAATTAAAACACTGATGACGATGATATAGGTAATTAAAAATAGTTAAGTATTTGTTTATATTATTAAGGTTCTACACGATGAAACAGTCAATGTCGTCAACAGTCAACTGTGGTCTGCACGTGGTCTGTCAATTTTCACTTACTTGTCTAATATTCTGTCACCAGGGGCCTGTTTCATAAAAATAATAGAACTTGTCCGACAAGTACTTTACTACTCAAAAATTACAAATGTGACAAGTTATAGTTTCATAAAACTATAAGTGACTAGTGATTAGTGACAAGCGACAAGTACAGAACTGACAAGCAAATTTCCCTTAAATTACTAGCGTTTTGTTTCATAAAATGACAAGTCTCATAAAATTAGTTAGTTTTATTAGTAAAAACTGACAAGTCAAGGGAGCACCGTACATTTCAATAAATACGTACTTAAAAAATGTATTTTATGCTATTGGACAGTGAGAGTGATGACGATGAACAAGTCGAAATTGTAAGACGTCCCAGAATATTTCGAAAAAGAATAAATTTTCGTTTTCAATCTTTTTTTGAATTTAATGAACGGTTCCGACTAAGTTCTGTGAAAATGGAAGTCCTATCTAATGCGATTGGACATAGGTTACAACACGAAACGCAAAGAAATTATGCTTTGAGTGTACAGCAACAAATTCAAATAGCTCTGCATTGGTTTGGTACTGGTTGCCAATACCATAGTGTTGGCGACATGCATGGGGTATCAAAAGCCACTGTGCATAGGTGCATTAAACGCGTTACAATGTCGATTAATCGCGTACTTGGACCACAACTCATACGTTGGCCAAACAATATGATGGAAGTAGTAAGAGGATTTAACCGAATTGGAGGTTTGCCATTGGTAACTGGTGCGGTAGATGGGGTCCTAATACCCATAGATGGGCCTAATGTAGGTGAGGAAGCTTTTGTTGATCGGTACGGAGACCACTCTATTAACGTCATGGCTGTATGTGGACCAGATTCGAAGTTTTACTTTATAAATTCAAATTGGCCGGGAAGTGTACATGATGCAAGGGTTTTACGAAATTCTAGCTTGTATAGAAGAATGGAAACAGGATGGAGACCTATTGAAAACGGATATATTATTGGTGATAGCGCTTATCCTTTGAAAAACTGGCTTATAACACCGATAGTCATAAATCCCAATGATCCTGCACAAATTCAGTTCATCCGAAGACACAGGCAGACTCGAAGTGTAATAGAGCAAGCATTTGGAATTTTGAAAGAAAAGTTTCCGTGTTTAAATCATCTACGAGTACAACCTGAATTTGCAGCAAATATAATCAAGTGTTGTGCTGCACTTTGTAATTATGCTCGAGATGGGGATAATTTAGAAATACAACACGAAAATTTTCCAAATTTTCGCAGAAACGACGAACCACTTCTGAACGATAATGTTGATGTTGCTGGTAGACAACGTTTACAAGAAATTATACAACATTTTCGATAAATTTTTATTTCAACTAACAAAACACTTTAATTAATAAAAACAAATAAATTAACTACGAGTACTAATACCTAATTCTTTTTCTAGTTTTAAAATTTCTAATTCAGTTTTTCTGTTTAATTTTTCTAAATATTCTATTTCTAATTGTAACTTGTAACACTACCCCTAAACTTGCAGCCGTGGTGTAAATTTCTTGCCAAGCCTTTTGCTTGGTCTGTTTAGTTACTTGGGGTGTTAACGCTCCAAATAAAATCTGTTTTTTTCTATTGATTTCCTCTAGGAAAGTAACTTTCACTGCGTTTTTTGCCATTTCAAAAATTTTACAAGTTGTTGTCTAAAAACAATTAATCACTAGAGCGCGGATTAATAAGCATAAAAAAACACAAAATAAGCGCTTAAATAAGCATAAAAATTTTAGAAAATAAGCATAAAAAATGGCATAAAATTTTAAAATAAGCTCAAAGGTTACAGTAAATAATTAGTTCAAAACTCAATGAATAAATTGATATATTAAATATTTACTTGTTTATTATCTCAAAACTAAAGTTAACTCAAACATAAAATAAAACAATTGCTAAAAACACTAAAGCATAGAGTGACAGATCTAAAAAAGACACTTTTCTACCTATTCACTTTATGCAGAATCATTTCTAAATGAACTAATAATCAGGTGTTTTTCTAAATTTTCAACTGAAAATCCCATTCTTCTGTCGGTAAGAACATTTTTGAAGAAAGAAAAACTTCGTTCGACCTCCACACTAGTAATGGGAGCGTTTTTAAATTTCGGAATAATATTAATAGGTACATCTATCGTCAGATTTTCAAGAATGTCTCCTTTTATGACTTTTGATATTTTTTTCAAAATCATTAATCCTTCATTCTTAGTTAAAACTTCATTCATTTTTTTTGAAACAGTATTACCAAAAGGTCCTCTTACTTTTGCGACTTCTTTTTCAAAATTTTCTATTATTTCAACCGATTCTACCAAAGGAAGATCCCTCGTTTCCAGCTTTTTTATGGCTTCGACAATGAAACTGTAGTTAGTCTTGATAAATGCCAAGTTTTTTTTGACTGTTTCATTTTTTAAGACTTTTTGACATTTTGTAACTGCTTCAGAAGTGGATGGTGAAAATTCTAACACAATTTCCTTGAAGGAATCAAAATGATCGGCATAATAACAAGCAGCAGCCAGCCATGTACCCCACCTTGTTAAAATGGGTTCAGGGGGAAGTGGTACGTTTGGCATTTTTTCTCGAAATATTTGAACTCTCAAGGGAGCCTTTAAGAACATTTTCTTTCCAGCACTGATTAAAGTATTTACCAGTGGAAACTGCATCCTAATAGTTTCCGCCACACGATTGAGCCCGTGTGCTAGACAAGTGCAGTGGGTTAAATTTTCATAAAAGATTTTTAAATTGGAATATGTTTTCACCATATAGGCAGCAGCGTCGGAAAGCATCAGCAATATTTTCTTGTTTGGTACAGGGTTTGGCAAAAAGAAGTTTGTTAATCCTTCATTGATGAATCGAGTAACAGTATTGTTGTTAGTTTGTTCTAACTGCTTAGAACTAATTAAAAACGCGTTTGATGCACAATTTTCATCCAATACTCCAATCATTAAATGAGCTATGTATCGTCCACAAGAATCTGTGGTTTCATCTACACAGAACCATATATAATTATTTGCAATTATCTTCTTTATTTCTTCGATTACATTTTTGTAAACTAAGTCGACATAGCTTTTGCGAAGGGTTGATTCTGCAGAACATGTCTGCCAGTGTATTTTTGTAAAAAACTTTTATTAGAAGATACCATCGAATTACATAAATCAAAGTAAAATTCTTGTTCATCTGTTACTGAGCTACAAGCTAACGACTGGGCAATGGTCTGTTGTTTACTTCCACTTTTTAATTTTTTCAAATTTTCTTTATGAATTGTAGTTTTAAGATGCTGCATTATATTGTATTTCTTTTCACAATTGATCTACAAAATAATGCATTGGCAAAATAATTTTCAGATCTAATCCAAAAATCTTACCGTTTTGAGGCACACTTGACAAATTAATTTGCAGTTTTCATATCTTAATTCGGAGTGACCTCGTATCCAATCGTCGACGGAAGGTTTAACTTTGGGCATTTTTCAAAAAGTAGGTACACGCAAAACACCAACGTACACACTAAAAATACGCTCGAGGTATGTTACCAGATAAAGAACCAAATAAACACTAAACTAAGAAATGTTCCAGTAAAACAAAAAAAAAAAACAGGTGAATTTCTATCCAATCCGGGAAGGGCGGCGGCATGAACTTCACAAGTTTTCCCAGAATTGCGTCGGGAGTTTTATTTGTATGGAACAAAAAAATGACATGGGAAGTCATAAAATTGGTTCACAGAGAAAGCCGGTCGCAAGCGGTGTCTCATCAAACAGGGGTGTAATCTATAAAATAATAAGACGTGATGCACTAAATATTGATGGGCCAATGCGGATCTGAATTACACGCGACAACTGGTGATTTACGACCTGCAATAGCCTTTGATAATGCCGATTTAGATTCTGAATTTACCTTCTTGTCAGCAACCTTGTCAAAACATAAATTTGCACCAAAATTCCTGAAATATGCACCAAAATGGCACGAAAAAAATTAATATGCATGAAAATGAAAAATAAGAAAATAAGCTTAAAAAAAAATTGTTCATTCTTTTTTTTTTGTCGTAGTTTATATATATACAAAGTTTTAACGCTGTGCCATTAAGAATTATCAATGGCATAATACCTAGGAATCCGCGCTGTATTAATCACCATAACATTTTAGGAAATTGTCATTTGTTTGACAAGTGGTAAATAATATTTTATGAAACACAAATTATTAGTACTGTCGTTATTTTTATATTCACTTGTCACTAGTCACTTATCAACTTGTAAGTTTTATGAAACAGGCCCCAGTTGGCACCAGTGGCACAAGTTTTTAGAGATTTTTATTGGTTCCCGTCAGTGAGCAACAAAGAACACACAGTGGTGTACTAACCTCGGGAGTGTAACAAACATAGCTTTACTAAATGTGTGTCCTTATTCGCCCGTTTGATCTGACACTCTCGTTTTAACTATTATATTCTCTCTGGGTACGTATATGTAACAGGTTAAAGGGGTTAAAATACCCCCGAGCGAGTTGGAGAGTTGGAGTTGAGTGATGAAAACATCAATAATGTTGCTTCGCTACCTTCCATGTGCGCCCTGAACGACATGTTCCTGTCCAGCAGCACCCCGAGATACCTGACGGACGATCTCTTCTCCTTCTAAATGGAAGACTATCCTCCCTGGTCTCCTCTTACCCGTCAGGAGTACCGCTTCCGTTTTGCGAGTTGCCAGGCGCAGCCCTGCTTCGTGGATTCAGTCGCTCACTCTTTCCAAGGTTCCGTCCACGAGGCTCTCCAGATCTTCCCTTTGTGAGGCCATCGCGACAACAGCTAGGTCATCCACAAAAGCCACCAACCTGACCCCACCGGTATTTCAAGGCGTAACACCCCGTCGTACATGATGTTCCGCAGGGTTGGACCAAGAACCGAACCCTGTGGGACACCGCAGCTCATCCTGACTTGGTCCATCGTGGTCACCGTCCTGTCCGTCAGGTAACGTCTGCACCATCTCCGTCGGTATTCGCTGACTCCGAGATCATCTAATGCCCTGACGATTCTTTCCCATGGGGCCGTGTTAAAAGCATTTTCGACATCCAACGCGACCAACGCGCAGTATTCTTTGCTAATCTCGCCAGCTTGAGGACCTCTCCGATTGCGTCCATGGTCAACAATCCCTTCCGGAAACCGAACTGGTTGTCCGAGAGGTCACCTCGTTCTTGGACCTCCTTTTCTATTCGCGCTTTAATGAGGTGTTCCAGGACCTTTCCCAGCGTGTTGATCAGGCATATCTGTTTCGCTTGGCTTTGGAAGAAGTTACAGCTTGGCCCTTCTCCACCGTTCCGGAAAGGTCCTGCTCGCGAGGGCATCGTTCCTTACTTCCAGCATCGCTCCTGGTGCCACCCTGGTCGCAACCAACACCACCTCCGCTGGTATCCCGTCTGGTCCAGGCGTCTTCCTTCCGGCTAACTTTCCCGCTGCCGCCTCTAGCTCTTCCTCTGTGAATGCTTCATGTGGGGCATTTGTTCGCCGTCGCCACCTTGGAATGGGCTTTTCTGGAAATAGCTTCTTTACTGTTCCCTCAACCTCTTCCTTCGAGGGAGGTACAGTTCTCACAAACTTCTTCACAGCTATTTTGTATCCCTTACCCCAGGGGTTTTCATCGATTTCTTGGACCAACAATCTCCAGGCTGCCTCCTTCGCTCTGTGTATCTGTAGTCTGAGTTCCTTTCGTGCCTTCTTGTACAGTTGCAGGGCGTCATGCTGGTTTGGATCCTGCCTGTTGGTTCTGGTCCACCTCCTCCTGGCCCGGAGGCAGTCCTTTCTGCTAGTCGCCACCTCCGGCGTCCACCAGTACACCGGCCTGCGAGTTCCCCCTGGTAGTCCCCTTCTTTTTAGGACGGCGTCGCACGCCCGTCCAATTGCCTCGGTTATCCCCTCTGGAGTGGGCTGCTGCAGAGCTTCGAGTTTCCTGCTCTTCTTCGCCTTGCAGCCGGTAAGCCGGCAGAGGCACATGTCACGTCAATTGTGGAACTGCCGCCCTCTCCGACGAAGGTTGGCTGGTTTCCTTCGTTGAGGACGGTCAGGTCGCACTGGGCTAGTAGATCTGCTAGGGCCACTCCCCTGTGATCCTCGCGCTCTCCCGCCAGCAGCACTTGCCTTCTACTACGCCGGGCGCACACTCCGACTTTTTCTAGTCTTCTCTCGTATGCACCCCAATCGCTGTTTGGGGACACGTACGCGCTAATAAAGCGGTAGGACCCTGTCTCAGTCCATACGTGTCCCTCGCCAGAGCCGTATCTGTCGACAATCGTTTCCCGTCCCAGGACTTTTATGGCTGCGTCTCGAACACGGTCCACGTACCAGTCGCCCCCATCTATCCTTTTCCTGTTGGGCTCGCACACCAAAAGGATGTCTGCGCATGTCTCTTCCCCCATTTTCTGGAGGAGGTCGTGCACCGTGGAGCTTCGATTTACATTCAGCTGAATGCACCTCATCTCCTCGTTTGCTCCGCCCCTGAGACACAGGATCTGAAATAGTTCCCCACTTAATCTAGTTGCTGTTGGCAAACGCCTGTAGTGCCCGCTTCCTCTAGGTTTTTTTCCTTTTGCGGGTTTTCTTTTACCTTCTCCCTCGCGGCCTCTACTGCGCTCTTGAACGCCGGGCATTTCATCGTGTCCGCCCTGTGATCCTTGTAGCAGACGTAGCATTTTTCGGTCACACTTGTGCACACCTCAAACATGCACGGTTCCTCCTCTCTGCCATGCACTCGCTGCCGACGTGGCCGAAGTGTTGGCAATTGTAGCACCTTACCGGCATCAGGTACTCGCGCACCCTCCACCTGTGCCACTCGGTCCTGATCCTTCCGTCCTTCAGTATCTGTTCCTCTGCCTCCCTGCCGACCGTTACAAGTGCGGAGTACGCTCCCTGATTCATACCCTCTCTGGGTGGTTTTACCTCCACCCCCGTGGCACTTCCCCCATCGTCCTTAGAGTTTCCTCGATGGCCTCCTGAACGTCCTCCGCCGTTGTGTCTGCATCCAGGTCCCTCACGATTAGCGTTCTCCTGGGCTGGCTCGCAGGTTTAACAGTTACCTCTTCTGCTACTTCCCCGCACCTCTCCAGGATTTCGCTGTTGAGGGCCTCACATCCTCCCTTTTTGCGGCTCGTTATGGTGATCTTCACTTCGCCTTCAGTTCCTCTCGACACCTTGCCCACCCGGGCATCCACCTTATGCATTCGTACCCCGCTCTGCAGCTTTTTCAGAATGTCTCTGTAGCTGTTCGTCTTGCCCTGTTGCGGTTTGATCGTTACCACGTCCTTGTATTGGGCCCTTCCTGTTTTCACCCTTTTCAAGGCGTCGCCGTCTTTCCCCACGTACATTGCGCACTGTACACCACTATCTTTCAATACGCGCTCCAGGATCTTTCTGACTCTGTGTGTGCTTTTTCTGTCGGTGCAGTGTACCGCTAACTTCCTTCTGCCCTTCCGCTCGGCAACGGTCCTTAGCATTTCGAATATCCTCTCGAGCCCCTCGACTTCCTGCGCCCTCCATTCTCCTTTGCCCCCACTCGTGCGCACCAAGTAGGTGTTCCTGATGGTACCTTCAGCCTCGGTTGCCGTCTCCGCGTCCTCTACCGCCTCCGTGGCACTAGCGACGTACGCTATTTTCCCCAGCTCTGGTTTGCTAGTGGCTATCAGGACTCTCACCTGTGTCTGGGTCTCTGCCACTTTCTTGACAGTTTCTTCGTCCTCTCCGGTCGTTGAGTCTAGGATGAGCACCCTATCCCATTCTTCCTTCGCCTGGTCTGCCGTTTCCCCGACTACAGTGGTTTTGTAAAATGCCTCTTCCGGTCACTCCTCTTTGACGAGTGCGAGCAGCTCGTCCGGTCCAAGCTCAGACTCTTTCTTTCCCTGATCCTGACTTTTGCCGCTTCCAGTCCCTCGTTCAAACTCTCTAGCTCCTGGACTCCCGGCTCCAAGCCTTTGTCGGCCACGATTCTCAGTTTCCTCTTCAGCTCTTCATTTTCGGCCCGCAATTTCCGCATTCTGGCTTCTGATTTTCTCACCCTTTGCCAAGCTTTTTCGTCTTCTGTCCATTCCGCCGACGTTTCCGTTGTGGCGTCCTTCTTTTCCACCTCCATTCTCTTGTGCATCCGTCTGTACCGCCTGACTGAACGGGACTTTTCCCCCCTACTCCCGTCTGGGCGCCTCGATCCTGGCTTTAACGGTGTCCAAACTGAAGGCACTTGCGCATTGGGCCACCCCGGCAACTAGGTCCACTAGCTCTCTCTTAGGGTGGCATCTTGGACCAGGACATCCAGTTTGGCGCTGATCCTGGCCAACAAGGCTGATGCCTCCATAATGCTGATGACCTCAGATTTTTTCTTCCTCTCGCTCAGTTTCGGGCTCCTTTGCTTTTTACCGAGAGTGCCGAGATTTCTTTTGGCTCCGGTTCTCGATTTTTCTGCATTTCCCGTATCCCACCTTTGATTCTTCTTTGCTTGTTCCCACTCTCGCAGACTTCATTTCGTTTTGGGTTGGCAGGGTAGGTGATGACATGTTTGACCCCTCTTTACAAAGCCCACTTTAAACAAAAATCTGACGCCTAACTACTTTTGGTTCCGAGCCGCAAGACGACGCTTAATTTGCCGCCTGTTATGCGGCGTCGCTGACGCTTACTTTGCCGCCAATTCTTGGCGTCACTGACGCTTGTTTTGCCGCCAATTATGCGGCGTCACCGACGCGTGTTTTCGCGCCAACAAAGTAGCGTCACTGACGCTTACTTTCCCGCCACTTCTTGGCGTCACTGACGCTTGTTTTGCCGCCAATTATGCGGTGTCACTGACGCGTGTTTTCCTCGACAACTAATCGACCGTTACGACGCTTGTTTTGCCGCCATTTGCAATTCTTGTTTATTTCACGACACAACAAAAAAAAAGTCGCAAAATTTACGGTTTAGTGGGACACTCCCAATGCCGCAACACTGGATTCACCTCTGGTGCGATTGTCCGTCCAGGTTCCCAAAAGATTCCACCGGTAACTTGTGGAGCGTCACCGACGCCGGCGTTTCCGCACTTAGTGTTTGTTTTACGCTAAATAAACCGAAATAGTATATTAAGTATAAAGAACGGTAATGACAATGTACGGATCGAAGACAATTGTTTGGAGGAGGAGCTTGCGACGACTCCAATATTGTCTGAGATCCGTACATTGTCATTAACGTTCGTCATGCTTATGAGATTTTTTGCGTGATTGAATATTTATTACAAAACTTTCCTAACTAGAATGCAATGCGATACGACGCCCTTCACATCGTGTTGCCACAATGTCGATTTTTGTATCGCGTTTCTAAGGCAATCTGCAAACAACTACCGCCATTGCAGTTTTTGTGCGCAAATATCGCCAGTTGTGTTGAAAAACAAGCAGTAAAATGAGTGATATTAGTGATTCCGAAAACGAAGTGGATATTGTAGAAGAAACTTTGAATGTGGGGTGCGTCACAAATAAAGAATTTTTGAAACTAACGACCTCAACGTGTAATTAAGAAGACAAGGAAAATGTGTGGTATGAAAATTTTGATAATACTAATGTCGCGGCAAGTTCGCTAATATTATTTCATTGCAGCGGCAAGGAATGCCGACCACAAGAGCCGTGTGAGTTTCCAGAAAGTGCTAGCATCTTGTCTTCAACTTCCGTCTACATAAATGAAGAATTTTCGAAACCAACGATCTCAATTTGTAATCAAGAAGACAAGGAAAATGCGGGGTATGAAAATTTTGACAATGCCAATGTCGCGGCAAGTTTGCTAATGCTATTTCATTGCAGCAGCAAGGAAAGCCGACTACAAGAGCCGTGTGAGTTTCCAGAAAGTGCTAACATCTTGTCTTCAACTTCTGTCTACATAAATGAAGAATTATTTTCGAAACCAACAACCTCAATGTGTACCTAATCAAGAAGACAAGGAAAATGCGGGGTATGAAAATTTTGACAATGCCAATGTCGCGGCAAGTTTGCTAATGCTATTTCATTGCAGCGCCAAGGAAAGCCGACTACAAGAGCTTTATGAGTTTCCAGAAAGTGCCCCCACATCTTGTCTTCAACTTCTGTCTACATAAAGATTATTATAATAATCGATTAATTTTGAATAAACTTTACTTACTATTATAAATTCTCTTAACATTATTGCGTCATTTCAAATTGCAGTCTTACTGCGTCCACTGGAAGGATTGGTGGTGTGTGCATGAACTACGTGGATAATGATCGGTAAAATAAATCCCTGCATAACTATGTGTCTGAGTTGCCAATTGATGGCGCTGTGCTATATACGAATCAAGGTTGGTAGAACTGACTAATTTCTATAATAGGTTGCCTCGTTGAAAATTGGGGGGCGGGGGGGAAAGTAACTCGTGACGCAAAATCAACCCAGAAATTTTGGGTGTTCGAATAGAACCCAAGGTTTATAAGCTCCGTGGAGTTTATTGGGTGGCTTTTTGGGCTTTATTCTAGCGAGGGAACATCTAATGCATGATCGACAGACTCTGTCGTAAAAATTTAGTACACTGTGACGTCACGAGTAACTTTTGCGGGGGAAAAAAATCAAACTATTGCTTTAAATGGCAACGAGGCAACCTATTATACAAATTAGTCAGTTCTACCAACCTTGATACGAATAATTTACAATGCACTAACATTATTGTGTCCTTTCGAAAACCGTACATTATTGTTTCCATGTATGGTTATGTTGAATGTTTGTTGCATCCGGGCGGTGTTGCCAAATTTTCCACTCATAGGAGAACTAGTCTGCTGTGCTTAATTTCAAATTAGACATATTCGATATAATGGCGATAGAAATCCATAGCTACTATTTATTTACTTACAACTATCCCTCCGCCACCCTGCGGCACGGCAATTTTGCCGGAGTACATACATTATTACGGATATTACTATCAAGTAATAGTGCAGTGCTTATTTATCAACATAATTACCGGCGTCTCGCCTTCGCATTTTGACTTTGTTGTGTATTATGTTCTGTGTCAATGTTAAGAAATTTCCTCACGATATGACATGAGTACAATGATATACTATTTTGAATTTCAACCACCAATTTGTTCTCTAAATCCAGAATTTTGAAATTTTTAAAAAGAGATTGCGGTACTATTCCCGTTGCTGAAATTAGAAGTGGTAAAATAGAAATTTTTTCTAAACTCCAAAGATTTCTCATAGCAACGGAGAGCTCTAAATATTTATTAATTTTTGTGTTATATGTCTGTGTTATATTGTGTGAATTTTTATTATATTTACTCATTTTATATTACGATTACATTGTGAAAACTTTAACTGGAATAAAATTCATAATTTGGACTTTTGCTAAAAATCCCGAAGCAAGTAAATTTTTGTTATTATGTGTCCACAATCTGGTCTCGGAGGTGTGCAACCACCCCTAACTCTTTTCAAATTTAAAGGTATATTAAGTGACACCTTGTTTGAAAGGCCACTCCGCCAGGAATACAATGCACTATTTGTTTCCTAATTTTTTTCAATTTCTACCTGCTTAAAAATGGAAACCAATTTTATAACTTGCATACTACGAGGGGAGTTTTTTATGTTATCTACCTTATCTTGAAAACAATATGATACTGCGACAATTTTCTTATATCAAGCTTTTATGACTTTTTACAGTGTTATCTCCAAGATTTGTTTCAATCCTGTTCATTTTGTCATTTTTATTTCTGTTTAAAGAAACAAAAATGAGTAGTTTAAAACTTCAACTCAAAAGCGTTATAAAATTTCTATTGAAAGAAGACTGTATCTCGAAGAATATACATGAGAGAATGGTGGCAGTGTATGAAGAAATTTGCCCGTCCTATTTCCAAGTCAAAAATAGTTCGAGCAGTTTAAATGGGGCAGGGATTCCATTCATGTTGACCCACAGCGTGAAAGACCTTTGGAAGCACAAACTCAGTAGATCATCAACAAAGTTGAGTAAAAATTTCAGTTATTGCCAGAGAAATAGAAATACCAGAAACAAGTGCATTTAAAATTCCACTTGAAGATTTGGAAATGAGCAAAGTGTCGGTCGGCATGATGGATTCCCAAGCTGCTCAGTCCCGAATAAAAACTGTGTAGACGACAAATCTGCGAGGAGAGTTTGACTGCTTTACCTCAAGATTAAGATTTCTTCCATTGAATTGGAGATGACAACACTGGGACCTTCCCACAGAACAAGATTCTATGCAATTGATTCATAAGATCTCTCCATTACCTAAGAAGGCGAGGACGCAAGTTTCTACGGGAAACGTGATGGCCACAGTTTTCTGGGACGTGGAGGCGATTCTTTATTAATTTTATTATTATTATTGAAAACTGTCAGATAAAAAATTAAAATTAACGTAAAAAATATACGAAACCCGACATAATGAGAAAAAATGTAAAGAAAAAAAAAACGAATATAAATTATAGCGGGACAAACGAAACTAACATTCAAAGACCTCAAATGCACCGTGGGCCTTCTTGATGTCAGAAGCTCGATACGCAAAAATGTCAACTTTATGCTCTATCTGCGAGTAGTTCTAAATGGCATGGAACAAAGGCGACTTTCTCAACAGATTGGTTGTTGGTCTTGGAACCACGAATATACCGACACTCCTCAGGCGAGGCCTCGGAATACGCAGCGACAACTTACCGAGCATATAGGGACAGTCGCCACGGTGATACAAAAATAAGGTCGAATTGAACGTTCTTCTGCGTGAGAGATTTTGCAAGTCAAGGCTCTGCTGCAGCTCATCATGAAGGCACCCCGTTCACGACGTATGACAAATACTTGAGAAAAATCAGTATAAATACAATCAACCTGACCCTCCTTGTCCACAATCTCACACAGGCACTGACTAATGACAGCAAGATTACTCACAGCTGAACGACCTTTCATAAAACGTTGCTGGTTATCGCTGATCATGTGAGACACGTGAGGGTAGATGAAAGAATGCAAGACGTGCTCAAAAATCGAGAAATTGCTGATAAGAGATATTGGTCGATAACTAGTAACATCCGAACGATTACCGCTCTTGAATTCAGGAGTAACATGGGACATTTTCCAAGCAACCGGATAAATGGACGACTTTAAAATCAGGTTAAAAATGTATGTCAAGGGCTTAGCCAACACGGCACCACAATCCTTGATCACGTAGATCATCGTAGACTTCAACCTGCGAATTGCGGAGAGCACGATGTTCTCATCCACCCCAAGGGCATTTAAGCAGTTGACATTCGTCCTGACACAAATGGGATCACTATTTCTACCGCTGTTGAGATTCGACGAAACGAAAGCCTGCACTAAGATGTCAGCAAAAGCGTCGACAATAGCTTGAGGATCGTTCACCATCCTGAACCATCCCTAACCACTACAGGTGAGAAGGACGTGATATTATTTTTTAAATTAAAAACTCCAAAATTTTTAGGGTCGTTCCCTCACATCTGATGAAATTTTCCCGAGATAAGCATTGTATGCATTCCTTGTCTGAATCTTAATGAGCTTTCGTAACGCAGAGAACTGATCATGGTCGTACTTGCATTTTGTTTTCTTGTATCTCACCCACAATTTGTGTTTCCTCCTAATAGTTGTTATAATCTGTCTGTCGTACCACAAAGGATAGTTCCCTAATGATTTTCGCTTTAAAGGCACATATCTCATGAATATATTGTCACCCCTGTGACGGTTCCCACGTTTAGACTATTCTCATATGTCATGACCTAATTTCCGTCTCCGACAAGCGTCAGAGAAAGCGGTTAGGCCTAGACCAAAACTACTATATAAACCCACAAGGGCTCACTCATAGACAAGTCAAGATTCAGTAATCAGTTGACGAGTGTCGTGTCCCACGAATGTCCAGACTGCCCACGAGTGTACTACCTGCCAAGCAAGCTGTTCTAATGGCATTTGCATTGTAAGTCTAATATTCAATATATTTATTTATCACTATTACTGTTGTTCGCCTGCCCCTGCTCAAGCTCACAATCCCCCTTGTCATAACCAATTTGAAAACCCCGACGAAAATCCTTTCGCCGGTTGTGACAATATCGCGCAACATGTTATCAAACAGCGAAACAGCAACATTTACGTCATCAACATCATTCAGAAAAGCGAAATTAGCTTCCGTCAGCTCTCTGCAGAGGCCAACAAAATTTGCCTCTTTGAAGTTAAAGACCATATCCTTATTTGAAAATTTGTGGGGTTTCTGCTTCAGATTATCGATGAAAACAGTAATATCCAGAGATGGATGATAGTGATCTGCAGACGTCAGCGCAAGGACTAACCTCAATTTTCAAATTACCGAAAACCAGATCAAGCATCCGAGCGCCCTTGTTTTTAACCAGATTGTACTGTTTCAGATCAAAGAAATCACTCAGATTTTTCAGAAGCCTGGCCCTGATATAGGAGTTCCTGACCTTTTCACAGAAGTCTGGTACATTAAAATCCCCCAATGATAACTTTCTTGGAGTCGTCCACAATACAGTGACATCAGAGTATCTACCAAAAAAAGCGAAATCGCCAAAACTACATTTAGGAGGAATAAATAGACTACTATAAAGTGAACACAAGAATTTACGGTTACGGAACTTTCTACGACCAGCAGATCAATCCACGCTAGGCACCTCATATTACCACAAACAGCCCTAGTAGCACATAAATATTTTTAAAATATGTAATTTTAAATGTATATTTAATATCTTTGTGACATCCGTTTTAATATTTATATACCATTCTTTTTAATATTTAAAATATATTTGAAGGAAATATTATTAATATATTTGAAGGAAATATTATTAATATATTTGAAGGAAATATTATCAATATATTTGAAAGAAATATTATCAATATATTTGAAGGAAACATTATCAGTATATTTAAACAAAATATTACAGGAATATTTTTAGTTAATATTAATATGATATCTGAGACATTATAGGTATGTACATACTACTTTATGGAAAAATGTATATTAATATTTAATCCTTCAACACATCTTCAGTGGAGGTGCTAACTAAAAAAAAATAATTAATTTAGCACATTAATTACAAGATAATCGCGACCATGCAATACCTCACTTATATTGGACATAAAAGACGTCATATTTAGCAACATGTACCTTTATGTTTAATTCAAAATGCGCTGTGATTAAACCTGAAAACAATGACTTTACTTAGAAAATTAATGACAAAACCATATTATGCTAAAAAGTACCTGGTAAACATTAAACACAAAAATCATTTGTGTGATGGATAATTTTAAAATTCGTAATATACTTTTTAACCTGGAAGGTAACTTAAATTCATTTCCTACTTCAAAAAGAAATTAATCCAACGATAAACGGTAAAAAAAATCAAAAGAAAATTCTTAAAACCTGAAAAGTTTCAATTCAAAAAATGTAAGAAAAACAAAATATTTCAATGGCACCTACCTGATTGAAAAACATCACTCACTAAATTTTAGTAACTGTCTTTTCCTTTGCTCAGCCTTGATTTAGCTGTAGCTAAAAACAAACCTATAAACCTCTTGATTTTTTCTTCTGTAACGCTCGGATGGCGTTTTCTAGTAGAGGCTGAAATAGATCATCATGAGATAGAAAATATGTATTTTTTGGACTACATACAAAAGACGGAATTATAAAGGAACTTTAAGTCTAAAAAAGAATGTTTGTGCTTCTTTCCTTGACCAGAATATGATGTAGCTAAATTTTTGTCAAATATTTTTTTCATTATTAAATAAACCGTTTTTTGTGGATCGTCTCCTCCCAATAAATAAAACATATTGACCTAAAGAAGCCATATAATCAATAATATAATTAAACATAATAAATCTGCAAAAACTTCGTACCAATTGTTTGAACTTGTTTTCATCATTTTGAATTGATATATTCAGCTCTTGCAATTGTTCGTCTGTTTTAGCAGGCAGATTGGTTATAAATGGATCAATTACTTCAGAAACGGTTTCAGACGATTTATGCAATAATATGTTTTCCATTGTGTTTAGTCGTTTTCCAATTTGTTGCAGTTCAAACACGACTCTTTCACCAAATAGGTCTTGATAACTCGAGGAACTGCGCGACGAAACAGTGAGTGTTGAAGCTGAGGATATATTTGAAACAGCTGACACATTTGGAGATTTAGATCTCTCAACTATAACAAAATTACAGAATAAATATATAATCAAAATAACCAAAGGACTGTTATCTAACCAACTTTTGACGAATTTGATAATTCAGGCACAAAAAATTGTTTGTCTAGTATAGGTTGTTCCTTAGATCCACCGGAATCGCCAATGTCAGTCTGACGGGTTTTTTTCTTCTTGGAAACATCATGTTCTTCTTCACAATCAGAATCTAAAAATCTTTTCGTTGGTTTCGTCACTCTCTTCCCAGTTAGTTCCCCTTCTTCACTTTCACTCTCTTCTAGATTTGTAGTGTACCGTCCCTGATCACACAAACTCTTTGCCTTTTGTAGGCTCTTTATGCCCCTTTTTTTAATGGTAGCTGCACACCACCTATAGTTCTCTTTAACATCTTTACAGTCATAAACATATTGTCTAAGCTTTGTTTCTGATAACCCACGTGGGTATTTATATAAATTCTTCTCTTCGTGTTTCCACACTGACGGCACATAATCAATAGCATCTTCATTTACCCACACTACTAGATCCCACATCCTGGAAATTGAACTGTAAGAAATAGAGTAATAGAGAGTTCCAATAAACTCTGATCATGGTGGTATACATATACCATCAATAGTAAAAAAATCATTAGAACTATAGGTTCAAATATAAACAAATTTGCATTTATTTTATAAATATCTTTTCGACTACCCTAATGTAACAATTCACATGCAACATAATAATTGTCACATTTAACAACAAAACATTTCGAAAGAATATCTCCTATATCTATAATTACATGATTCAAACTGAAGTTCGTAAACTTAAAAATTCCTAATGATGATGATGGAAGTGGATATTCATAAAAGTTCTCCAATTTATTAGACAAAGTTCCCATAACTGAAAAATCGTCTTTAAGAATTTCTAATACTTTTAAAATTGTATTTCCTTTAAGAAGAACATATGAGTCTCTCGCATTATTTGCGATTATTTCGTAATTAGAAAATTGAATTTTTTTTGAATTACACTGAACAGGTTTAGGAGATTGATCAATAAAATTAAAATCAATTTTTTCTGACATTCTGTTACAAATTTGTGCACAAGGTCGATTTGGACGCCTAATCATACTTTTTAAACTACCCAAAAAATTTTCGAAAATGAAGCAACTTAATTCGTCTAAAACTTCTTTATGGTATTTGACATCATCTGCTAAATGTATTAAACTATGTGTATTATATACACAAAAATCCGTACCGTAAAAGTTTTCACAGTTTTGTACAAAGTAAATTAGTAGTTCTTTAGCAGTATTAATAAAAGCCGTATCAATAAATTTTACCGTTGATAAAATCCGAATAGCACAGTGAAATAATAGAAAATGTTTGTAATAATTTTGAGACAACATCCCTTTTAGCACTATTGGTCCTAGATATAACACAATAAAACGAAATTCAGTGGCTTTATATCTATCTAACTCTATTAGTGGTCTTGGCTTTCGATTGAAGTCATTTGGAACATACTTTGCAGAATCAGCTATTCTATTTGACAACTGTAAGCGTAAATTAACACATAAACGTGCAGCATGTGTACCACCTCCTTTTATCCAATACACCATCATTTTTCGCATTATTCCTAAATAACATAGGTGCATAGCATCTAGAGAAACATTCATTATTAAGTCGAAGTTCTTTAATAGCACTAGAGGTGTTGTGGCTAAATGATGTGCTGGAAACATTTTAGATACAAAATTCTCATGTGTTCGGGCACATGAATCAGTTGATTCCAAATAAACAATCCGTCTATTAATATTTTGCCCCTTTGCATTGCAACGTTCACATGCATAATTACCAGTGTGCCCCTTAATGCATTTTAGAAATGCTCTAGCTGGGGCATCACATGAAAAAGTCTTAATTTTAACAGGAATAATATCACCATTATACTCAAAACCATTAGAAGTTAAATTATTTAATTCCTCAATAAATTGTTGTAAATACACAGCAACAGAAAATGGTTTAGAATCGCCAGAAAAAATTGCCACAGCAAAAGGGCTCACAACAACATTCTTAATATGAATTCGACAAGAAAGGGGCCAAAATTGTTTAGAAGAACTTTTAAAAATTGGTATACCATCAACATTAAAAGAAAGGTTAATTTCATGCTTTTCTAAAATTTTTTTCTTAAACTTTTCATGACCCATATATACATTCAATCTAGGAACAATTCCAAAATAAATAAACTCTCCAACTGTAGTACCACGAGCACTCTTCATCGATACTATTTCTTTGTTATTTCTATTGGTACCAAGAACTGTTCGAGCATCTTGATATATTTTTAAGTTGGGAAATATAATAGAAAGCCCTTTTAATAAGGCACTAAGTTGTGATAAATTTATGCCTGTGTCTAAAGCCCAAGTTCTTAAAAAAGTGATTAATTTATCATCTTGGCTTGTAACAGTTTCATCTTTACTATTATTATATTCTTTGGTAGTTGGAGGATCAGATAAATCTAAAATTTTTAGTTAAATTTAGGCGTTAAAATGGAGAAAATACGTATTATAAAACATTACACAATAGATTTTCCTGATTCTCTAAAGTTTCATTAACTAGAACTGATACTGATGCAGGATTAATGTTTGAGAGAGGCGTAGTGTCTACCGTGTGTACGGTCTCGTTATTACTATTGTCAGTACTATTGCTAAAAAATTCGAATTTGATTCGCAATTCGTAATTGAATGCTTGCCTTTACATGATTTTAAGTTTTTTCAAATGTCGGTATCGTTTGCAATTCAAGGAATAATTTCTTCCACTCATTCTTGATATTTACCTGTTCCTGTTACAACTATTGTAGAAACTCACTTGTCCAAAATAAACAGAAAAAATGCAAAACACAAGTTGCAAACTTAAAGGATAGATTATATTAATGTATTCTACCATGACCATGCGGATCTGTACCGTAACGTCTGGCCTGGCGACTGGCGTGTGCGATGTGCGTGCTGCTACTGCGTGTTGAGTTTTGTTTTGACCTTGGTTCTTGATTGGTTCGTTGGTCGTTAAAGGAAAAGCACGTTAAAAGTATCTAGCTAGTATGGGGCACATACGCACAAGTGAGAAGTGCCAGTACAAAAATCCAAAAAATAAAAATGTTCAAAACTTAATACCTAAATAAATTTATGTTGACGAAACGAAAAATAATATTTACTTATTGAATTCGTGCTTATTGTATGTTGTAAATTGAAATTCAATTCATTTACAAACAATTAAAATTGTACCTATCTTTATGTTCTACATAGGGATCAAAAATTTTTGATTCAGTGCCATTTTTTGAAAATTTTTAATTTGTCATCATATATGGTAAACGAGCAATGTACATACTCGTACAATATTAACTTCAAAATATTGCAGATTTATTTCTAAAATATTTGTTTTTTAATAATAAAAATTACATTAAAAAGTCATATTTTAAAAATATTACATTAAAAATATTATTAAATATTTGCAAAAGTATATTTAATAAATATTAGATATATCTTTTAAATATTTAAAAACTATATAATATTTTATAAATATTTCCTTCATATAATATAAATATTTTGTGTTACTAGGGAGAGGACAAGTCGATCTGTTTCGCACGAAACTTATTCCAAACGAGCAGCAGAACACCTCACAGAAGACTCTCCAGCCAAACAGCGATCAGAGCGAAACACGTTAAAGTGGAAAAAGTCGTACCCACATAAATATCAGCGACTTTAGAGTTGAGACGTCTAGTGTTTTGGTAGTAAACATTAACCATCTTGCGCTGAACTGTGAAAATACCATGCTCACTATTGAATGTTATATCATATCTGACCCACTAATACCCTGAGACAACTGTGATTGCTACTGGCCCCCATCGCAGGCGAATAAATCGTTCCTCAGCTTTTTTTGGGCCTGATTATAAGCCAAGCACTTGTTGACATTAAGGGCTGCATAACGCACATCGAGGCCCTCAGGCTTGGTCTTCAACGAAATGCAGTTGGACCACTTATGAAGGAATTCATCAATCTTACAATCTCTAATCATATGTTCAACCCAACACAGGGGGCAACAGGCCTTATTCTTTCAACTTTTTGATCCATGATGGAAGCCACTACAATTATGACAGCGAAGAACACTGACAAAAATCTTAATTGACTATATGCCTAAACGGATTACAATAACTGCGAATGTCTACAAAGATACAATTAAGAACTTGAAAGCGGATAAATACGAAAAAAGACCATACAATTATGGTCGAAAAACTCTGGTTTTGTACGACAACTGCAGGGTGCATAAAGCATAAATTGTTGAAGCACTTAATGGTGAATGCGAAATACAACATCCACTTTGCAGTCCCGACCACGTCCCCTGTGACTATTATTTCTTTCCAAAACTGAAAAAACACTTAAGAGGGCGTCGCTTTTTATCGAATGACGGCTTGGAAAACGCTGTGGAGTCATATTTTTCTGAATTAAAAAAAATATATATTTTCCGAAGGCATAGTCTTACTAGAAAAACTTTGGAATGAATGTGTCAGTGTTAATGGTTCTTATGTTGAAAAATAACTTTTGTTTGTCCTCTAACTCCTTGTTTTCATGGCTAGGTACAGCTTGCCCATTGTAGCTTGAGCTGTGAGGGATGCGCAAAGTTGAATAACGCGGTCCTGGAAGCAGCAAAGAAATGCGACAAAATTAGTGGAGGGGCTGTAAGACCACTGCGCATCCGGTTCTCACAGCTCAAGCTATAATGGGGAAGTTGTAGATAACATAAAACACTCCCCTCGTATTTAACGCAACTAATGTTTAAAATGGGGACCGTTTCTTTCTTGGCAAATTTGCAAATCGATAGTAACATGAATCCCTTATATTTTGTAATATTTTCGGTGTAATTTGGCCAACTAAATATCTAGTACGTTGCTTAAGGTCCTCAATATTGTTCGGTTTTGTTACATACACCTTATTCTTGAGATGTCGCCGCACTGAATTGTTAAAATTCGAAATCTACAACAGGTAAGTAAAAAAAATACTTTGAAGTATGTACAACTTTATTTTTGCTGGTGGAGAGCCTGTTAAGAAAGAATCCAACAGCATTTTAGACTTGAAATTATAAAAAGGAAAGGCAAAATTAAGGTGTGCAATTTGCAACGCACGAAAATCATAAAGCAAACATTTTTCTAGTAATATATAGCACAAAAAAGTAAAGGTATCAAATACAACATAAAATACATTTATTTGATATTAAACAGCAAAATATAACTTTTTCTGCTTAGTGTACTCATTTCGCACGAAAACTTTAATTTTTGTCCACTCCTTATCCTTCAATAATTCCGTATGTTGTGCTTTCAGTCGTTCGCATTCTTCCTTTTTAGGGGCTTTGCCAGCACGAATATGGTGCTTGAAAAAGTGCTTCGCTACTTTCTTTTGTTCAGTGGTCCAAGGAACCACGGTACGATTTTTGCCTTTTTTAGGGACGACAGGATCCGACGCGACAAGTTCTGTACTACTAGATGAAGCCGCTTTGCTACTGTCGGGTACAGTATCCTCGTCAATTGTAGCTTCAGCATCACTTTTGTCATTTTCCTCCACATGATTTAATAAGTTTTCTTCCAGATTAACGTCAATCTCGTCTAATGATTTTCCCTTAAACGTTTTTGTGCCACCTCTCTCCATCAATAAGAGCAATTTCGAAATTTTTGTCGTTTGATAAATTTCATCTGGAAGTCTATATGAATTCTTATGAACATTTGTTGTATGCCCCATAAATGTTGCTAGTTGTTCAACTTCCATTTCAGATAGATTGAATAGTTGTGATAAAGTAGCTAAGTGCTTCCTAAGGTGTGTAGAAGATATTGAAGATGGATTTTTTACTCCGCTGCTTTTTGCGTATTTAGTTAAGGTTTTGTAACCTATTATGTGTGACAATGAATCTGCTTTTCCAAAAAGATAAGGATTCTCTTTTGGAACAAAGTTGTGCCTCACATCAAGTAGTACTTTTATGTGATTCTGCATGTCTTTGCTAAAAAGTACAGGAACGTCTCGACCTCTTTTACCTCTGATGACAACTCTTTTCAGGTTCTTTAGCAGAATTTGTTCACTTGACGATACGGCTGTGTTGTACTCTTCATTTTCGGGCCTCTCCGATGCGCTTTGGTAAGTATGTAACAGCATCCTTTGCAGCTCACCCGAACGTTTCCTATTCAACAGGATAACCCTGCAGTACAGAGATTCCACTAGTTTATTATAGGCGCTAACATTGCTTGAACTGCTTGCACCTGTCAATTGTTTTGAAGCAGTTTCCGCTACCTCTATTAAGTGTTTCCTCAATAATTTTAAATCGCTTGCCAAAGGAATAACTGTAATTTTGTTCCACTTCTTCAAATTTAAATTACTTGCTGCCTGTGAGGAGATGTCAAATTTCCAATTTGTTTCAAACAAGTGAATCAGTGTTTTTAGGTCTGCCACAACTTTGACAGAAGAAACAGTTGAAAATACGCCGGTTTTCTTATATGCATACAATGTCACAACATCTTTTTCAGCATCGTATCTCCCCAGCTGCTTTGCGGCTTCCACAAAAACATCAAAATTATGCGGCTGTAGTGCTGATAGCATCGTTGTTATAGTTGGCTCAATTTTTCGGGCTTCCATTAACATTTTAGAAAGTTCCCTCATTTTCCGTGACATTACACTAACAAAGTGCTTTTCCCTGTGTGTATTCAGGTACCTTGTTCCAAACGCACATATTAAGCCATCCTTTTGGGCCTCCAGGCTGACTTTATCCGCGCGCATATGTGGAAATACCGTTTCTTTCAATCTTCTATCCACTTTTGAATTGTTAGAAAGTATGGATTGACCTGCAGCCTGTGCGCCACCTTTAGATATTCGACCAAGGCATTTTTTTCTATGCCGATACAAGAGCTTGGCTGAAAAGAAACCAAGGCAGTTATCACATGGCAAAAGAGATTCATTTGGTAAATCTGGCTGGCGTACAGGCTTGAAGCATTTTTTACCGCTTGCCAGAAAATTCCCTTTTCTCCTGAGATTGTTTCATAAATTTCTTCTTTCCTTGCTTTTAACAGGTTTAGAAAATATTCTTGCGACATCTAATTCCATACAGTGATTCCTTTTAATATGTCGCGCAAAATTCTGAACTTCCGCTTCACAAAAATAGCAAAAGTCTAATTTCCTCTTGTAAGGTTTCCACTTTGAAAGCTTCTGGCCCTTACTCCCCTGCTCCCCTTTTGGTTCAAACAATTCTTTTGCGTTATCTGTTTCGTTACATTTTACTGATGTTTGTGTCTCCTTAATCTGACTTGTTCCTTCCTCATTTAATTTTGGCGAAAGTTGAAATTTGATTTGCCGTAGAGAATCTCCTTTGCTAATTGTAGCGTTTTGATTCCTAACTCTCGTTCTTGTTACTAAGGGGGAATTGCGGAGGCTAACGTTTTCGTCACTCTGCAAATACAGAAAAACAATTCTTTACTTGCAAATGCAATTAGGAATGTGCAGTAATTTTTGTTTCATACAACACAGCTTTCAAAAGACTAAAATTTTACTTCACTTTCACACTTTCATTTACTTACTTCACTAGGCGAATATAACGAGTCACCTTCACTGGAATTATGAAACGGATCTGGTAATGAGTCATAACTTTCATCTGGAGAAATATGATTTTCCGGTTCCTAGAAAATTAGTTGGAATATTAATTCAAATTTTAATGTATGGACTCACAGCACCTTTGTGGATCCTGTAGAGGACACTGCGATTCGTGAGGGTATTATTACTCTAACGTCATGGATCACAATTTTTTGACCGCAGTTTTTTGAGATAGTTTCACTTTCGGGCTCATTAAGTTTCTGGCCTGTAGTAAGTGATGCTTACGAAGACAGAAATATGAATTAATTAGGTACTTTTTTGCGAAGAATTTTAAATATGACGAACATTGTTTGGGAATATTCCAGTTTCAGAATTAAGGAGAGTACACGAATCTTCCAGTTGCGTAGGAGTCGGCACTGGTGACATCGGTCTGTTGCAAAACCAGTTGATTTTCTTAGGAGTGTTCCAAAAGTTATTCATACTTGTCGTGGAAGTGACTGTCGGACTGTTGATAATGGTAGTTGGCACTGAATGAAAAGTAACATATTATTTTATAATAATCTATCATATCCCACCTTCACCCGGCGGCACGGCAATTTTGCCGGAGTACATACACTATTACGGATAATACTATCAAGTAATAGTGCAGTGCTTATCAACATAATTACCGGCGTCTCGCCTGCACATTTTGACTTTTTTGTGTTTTATGTTATGTGTCAATGTTAAGGAATTTCCTCACGATGTGACATGAGTATAATAATATACCTTTTTGAATTTCAACCACCAATGTGTTCTCTAAGTCCAAAATTTTTAAATTTTTAAAAATTGATTGCGGTACTATTCCCGTTGTTGAAATTATAAGTGGTAAAATCGAAATTTTTTTCTAAACACCAAAGATTTCTCATAGCAACGGAGAGTACTAAATATTTATTAATTTTTGTGTTATATGTCTGTGTTATATTGTGTGAATTTGGAACAGCTATATCTAAAAGATATGCTTGCTTTTGTTGTTTGTTTAAAATAATAATGTCTGGTCTGTTATGCTGAATAATATAATTAAAACATTTATTTTTTCCAAATTAATTTTTTTTTTCTCAAAAATTTCCTTATGTAAGGTAACAAGATTTTTATACTGCCATTTAGACAATTAGAAGACCTATCAGAATAAAAAAAAAATAGGGCGTTTCCATTCAAAAAAAAACTATCGATGACGTCATAACTCGAAAACAAATGACTGCTTGAAATTTTATTTCATATTAAAATATGTACTTTTATAAACTAAAATTGACTTGTCCAAAGATTTTTTGAAAACAATTTTGTTTAATTTTTAATAAATTTAATCCATACTTTTGCCACTCACTGTATAACTATGAATTAAAATCATTGTGAATTAATTAAATTTAAACACTAACTTTAACTAATAAGTAAACTTGACTCAATCTGCAAAAAACCACTTTGCACTTGCAACACCACTTTTATGGCATTAGTCATTTGAAATTACTTTAAAACTGCACTTATATGGAAAATATTCAATCCAAACTAAGAATTTCTGGTCCCTTTGTGCCTTTATTTGTTTCAAAAAATTTAAAAATTGCTGTTGCAAATGTCAAGTGGTTTTTTGCAACTTGAGTCAACTATATGCATAGGTCACGAGCAATAAATTTTGGTCGTCAAGGTCATTCTTTGATACAATGGAAAGTGCCCCATTGTGTAACGGACATAACCTCTAATAAATTCTATTTGTCTTGTCTTGTCAAGAACTTGTTAACTTTGTGGAAGTTCCCACTGGGTCGCCACCCTAGTTTCTGACACATTAGTCTCTACCAGTGAAATAATTTTTACTCTGTTAAAGTAGGATATTGGGACCATAATTTTGAATATATTTTTTCTAGATTGACGTTTTATTGATATTGAGCCTAATTAAACTGGAAAAATTTAATTTGTCACAGTAGGGATAAATTTCAATATGACCTTGACGACCAAGATTTAATGCTCGCGACTGTACCTGTAATTCCTTTAAAAATAATGAAAAAACGGTGTCGTAAATGGCAAGAGAATTTATGCAAACTGAGTCTATTTTAATTAAATCAAATTATTTTTTTCTTTGCAATATAAAAAATAGAATGTTGTTACACAGTCTAGGACTGGTTTACAAATCTATGAGGGGCGTGATGACCAACTCAATAGACCGGGACCAATGGCTTAATGTGACTTCCGAATCACGAGATAGAATATAGCCTTTTTTTTTTTTCGCCCTGGGTCGGAATCGAACCCGCGACCCTCGCGTCCCTGAGCCGAAACGGACTCCCTTAGGCTATATTCTGCCTATAAATAAAATAAATAATAAAGATAAATAAATAATAATAAATAAAATAAAATAAAGATTCGTTCTTATATGAAATTTTCAGGATAATATTATTCCATTTAAATAAATATTATCTAATATTAAGCAATTATCATTTAATTAAATTTAAATAATGATTTTAACTAATTGTCACATTGACGTTATTTCATAAATAAACAATGCTTTAAATGGTAACTTCTACAGCTTAAGATATATTTTACGTACCTGTTGCTGCCGTCTGTTTACACAATGCCACTAATTTAGTACCCCGCGACATATTTCACCTGCTCCGGCGACGTTGGTAATTAATAAATTAATAATAATATGATTGAATCTGCATGAAATTCGAGCGCGAAAACTAGAATCTAAAAATAGATTCGCTGCAGTGTTGCCGCTATAGGGACGCAATAATATCCGGAAAAAGTCTTGTAATATACGGCAGAGTATATTCACTCAGCGCCCCTATCGGCGGTTTGGTTCAACTAAATTACACAGTTTCCTACAAGTTCCGACACTGTTGCGTCCACTGAAATTTGTTAGATCTTGTTGTATCTTTATAATCCCTATAGATGGCTGTATGATTTTCACGGGAGTTATTGTCCAATTTGAACAGAATCCGGACGTAATGATATTTTTAAAGTGGGGGCAGGGGGGAGAGGAAAACACGTCTTGACTTTATCGCGTCCGTTATACGGACGCGATAAGGTATTGGACGCAATAATGTTCCCAAAAACGAAATGTACGGACGCAAAAATGTTAGAAGGCTGAAAATACCGTTCTAGAACACCAAAAATTATTTACCATCGAGTTTATCGTTAGCAACGAGTAAACAGAGCTTACCATCTTGGAAACAGACGTGGTAAACAACCAAATAGAGTACAATCGCGCAAAAATAAACGGGCGTAAAGTGATCCGTGGGCCATAATGAGGCGTTTATGTCAAGAAAATTTGTGCATAATTATCAAATTATAATACACTCACCGGCACAAAAAACGGCTCATTATGATTTCTTTAATAAATGATCTTGAAATTACATATGTGCTTATTTTTCTTTATTATAGTTAAATTGGGATATTTTCAATGATCGGGAGTAGTCACCATGGCAACCGTATTGTTTTCTTTAAATAAATAATTAGAAAATTTGCGTTTTTCCACGTTGTGTTTTTGTCGGTTGATTTACTTGTTAAAAGATTTAATGTGACAATACGAGATACTAACTCAAAATGCTGTTCAAATTTTGGCAATTTTTCATAACATAAATTTTTTTCTGGAAAATTACTTTAATTTTTTTTTTATTAAAATTTTATTTGCTGTGTTTAATGTTTTATTTGTCGGATATTCTTTGACAAAGAATAACTTAAATAACACTTATCAATACAACATGATATCAAAAAAAAAATCTAAGACAATGAATTACTTAATTATATTAATAAAATTCAAAGTGAGTCGTTTTTTGTGCCGGTCAGTGTATAATCGTGCATAAAGATTTATTTACACTTTATGTGAATGTCAAGATAGTGACGGCTAAAATTTTTTGGCCGCCATAGTACTGCAAATCCAAGAATGAAATTATAATTTTTTTCTAACACTAATATCTTATACTGTTTCCATGGTGCATTTGAGCTCACACCTTATGTTTCCCATAAAATACGCTTGTCTCTATAAGACACGTCGTCAATAGCAACGTATCTTATAGAGTCATAAAATACGCTCACACATATTATTGAAGTAACATTTTATTCATCATTTTTACAGTAATTATCACAAAAGTGAAAAGTACAATTATTGAATTGGAATTGCCATATTAGCTTCGTGCTCTTGTTCCTAACATCTTCTTCTTTAACTTCTGCTGTTTCATCCAATGCAAGTGCCCGGCCATCGAAAATGGCAATCTTTACATTTTCTTCAAATGATTCTTGCCGTAGTGTGAATTAACTTTTAATGAAGTTCTACACGCTTACCCCATATCAAGAAAAGCCAAAATGACATCTTCCGTTACCTCCGTGATGCTTTTTTTTATTGTTCCGGCCTTGAAACGAAACATACACCTTTTCGTATGCACTTTTAGACTTCATTGGTAACAAATTGCCCCTTTTTTCTTATTTCTTCTGGAACGTTTTGGCACATTTCAACGCTGAAAATTGTTTTTTTCCAAATTTGTTGATATTATAACCATAGTACCCACGGCAACCTCCGCATTTTGTGTATTGTGACGCGCCTCGAATAATTTCTGAATTTATTAAAATTTCTGATAAGATGTTAGTGTTAGAAAAAATCTTGAAGACAACACGTGTTTTATAGTTTAAAAATCTCGATCTATTAAATCCTCGCTCCCTGCGGTCGCTCTGATTTAAACTACGATCTCGATTTTTAAATCGTCTATAAAACCCTTGTCTTAATAGCTATAATACTATTCTAGAAATAGGTTTACAACTAACGGAATTTAATAAAATTTTTGTTATTAAAGGTAGTTTTAAACTGTGACACTCTTTGACACTACACTTTGACAATTTCACTGAATTCATTAGATACATTTGTTTGTGAGGTTATGATTATTTAGTGACATTCCCCCCTAAAGTGGCGCCGTGGAGATCACAAGCACTAAAGCTTCGCAGGCAGATGTCTAGTGAAATATGTCAACGATCAAGACGGCGGTGGGTATAACAATGTAACTTTTTGACAAGGCTCCGTTTCTATATCAGAAAATTTTCGTCCTTAACCATGGGTGGATATACACTTTGATGACTAATTTATTCCAAATTCTAGATTAATTTGTTTAATGCTTTTTCGTAAAAATGTTATAGAGAAAAGTTTCATGAATTGGCGAGTTCTTTCTCCGGTTAAAATTAACACACGTATTTCAGATACACCCTGTATGTATTAGATATAACTTGAAATGACAGACAAAGTCTTTAACAGTAATTTAATTGTTATTGATATTTGACAAGTGTGTCTTATTACTATCGTATAGATTAAATTTCATAGTGGAGTTATTTCCACTAATACTGAAGTTTCCAGACCATGTTAAATCACTTGTATTTGCAATTGTATACTCTGTAGAAGTAGATGGCTTGAATTGGTTAAGTGGAAACCTTCTTTTTGATATTTTGATCTTATTACTAATTGAGTAGCTCTCTGCAATTTGTGTTGATTTCCATCCCCTTGCACGTTTCAACGTTAAAGTATCGCCACCAGCATCAACAACTATCGTTGCTTCAGTCCGTCTAAATGGGTGGTAGAAGGTGTTCACTCATCACCCGAGATCACATTGCGGCAGGTGGTTGGCCGAGATCGTGAGTGGACACTCCACCCAAACCTCCCCGTGGTGCTACCGGGTCTACGGTCGGTCGTATCAGACTTTATGGGCAAATCGGGCGGTTCAGAAGGAGCTTTATCTACTCCGCTCATCGGATGGTATCCCCGAAAGGTGAACAGGGGTGGGTGGCCCTCAGGTCACCCGCTTTTAAACTAGGGGAGCAGACAGCTCCCCGAAGTAGTGACCAGGCAACGTGCGCGGACTTGAGAAGGAATTGACGGGATTTTCGATAGCTCGTGGCAGGAGCCGAGAGTGGGCCTTCGGGCGAACTGTGCCGTCCCCGTAAGGTGGACGGGGTGCTTGTCTTTGGGCCACTAAGATTAGGGGAGCAGACAGCTCCCCGAAGTTGACGATCATGCTGGGTTGAGGACTTTGAGAGGTTTATGAGCGGATTACGTGAGGGTCTCCCGCGGGGGATCGATGCGCGGGATACACTGCAAGGGTCCCCTTCTCGGGGACCGATGCGCGGTGTAACATCTTTCTTGCCTTCGGGCAAGAAGGCAACGGGGGAGACTGCGGTCTTCTGCCCCCATGTGCGGTCCAGGGTAAATGGCAGACCACAATCTGTTTACCGATAAAGCGTTCCGGCAGACTACCCAATCCCACCCTCCCGTGGGTAACGGGCGTCGCGGTTCGCATTTAGGTATGTGTGGGACTAAGGGGGGAGGGAAGCCCATTGACCTAGCCGGTGCCCTCCCACGGGAACGGACTCTTAATGACAACGTGTAAACGCTAACCGGTAGGTAGCATCTTCAAGGACCTAAAACTTCAGGATATACAGGTCGGGCCAGTGCCCAAGATATTCATTCAGTCCGTCTAAATAAGTGACCGGTATACAATGCAGGTTCTTGTAATCCTAAATATTCAGCAATTTTTTTAGGTATTGTGCCAACAGTATGCTGACCTGCATTTAGGGCGACACATTTTTCATTCCGGTACATGAAGAACAACCCCAGTCCTTACTTTTTTGACAACAATATACTTGTCCAAGTACTCCACGTCATTTAAAGTGGGGGATTGCAGCTCATCGCACCGACAACAACCAAAACACCAAAAATGGTAATGACTTTGGCAAACAACTACTTCTCGTCAGGAGTTTCAAGTATAAATTTTTCCACTTGCTCCTTGGTCAGAACTTTAGCCTTCTTGGGAACATAGCGTTCATTTCGTCTTTTCAAAAACGCAACCACTTTATGAAAGAGGAGGGAGGGACTGTAATACCAAGGCGGTCTAAAGTTACAGGCCAGGACACTGGCTACGTTGCCACATTCTCTGGTAGTCCATTCCATGACCTACGATGTTCCTAAAATTTTGAAACCAATTCGACATTTAAAATAAATTTTGACAAGTCCTTGGTCAAATTCGTCAAACTGAATTAAAAGCGCCTTTTAAGTGTTGCGTACCAAATTGCAACTCAAATTATGCGTCTTCTTCTTCAAATTACGTAGGTACCTGTATTTAAGTTTCCATCAAATGAGGAAACAAAGCCAATTTGGAAAGAAATTTTAATAATCGAAAAGTGAAGAAATCGCAAAAGCAGCCATGCTTGTGCTAAATATTTTAGGGGAACAGATATACGAGTAAATGGGGACAAAATGAAGCGACTTCTACCAAACGCGGTGCAAATAACTTCTAATTACGAAGAAATTTCATTTTGGGAAGAAATGATCAAAATTAGTAATGACCACACAATCACTGCGGAAAATCTTTTGGCTTTAAAAAGGAACATTGAAATGAGACTGGGAAGCAAGTTACAAGAAATGGGGTGGGATTTAAACAATGGGGAGAACAAAATTGTTATATTTAAGTTGGAAATGCCCACCTCGCGTTAGTTTATAACCAAACAGTTTCAATAGCCCGGAACACAGCAGAACATCTGAAATATTATCAGTAATGAGCACCGTTATTTTTCTGTCCCTAAGGTGGATTTAAACTGTATATTACAATGCAATAATGCATTTTTGAACTGTCGCAAAATTAGATCACTCATATTTGACAAATGCAAATTCAATGACAGGTTTAGTGGATTTCGAATTTTTTCACCAAATGTTGGTGAAGCAATGTTGCCAGACTGTGGTAGGCCATTCCATAGCACACTGTCTTTGGTCAGTGTCATGGCCTGGTAAATGAAGATCGCCTTGGTAATACACGTTCGTATACTTATGTAACTATTGGGTGATTAAAAATGATTGTGGCCAAGTATGGCAACTATGTAGGAAAATGTATGTGGCAACTGTGTAGGTAGGGTAGAGTTGATATTTCTTTGACAGTTCATAGTCGCGCAATTTTGAAAACTGTCAAATCAATGTGTAATGATATCAAAAAAATCAAATGCACGCTTATGAAATGTCATACAAATGACAACTCTACCTCATTCACACAGTTGCCACATAAATTTTCGTACATAGTTGCCATACTTGGCCACAATCATTTTGAATCACCCAATATGTATATTGTCCAACTAAATTAACTGGGGAACATATGTCACTGTTGATTGGGTCGCTGGGCTTCCGGTGCTGGGTTGCGAGTGGACAGTTCCGTGCCCGCCCGGGGCAGCCTCCAGCCAGAGTCGGTGTCGGGGCTGAGTGAGCAACCGGCGTCTCTACTTCTCGCCCCCGGTGCTGGTGCTCCAGATAGCGAGGCCTGCGCGCCACAAAATGGCGTAGTTGTTTCGTTCGGGGAAATAAGGCGTTTCTACTTATAGTTTCGGTACTGGTGACTCCCTTAATCCGCTCAACGGCGATATGCTTTTCGAGTGTCCCCGGGTCGATCCGCAAGACGACGGTGACGCAAACCTTTTTCCGGATAAGTCATGGTTATCCTGGGTCACTAGTTCGCGTCGGGTCTACTGTTTATGTTCGATCTCTCGACGGTGTTCGAATGAGCGCTCCCGCTCCCCCCAATCCAACTCGTCATTAGCCCCTGCGACCGTTGTACGTTGGTTCTAATGCGGCGATGCATTAGACCTCGTAACACTAGCCATCGATTTGGAAAATTTTCATTCTGGTGTCTACAATATGGTGAAAATGGGGGGGGGGATCTTGTTGGAACCACAGAACTCTTCTTATATCTAAATCAATTTCTTCCAACAATGGACCTAATTGTGTTTTCTAAAAAATGTAAATATACACGCACCGCCAGAAAAAGCGGAACACTATTATTTGTCCGTATTTGTATCTGTAATAATTAGTAGCATTTGTTGTAAGAAAAGCAATAAAAATTAATATTTGTTGCTTTTTGAACGTGAGACATAAATGGTAGCAAAGAAAAAACGTCATTTGAAGTGAAAAAACATTTTTTTAGAAAAAAGAACCAAATCAATACATTTATTCAAAAATAAGTCAACAAAACAAGAACGAACAAAAAATTATCATTTTTCAGCAGCGGGTATTTCCTCCTCTAGCTCTGATCACCGCTTCCATCCTTCTCGGCATGCTTTCAAACAGATTTTGAACGTAGTCCTGAGGAATACGTTCCTATTCTTCCAAGAGCGCTATTCGTAGGTCATTCAGATTATCTGGTACAACGGGGCGACTCCTAATTTATCTTTCCAACTTGTCCCACACATGTTCAATTGAGTTTAAGTCTGGACTACATGCAGGCCAGTCCATTCGATAAATTCCAACCGTATCAAGATAAAGAGATACACAATGTACTATGTGCAGACGAGCATTATCGTGCATAAACACAAAGTCTTCGCCGATAAATGGTCCATAAGGCACAACAAGTGGTTCCAGAATTTCGCGGATATATCGGTGTGCATTGAGAAATCCATTTTCTACGAGCACTAGATCTGTGTGGGCTTCAAAAGAAATTCCACCCCAGAGCATGATAGACCCGCCATGGAAAGGCTCTCTTGTGGAGAATATACATGAAGCAAAACGTTTTCCTGGCCTTCACCATACCCTCTCACGCCCATCTGGAGATCGTACACAAAATCTCGACTCATCTGAGAAAAGAACGCGATGCCAATGATTAACGGTCCAGTCTTGGTACTGCCGTGCAAATTCTAAACGGAGTCTACGATGGTTTTGGGCCTTTTGCTGGTCTATAGGATCCCAAATTACCTTCCGCAAGACGACGTCTAACTGTTCTTTCACTTACGTGTACTTGCCGTACCTCCTGCAGCCGATTTCGAATCATAACAGCCGTCATTTGACGATCTCTCAAAATATTGGACACTAAAAATCTATCGTCGCGGTGTGTGCTTGCTTTTTTTTTCGACCAAATCCAGGTCTTCTGGTGTACTGACCAGTCTCGTGAAACCTTCTAACAGCTCTGTGAACAGTAGTAACAGGAGCCCCAATAGCATTAGCTGCATAACGAATGCTACGACCATCTTCAATCAAAGCTAATGCTCAGGCAATATCTACACTAACTAGAGGCATTCTTTTACGTTCTGTACTTAAATTAAACGTTAACAACAATAAAAAATGACAATAGTTATAAAATCTACCCAGGATTCTTGATTATAAAAATTGTAAATTTAAGAAAGGGAACATTTTTTGTGCAGAAAATTTCTTTTTATGCGAAATTTCTAATAAAATAGCCTATGCTAATGTTCAAGGTTATGTTTGCTATCATCGCATCCTGTCCAAAATACATCAAAATAGGTATTATGAGAATAAACTTGTTGTTTAATTAGTGTTCCGCTTTTTTTGCCGGTGAGTGTATTTCTCCTTTTAAATTCCCATCAAAGAAATAAGGACCGATGATGGGGTTATTTATTATTCCACACCAAATATTAACAGAAAATACAGGGTGATTCATCTTTTACCGCCGGTGGCAAAATGACCCTTAACCCTTCAACGGCGGAATTAAATTTTTTCCTTAAATGCAAAAAAAAAAATTATTATTAATTTGTGTACTATTAACTTTTACAAACATAAATATTACAAAAAACAATTTTCAATTACAAAAAAAACTGTGTTACCATATGGTAACGCTAGCAAAAAGCGAAGTACAAAATTGCATTTTACTTGTGATATGTATATACAATTGCACTCTGACATAATACCACGTTGCACTTGCTGCACATTTTGCGGATACAAGAAATCCATCCTTCCCCTCCACAACGTTATCTTTTTTGCCTTCTGTTTTCACCAGCAGATAGTCTCGTCCGGCGTACCTTATGTCATCCGAAACTCTGTTGAGAGTGACACTTGATTTGGACGTTGAAGGCCGTCCAGCAGATTTTGGTTGAGTCTTGTTTCTCGCTAGATAAGTCTCGTCCAAATTCCAGCTGACTAAGTTTTGGTTTGACTTTACGAGCAATAAGCCAGGCTTTTACAACAGCAACGTCGATCAGCCATGTAAAGATTGCCCACCATCATTTCTTTCGTCTAACACAAATTGGGTACTTAGACACGTTCTGATCAAGCAGATCAGTGCTTCCCATGCAGCGATTATATTCGGAAATCATAGAAGATCTTTGAACTTGAACCACTTTTTTATCAGTCTTGGGAGTAACGTTGAACATTTGCAATTGCTGCAATTCCATGGCATGTTGATGCTGCACTGACGATGTTGTTATCCATCCATGAGGCCATCCTCTTTGCTGATATGTGAATCAAATTACCCTCTTACTTTGCGTTTCATATATTTCTTGTGAGGTAATGGACAGTTTTTGGGAATGTGGTTCTCCCTTATAGTACCAGTGGCACCATATCCTCCTTCTTTGAGGTGATATTGAATCCCGTAAATAAAATGAGAACATTTTTAGAAGATGGAATAAGATCTCGTGTCATTCACGTTGTTCCGTCAGTTCCTGGCCTCGAAAAATCAAAGTTCTGAATAATAGCAGCCCCGTCTTCATTCTTCTTCATCCTCTTCAGAATTATCATCCATATGATGCATATTAGCTGTTCATATTTCAGCACTCGCCTGAAGTTGCGGTCCGCTGAGATTATCTAGCAAACTAGGACCATCCTTATCAGCAGAGTCGTCATCCGTTAGTACATTTGAATCAGGCGGCTCAATAAAAATTTGCTCTGTGTCACTGTAAGCAATTTCTAAAGTCTATGCAATGTGATACCTCTTCTAAAAATAAATAAGCCACCGATATAAAAGACACCCTATTTTTGTAATTTTGTGTCATGCAAACCGCTAACGTTACCATATGGTAACACCAACAAAAATGTTACATCCCCCACTTGACAAATTATTCTTTCACAATTGGTCATGCACATATTGATATAGCTAATATTTGAGATGGCAATAGGTAACATGCAATTTACAAAAAGACAAAAAAACATTACGAAAATGTAGTCACTTTAGATGAAGGTCCATTATTTACGACCACAAAATGTAGTCTGTTTTGCGAGTAGATATCAATAACCCTAATTATCAAAAACCCACCAATCTTTTTATAACTACTAACAAATCACAGTTTTAGCTTGTAATTAACATAACCTAACAGAAAATTTGGCGTAAAATATGGTAGATGACGCAGTTTTGGACAGTGATTGCAGGCGTTACCATATGGTAACACCAGCCGCTGAAGGGTTAAGGATTGAGAAAAATTTACTTTCAGCTGGTATAATTTATTTCAAAAAAAGTTTTTTTTATGAGCAGATATTTATAAAAAACTGTTTAAAAAAAAATTGTCATGTTTAAATTTTTGCATCAGAATGTGGCTAATGGCGTATAAAATCAATATCTGCAATCCGTTTCGAAAAATGTTTGATATTTTTTGAATTAAATCGATTTTAATGGAAAAATTGCTTTTATTGGTACTCGTTAGTGTTGTAAATTTTCTTTAACAATGACTACCCTGTAAAACTGACCGGCTTAGGTGAATTTGTTCGATTTTACGAATAGAGTTGTAAAGGACCCACTGCGGTGGCAATAAAGGTCCCCAATAGATCTTATTGTTAAGATATTGGGACATTATGTCGTAAATCAAGAAGCAAATACAAATTTGAATATCAAAATGCATTTATTTCAATAATACCACATGCTAAAATTAATTTAACATGGTAAAATTGTGTGAAAATACCTGAGTGTGCATATGCCACAAGGTCGAATAAATTAAACAACTAATAATTGAGAAAATGCCAGAATTTGACCTAATTAACTTACAAATTTCATTTTTCGATATTATGTACCTTATGAATAATAAATTGGGTCTGCAAAATATGAAAACGAAATTATAATTTTTAAGGTCAATTTTGCCACCGGCGGTAAAAGCCTGTATATTCTGAAAATGAGTTGCGCGAATCCATCGCGGATTTACTTATAAATAATAATGGCAATTATGTCGATTTACGGCTCCCTTATTGCTGAATCTCGCCTCATCCGAAAATAAAATTTTATCTAAGAAATTATTGTCTTCGTGGATATTTTCTTCGATAAATGGGCAAAATTCAACTCTTTTTGGGAAATCGGTTGGTTTCAGGTATTGAACCAACGTGCAATGGTACAGGTTAAACTTATTAGCCCGAATAATGCGGCCGTGGCATTGTAGTTAATTTTAATGTTGAGTGTTTGGCAATAGTTAACAAAACGTTTACTGGTAAAGCAGCTTCCTCTATCACAAACAATTCGCGGCGCTACTCCAAACATGTTATCTCGTCTAGGCACCCCAACACTAGCCCTACTGACGTATTTCGTACTCTTTTAAGGAAACCAAATTTCGTAAACCCGTCTATAGCCAGATTCAAATGCGTATTCTTTCTGGCGCTCATGACGAATTGTCCCAAATATGTTTTATATCCATGGATATATCAAATTTTCGAATAGGGTGAAGAAAACCTGGCTGCTTCCCCGTGGGCGCTTTGTTATACAGCGTGATCAACAATGACCGAGTCTGTTGGTAATGAAACAATTGAAAAATATTGGTGTTTTTTTGTTTCGTAATTGGCACGGACCGGATGTTTTAACTTGACACGACATTAAAAAAATTTTGGTTATGTCGGTTATGTGACAAGGAAGACAGCTAGCTCTCGGTGGCAGCCAGGATACAATAAATGTTGAAAATGTAAAGTGTAAAAACCATTTTTTGCATTTCGTAATGAAAGTGGCACTTTTTTACACGCAAAATCGTAGTGAAAGTAGCACTTTTTTACACGAAAAATCGTAGTGAAAGTAGGACTTTTTTGCATCATTTTATTCCATCTTCTTGGAGGTGATTGTCAAAGCATACGTATTTTTTTTTTTGTAATTTTTCATAAATCCTTTTAGACCAAATTTCTCAACTTTTTCGATATGCAAAAAAATTGTGTGTACAACACGTTATGAAAGTCTCTTTTTTTCACTTATTTGCTTGATTAACTCGAGCTACGCCCTCGTTAGTCAATCTGCAAATTCGTGAAAAAAATTATGACTTTCACAACTAGTTGTACAAATAACTATTTAATAAAGCAACTATCACAAACATGAACCTTTGATGGTAAATGTCAAATTTGCCTGTCAACACTGTCAAAGGTGACAACCGGAAATGCGTTTAGATTACAGTGGTACCAAAATCATTCAAATTTTCATTGTTACCAACAGATTCAGTCATTCTTGAGTAATGAATGAAAAATACGGAAATTTTCGCAAGCTATCGTTCGCTTTTGGATGGCCGCTAAAGACTATACATGCTAAACACCAGGAGACATAACGTTTAACGTATTTTTTGCAATCTTGAATTAAAATAGTGTCATTATAGTTGTCATTTTTAATTTCGAAACAGCTTTCTTTTTTTCACCCCACACAAAAAACAGTATCGAAAAGTCTTTTCGACATCGTACGAGTATGTCGAAAAGACTTTTCGACATTGTTTCTCGTAATAGTAGTTTATTTGACGAGTTTGTGTGTAAATTGGGCCTTTTTTGGCACTCGTGGGCAAAGGCCCAATTTACACACGAACGAGTTGAATACAACGTTTAAAACCTTTAAAATTAGCTTGACGTTTCGTTTTGACAAGTTGTGACATTTATCAAAATCCGTTCACAAGGACAAGGGAACAATTTTATTTTCAGAAAACGGTTCAATTTATCCAAAAACGGTATAAAGGTTTTCGACCACATTTTCTCTAATAAACTCACCCTGAAATTTTTGGGTGACCATTCCCTAACACCCTGTATAATAAAAATTGTCAAGAAATGAATTTCAAATTATTGTGGGTTCGATTTGTGTTATTTTAATTCAAAATTGCAAAAAATAGCGTATAATATACGTAGTAAAATGAGTGTTTTTTTCACACGTCGTATTGACTAGTGAAAAAACACATTCATTTTACTACTTATATTATAATATACCGTGCGATCAAATAAAAAAAAAATCAGAGTAGGCGAAAATGGTGGTTTGAACCAATCAAAGCATCAGAATAGCACAATCCAGGTAACACGATATTTTTTTTTTAATTGATCCCATGTTACTATGTATGTATTTTCATTCCTGGGAACAAATATTTTCCTTTGATTACTTCCAGCGTTTTCTCGGCACCAAAATGTCGGACGTTATCGTGATGGTGAAAGACAATTTGACCGTGCAGTTTTGGGCAGAACCCACCTTTCACCTGTGGGTGTCACTCTAAAAATTCGGTTCTGTTTTAGCACATACTCGAAATGTATGCGCTTGTCCTCCTTATCTTCTGGTTGTCGTGATAAGACAGCATATATGTGTTTCCACAACTCGTCCTTTAGTAGGGCGGTCAAAACAAAGTCGTCTTCGTTAATGCTCATGTGATGTATGTAAAATTCATCTTCGTGATCGTCTATTTCTGCTTGTAAACTATTCCTACTCAAAGCATCCACGTGAGGCATCTTTTGACCGGCTCTGTACTCAACATTAAATTCGTACTCTTGTGTCAGCAACCACCATCGTCCCACTATCGGAATGAGGTCTCTCTTGGTCATCGTGATGCGTATAGCGTTACAGTCAGTCACCACCGTAAAATGGATTCCTAACTGGTAACGGAATCGTCTCATAGAGTCGACCACAGCTAGGATCTCCAGCTCATATGAAGAATAACAAATTGGCCTTAGCGTCTGGTCTTGTTGACTTTGTAACAAAATTCCACCTATACCATGTTTAGATGCATCGGTGTGCGGCTCCGTATGTCCATCTCGATTATACAAAGCTAACACCGGGCGTCCCAATATCGTTGTTTCAGGAATCGAAAACCTTCTTCTTCTTTTTCCCAGATAAATGGTATGTTGACCTTTGTGAGTTTCGTAAGTAGTTTGACTTTTGTGGCGAAATTCTGTATGAATCTCTGGAAATAGGAGGTTAACCTATGAACTGTTTTATTTCGTGCATTGGTTGGCCTTGGGTATTCGCTCACTGCTTTGGTCTTCGCTCGTCCAGGTTGTATGCCTCCCATACTCAATTCGTGACTTATCGTGGAAAAATTGACATTTACACAAACGAAATGTCATTCCGGCATCTCTGAATAGAGTGAACACTCGTCGTAACAACTCGATGCCCTCTTCTAAAGTGGTTGATGGTATCCGGATATCGTCAAAATAAGCCACAGTTGCATTAAATCGAGGTTGACCCAATAAGGAACTAACAGCTCAGTATGGAATTAACAGCTCTTTGGAACACAGCAGGGACGTTGACTAAACCAAATGGCATACGTAAGGATTCAGGTGTGAGAAATGAAAAGGATTGAGTCTTCCGCCATTTGTATTTGATGATATCCAGCTGCTAGATCCAATAATAATCGTCTTGCGTAATCTGAAACACTTGTAAAAGTTCTAGATATAGCGAGCGATGTCGTCACCGTCACTGTTCCAATCCAATAAGAAACAATATTGGACAAGAGTGCGACCCACTTGGTGTTTTTAATAGCCCCGTCGCGACTATGGCTTAAAAAAAGGTACCTACTCGTACTTGGTGACAGCTAGGAAATCATGCACACATCACAAACACCGTTTTGTTGTTACAATTCCAAAATTCGCGACTTCACGGTCGGGCAGGCTTGTGTTATCTCACAGCTGCTCTAAATGCAATCCCTTCTCAATACATATAACAGTCTTTAATTAGAGGAAGATTACAATTATTGTACGACAGAACAATGATTACCACGTCTCGTTCCAACGCCTCAAGTCGTACTGCCTACCCTGTTTCCTCTTGCGTTGGTGGGACTGGTCCTCGCCAAATAGGGCACTGTTCTATTGTCAAAATCATTTCCTTCATCACACCGTCCTCAAAGTCTTTGGAAAACTTATCGTACAGTGCCTTGAACCTTTCAACACACTGTACGATTTCCTTCATACAGGGTAGTCCAACACTTACCATTTTTGCGATTACGCGGTTTCTAATTATCGAAAACATTTTATGCTTTGCTAGGAAGCGACACACATATGGAGTTATAAGCCTGTCCCATTATTTTATTTACTATCAATTGGGTTCCGCGTCAGGAGGCGATAAAGTGAAATTAATGAAAATTCGATTTTTTTTTAATCTAAATAGGTTCAAACTAATACAGAAAAGAGAAATCTGAAAATAAAAAAAATTAAAACGCATCACATTGCCGATTATTTGCAATTAATGAAGGTGCCGAGCAACTGACGGGAATTTATGACGTAGTTACACTAACTGCCTAATCACAAACCAAACCGGAAGTAAGGTTTACAACACCCCATCGCCAAACTGCAGGTACGGTCAGTGGACAAATAAAACTGGGACACTTAAAATTTAATCTGTGTAAATCAAACCATTGAATTGTCAATATATTTGTCAGTGTCTATATAATATGTCACACCAAAGTTAACCTATTTGTGATAGATAAAGCCGTAATTAAACGATGCAAATTTGGAAATTTTGACTTATGTAATTGTCATTTTTGTCCCAGTTTTATTTGTCCATCGACTGTACTTATCCTGTCAGGGCCGAACTCGACTATTTTACGCCTAGCAATTTCGGCAAACATTCTGAAGAAATTTTCAAATACACTCACCGGCAGAAAAAGCGGAACACCGTTATTATTTAAAAATCTATCATCGCGGTATGTGGTTGCTCTTTTTCAATCAGTCTCATGAAACCTTCTAACAGCTCTGTGACGACTAGCAAGAGGAGCCTCAATAGCATTAGCTGCATAAGGGAAACAACAACAGTCTTCAACCAAAGCTACTGCTCTGGCAATATTTACACCAGCTAGAGGCATTTTTTTACGTTCTGCACTTAAATTCGAAGTTAACAACAATCAAAAATTACAAAAATTATAAAAATCTAACCAGGTTGCTTGATTATTATAAAAATGGTAAATTTAAGAAAAGAAGGTTTTTAAGCAAAAAATTTGTTTTTATGCGAAATTGCTAATAAAATAGCCTATGCTAATGCTCAAGGTTATGTTTGCTATCATCGCCTCCTGGTCAAAATACATCAAAATAGGTATTATGGGAATAATTTGTTGTTGACTAATTAGTGTTCCGTTTTTTTGCCGGTGAGTGTAAATTACGCAATGAAGTTGAAATTATTCAATATTCAGTTTTCTAAAATATCCATTTTTCATTTAAAGAAAAATCCTTTACGGATGAAAAGTTGCTGCGAATCGTTTCCATAATACGCTGGAATTTCACCAGTACTGACATGAAAAATGGTTTCGGGGAAGTCGACAGCCCTGCGTCAAAAAGATTTATTGGGGCCATCACATTACGAGCTGTCCTATTCAGCTCTACCGTAAACGGTCTTGAATTCCAGCTTTCTTTAACTTGATATTTGATCGCAATTTTCACTATTACCTAATTATAATTCAAAGTCGGAAGTGGATCAATCAAAAAGGTGAGGAGTTCTGTAACTAGTATAGAAAAAAAAATTCAATATTTGGACCAATTTGATATTAAATCGCTATAAAGTTAGCTCCATCAGAAAAATTTAATTGAAAAAAATCGATCATGCTCAATCATAGAATATTAATTGTAGATTGTGCCTACCGAGTTTCAGAATTTTTGGACAATTATTAAATGTGTAATCGCAAAAATGGTAAGTGTTGGACCACCCTGTATATACACGTAACCCGAGACGTAACCGTTTCTTTGGAAAAATATTAAAATTCCGTAACTTTCATGGTACAGTCGCGGAATCAAAATTTCGGGCAGCATTTTTCTGTCATTTCAACAAAATCTCTGTAAACCATATTTTATTGTCATCATGAATGACTGACATTCAAAAATTAAACTTTTCTGTGTTGGTCACGAAATCAGTTTTTGAATTTTGAGTTTTGAGTTAACTGCACCGAGTGTAATTAATTAAATCATCGCTTTCACCTGCTGCCTACTCGTTATTATGCCACTAGTCAGTATTTTTAAATGTAAATAAATCAAAATGACAACAACATGACTAGAGTAAAACATGAGGTTATATTAACGTAAAGGTTGTTTTGGAGTTTACAGCATGAAAATGACAATATTGCCCGAAATTTTAATTCCGCAACTGTACATAACATAATAATTCATATGTAAACGAATACGAACTTATGTTATGTTAACGGATCTATAAATGAATAGATTTGATTCAATAGGATTCAATTTTGATATGTTATGCCATACGTACATGTTATGGAACTATAAATCGGGCTTTATAGATAATTTTTTTGCCAAGCATGTTAAAACTGACGACGTTGTCATATCATACAATCTCATAGGAGGTATCCTTGTTCTGTCTGATATTTAATTTGACGTCTGTCATCATATTTTCATCAAAAGATTCAGAAAATGAGTGAGCGTCCAAAACTACGCACTACAAAACGCCAACTAGAAGCTCTTGTTACCCTCTTGGAGAACAATAAGGATTTGGCGGAAAACAGAAAGCTGTCACAAAATGAAGCTGGGATAGTACCGTGAGATCGAAAAGAAAAATTAGAGTTGGCTGGAACCAAGAATTTCAGTTGGCAATTCGTTAAAATTTCAATTATTAGATGTCAGTCTTAAAAGTTAGGTTAGTGATTTTGAGAACGTCGAAATCTTGATTTTCATAAAGGGGTGCATTATGTGTGACCTGTCGGTTGTAAAAGAATCATGAGGAGCTCCAATCGTATTTACGAACTAGAGTAAATGTTCGAAATGTCTGTCTTCAGCTTCCAAACATGATGTTACCCTCTTCGCTTCATGTTTTCAAATGACCTTCGCAAAGTCGGGACCGGGGACATCAATTAAATTGCAGTTATCAGTAAATATTTGCATCAATTCGGGAATTGTGCCAAGCCTGTTTTTGAACACGTTGTTTTTCAGGTACCTATGGAAAAACAAAATAATCAAGGCAAGTTGTTGATAAGTGAATGACAGTCACTATTGTAATTAATGACATCTAATGACATTTGAATTAAATTTTTACGTGCTGCCAACTGAAGTATACATATTAATCATGGCCATCTCGATTTTTTTTATTTTCGATCGCACGGTAGAAAGCAAATGGATAAGCTTAAAAGTAATATTAACTTGAAAGTCCAAAGCTCTCAGTAAAGTCCAAAGCTCTCAGTAAAAGAGTGGAAACAGGTATTTTAGTACTTATTCGTCTTGAAGAATTATACAGGCAAAATAGTATCAACAAAAATATGCTTTTAATGTGTTTGCGGATCTAAAAACAAATACCAGGAGAAGGACTCGTCAAAAAAAAATGACGTTAGTGGTACTGGTGGTGGATCAGCCAAGGTAAAACCTCTGACTCATATCGAAGAACGAATTTTAAACATACTTAGTACTGTTGTAATTGACGGTGCACCAAACGTTCCTGAACCTGGACTTAATATAAACGGAGATAGAGCAAATCTTGTGGGAGACATAGAATAAGAAATATGTGATGATAATGAAGGTATTCAAAGATGAACCCTAAATTTTATTATTAAATTATATAAGTAACAGAACCAGAACCAATAACAATGGATGTACCAGAGGTACAGAGGCAAAGAAAACGAAAATTGCTTCAAGTGTCAAGTTTTAATCCAGTCGATCTGATAAAAAGCCAAGAAGCATTGGCTTCATCTATGCAAAGTTTAGCTGAAGTCATCAGTGACTGGGCTGAAGCTATAAGATATGCTGCCGACAAATTTTAATTAACTCATTTTTCTTCGTGTAACTGTTAATGTTTATTTGTTTTTTCTTCTTTTCAATTAAAATATGTATCTGCAAACGCATCTCTTTTCCTTTATCCTTGAATGAAAAAATTATTCTGAGCATCATCATAATGATTTTCCAAGTTATAAATTCCACCATTTTCTTGTTCATTTATGTCAGGATCTCGAAAATGTTGACACATGTTGTGAAGCACTCCGCAACTGTAAATTATTTTGGCTGCTTTTATGGGATTGTAATGTAAAGTTCTGTCTTTCAGAAGACATCTAAATCTTCCTTTTAGTCGACCATTTTACACTTCGATACAATTCCTGCCTTCACGAAGTCGTAAGTTGTATCTTCCTTGTGGTACATTAAGGTCTATATTTCCAGGATATTGAATCAACAACCACGGGCTTGTAGGGTAGCCTTAATCTCCAATAATATGCCAATTTATATTTTCATTCAGATAAAGACTTTTTAAATATCTACTAATGTTGGACATCATCCAAATTGCAGTGTTGCCAGTGTTGCGCGTGAATCAAAGGCGAATAATTATTCTATGATTTATTGAGACACACACTAGATGTTTGCCGATCTCTCGCATACATAAATGACTTACACTTTACACTTGATCTACTGTCAAGCTCTGAATTATAAGTGTACAAAAATGACTTACGCTTGCTCTAATGTCAAGCTCTGAATTGCAAGTGAAACTTATTCTAAAACTACCACTATTATATAACTACGAGCGCGGGTGGTAGGGTGGCAGATGGCCGACGCCTCAAGCCAAGTTCAGGTAAACTGAACAGCCAGGAAAACGGGCATTCATGTGCATAATATTTAAATGTAAGTAGTAATGCTTTATTTTTGCCTTACGGGCTTTCAGATTCCTTACAATTAAAAAAAATATATATTTTTTGTTCGACACTGTCAGAATTTGATAATTTTCTCCTGTGTGAACGGATTTTGATAAATGTCACAATTTGTCAAAAAGAAACGTTAAGCTAATTTTAAAGATTTTAAGCCATTTGTAGCCTTTAAGGGGCTCGTCGAACAAAAAAACGTATTCAACTCGTTCATGTGTAAATTGGGCCTTTTTTGGCAATCGTGGGCCTTTAAAACGCTCGTTTGAGCCCACGGGTGCCAAAAAAGGCCCAATTTACGCACGAACTCATTAAATAAACTACTATTACATAAACATAACTGAACAAAAAAATCAAAAATTCCCCAAGATAACATTTTCAATTCCTATTCCCACCCCTCTCTTTCTCTATCCTTTCTCTACTCTTCCACACCTCTTTCATCCTTCCTATCTCCCTTCCGTCTTCGCTCAATATTTCTCGCCGCTCCTTTCCCTCCGTCTCTCTCATTTCGTCGCATCCGCTCCACATGTGCTCTATCGTGTCACTCTCCTCGCGGCACATCCTGCACCTTCTCTCCTCTCCTTCCGTACAATACCTGTTCTCTCTCTCTTCATTGCCGCATCTGAATCTCGCCATCATTTTCCTCCCTTTCGCGCTCTCTCTCCCCAGGCACACCGGAACATCCTCTGTCATGCATCTCTCATACTCCCTGTTGTACCTCGAGTCGCTGATTCTTTCCCTTCCCTTTTGCTTGTCCGTATCTCTGTCCCTCTCGCTCAGCTCCGCACACATCCATTTTCCTTCCGCTCTCAATCTTTCCACTTTCTCACTAGCATACCCATTCCTCCTGCAGTACTTCTTTCTCTCCTTCTCATCGCGTTCTTTTTCTTTTCTCTATACCACTCAGTCAGTATCCTGCCCATTCTGTCCTCGAACTTTGCCGCTCTCTTTCCCGCTTTCACTCTGAGCTTGCTCCTCTTGCACTCTTCCCTCACTGCACCCTGGTGTTTCTCTGTCCACTCCTAGCACCCATCACAAATATTTCTCTTGCACTCTCTCCACCTCCTCCTATTCATTCTATCCCAGATCTCTGCTCCGTACATCAGCACGCTCTCTACCATGGTCTCGAACATCATGAGTCTTCTCCCGAACTCACCTTCCCACTTTGTCTCTCCTATTCCCCAAACGCATCCAACTACCTTGTTCGCCTTCCTCACTACCTCTCTCACTTGCGCCTTGTCCGTGGCTCTCTCGTTGAAGGTGTAACCCAGGTACTTGAACTCGCTCACTCTTTCTATCTTGCTTTCTTCCCACTTCCACTCGCTCTCCTCATTCTTCCTCTTTCTCTTGTTGAACACCATCATTTTCGTCTTCTCAACGTTCACTTCCAGCTTTTTCTTCCTCACATACTTTCCCAGGTTCCTCATCATTTCTTTCATCTCTCTCTCACTCTTTGCCACAATCACCATGTCGTCCGCAAACGCCACACCTCCCTCTCTGTTCTTATTTCTTTTATCTCTTTCTCCTCCCTTTCCCTCTTCTGCTTCTTCTTCTCTCTACGTCTCTCTCTGTATCTTCTTTTCACTTCTAGGAATCTGCTTCTGTCGATCTTGTTCCTCCTCCATTCTCTCAACCACGACCTTCTAAATAGTCGAGACGCTTGACTCTCTCCGGCCTGTTCATTTGCCAGTTTTCGGCGTTCGCCGTTTGGCGCCACTTTGCAGGGGCCGAAATTGGCGCGGTAAACGAATCATCCAGAAGGCCGTGCGTAAAACAATTGATATTATCGAAAGTCACATTTCGTGAATGTCAAAATGCCGAAAAGACGACACGTAAAATGCTGTTTAGAGACATGTAAAGACTATAACAAGACAAAAACATTCCATGAATTGCCCTCAAACAATATTCTACGGAATCGTTGGTTTGAAAGTCTAAATATTTGCCAAGGTAGGGATTTCAAAAATCTTTTAATCATCAATAGACTTGCACAAAAATATAATTCAATTTAATAGATACGAAATTACCCGATAGAGCTAAAATCTGTAATTTACATTTTGAAGACAGTTGTTACAAAAAGACAGCTTCGGGCCGAAAAATATTAAAATGTAACACGGTGCCTACGTTACATACAGTCAATTTTGAAAATGTATTTTAAAAATATTCTTCACTAACATAATTTTGTAGGCAAGCCCTTCCAATGTACCGATCCCGACTGAAACATTCCCTACCTCCGCAAACACTCCTTTGCCTAAATCTTTTCCTTCGTCTACTTCCAATGTTGTGGGTATTAACAAGTACTGAAATCCCTGAAATAACTAAATTCTGTTTGAAATTCTAGATACGTGATCAAGGGATTCAGGTCAATTTAATTGCCACAAATGTAGTAGAAGGATATAAAAAAGAAATACTGGCATTGAAAATGCAAGTTAAAAGGCTAAGTGAACAAAATGAAGTAAAAGAAAAAAGAAATACAGCAACTGAAAAAAAATGCACGACTCTCATTTCGAAGCAATCCAAAAAAATTAAAAAGATGCAACTGAGAATAATAGTTTGTTTGCCACAGTTTTACTTGACCAAATTTTAAGCTATGGCAAAGCGAAGCCAAGATTTTCGGAAGTTACAATTCGCAACTGTATTGTCTGGAGAATATCTTCTCCAAAGGGCTATGAATTTTGTCGTGCCCATTTGCTTAAATTGCCATCCAGACTAACGCTACACCGCTACAGTGGAATAGGTAAAAATGTAACAAGTCTTATTAAATGGAGACTTGAGGCGGAAGCGAAATCACTACAGCCTATAGAACGAGTGTGCAGTCTGGTAATTGACGACATGGCAATTAAAGAAAAATTGCAATACAACAGAGCCCAAGATCGACTACATGGTTTAGAAACGACGACTAAAAAGACAATTGGCAAGAGGCCAGTATTAGCCAACCAAATGCTTTGCTATGTAATTATCAACGAAATTTACAATATCAGCTGCATACTTTTTTCACAGAACATTAAAGACACCGGATTTTTATCAATTAACTTTAGACGTTCTAAAATCACTTCATGATTGCGGATTCCATGTCATTAGAATTGTTACGGATAATCATAAGTCCAATGTGGGACTCTTCAAGGCATTTACAAATAGTGAACTTTATACTCGCATTGAACACCCAGTAACACCCAATATCCCACTGTTCTTTAGTTTTGATTATTGTCATGCAATTAAAAATGCAAGAAATATATTTCTCAGTCATGACATGCAAGCTGCTGAAGGTGTTATTTCATCTGCTCACTTGAAAGATCTCTATCGATTACAGAGAAATCTTATTATAAATCCTGTTTGATTCTTGACTAAAAAACATTTAAATCCCAGCAATTTCGAAAAATTGAATGTTAGACGAGCAGTGCAATTATTCTCATCTCCTGTAACCGCTGCTTTAGAATATTTAAGAAAGTATTCAACTTCCCAAGATGACCTCTCCACATCAAAAGCCACCATTACTTACATGGAAATGATGTACATATATGTTTTTTCAGTTGCATGATGTAAGTGATAAAACAAAACACATTACTCTACTTGATAAAAAATGTGCACCATACATCAAAATAAAATGATGAAAGACTGGTCTGGTTAAAAGATATATTTCCAACATACAGTGTGGAAATTACTTATGGAATAAATTCAGTAATTTCAAAACTAATGACATTTGTCGATAACGCTGAAACAGGTCAATTTTTATTTATGATGATGCTTATTTTAAGTAGCTTCACTTGTTCATGACGTATCCATTTATGAGCTACGACGTCACACTCATTTTTTTTAAATGACTACTCCCACTTTTTTCTTCTTTTTCTGATAGACCTTTATACTAGCTAAACGATGAATGAAAAAAATTGGTGCTTTACATAACAATTTTTTTGAGAAAATGAGAAATTTTACTTCACAAAATTCAATTTAATTTTTAATGTAAACATTCTTTTGTATGGGTTTGATGTATTTGATTTTAAAGCCGCTTGAAACGTTCTCATGGTAGGGTTTCTGTAGTAACCACCTTTTTGACACAGAACTGAAAATAGATTTTCAAGAAGATCTTGATTAAGGCGGCCAGTTAACAAAAATTAGTAGTTGTGTTTATTTTCCTCAAAAAATTGCCTAATTGTGTTAATCGAAAGCACAATCCCATCAAAACAAGGCGATCGGGAAAGCTTTCCCTTTTTGTCTATTTTCTGGACATTTTTAAATAGTGCAAGCTCTCAAGCTGTCAGTTCCTCTTCGTGAGAATCTGAAAGTGCACGGTTGCACGGTTTTTTGAATATAAATATTACTATTTAAAACGTCAAATAATCTGTCTACTTTTTCTATAAACGTTGCTGTAGGTGAAGCCTCCTCCAATGATATTTGAAACTAGGACAGCTAGTCGGACACTCATTTTTTGAAAAGCATTGGAATTGAATGCTTTTCACTTTTTTTAAGCAAAGCTCTTCCTGTTTTACTTACATGATCAATCTCATAAGTTTTTCTTATTACGTCAAATGATATCTTTTTAGAGTTATACAAAAGATCTGCCGATACTACTCTTCAACAAATGTGGAACATAGAAAAGGCCGACATATTTTCTCCCTTTATAATTAAATAGATATTTATGCAAACCTCCTGAGACCCGAGCTTGAGACAGCAATTAATCAGAATTTCTTTTTTTGGGTATTTGGTAGTTAAGGCAACTTAAAGCTGACTTTAATTTTAAAAATGGGGATTTTTGGCTTTTTTTGAGAAAAAAAGAGTGTGGGCTTAAGACCGCACGACAGAAGTGAAAACTTGTATGATGCTCGTTACTGATTTTAAGTAATATGTACCTATTCTATAAAAAATATATCATTATGGATGACTTGGAGGAATAAGGAGCAAGGCATAAATAATTAATATTATTTAAATCCAATGAGAAACTGCAAATACGTCCGCTTTTAGAGGTACACTCTAGCAAATTTTGTGAGGTTAGCTTTGGATGTTTAAGTTTTAACAACACAACACAAGTTTTCATAGCAATACCAATATCCTGTATTTTGATAATTTGTCCATTGCTTACTACCGTCTTTGTTGACCCGTCTCCAGGCACTTAGAGATTTACCTACTCCGAACCTCATCGTATCACATTTCATGCCAACGTGCAACTCAGATAATAAACAGGCAATGTAGGCCTCGAATTATCATCTTCGTTGTTCACACGTCTCCTTGGCCTTCCAGAGATTTACCTGCTCTGACCCTTCCAGAGATTTACCTACTCTGTTCCTTTCAGAGATTTACCTACTCTGTTCTTTGATTGTATGCCTACGTCTAACTCGTACAATAACCAGGCTACCTCAGCCCCGGTTTAGTGTAGTCTTTATTACCACGTCTCCCGGCAAACATTCTGTACAACCTCATTAGGTATTATGTACTCACTTCTGAACCGTGATCCACGGCTTCATTCTTTCCACTGCGACCACGAGCCGCCCCTTACGATGTCTTCTCGTAAGTCTTCCACTTCGTATCTGTCATTAAACAGCACTCGCACTACCCTAAAAGGTCCTTTGTACTTGGGTAATAGTTTCTTGCTAGTGTCGGTGTTAGCTTCGCTGATAATATGAACAAGAACAAGGTCACTCGTCTTATATTTGTCGGCTTCCCGCCTGTTCTTATCGTACTGTTCTTTTTGTTTTCGTTGATTCTCGGTGATGTGGCACTGAATACGACCTCTGAGATCGCCGTTGTCTTTGTTTGGTAGCCGAACAATGCCTTCACCGGTGTTGTATTGATGCTCTTGTTGAAGGAAGTGTTGAGCGCGCTTTGCAGTTGTTTGATGTGAGTGTCCCACAAGTTGCTTTCTGCCTCAATGCTTAAAGTGGCCAGCATGTTTGCAATCGTCTTATTGTACCTCTCGTATTGTCCATTGGCCCTCGGGATCGCTACCGTATTCAAAATGTGTCTGATACCATACGACTTGCAAAAGATACTGAAAGTTTTCGAGGTGAAAGCACTTCCGCGATCACTAACTATTCGGCTGGGTACACCGAAAATACACATGTTTGTAGTACTCGAATGACAATCTTAACTTTCGTAGACTTCACGGCTTCCATTATTGTAAATTTCGTAAAAGCATCGACAATCACAAGCAAGACCTTTTTACCACTCTTGCTGGTTTCGAACGGCCCAACATGATCAATACGTATAGTATGAAAAGGGATCGGAAGCTCTATCGGGTGCAGTTTTCTTTGTTTCTTTCCGGCAGAGTGCTTATAATAAAGGCAGTTCAAGCAGGCCTTAACATATTTCGTCACAAAACGCCTTATTTTGGGAAACCAATAATTAAGTTGAATTCGCCGGATTGTATGTTCAATACCGAAATGACCAGCTTGGTCGTGGCATAGTCTAAGAATTTGCCAGCGTGCCTCCTTTGGCACTACCCACAGCTTGGTTCCATCTCCCAACACTCGGTACACTTTGTTGTTTCTTACTTCGTAATTATCAAAATACCGCCTGGTTTCCGAATTCACAATCTTGGCCTGCAGTATTTGACGGATCCTCAGAAGTTGCTCGTTCTGGAGTTGTGCCGCCACAAGCCAATCACTTTCAGTCAAATCGACACTGTTAACCTCTATGTCATTTGTCGGGTATCTGCTAAGTGCGTCGACGTGGTTCATGCGTGTCCCGGGTCCATATTTAATTTCGAAACTATAGTCCTGTACCTCGAGCCATCATCGACCAACTCGCGGATGTTTGAGTGCATAGACAACAGCTATCGTCTCGTAAGAGTGGTATTGCCTTTGATCTATCGTGGTCTGTTTGCTAAAGTACGCAACTACCCGCTGTTTGCCGTTGTTCTTGTAAGTGAATGGTACCAAGCCCTGCCGAAGAAGCATCGGTGTGAAGCTCCGTAGGCAAATTTGGATCGAAGATAGCTAGTACGGGTGTGGATGTCAACATTTCTTTTACGGTCTGAAAAGCATGCTCCTGCTCGGCCTTCCATTGCCATTTAACGTCCCGTCGCGTTAGCTTAGTCAATGGTTCGACGATAGTCCGATAACTTATTTGCAACACGGCCCGAATCTTTTGCTGACCAGGACGTATGCCTTTTGCGCTAACTTTGCGACCTAGATAGCTTATCTCGGTATAGAAAAAGTTACACTTACCGAGTTTTATGGTCAGATTGTGCTTACGCAGGGCTTCTAGTACCAAGCGTAGACGATCCAAACCCTCTTCGACCGTAGCCGATGGTATGATTATATCGTCAATATAGGGGAATGCAAAAGTATTTTTCAGCTGTCCACGAACGTTATTCATTAGGCGCTGGAATACAGAAGCATTCGTCAGCCCGAATGGCATTCGAAGGAATTCATAATGTGACTGCGGTGTGACGTCTTTGCGATTGAGTCTTCTTCAACTGGCACCTGGTAGAAACCGGACGCCACATCGAGTGTTGTAAAATAATGATTGCCTCCCAAGCGATCTAGCTGCTTGTCTATGAGTGGAAGGGGGTACTTGTCCTTGATTGTTACGGCATTCAGGCGCCTGTAGTCAACGCACATTCGGTAATCCCCCGTTTTCTTCTTAACCAGCAATATTGGGCTGGCATATGGCGAATTTGATTCTCTAATAATTTCATTGTTCAGCAGCTCATCTATAATTCCTTGCAGTATTTTCTTTTCTGCTTCGGGCAGGCGGTAAGGATGATATATCACAGGCTCATCAGTGATGCACTTGATTACTAATTGTGCAGAGTTAGTCTTTCCTAAATTTGCCATACTGGTTGTTATCCGGTCGTTGAATTCGTTCAACAGATCCAAACACTTTGTTTTGTCTATTGGTTAAACGTTGCCACAATGTATCGCGGACTCATCAAGTTTCTGTAATTCGAAACACTCTGGCTCCCGTAATAGTTTTGTTTGGTTCAAGTGCCGCCTAGAAACCTTGTCTTCGACCTTAACTAATAAGACGTCGGGTAGGTTAAGGAAATCGGCGCCAATGATGCAATCATGCATCAGCTGGTCATCGTTCACGACCACTACCCGTAATTTCGCACTGGCTTCGCCCACGCGCACTTGAATGTTTACCGTCCCGGTTGACGCGACGCGGTTACCGCTGAACCCTTGCAACACAGGTCGTCCAATGTCCTCCCTTGCAGACAAACCTAAGGTCTTGGCCACGCACTGGCGAATTATCGCGGTTGAAGTTCCTATCCACTAGACACTTTACTTCCTTTCCGTTCAGTACCGCGGGCATTACAAATGGGTTTTTGCACTTCTCGGAGTCTTTGGCGATTTTGTTTATCTCGCGCTTAGCCTTGGGCTTCGAGTTTTTGAATGGGCATTTGTTTTGAAAATGCCCCAGACGCTTGCAATGAAAGCACTCTATCTTGGACTTTGGACAGTCTTTAATCCAATGGGCGCCTTTGCAGTTGAAGCACTGTACAGCTTTTCTGGTTGTATTGCTTATATTTGTGAAGGTTTGTTTCTCTGCTTCCTTTGGCGCTGCAGGAGTAGTTGTTGCCTTCGTATGGTCAGGCATACAGCTTAAGGTACTGAGATAGGCATATAACTCGGTGGTGTCCGCAAATCGCGAAGACCTTGCAGATCTTTGTATATTCTCGTCCGTGATTCCTCCAACAACTGCGTCGAGGAGATAATCTTCTGGGATGGTCAGGTTCAGTGCATTGAGTTTCTCCATCTTTAGAAAACAATACTTGCTCAAGTCTTGTCCCGGCTGTGCTCATAGACAAAATAAAGTACGGGGTGATCAAATAGGACTGTTTAAGTTGGTAACACTGAATTGTATTTTAAACCGTATAACAGGAGTAACTTTCGGTTGTTGATGGCTTGTCGTTGTTAATGCTATACCTACATCAGATATTTGTCAAATAAACCAACAAAACATATCCAGTTGCCGTGTTATAAATAACCCAATTAAAAAAATTTCTTAATTGTACTGCCAACTTAAACAGTCCTTCTTGATCACCCGGTATATATAGAACGCAAAGTAGGTGTATTAATTGTGTCCTGGGTTCGCGTCTTGGCTTGTGCGCACCGTCCACAGGCCGGAAGAGGACGCTGAAATTGTTGCTGCCAAACATTGCCAAAGTACCCGGTTTTTAAAAAACAAATAACATTACAAAAATTATAAATGTCAATCAATTTACCTAATTGTCAATTGACTTGAATTGAATGTGATTTTACCATGAAGCGTTACAGAATTAAAAAGTGTTACAGGTCTGTTAGCACTACGTGCCATAGATTTCCAAATTCATTGAAATATGGGAACTGCTTTAAAGAGTAGCTGAAGTGGAACATAATTTATTATCTGATGGAGTGTGGAGTGAAAGTGTATAATAACCACACGGTTTGTGAATTACATTTTGAAAAATCCGACTGTGGCACCGATTAACACACTTCTAAATACTGCTGTACTTGTCTAGTTTGCTCCTGCCTAATGGTACCTATAAATATCACACATATTAAACAAATTACAAACTTTTAAAGATTCCAGAAATTTCTACATCCGAAATTCCCATTCCCAATCCCAATCTTAGAACAAATCTACAAGACATGCTTTTGAAGAAAACGCGATATCCAACTCTTCTGCCAATACTATATTCGATCCTGATGCTGACCACGGTAAATTTTTCAGAGTAGATATTGATATTAAAAAGTTTTCTTACGAATGTGAACAAAAATTTGAAAATGGATCTGAAATTGTCCACAAAATAGTAACATTAACCATATTAACTTTTGTTAAGGGAGTTAAGTTAATTTTAAGTGGTAAGAACACGAGGACTTTAATGTATAAAAACAAAATATTTGTAAATGCGGTCGAAATGTATAAGAAAAATTTAAAATAAAAAATTTTAAATGAAAAGAATTTTTTATGATAGTGTTATTGAAAATAAATAAAATAAAATTCATAAATATCAATCATAAAATATACATTCTAAAATCAAACAGGCCAAGGATGCACCGTCCACAAGCCAACAGATGGCGCATTTTCCAAGAACCAAAAATTTAATAGGGAGTTTGCGTTCTATATAGTTTATTTTGTGTATGACTGTGCTCATAGAGAAAATAAAATACTATAGAATGAAAAGTCCCTAATAAATTTTTGGAAAATCGTTTAGCGCACCCTCACCACACCACAAGAGGGCGCAAATGTTTTAAAAAGTCAAAACTTTAAAATCAAAGTAATCTCAATAATCTAAAAATCAGTCAAAGCAGTGCCAATCTTTATGTCACTATCTTGTAATTCAAAATGAGGCTGTGTCACGTTCACAAATAATGTAGTACTGCTGCTAAGATTGCTAAATTTGTTGTTGAGAGAATCAAGCAAAATTTATATAGAAAACAGTCAACAAATTGAAAGAAAAATAATACTTCAAGACCAAGAAATTACACCATTATTTGCACCATATTGTAGTGCCCAGATTCAAAATTCCACTTCACGGCTACCAAGTAGGCCTTGGTTTGTTTACCAAAAATGGAATCCAGTAGGCCATGGTCAAGAAGTGACTCAAGGAATGGTGGGAGGAGAAAGCGCCTTCTTTCTTTCCATTTCCACCCTCACCGGAGGCAAGACGTGTTTTGTGCGTGCAGAGTGTTTTGCTCAAAACATCTCGTTTTTTTTTTGCTAATTCCCACTGCCATCCGCTGTTGAATTAAACGTTTTTTTAGTCGCAAATTAACAGACGGAGTGTTTTCCCGTGAGGTTTGGTGTAAACCAGTGATATTGACGCTGTCCCATTTGGCGCCATTTTTTTCCCCTTGTGTCTCACGTGTTCCACTAACCTTTGTTCGAGCCAGGACTGTGTTTTGTGGTGATAGGTATGTTTTGCATGTAGAAAAACATTGTAATAATATTAAATTCTGACATGCTAAATTCACCAATTTGTTAAAATCGTAATTTGTTCGTATCGGAAGAAAAGTTTGTGTCATGTAATTGGAAAAGCAGTTTAGAGCGACATCAGCGTTCGTTTCGTCACGGGTTGTAATAAATGTTCCGCACTTCGATAGGCATTGATTGGTGATTGGGAATATATAGATCACTGCACGTTGTAGTTTCGTTCGCTCAGCGTAATTTCCTTTCTTTTGTCCTCGTCCCCTCCGAACCTACGCGTGAGATTCACGTACACACATGGAAGTTGTGTGTCCCGTCATCTCCCTTCCGACCGGCATGCGGATGTAGAAATAGGGCACGGGGGTGTCGCATGCGTTAGAGGTTGTAGGAATGTTCACACATGTACTCTGTAGTTGTTGTATCTCCATTTAAACGGCTCGTGACGAAATCGCGCGTCCCCGTATCCCAACTGTACCGGAATGAAATATTTTATTGTAATTAGTGTTTAAGAAAAATTTGTTATGAAGTTTGAAAAGATTCCGCCTTTGGGATACCGTTTACGGGGGTTTTATCGGTCCCGTTTTGCAATAACCGCGTTTTATAATTTGTTTATTTTTGTGTTTTGTCGGGAAAAATTCGTTCATTCACCTTAATTCAAAAATCCACTTTGTCGGTTCGTTTGGCGTATGCGAGTGCAACGTGAGATTTGGCATTGTGTCTAATTTCTTGTTTGTCTTTATTTCTTTAAAAATTCACCGTTTGCTATTTCGATTTTGGTAAATTATGTATTTTGTGTTGCATCGTTTAATGCTGTTTATTTGTGTATACTTTTTATTTTGTTTTGTTGCCATCTTGCGTTGCTCGCTTCAAAAATTCAAAGTCATTGCGGATCAAATAATTAAATGAAATAAAAGTTTGGCGTCCCTCACATGTGTGTTTTATTTGCGGCACTCTTCCAACTGGAACCCTCATCGTTTGCATTCCGAACCTTTTTTCCGCCAAAAGAAAGACACAACGTAGGGCTCCTCCGATTCGATGACGATCACGACCACATTTGTTACCGTTTGCGCAGGTTCAAATATTTGGCGGAAAAAGTAATGTCTTCAAATCATTACAATATCTTATTAAAAGAATTAGAAATTATAGGATAACAAAAGATTTAGTTTGGGAAGTAAACGAAGAAATTTTAAGTGTGAAATTGAACCATATAGTGAAGGTTTATCTTTATGATTCAGCGTGGGGCGAATTAAGAGCCCTCCACAAAATTACGGACATGCAGATAAGATCCAAAAGATGTCCTATGCAACTCAAGTTTTGAGTCGTCATAATCATGATTAATTCAACTATCACGCTATTAGTTAACTGTGGTAATTTCTAATAACATTGTTGTTAATAATCTAATATATATTTTAACACATCATTTCTTCTTGCACCGTTTTGGCTCAAAGCGAATATAAAAAACGTCACGATATATTCGCTAAAATTATACACATGAATTTAGCTGTTAAATTCAATTTATTAAAGAATACACAACCACATTATAGTTATACACCAGAAAGTTGTTTGGAAAATGACAGTTACAAGTTATATTTTGATAGAACAATTTTAACTGACATTCATATTAAGCATAACAGACCAGACATTATAATTTTAAATAAACAACAAAAGCAAGCATATCTTTTAGATATAGCTGTTCCAAATTCACATAATATAACACAGACATATAACACAAAAATTAATAAATATTTAGAGCTGTCCGTCGCTATGAGAAATCTTTGGTGTTTAGAAAAAATTTCGATTTTACCACTTGTAATTTCAGCAACGGGAATAGTACCGCAATCTCTTTTTAATAATTTAAAAATTCTGGATTTAAATAACACATTGGTAGTTGAAATTCAAAAAGGTATATTATTATACTCATGTCACATCGTGAGGAAATTCCTTAACATTGACACAGAACATAATACACAACAAAGTCAAAATGCGGAGGCGAGACGCCGGTAATTATGTTGATAAGCACTGCACTATTACTTGATAGTAATATCCGTAATAGTGTATGTACTCCGGCAAAATTGCCGTGCCGCCGGGTGGAGGTGGGATAGTTTTAACTAACAGGTAGAACCAACCTAAATGATGAAGACTTGGGAACTGCAAAAACAATAACTTTTTTGACAAACTCTTTGATAATAATCTGGAGGGAGGGACATTTCGCCCACGTTGCGAGAAACCTCTTGCTTGTGGAGTTTACAAAAATCCGGGGCACACAAAATTTTGGCAGGAAGCAGTCCTACACTTACGCAATATGTACCTACTTTGGAAAATTTTTTGGATTAAAAAAACAGCACTTCCTTCCATAAAAAAAATTTAATGAAAACATTGGAAGGATTTTTGGATTTATACTAAAATTTAGCAGAAAGTGGCAAGTGTGAGTTTTTTAGAGTTTGTAACAAATGTTAATAAGATTCATAATATTTTCAAAATTATATTCAGTAACATAATTTCGGCCGATAATATTAAAAGCAAAATTTCAACGGTAATTCAAACATAAGTACCTAATATTAATTTTTCGTTCACTTAAAAATAAAATTGAAGATAAAATTAATGGTAAAATAATTCATTTAACCACATTTACATTAAGGTGTAAAATTTAATTTTAAATGGTAGGATACGAGAACGATAGCATTTAGGAATAATATTTATAAAAATGAAGCAGAATTGTATCAAAAACGGTTGAAAATAAAATATCGAAAGTATTGCTGGTGTTTTAATTTGTTGTGAAAATTTGCGATGATAAAAAAAATCAAATAAAAGTAAACTCATCCAGTAGGCTGTGATTTTGCACCCTCACCAGGATAAGAGATGGCGGTAAACGCTTTGTGCCCAAAAAATGTATAGGGAGTTTGGGTTCTATATGTTCTTATTTTGTCTATGGCTGTGCTCAACTTCATCTAGCTTCCGCTGCGCTCCATACGGCCGTCCCAATACGCCAATTTTCATTGTTAAAATTGATTCTACTAACCTCAAAAAATCGTTTGGTAACTAGCTCCAACTAGCGGAGAAAACTGTTAATAACAATGATTGACGTATCTTTCCAAAAGTTTCCAGAAGTTTCAAAAAGATATGAAAATCAAACGAAAATAATAGTCTTGTAAAAATGAAAAATATATAACTATATTTAATACATTATTTACATTAAAAAAATGGAACAAAACTCGAAAGGAACTTAATTTTAAATAACACAACTAAAGAACATAAATGGGTGGATAGGTACAGTTAATTTCAAAATTATAGAGTACACCTAATTTTCTACAGTGTAAAATGCACTTACATTTTTTGTCAAAGATAAATGTCATTTTTGACAAACAAAGTGCTTAATCTAACCGAATACGCGAAAGTGGTCATTCTTTCCAAATTAGAAGAAGGGTGGTCGATCCGGAGGTTAGCCGAATATTATAACATCGCGAAGAATACCGTGTAGAGGATAAAACAGACAATATTATAGTCCTCTAAAATATCAGCGACATTTATGTTGTCAAACTTACCTAACCTATATAAAAATATGACGGCCAAATTTCAAAAAGGCATCTTCACATGTGGAAAAAACTGTAATAAATCGACTTCTTGATTTTTGAGGTGTACTCGATAATTTTGAAATTAACTGTAGGTACTTCTTTGGTCGATCCGTAGTATTATAATTTTAAAACCTTTCTACTTATGGGTTTATTGGCAATTGATTTTCGTTTTATGGAATCAGTTTTTTGTGAACAATAATTATTTAAAACTGGTTTCATCAATAATTCAATAATAACTTTATAAATTGTGTCTTTATGTGTATTACAGATAAAGAGGGAATTACGAATTAAATGTGGATGTACAATTGTTACGAGTTGTTTGCAAATATTTTCTTGGGCCAAATATTATAATATTTCTGTATTGGCAATATCTGCAAATTCTTTAAAAAAACTTACAAACTGATAATTTGGATAAGTCAAACCGCCACGATTTTGAAGATTAATTGAACGTAAAAGAGGACCAGGGGTTGAAAAAGACAATATAGGATAGAGACAACTGTCGCAGTGAAATATTTCATTTAATTTTTTTACAATATACCCTGCTATGAAAGCAACAGAAGCTGCACATATGGTGTTACTGCGATTAAAAATAATAATTGGTTTACTTAAATTTCGAATTTTCTCTAACAGTCGAAAGGGTAGTATCAAGTCCGGTTCACATTTTTCCGCCAAACTGACAAAAAAACGGTTTCCCCATCAACCCATAAAGATTTATGTTAAAAATTTTGCAACAGATGGGGCTAGTTACCAAACGATTTTTTTAGGTTAGCTGAATCAACTTTAGACCCTTATTGGGACGGCCGTATGGAGCGCAGCGGAAGCTAGATGAAGTTGGCCATGCTGTGCTCAAGGCCATCTGAATCAAAAAGCTACGCTTATAAGGCCGTTTCATTGTCCATGATAATTGTTTCTGCAGAGTGGCCATGAAACAAAAGAAGACAGAACCTTATTGCGCGCCCTCGGTGGCCGATCAACGAATTAAAGCTACAATATTGGCGGCAATTTAAAATGTTGCCCTTTTATTTTACATAAAATGGTAAAAGCGTGTTTCATTTGTGGGGCAAAAGATGTTCGCTTATTTGAAATTCCGAACAATATGGAACAAAGACAAAAATGGTTCGAAGCTTTTGAAACGTTTTGCGGTAAGCAAATCAATGGAGACAATGATAAGGACAACCTTTAATTTGTATTTGTGATATAAACGACTACAAAAATTACGGATTACTCAAAAATTTGTGAGCGGCATTTTCAACAAGACTTCATAATTACAACCTCCAAAAGACGACGCTTATGTAAAGATGCTGTTCCTTCTATTTTTGTAAGTATCTATAATTAAAACAGACTTGTGGTGTTTATTGATACATGAAATATGTCTACATAGAAGCGAAGTCAACCACGAAATATGAGAAAACAAAATGAGCTTCCTCTTCTTATTTTTCGATCAATTACTTATTAGTTTTCACAGTCAAAATCAGGAACCTCCAGTTATTAATTACTGTCATCTTATTAATGTTTTTGTTTTTTACATTTTTCCCACTGAAACTCCGCTTGAAATTCCTGTACCCCAAAATCCTATAGAGTCTTTCGTCATTCCAACCATTCCTATCACATCCAAATGAATTCAAGTAAATAGTATTTCTGCGGAGTATATGGCTAATCTCCAGTACCACTGCAAAGTGTTGACCCAAAAGCTGAAACGAACAAATTGTTTAGCTAAATTAAAAGATTTAGAGGAAGAGAAACGTAAAAATTCAAAAAATATGAACTTAATACATAATATAATTCAAAACGCTGATGAGAAGGCCATCTTTCTGATGGATCTTATAAACAATTATAGCAAAAGAGTACCGAGATGGTCTGAAATATCAGTCAGAACGTGTACAGTATGGAGATTCTGTTCAGCTAAAGGTTACGGGTTTTGACATAACAACTTAACAAAATTACCTTCAAAATCTACAATTTTGAGACATCTTGGAAAATTCGACGATCAAAATAATGAATGTATCCAAAATAAGCCCGGATCTTGGATATTTTATAGCACTCATGTTTTACTTGACGTTTTAAACATTTAACCTCAAAGTAAAAAGAGGAAAAAGTCTCAATCGACTGCGTTCGAAATCGGTAGATGGAGCGCAAAAAGGTTCTGCCCAAGGTTGGTAGACCTGACTATTTTGTATAATAGGTTGCCTCGTTGAAAATTGGGGGGAGGGAGGGAAAGTAACTCGTGACGTAAAATTAACCCAGAAATTTTGAGTGTTCGAATAGAACTCAAGGTTTATAAACTCCGTGGAGTGTATTGGGTGGCTTTTTGGGCTTTATTCTAGCGAGGGAACACCTAAAGCATATCTACAGACTCTGCCTTAAAATTTTAGTACATTGTGACGTCACGAGTAACTTTTGCGGGGGGAAAAAATTCAAACTATTGCTTTAAATGGCAACGAGGCAACCTACTATACAAATTAGTCAGTTCTACCAACCTTGGTTCTGCCGCCCGAAATGTCACAGAAACAAAGTTTATAACGTGCCTTCAAAAATAACTATATTTAGAGTAGGCGTTGACAACGTTTTAATTCTGTTAACAGTGTAGATAATTTCGTAGGCAACCAATTATTCTCCGGAGTTACACAGGTTGCATAATAAGTTTTGTCCCAATTTCATATTAAAATTTTGACATTTGACATTCGTTCTCTTTCCCGTTTTCAGATTGAGTTGTGTTTGTGAATTTATTCGTTTTATTCCTCGTCTTGCGTACAAAAAATCAGTTCTTGTCAGAACTAAAACGAAATCTGCGTCAGTGTTTTACTGTTTTCCGACATTTTTGTGAACAATGGCTTTCACTGAACAACATAAAGTCTTCATGGTAATGTCATACTTTCGAAACGGTGTGAAAATCGATGGAGTTTGGCAGTATTCCCTTGCGTTATGTATGGAAGAGTTTGGAGAAGAATTCCCAGACATTGCAGTGGAATATACGCAGTTTCGACAAACTTTAAACATATGCTTAAAGAATTTCCAAGAAAATGGATCTGTGGGACGAAAACCTGGAAGCGGCAGGCCAAAAAAAAGAACTCCAGAAGTGATTGAAGAGGCGAGACAAGCAATGGAAGAAGCCCCAGGCACTTCAATTGAACATTTGTCACAACAACTTGGTGTGTCTGTTGGTACCTGTCATTCAATTGTGAAAAAAGATCTTCACCTATTTCCCTACCGTCTCACATCTGTGCAAGAATTACATCCAGCTGACCTCCCCCAAAGATTAGAATATTGTCAATGGTTTCTGAATACTTTAGATGTTCACCTTGATAAAACCTTTTACACTGATGAAGCCTACTTCCATCTTAGTGGATATGTCAACTCTCAAAATACAAGAATGTGGAGTTCAGAAAATCCACATTTTTTCATTGAAACACCCCAGTACCCCCAGAAAGTAGGCGTTTGGGCTGCTATTAGCCAACGCAGAATTATTGGTCCAATCTTTTTTGAAGGTAACAATTGTAATAATGTTTTAATAATTAAATAATGAATCAATGTTTTTTAGGAAATATCAATGCTGCAAGATACAGAAATGAAATTTTGACTCCATTTTTAAATCAGCTACATGATGATGAGTTAGTTTATGGCTACTTTCAGCAGGATGGTGCTACAGCTCATACCACAAGGGCTACAATAGATTTTTTGGCCGAATTTTACGACAACAGAATTATAAGCCGTAATACACCAAACAACTGGCCCCCTAGATCATGCGATCTCACTCCTTGTGATTTCTTCTTGTGGCCACACATCAAAAATTCAATTTACACAACACCCATAAATGATTTGGCAGAACTACGAAATAGGATAACACAGAAAATTAATGAAATTAACAATAATCCTATTGTTTTAGAAAATGTAACTAATGCAATTAGACGAAGGACTAGGTTGTGTTTACAAGAACAGGGTGCACATTTTCAACACTTACTCTAAATTATGTATAAAATTGTTATCTCCTATTGTGTGAGGTTATGTGCAATACTTAATTTACAATTCTTATTAGTGTTCACAGCAATGTTAATGTTATGTTCTCTTTTATGGTTTAAAGAAATAAATGAATTGATACGACTATTTGTCAATTTGCTTAAGGTGGGTACTTTCAGACTGTCTGTTTAGTTTCATGTTCAGTTTCAGTTTTCATTCAATATAAATACCTACTGAAATCGAATGGAGAATATGAACTAACCGTGTAACATCCCATTTACTTGTTCTCTTTATGTTAACAGTTACTTGACTTTGGTGCTTTTGAAATTTTGCGATCTTATTCGAACTTGGGGTATTTTTCTCCCGAAGATTAACTAAAATTTGCAGCAATGCCTCAAAGATTTCGAAAGCTGAAACATCATCTTCCGCATATTGGCGAAAAGCCATTAGTTAGCAAATAATTTGTGATTGGACTTATGTTTGGATTATTTATTAATGTGAATTTCAATAATCTGCGATGAATGCACTACAAAAATTAAAAATATTTTCTAACCTAATTTTATTTCGTTAAATGTCAGACCAGACGATTCTTGTGTCATTTTCTACGCTGTAAAAATGTTGCAAACAATTGAACTTCCATAGGCTGCTCTAAATATAAATTTATTTGAAGGCACGTTATGGAAAAATCGAAAATTGAAACGGCCTTATAAGCGTAGCTTTTTGATTCAGACGGCCTTGGCTGTGCTCATAGACAACACAGTAAACCTATAGAACGCAAACTCCCATAGTTTTTTGTGCCCCGACGCCATCTACTGGCTTGTGGTAGGTGCAAAATAAGACACAGCCAGCTGGATATCCTGGCTTTTTTATTTATTTTAATTTAAAGTAAATTATTTATGAAACTAAAAGACTACATTTATTTTGAGGTTTTTATTTTTAATCTTTTTCGATACATTTCCGTTGCATTTTTATAAATTTTGGTTTGGTATTTCTTGCATCCTCACCCAAAATTTTGCTGTTTATTTTCATCGGATTTTGCATGAAGTTTTATACGTTTTCGGTTCATTACAGTCCGAATTTTGGATCGACATTTTGCCTTTTTAAAATTGAATTGAATTGAAGTTGAATATGCTGAGCTTTTCTTATTTTCTTTTTGAAACTTTCACATCATAAGAATTTATATCTTCTACTTCATTACTACATAAAACAGGAGTTACACAATTATAGTGTCTTCAGTAGAAATGTCGTAGATCAGTAGATCGGATGAAAATTCTATAAAAAGTAGTTTTCAGTTAAAATATAATTATCAATATTTTTTTACAATTACTGGAAGTAAATCTGGACTGGAAAAGGAGGGAAGTTGTATCGAGGGTACGGCCACATTCGTTCGTGCCGAAGTCTTTGCTGGTAAAATGAAATCCACACACAGTGTAGCTGTTATACCAACACTTTCATAGGCTCCAAAGATGATAACTGCTTGTTACCAGTCTTTTTAATACATTCCATAAAACGCCCAGGATATTTAATTGGATTTGGAAATCTATGGCGAGTTCTACATGGTTTATAATACCTTTGCCCGGTGCAAAGTCTCACAATAGTAAACTTATTACTTATGACCCTTATGACTTGATATGTCAAAATATAATTTTTTTAAATTTTGGCATAAGTTTCCGCGATTTTTATTTTTATAAAACCGCAGCGTCCCCTGGCGGCTTGTGGTGGGTGCGTTTCCAAAAAAAACAGGGAAAATGCATAGGAGTTTGCGTTCTATAGGTTTACTGTGTTGTCTATGGCTGTGCTTCATACAGCGCGGCCTCTCGTAGCAGTTTCGCGAACGGCAATGGCTTGTGAAACTGTTTTACCAACTGCGCTTTCATGTCACGCCAATTCATACTTAGGTGATCCTGGGCGTCGTGCCATTCCCTGCAACCTGCTGGCGACCAGCTTAGTGGTACTACGATCATCCCAACCGTAGTTCTTTGCCAATTCATCTACGCGATGAATCCAGGTATCGATGGATTGAGTTGACTGCGGATCAAATACGGGGATGACGTTATTTTCGCCATAATGCGCACCAAAACTTCTGGCGTTTTCGACAGCACGAAGACGCTTTTCTACTTTACGCAAGCGACGTTGTTGAATCCTTCGAGGGACCATGTCTCGCGCTTCGGCATGGTTTCAACACTTGAGAACGTTTTGTTTTTTAAACCGCGACACGAAACACCTTTTACAATAAAAGTTATGGATAAACAATCCCACTCCTGATTTGTAAGGTTTTTATATACATAGTTCAAAAAACCCCTTTTTGCAGAAACACACTATATTAGATTAGATGTAACAAACTACCGAGCGTACAAAAGTTTTCTTAATTGCTAAGTCAGGCCTTGTTGCGCCTGAACAAGAGTCTCATGTCCACGCATGCGCTACAAAGGATCTTCGCAAATCCCAAAGTTGCGTAAACGCAACATTATCGTAGAACATAAAAAAAACCTAAGTATAGCCTTTTCTGGCAAAGAAAAAATATATTTAGGATAGAAGAAGGCCCTGCGAATTTCATCTAGTACATAACTGTGATAAACACGTATTCAAAACAATAATAAAAAAATTCAAGTAATAGTTATTTATGTATTAAGGGCATAATCAGGAGATTATGACACGAGGGAATCTTTAAAGCCCGAGGAATGAGGGCTTTTAAATTCCCGAGGGCCATAATCGACAATTATGCCCGTGGTACATACAACGTTTTATTCTATTTTATAATTTCTAAAAGATCCAAACAAATATTTAGTATTCCTTAAAGGAAATCAACTAAAAGTCGTGTCCATGCAAATTTAGTTACCTATTTTGATGTTGTAGGGTTACTGTGTATATAATGTATGATTTTCTTTAATAAAATAATGTTTGATATTATTGTTTGAATAATTAAAACAACCATAGCTTGGCAGATTTTTGGACAGATCTGTGCCATAAAGGCCAATTTATGCCCATTTGGGGGCGTATAAAGACGATTATTGACTAAAATAGAATAAATACGTACAAATTACCATGTTTTCCTCGAACTTTCTACTATTCTACGTTTAGGTTTATTTACAATGGAAATATCGGGATGTAATCTCTATAATGTCGTTGTGGCACCCCAGTGATCCAAAACATAATTACAGAGTTTTTGACATAAAAAAAAATAATTAAGAAAATGTTGCGTTAACGCAACGTTGGGCCTTAATGTGTTAAATCTTTGACACAGAATATTCTATTTCTTGTTTAATGACCATTTCGTCAAACATCAATATACACTTTTAGTGTTGAAAACAATTTTAGTGTTGAAAACACTTATACGATCAGGCAATACGAGTTGAGTTAAGAAAATGTTATGTCGAATTTGTGCACTATTTAAAGAAGAAATTTCCAATTGAGAACACATTTATGCCGGGAACCCACTTGCTCCACGTCACGAGACATACGCTATGCAACGTAGGTTGACGTGGGTTCACATTGTCGAAAGAACAGGCACATTATTAACACGCCACGTTACGCGTTGTGACGGATATCATAATTTTTAAGGGAATTGTTCAAAAATTAGTCTTGTTCTCAGTGTTAAACATCTATTGAGAACTTTTCTAGTAATTCTTAAGTCCATAAGGGGTACCATAAATAATCCATGTCAACCTCTTTTCTGGAAGTGACCGCCCAATTTACTAATAAATCATAGCTAAATTTTGCACTTTAACATCAAATTTCATTTATCTCAAAAACCGGAATGTGTTCAGGGACACCAAATTTTTCCTAAATGTTTGAAAGAACTCTCAGTGAAAAATTATGTAAATTAATGTAGCGGTTATTGAATTAAAACAAAATATTTACCTGTTTCATTAAAAAAAAACAAAATTTTTACAGAATGTTCTACAGCGATACACAATCATTCCTGAACTTTTTGACAATTTTAAATCGATTAGAAGTGGGTGTTTTCGATCGGGCGGTAAAATTTCACTCATCCTGTATAAAAATCTCTACTGCGGGACAGAAGAAGCACGGAGGGGGGACAACACGCTTCAACACGCTTACTAAAAAGTCTGGACGGCAGCGTTGCCAGGGCTGGTGATTTTACACCAGATCTGGTAATTTTTGCACTTGTCTGGTGATTTGGTGATTTTTTTTGTGATTTGCGACAAATCTGGTGATTTTTGTACTTATAAGGTTGGTGTTAATATTAGATGATCCAATGACCTTGTATTCGTGCCCACAAATCACATATAGTGGAGTAACGTTAGGTTTTTATTTCGGAACCGGTAGCAGGAGCTCGGATTTGAACGAAATTTTTTTAATGTGTTATAAATAAAACATATTAAAACCTTTATGTTCGATTGTATTATAATTCATGATTTATGATATCGTTGAGTGTCCACAAACTATCTGTTTATGGACTAGTCCATAAAGATAGTAAAACGGCCGCTTGTCAATTTTGGGTATTACTTCAAAATAAACGTCAAAATTTTCCTAATTTTATTTAAATCAAGAATGAATAAATAGAATTAATAGAAAACTTTGCAGTCAAGATTCTTTAGCTTTTGCCGCAGTTTCACTTACTTTGCTCATTATTACAACTAGAAATAAAGACGATTTCAGTTCGTATTTCAAACACAAACACTGTTCGTTTTCAAATAAATAGTAATAAATAATTTCGTAACCACAGAAACAAAAACAGAACACTTCGAAATTATCGTAATTTTTAGAATCTATTAATTTTGTATCTAAAAGAAACTTAACTTCACAATCGAACATATAATTTGTTTCAAAATCAAAAATCCACCAACACTGCATTCTACCTCGAAAATACAACCGACAACGTCGCCAACTTTTGTTTTTAGTGTGTTTGAAAGTGTCAGAAAAACGTGGGGTTATGAAATAAAACTGTTGACAGTCGTTTTGGGCGTAGTTCATCGTGTTTTTTAAATTCTTCGAAGCACTTAATGAACGCTCGCTTTAATTTAGCGGTTAAAAGATTCCTTGTTTTTCGAGGCATTTTTATAATTTGATATTTGTGACACACTGAAGGTCAAATTTTGGCGGAAGGTTGGGCCAACCCAGAAAAATGAAACTTATTCTAGGGATTTCTTTTTTTCTGTCAACATAATTCAACAGGTAGTGGATTTTTGATTTTGAAACAGATTATAAAGCTTTGTTTGTAATTCGTACATAATTAGGCTTTGTGAACTTGCCCTACTTATTAGCCTCGCTCGCAAGCTCGCTCTCATAAACTATAGGGCTCGTCCACAAAGACCTATATTATGTACTTATTACATAAATAGCTATTATAGGTTAAAAATTGCCGCTCATTGTTTATTTCATTAATTTATTGTTTATTTATAAGAACTGAAATTTTCCAGTTAGAAATCGTTATTTTCGCAAGAAAAATACTAAAGAACAATATAGAATGACTTTGGGAAGAGTATATTGTTATATTGAAAATTGTTTGGAATGAATTTTATGTGGAAAAAGAAGAACAATAGGCAGATATTCGGTAGCCCGGTGTTGACCAGCAGAGATTGAAACACGTTCAGTTTGTCTTTTAGAGTCGCATAGTTAGCATTTTTTGAAGAAAATATATAATTATTTTTGATGATTTTTGACAAAAAAGTGTTTAGTAATACCATGCGATCGAAAATAAAAAAAATCCAGAGGTCCGTGATTAATACGCTTCAGTTGGCAACACGTAAACACATTACAATGGAAAACTGTCATTATTAATTTAATTATTGACTATTAAAATTGCTATTGCAATATGTTCAGAGCAAAAAATTTTCATTGTGCAGTGTTACTTCAGAAAGGGCGAATCGTCCTATTCAACGCCTGTAGTTTTCGAGGAATTTCAACAAAAGTTTCCGGACTTTCAAGGCACTTACAGTGGAGAGTAAAAAAACCAGACATCATTATTGACATAACAGTCATAAGTGTGAAACCGCCCTTCCTACATTTAAATTTATTTAGACTGATTGTGCCAGTTTAGTTAATAACTGTGCTACAATCGTGTCAAAAATAAATTACTCTCTAGGATTTAGGGATATTCGTTACTAGGTTGTCATAAATTTGGTTAGGTTGGGGGCTATGTGGTTTCTGGTGGCAGACAAAAGATATCTCAAAAATGTAAGACTGTGGCTAATTCCTTGTCACAGTTGCAAATTAATGACTAATGCCTCGCTAAGTGATAGATGATTTTTCCTTTCACAATCAATTTTGGTTTCTGTCGGCATATTTAATTGAACTCAATTAATAGTAACCAACCTTAGGCATTCAAAATTACTTCTCAAAATTTTAGTTACACAACATGAAAAACGTTATTTCTCTAAAAGTTCGAAATATAGGGAGTAATTTATTTTTGACAAGATAGTAGGTACGGTTGCGGTCAATAAAATCTGAGCAGCACATTTTCCTACTGTAAATATGGTTTAGATTGTTGCTCAAGTACGGGTAGTCACCTGGAAAACTGTCATGTTGATGTAAACGTCAACGAAAAAAAAATGCCACATTTATCTCTTGCAGAAAAAGTAAGGGTTGTTACATTGCTGGAAGAAGGTTGGTTAGAAAGGAGGGTAGCAGTCAGGTTCAACATAGCCAGGAGCACTGTGCACAATAAGAAAATGTGGAATGAACGCCAATCGTTTGAAAGGCAAGTCGGTAGTGGCAGGCCTAGAATCTCTACAGAGATTGACGACGTTAATTTGATTCAAGTTCTACGAGAAAACCCGTTCAATTCTGTTACCGAGGCACACAATGAAACAAATTTCCCAGGTTCTCTTCGAACAGCAAGGCGTCGTGTCAAGGAAGGATCGGAACTGCGAAATCATCCTGCAGTCAAAAAACCTTTTTTGACTCAACAAAAGAACACAGAGTAGGATAGTAGGATTCGCGTTGGAATATTCCCTAGAACCATTAGATTTTTGGCAGAATGTTGTTTTCACAAACGAGAAGATTTTTCAATCGTGCTATAACGGTCGTGTTAGAGTTTATAGACCACCAAATTCTCGTTTTGATGAAAGTTATACTCAAAAAGTAGTAGTAAACGGTCGCTTTTCTGTAAATGTCTGGGGCTGGATTAGTGCCCAAGGACCTGAAGTTTTAACGCATATAATAGGCAGAAATAATGCAAAGGTCTATCTTCATACCCTGGAGAATATCATGCTGTCATCAGTGAATGCGGTCTTTCCCCAAAATCATTTTATTTATCAGCACAATTATCCTATTCATACAGCTAGAATTATCTCATATTGGATGGAGCAGGTAGGAATACGAGTTCTGCCTTGGCCTTCGCGCAGTCCGGACTTGAACCCTATCGAAAATATTTTGGGTTTAATGATAAGGAAACGTCGAAGAGTTATAGGGAAAAAATTCAAGAAGTGTGAAACGAATTAACTCCAAACTATACCGAGGTTTTAGTAGCATCAATGCCGAGAAGATTGACCTAATGTAATAGACAAAAATGGGGCTGCTACAAAATATTAGTTTTTATATATTTTTTTTTTGTTGCATTCTCTTACAATGTTCTTATCTTTCTACCATAAACATGTTATTTATTAAGTTCACGGAAGGTGTGAATTAACACGTGGTATTTGTGTATGCGTAGGTACGGTCTCTAGGGTAATGTGACTTGAGGTGAAAGCCTGATTTACCAAATTTCATGAAAAAGTCATGGAATGTCAAATCAGTGCTCAGATTTTATTGACCGCAACCGTACGTCTGATCAATTCTTCAAATGTTCCAGTTGTCATAAACTGTCACATTGACAATAAAGAATGGGTTATATCAAGGCGGTCTCTATTTTAACAGGCCGTGACACTGACTTCAGAAAGTGGTCTGTGGAATGGCCCACTAACGTCTGACAACGTTGCTTCGCCAACCTTTAAAAAAAGTTACTAGTTTTGAAGTTTTGTGATCACTCACTGTCACTCACTATTTTGTCATTGTTAGCTGTCAGTTAATCATCACTGAAAGATTTTTCTAATTCTCGTATTGCAATTTTACTTCAGTCAAAGTATATCAGGTGTCCAAGTCAAGGTAATTATGTGTATCCTGTTTTATAAGATAGCTATTGTTAGTAAAATTTCATAGAGTCCTATATTCTGAACAAGTATCCTATCCAAAATGAAGATAGAAGTCCTTTTAGTTCACCATGATTGCAACGCATGCCACCTGTACACCGTAGATTTTTTTCTAAAGTCGTACACAGATACCATTAAAGATTAATAAAGGTGCAGTATGAATTAAGAACTCCAAAAGCTACCCACTCGGGTGTATGGACCCTACCACCAATACAGGTTTATAATTTAAAATGGATTTTAGCATTCTAATCTTCTTCGATGGGAATTTGAAAACGCTAACGCAGGAAGACTTGCTTGAAGCATAATTTGACTTGCAATTGGGTACGCAACATTTGTGTGGCATGTTTATTTTTTCAATTACTGAAATTAATTGCGCTTGTCAAAATGATTTTTGAATGAACCGACTTTCTATTGAAGTGCCAATTTTTTTCAAGCTCAGGATGCTATGGAATGGCCCACTAAGAAATTTGGCAACACAGCCAGTGTCCTGGCTTGTTAAAATAGAGACCGCCTTGGTTATATTGAATTTTTGAAAATGTCACAATTTTGATGTCCATTTTTTTTACTCCCAACTGTACCAACAACTTGCCTTGATTATTTTGTTTTTCCATTCCTGAAAAACAACGTGTTCAAAAATAGGCCACTGTAATTGCCCACCATCAACAATTTTAGATGAAAATGACATAGAAGAGGATGAAACCGGGGAAAATATTTAATTTTTATAATACACTCTTAATAAATTTATAAATTTTTACTTTCAGCATTTCTTGTATATTTTTTACCAATACCCGTCACAATGATCGTTTGAAGAGTTCTCATAACAAAGTCAGATATATAATTTCAAAAAGTGTTGTCGGAATAGTTTATTTCACCTTTTTAACCACTAAAATAAATGCAAATCAATTACCTAATTGATTAATTTAATTTAATTTAAATCCAAAAACATGGAAATTTCCATGGAATTTTCCATGTTTTTGAATTTTTTTTCGAGTGTTCCGAAATACACTGACCGGCACAAAAAACGACTCACTTCGCAACTCACTTTGAATTTTAAGTAATTCATTGTCTTAGAATTTATTTTTGGTATTATGTTGTATTGGTAGGTGCTATTTAAGTTATTCTTTGCTAAAGAATATCCGACAAACAAAACATTAAACACAGGAAATAAGATTTTAATGAAAAATGATAAAAGTTATTTTTTAGAAAAAAATTTTGTTATAAAAAATTGTCAAAATTTGAACAGTATTTTGAATTAGTATCTCGTTTTGTCAAATTAAAAATTTTAACACGTAAAACAACCGACAAAAACACAATATGAAAGTAGCGCAAACTTTTCAATAATTGATTTAAACAAAACAATTCAGTTGCCATGGTGACCATAGCTGTCCCGATCTTTGAAAATATCCCAATTTAACTATTATAAAAAAAATAAGGCAGAATATAGCCTAAGGGAGTCCGTTTCGGCTCAGGGACGCGAGGGTCGCGGGTTCGATTCCGACGCAGGGCGAAATTTAAAATAATAAAAAAAAAAGGCTATATTCTGTCTCGTGATTCGTAAGTCACGTTAAGCCATTGGTCCCGGTCTATTGAGTTGGTCATCATGCCCCTCATAGATTTGTAAGCCAGTCCTATACTGTGCAACAAATTTTATTTCAAGATTATTTATTAAAGAAATCATAATGAGTCGCTTTTTGTGCCGGTGAGTGTATTTCCCACTATGAGCGTCAATTTTTAACCTATAAAGGTTTTAGTATTTTGTATTCATGACATAAAAAAAAATAAATTATTACAATCGGAACTCTTGCTACCGGTTCCGAAATAACGCCGTATTTTTGTCTATCGTTACTCCACTAATAATGGATTATGTGATTTGTGTTCGTGCCTTGTGGTATTCGTATTCGTAAAGACGTTGACATTTGAAACTAATGTTGCCGTAAAAACCATATGTATTTATAATTAGGTATATTAAATCCATGGGTATATTATGTAGTAAATATATAGTAAAAGCCAAATTGTCGGTGAGTAATCCCAAACCCTACTGAAAATAATAAAAACTATCTCAGAAAGTTGTAGCATGTAGAAGATGTCTTCGAACGAGTATCCGAGTGAGGGCTCTGAACATGAAAGTCCTGAAACTAGTCAAAGTTGTCAAAGTCCCAAGAAAAAGAAAAAACTTAACTATGTCCACAAATATAAGACGTCTTGGGAGAAGCAGTTACAATGGATTGCCCCAAGTAGGAAAGGCAAAAATAACTTCTTTTGTAAACGTTGCAACATTGATTTGATTGGAGAAATTGTTGCTGCCAAAAGGCATGAAGCTACTTCAAAACATGTTAAAAAATGTAATGCTTCGGAGATGCAAAAGTCAGTATTATCATTGAATATTGTGTCCAATACTAGTCAAGTCAATAAAACAAAAGAAATTGAACTCCGTTGTGCAGCATTCTTGGTTGAACACAATATTTCAATAAATACTTCAAGTCACCTAGAAGGACTTATCAAAGAAGTTGTAAAATATCAAGAGAGACAAATTATTTTGTATTGCGCAGCATGCGCCATTCCTTGTCCAACTGATTCGCGTCATCTATGAATTGTTGCATAAAAGGGATATTTTTAATGGATCTAAAAAGGAAAGTTCTTTCAAACCACGTGTAAATTCACTGTTGAACGTTTATAAATTTGACGGGCTAATTCAATAAGAAAATCTAAACACCGCTTCCTGAATTCAGATTTATCTCTATCACTGAAATTAAATTCGTTATTGCAAAAGTTTGCTGTTACTTTGGGACCTAAATATACATTTTCCAGGTGGACAAAATTTGCAGGGTTTGCATACTGAACTGTTTCCAAATCCTTTTCCAAGCAGTTCGGCTTTATATAAAATTCTAATATAGTTTTATACATATCACTCATTCTTTCATGCAACAGGTGCACTTTTGGTTCCTGAGACTGGAACTCAAGATTAATATCAACAACAAAAGGAAGAACGTACTCCAAGAACTCCAAATAACACAAAATTATTGGATCAGATAAACGATTGTGAATGGTTTCGGAAACCTGGATCCTATCCACAAGGTATTCAGACTGAAAGAATAATTTTAAAGCATTATACTGTTCTATAACACGTTTTACTACTGCTAACAAAGATAGCCATCGTGTCTGAGAATTTTGCAATATTTTATGTGGCTTTACTTCAGTGAAACACTGAAACTCTTTAAGTTTTTCTTGGCGTTTGTAACTATATTTGAAATACGTGATATTGTCAAAAAACATAATTGCTCTATTTATACCTGTTAACATTATTAGAATGAATGTAATTTGTAAATTTTAAATTTGCCGCGTAAACTGTGTCAATTGTTAACCTAGAAAAGTCACTCTGCGGCATTCGTATCATGTTAGTGTGTGTGTACACGTGTTGTCTCATCGTTTTGTTATCGTCCAACTTGTACAACCAACAACAATAAAAATCTCCCATTATTACCTGTAATCCACAAATATTTATCGATCCCGGACCCCGATCTCAACAGGTTACGGGCCCAGAAACGTCCAGCGATAAATATTTTTGATCCGTTCTTGCCGCATTGCGAAAAATTTTCCGCCTCGTGCAAAAGGGAAAAAAAATCTGTGCATCGCATCATGGAGAACGAGTTAATTCGTATACCGAAGCTGAAGGGGATCGAGAATTGGGCCGTCTGGAAGTTTCAAACTCGAGTAATACTGCAATCAAGTGATGCTTGGAGTATTGTCGATGGCAGTTCAGCAATCCCTGTTCAGGGTCAGACCATCGACGAGACGACCTTCAACCGCACTCTGGCAGCCTGGAAGAAAAATGACAGCATCGCCCAAAGAATCATCGCCACCACCGTCGAAGAGAAACCTCTCCTGCACATTCTCAACTGCAAATCTGCGAAATTCATGTGGGACAAACTCATTCAAGTATATGAGCAAAAATCTGAAACGAGCATTCATCACATGCTGATGCAACAGTGGTATAACCTTCAGATGAAATCTGACGACGATATCGCCATCTATGTTGCCCGACTCGAGGATTTGGCTCATCGGCTGGAAATTATGGGTGAGAAAATTCCTGATCAGATGCTTATCACCAAATTATTAATGACCTTACCACCGACATACAAGTACTTTATCAGTGCGTGGGAGTCAACGTCCAGTGATCAGAGAACTCTTGCCAATCTGATATCTCGCCTTACTGCTGAAGAATCTAGAATGAGTACAGAAAATCCAGAGAATGTAGCTTTCGCATCCACCAAGGTCAACTGGAACAAACCGGTACTCAAGGGTACCTGCAACTACTGTAAAAAACCCGGGCATTGGATTCGAGATTGCAAGAAAAGGAAAGCAGCCAACGAGAGGAAAGCAGCAGCACATCATGACGGTCGGAATGAAGCACTCATCGGGGAAGCCCTCTCAACCGTGCAGGACAGAGAGAAATCATCAGAAATTTGGTATTTGGACTCCGGAGCGACAGATCATATGTCAAATCAACGCAGATGGTTCCAGAATTTCAAGCATTACCAAGAACCAAAATTTGTCCGAATTGGCAATGGAAAATTGATTCCTGCAATCGGATCTGGAAATATTGATATACTTGCTTATAATGGAGAAAGTTGGATTCCCAAATTTCTCTCAGATGTTTTGTATGTGCCCGATCTGACTTATAACCTCTTTTCCTTAGGTGCCACACTTGATAAAGACATCCAGTACCAATCAGATGATCGCACATGCAGGTTATTTAAAGGAGGAAATGTCGTTGCAGTGGGAGAGAGAAGAAATAAATTGTTTGAGATGAAATTTCGCAGCAGAATCAGCAATCCGGAATCTCAAGCAAATGCAGCAGCATCAGTGGATTCTCTTCAGACCTGGCACAACAGACTGGCACATCAACATGCAGGGCAAGTAAAGAAAATACTCAGAAAGTCGCAAACACCTTTTGATGATCAAGATTTTCTTTGCAAAAGTTGTATTTTTGGGAAAATGCACAGACTTCCGTTTCCAAAAAGCATTTCAAAGTCTTCAAGAGTGGGAGAATTAATACACATGGATTTATGTGGACCCATGCAGGAAAAATCTTTAGGAGGAGCTCGCTACTTTTTGCTGTTGAAGGATGATTTTTCACATTGGAGAACCTTATACTTCATCAAGCAAAAATCCGATACGTGTAAAAATCTTGAAGATTTTATAAAGAAGACTGAAAAACATTTGCCAAAGGGTTTAAAAATTCTAAGATCCGACAATTGTTTAGAATTTATAAACGCAGAAATCAGGAACATCACTCAACGTTACGGCATAATTCACCAGAAAACTGTGTCCTATACTCCAGAGCAAAATGGAGCAGCCGAACGGGAAAATCGTACAATTGTGGAGCTCGCCAGGACGCTTCTTCAGGACAGTGGACTTCCGATGAATCTGTGGGCAGAAGCAGTCAACTTTGCGACTTACAATTTGAACTGGACAGGAACGAGCAGTCAGTCCAACGTTTTTCCGAGTGAGCTCTGGCTGAATAAAAAACCCGACGTGAAAACCTTCCATTTCTTTGGTGAAAAATGTTACACACACATTCCGAAAGAAAGGAGAAGAAAGTGGGATCCAAAAGCCGAAGAAGGTTATTTTGTGGGCTACGACTTGGACACGAAAGGATACAGAGTTTGGTTTCCATGCAAGAATCAAGTCAAAACTCATCGCGATATACAGTAGTGGACAATTGATTGGCCCCAAAATGTTAAAAATATGCAAATAATTGTTTGGGTTGACTTTATCCAGTTGAAGTAAAAAGAATAAAATACCCTGAAAAGTATCAGGCTTTTTAAAGTAAAGTAACTATTTATAACACGTCATAAACTATAATTCGCATTGACAATAATTTTTTTGCATTTGTTGGTCTTATTTTGACCGGACAATTGATTGGCCCCAATACAATACATGTTGTCTTAGCAAGGAAGTAATTGAGTTAAATTTAGCTACTTATATTTTTTGATCAAGTGAGTATGTTAGTTGTTGGTAACCATGGTTACCACTTGTTTGAAGCTAACAATAATGGCACCACCACGAGTAGGTAAAGAAATTGAATCTTTAATCCTTCGCTTGCGTGAAGATGAAAAGTGGACCATGGAAAAAATCGCGCAACATGTGAAAATGCATCGCAGTACCGTGTCAAAAATAATTCGGCGCTTAAGAAATCCGCGAATTCTTAAAACGGGCGGTAAGCCACGAGCAACTGATAAAAGGTAATTTTATTGTTATTTACTTTGCTTTGGTGTCATTAAAATAAATGTTTCAGAACTGATAATCAAATAGTAAAGACATCAAAAAAGAACTGTCGTGCTACAGCTCCTCAAATCCGCCAAGAACTAAACCTCCTTGACATTAGTTGTCGGACTATCCAGCGCCGCCTCGCTGAAGCTGGCCTACACGGAAGAAGACCAGCAAAAAAGCCCTTTATTTCGCAAAAGAATCGTCTTCTGCGGCTCCAATTTGCAAGGGAACACCTTGCATGGACACTTGAAGAGTGGAAAAACATACTTTGGTCTGATGAGAGTAAGTTTAACCTGTACTCTGATGACGGTAAAGGGTACGTTCGGCGTCCAATTAATCAGCGTTACAACAAACGGTACACAACAGCAACAGTCAAGTTTGGAGGTGGTAATATTATGGTGTGGGGGTGTTTTTCCTGGCATGGACTAGGTCCTTTACATCGTATTACTGATAAAATGGACCAGTTTCAATACAAAGAAATTTTAGAAACAGTGATGCTTCCACATGCGCAAGAGAATCTTCCGGAAAATTGGCAGTTTCAACAAGACAACGATCCAAAACACACTGCAAAAAGTGTGAAAAATTGGATAAATAGTAGCGATATCCAAGTTCTACTTTGGCCAGCTCAATCGCCTGATTTGAACCCCATTGAAAACCTATGGGGTGAAATTGAACGTGCTTTAAAAGGCAAAGAATACAACACAAAAAATGGACTATTTGAGGCCGTCCAAGAATTATGGAGCAACTTACCCAGGGCTAAGATTGAAAATTTGGTTAAATCAATGCCGAGGCGTTGCCAAGCCGTATTAAATGCCAGGGGTTATGCCACAAAGTACTGAAAGTCTGTTTGGGGCCAATCAATTGTCCGGTAAAAATACGACCAAAAAATTTAAAATTTTTGCTGTCAATATGAATTATAGTTTATCACATGTTGTAAATATGTAGTTACTTTACATTAAAAAGCCTGATTCTTTTCAAGGTATTTTTTTTACTCGAACTAGACAAAATTAACTTAAACAATTATTTTATTGATTTTTAACATTTTGGGGCCAATCAATTGTCCGTAGGTGTAGTCTTCGTGAATCAGAAATATCAAGATCACCAGAGGGACAACGACAAAGACGTAGTTGAAGTGATCGTAAATCATCCACATCAGGAGCCGGAACACGAAGAGCAGGAAGCGCCAGAAAATCAGAAATTAGCAGAAAGCGAATCAGAGATGTCCGATGAAGAAGAGGATGAATCAATTCACGATTCACTGCCAAAAACTCGAGAAGAGTCAGAACAGGAGCAAGATCCCGTCCAGCAAGACACATACAGTCTACGAGATCGTTCAAAAATCCGTAATCCGGAAAGATTTGCAAATATTTCGATTTTAAATGCTGAACCTGAGTCATTTGAGGAAGCGACATCCAGCGGAAATGCCGAACAGTGGAAGCAAGCCATGGACGAAGAAATACAGTCGCTCAAGCAAAATCAAACATGGACGTTAGTCGAACCTCCGAAAAATCAGCAAGTCATCGATAACAGATGGGTCTACAAAATTAAAAGAAATGAGGACGGCAGCGTGCAGAAGTACAAGGCAAGATTAGTTGCTCGAGGCTTCAGACAAGTTGCAGGAGTTGATTACAATGAAACATTTAGTCCTGTAACCAAATTTGATTCAATTCGAATGATTTTATGTGTTGCAGCATCAGAGAAATTGATTCTTAGGCAGTTTGACGTAAAAACTGCATTCTTGTACGGAAATATAGATGAAATTCTATATATGCAGCAACCAGATGGGTAGCAGGATGGAACCAAGAGAGTATGCAAGCTGAACAGGAGTCTGTATGGTTTGAAGCAAGCCTCCAGGTGTTGGAACCAACGTTTCACATCAGTACTCAGCAGACTCGGATTACATCCCACAAATGCAGACGCTTGCGTTTTTACCAACGGGGATCCGAAAAATCAGCTGATCCTTGCTATACACATCGATGATGGATTAATTGCAGCTTCAAGACAGAGCGAAATCTACAAACTACTTCAAGAACTACACCAGGAATTCGAAATCACATCCAACCCAGTGGGCACATATTTGGGACTGCAAATCAAGAGAATGGATGACGGCTCAATATTCCTACACCAGAAAGTTTACGCTGAGAATGTGGTTCAAAGATTTAGAATGGAACATGCAAATTCCGTGAAAATCCCAGCAGATCAGCATCATCAAATGGACCCCGAGATGCACACAAATGGGGACAAAGAGACTGACAATAAACTTTATCGTCAAATTATCGGCAGCCTGATGTATTTGTCATTGGGAACGCGACCTGACATAACGTATGCTGTTAACAAAGCTAGTCAATTTTTAGAAAATCCACGAAAAATCCACTGGAAGGCAGCGAAGAGAATTGTCAAATACTTAAAAGGCACGATTAATCATGGACTTTATTTTCCAGTGAAGCAAGAGGGGCATGTCTATGCGTTCAGTGACGCCGACTACGCTGGAGACGTAACATCACGAAAATCCACAACTGGAATTGTTGTAAAACTGGGCACAGTAATCATCGCGTGGAAATCTACGAGACAGAAAATCGTTGCGTTGTCAACAACTGAAGCAGAATACGTCGCAGCTTGTCAAACTGTCAAAGAGCTAATCTGGCTAAAGCTTTTACTTTCAGAGCTCGCTATTTTTGAGAACTTCAAGGCCACGTTGCACGTAGATAACGAGAGTGCGATCAAGCTCATCAAAAATCCCGAGTTTTATCAACGAAGTAAACACATCGACGTGCGTTACCATTTTATAAGAGACAAGTACACCATGGGCGAATTCAACCTGGTTCACGTATCGTCAAAGCAGCAGCAGGCTGATATCCTCACGAAGCCGTTGCCCAGAGTTGGATTCGAAGAGCAAAGGAGGATGTTGAACGTTCGGGACATAAAGGACATCGACGAACATCACCTCCAGACCGCCGGATCATCCTAATTTATTGTTGTTTGCTATGTAAAGACATGTACAAATTTTTTCATTTAGTGGGAGTGTTAACATTATTAGAATGAATGTAATTTGTAAATTTTAAATTTGCCGCGTAAACTGTGTCAATTGATAACCTAGAAAAGTCACTCTGCGGCATTCGTATCATGTTAGTGTGTGTGTACACGTGTTGTCTCGTCGTTTTGTTATCGTCCAACTTGTACAACCAACAACAATAAAAATCTCCCATTATTACCGGTAATCCACAAATATTTATCGATCCCGGACCCCGATCTCAACAATACCTAAATTAATAGTTTTTTTTGTTCTATTTGTTACCAATGTGTTTTTTTATGGTTGTAATAAAAAATTGTTCCGATTCAGCTGTTTGTTGTTTTCTACGTTCTATAAAAAATTAAACTTGGTGATTTTTGTGTTAGATCTGGTGATTTTTGAAGTGTCAATCTGGTGATTTAAATTTTCTTTGTACTGGCAACACTGCTGGACGGTTGGATCGAGCAAACGTCGTCCCACGTCGTGTGGCGTGTTGTCGGATAGCGTGGAACAAATGAATACGCATTGCATTCAAATCTTTGTTAAATGTCTGCACACATTTCCGTCGCGTAGCGTAGTGTAGCGTGGTATCGCGTGGCGTGGAGCAAGTGGGTTCCCGGCATTATACAAGATGGTCAATATTTAAACCCATCGAGTGAATATGGGTTCTCTACAAAAAGTACAGGGGCGATTACCAGAATTGCAATGACGTTGGCCAATATTTTAAAGGGCAAGATAAGAACATGTTTTGGAACGTTTGAGGAAATCAGTTCTGAATCCTTAGCGGATAAAATCCGACTTCAATGGCAAGTGTATCAAATTGATAATTGCGTAGACAACTCATGGTATAGTACCGAAAAATATTGTTAGGGATCAGGTAAGCACATTAGACAGGATGAATATTGGAATAAAATTTTGGCCATAAGGGATATTGAGGGTGATTATAAGTACAAACAGCTGGGACTGATGGCTTTGATTTGTTTAACTTTAAGTCATGGAAACGCAAACGCCGAACGTGGTTTCAGTATAAATAAATTCGCCCTTGATAATAGATCATCACTGAAGGAGTCTACAATTATTGCTATTAGAACAGTTAAAGACGTACTTAAAGATCATGAGTCAATTCCCAATTTTCCAATATCTTCTAAACTTTTGGAAATGGTGGCCTCTTCTAAACAAAAATATTTACAATTTTTGGAGTCTAAAAAATTGTTAGAAGAGAACAGGTTGAAACAACAAAGGGAAGAAAAGAAGAAGAAAGAAATTGATAGCAGTAAAAGAAAATTCGAAGAAGAACTGGATGAGATCAATAACTTAATTTTAATTAAAGAAGCTCAGCTGAACATTGCTCAAGACATGATCAGTGAAGGAAATATTCTTCTGAATAGTGCCATGTTAGCTAAAACTTTAAAAAGAAGATGTAGCAAAGGCCCAGGCAAGATTTCCCTAGGTTTAGAACAAAGTGCCTCAAGAAAAATGGAAATCAACAGGTTACACCAAAGAAGAGAAGAATGTGATAAAAAAAAATCGATTTTGAAGAAAAGAAAACATTAAGTGTTTACCTCTTTATATAAAATGTCTATTTAGTTATTTTAATTAAAAGAGAATTTAATTTTTTGTAATACCTGTTTTTTTGTAAGAGGTTGTTTTCTTAAATTATATTATAATTATTATTAAAATGTAACCTGGCTTTCTTTCCCTCGCTCTTGTCTCCTCAGATTTTGTCATAAAATGTCATAAAAAAAATATGAAATTTGGCAGTATGACCCCTGAAAAAGTTTCACTTCAAAAATTTGGTTAGAGAACCTAACATGGGACGAATCTCTACCTAGTAATATCTTCACTGAATGGAGAAAGTTTCACAGCTAACCCAAACGTGTACAAGAACTTTCTATACCAAGAAATGTTTTAATTAAGGGCTCCCACGCACTAGCAACTTTTGTTATAGGCAACTAAATAGTTTAATCACCGAAAAGAACGAGCACCGCTCACTGGCAACTTAATAGTTGCTTATACAGATCAGATTTAACACAGGGATTTTGTAGAAAAAGCAACTAAATAATCGCCAGGTGGGCGGCGCTACGTTAGAACAAACCTGGTTCATTTACCGCCAACAGTTTCCTTGTAAAATAGGACAAGTTTTTAGTTGCTTCGATTTAAAAATCGCCCGTGCGCGAGGTTACATTGGGGGTCTTAGACCCCCTGCGCACTAGCAACTTTTGGGAAGCAACTATTTAATCACAAAAATTGAACACACAAAACTAAATGTAACCTCGCGCAAGGGCGATTTTTAAATCGAAGCAACTAAAAACTTGTCCTATTTTACAAGGAAACTGTTGGCGGTAAATAAACGAGGTTTGTTCTAACGTAGCGCCGCGCACCCGGCGATTATTTAGTTGCTTTTTCTACAAAATCCCTGTGTTAAAACTGATCTGTATAAGCAACTATTAAGTTGCCAGTGAGCGGTGCTCGTTCTTTTCGGTGACTAAACTATTTAGTTGCCTATAACAAAAGTTGCTAGTGCGTGGGAGCCTTAATAGTCCACCAAGATTAGAATTGATACAACAATTCTATGGTGTGATTCTACTATTGCATTATGTTGGATCAAAAGTGAACCACGAATTCTCAAGACATTCGTGAGTAATCGGGTGAGTCAAATTCAAGACTTGACAGAAAACGACCTGTGGAGGTATATTTCTACAAAACAAAATCCCGCAGATTTAGTGAGCAGGGGAATTAGTCCAAGACCATTAGAAAATTTAAGCGTTTGGTGGAATGGACCATCATTTCTTTCCGAATTGCATTATGAATTTCCCCCACAACCTCAAATTCAAGAACATCCAGTTGATTTCAAAAAAGAAGTTCGCACAGTAACGTCAACATCCCAAATTGAAAATAGAATTCCCATCGAAAAGTTCTCCAGTCTGATCAAATTGAAACGAGTTACTGCTTATTGTTTAAGATTCGTAAATAACATGAAAAGAAGTAAAGAACAACGTCAAAATGGACCTTTAACGTTAAACGAAATTACAACGGCAACAAACGAACTAATCAAGATTGCTCAGAGGGGCTCCTTTTCAGAAGAAATCAATCAGCTAGAACAAAATAAGCCGCTTCGAACTAAGAGCAAACTGTTATCGTTAATCCTTTCTTGCATGATGGCATCCTAAGAGTTGGCGGAAGACTTAGCAACTCTCAATATGACTTCCATAAAAAGCATCCAGCAATCTTACCTTATAATCACAGGTTAACAAAACTGATTTTAGAACACGAACATATAGCACTCTTTCATGCAGGTCCTCAGTTACTCTTATCTCAAATTAGAAATAGATTTTGGCCTATTTCTGGAAGAAACCTGGTAAAACAAACAGTTCGAAATTGTGTAATTTGTTTCAAGGCAAATCCAAAACCAATGCAACAGCTAATGGGTGATTTGCCTGCATCAAGGCTCAAACCAGCACCACCGTTTAGCATAACGGGAGTTGATTATGCAGGACCTTTCATAATAAAGGATCGAAAGGGGCGAGGCTCTAAAACATCTAAATGTTATTTACGTATTTTTATTTGTTTTGTAACAAAGGCAGTACCTACATTTAGAGCTTCTCAGATATGACCACAGAGACCTTGATTCTTGCACTGCGACGTTTTGCATCGAGAAGAGGAATGCCTCAAGAAATAAATTCTGACAATGGAACGAATTTTCAAGATGCAAAATCAGAACTTGAAGAGTTAGGAAAATTTCACCGAAAAAATGAAGACGGGTTAGTGCAAGCTTACGCTCAAGAACAATGCAACTGGAAATTTATCCCTGCATATTCCCCTGACATGGGTGCTCTTTGGGAGGCAGGCGTTAAAGCGACTAAATATCATTTAAAAAGAGTTATGGGTTCAACCATTCTAACATTTGAAGAATTATATAGTCTCATTGTACAGATTGAAAGTATACGAAATGCAAGACCACTTTCCCCTTTATCACAAAATCCTAATGATCTAACGCCTTTAACACCATGACATATTTAATTGGTCGATGTCCATCGTATGTTGCCGACTTTGATCTCACCCATTTACCAGAAAATCGTCTAAATTTATACCAGCATATTCAATACAGGACGCAACAATTTTGGAAGAGATGGCAGATTAAGTACATTTCAGAATTGCAGCAAAGACGCAAGTGGAAATCTCAGTGAAACACCATCTTAGCGGTTGGAACTTTAGTCATCATAAAGGAAAACCACGTGCCAGTGAACCAGTGGAAGCTTAGACGAATCCTTCAGTTGCATCCAGGTCCAGATGGCATCACGGGTGTCGTTACCATTCAACTCAAGACAGGAATCAGCAAACGAGCTGTGACAAAAATATGTGCATTGCCTAATTTGGGTTTGTCGGAGTGATATTAAGTGAGTGCATTATTATGGCCTGTCTTTTCTGTTCAATTTGTTTATTGAAGTGCTATTGTTTGTCGGAAAAAATGTGTATTAATAATTTAAGTTAATTAATTGTATTGTTCGTTTTGAAAAAAAAAGAATAGGTTTTTTCAAGGGGGGCGGCATATGTTGATGTCAATAGTTACATTTTAGTTGCATAGTTGCATTTTTTACGCAAAAAAAGTTGTGATCAAGGGAGCAGAGGAGAATATGAAAAAATATACCTATGTCAATAAATGTGTGCACTTTTTCAATCACAAAAAAAGTGTTAATTTAACCAAAAGGCAAACCATTGCCTTATCATCAACACTGCCAACCAGTCTTTGTCAATAACGTCTTCAACATGCTCTACATAGTGTTTCCAAAAACGGGGGCTACATTTAGATAGTGATTCAAGCCATAAATTTTAAATTTTGTTTTTGGATGAAGATTCTGAAGCAACTGTTTTATTATAATATTGCTTATAAAATCCCCAAGCCAATTCAATTGCATTGTATTGGCAATGATAAGGTGGTAGTCTCAATGCAATGTGTCCATGTCTTTGTAATATGTCGTCAATTAGGTACCGTCTGTTGTTGTTATTAAAAGGTTTGATCAGTTCGTATAGTTGTTTCTTAGTCATTGTCCGGTCAAATGTCACGTTGTGGACGGTCAGCCATTCCTGCATTTCACTCTTTTTATTTGAATAATTCGGAGTTTTGTCAATTCGCATGGAATGATAAGGAGCGTTGTCCATTATCACAACACATTTTTTCAAATTTTGATAGTGTAGGGAGTAGCTGATCCTCCACCCACGTTTTAAAAATGTCTCCCGTCATAGATTTGTGATAGTCACGGTGGTTATTTTTGGAATTTAATAGGTAGGTAATCACACTGTGGTAAAAATCCTGCACTAGACACTGCATGTAAAATAGTGAATCGTTTTCCCTCGGTTTTAACTACCGAGGGGTTACTTTTAACATCCGTATCATAGACCCAACGACGAATAGCACTACCATTTTGATAGATCCATTTTAGTGGGTTTTTATTCTGCAATTTTTGCTTTTTAAGTGATGGAAAACGTCGACGTAGAATTGTTAATTAATTTGGTCCGGTGCCATCCCTATCTGTTTAACAAAACTGATAAGCGGTACAAGGATATCGGAATTAAGGAAAATGCTTGGAAATAAATTGGACAAACGCTGTTTGCAACAGGTTATTTAGCAAATCTGTAGGTACTATAATCTTATCGTGATTCATGGATCTTGTAGATACCGAATGTGAAAAACTTTGGAAAAGCATCAGGCAAAGGTATAGTCGCGAAAGGAAAAAAGTAAAAAGCGAGCGGAGCGGTAGTGGTGCCAAAAATGTTACCAAATGGGCATGGTATGATGACTTAACATTTTTTGATGAATGCATCCAAGAAAGGAGGTACACGTTTTTAAAATGTTACACATTTTTACAATTTATATTAAACCATTATCCTTTAGAAGAAGTTCCATTAGCAACTCAAAAAGAAACGTAGATGGGAAAAAACCGTCGTGTTGTGAAATAGCTAGCGCCGGACCTAGCAGCCAACAGATTAGCGAACACGCCGATTCCACTGATGAATTCTCAGCAGAAGGTAAGATATAATTATTTACACAGAGGCCACCAATAATAAGAAGAAGTAGGTTCTTCAAAATTCTTATTAAACTGAATATACAGCGCATTTCACAGGTGCTAATGAGCCCGACGTAATTAAAAATGCCACCTACAATACATTTTCAAAAAAGCTGGATATTTTAATTTCAGTAGCCAGCTTTTTTCGGAAACATAGTGTGGGTTGCATTTTCAATTCCGTCGGACTCATTATCACTGGTGAAATACCCTGTATGTACGTTGCCCATTGCATTGTTATAGATTTCACAGAGATGGATGGAACACAGCCCTTACATGAGATACAGGAAGTATTAAGTAGAGAAACTGCACGGCCGTCTAAAACTGGTAAGAGTTTTTTAAAACAGAATTTGTTTAGTCACTATTGTGTTGGAACAGTTCCAGCTCCATCATCTACGAAGACAACGAGGTTACTAAGAGAAAACACGCCAAAAAATAAGGAGGCAGATAAAAAAACTGTAGACCAACAAATTATAGAAATGTTGGGGACCATCAGAAAACCACCAAATGAAGAAACCGTATTTGGGCAATTGGTGGCTCACGAAATGGCCCAAATTAAGGACGTGTCCAAAAGGAGAGATTTAAAGAGAAAAATTATTAATCTCCTTTATAAAGACGAAGATTAATGGGCAGTGTTCATAATTGCTGTTAATTTTTATTTCTTTCTGTAATTACTTATAACTTGTTTCCTACAATAAAATTCAATAATTAAGTTAAGTTCGTTTAACATATTCAATTTGACCCGGTCTGAAACCAGCGGGTGTAAAAAAATATTTTGCTAAGGTATTCCTTGTTTCAATTGCAACCAAGGGGGCGTTATTGGCACCAAGCCTATGGCATGTTTCAATAATGGAACCTTCCACTTCCTTCCTCCATATCCCCAAAACATGTTCGTGGTCAATATAATTTGCAGGACAATACCGTTCTCGGGCTGGAAGTGATTGTCGTATAAAGTTATGAAGGCAAGATGTCGCTTTTATTATGTTGTCAATAGTAGTGGGTGATGCACAAATGGCCCTATGGTATATTTTCCATCTTGCAACAATTTTGCCAAACGTATTTTCAATTATTCGTCGAGCACGATAATTAAACACCGCTTTCACAACGTTCAGATTTCTTCCTGCATATGGACGCATTAATGATTCGCATAGCGGAAAGGCCGCATCCCCAACCAAGAAATATCCCATTGGTACATTACTGCCAGATAAATTTTCAGGCTGTGGCAACATAATTGTTTTATTTAGTATTTTTTGACCAAATAGTGAAGAACTAAAAACTCCTCTATGACTAATTGATCCATACGCCCCAATATCTATTAGGCATTCACGATCTTTTTGGGAACAAGTTGGCTATGATTTTTTCTTTTCATGTTGGATTAACTGATTCAGTGATGCAACGGATGCAATTATTTTTTCTGTCAGTGTCTGTTCGACATTTTCTTGTCACCGCATTGCCAAATTTATATTAAACGATTTAATTTAATTTAAACTCGGTACAGGTTGCAAAGACACATTTGTCATTTGCAACAGCATTTTTTTTATATTTCTGAACCAAATAAGGGCACAAAGGGACCAGAAAATCATAGTTTGGGTTGAATATTTTCCATATAAGTACAGTTTTAAAGTAATTTCAAATGACTAATGCCATAAAAGCGCAAAGACAAGTGTGTCTTTGCAACCTGTACCGAGTTTAAAAAGGAGAGACCAGATTTAAGAGATCCGGCAACAATGTACCTATTCAGAAAATATAACCCTAAACTGAAAACAACCTAACCTATAGTCCAATGTTTACCCTTTTGATGTGACGTCACGATTTCCTTCCTCGCTTTCTCTTTATTGAAACGACAGAAACAGAAAAAAAAGAAAAAAAAAAAGGCACGTTTATTTATTGATAGTCACTTTGAGGTTATTTTATGCTTCTGTCCATTTGACAATTTTTAATTTCTTTCACTTATTACATTGATTACAAACATAACCTTTCGAAGCAATTGTCAACAAATTTGACACATTTATAGTTATTTATGATCAACTCAAATTTGTTTCTGATCCTAGCTCAAACATACGTAAAGTTACTAGATAATGACGTCATCGCAAAAGGGTAAAAATGGAACTATAACACAAAAAGTGTCAATTCCCTTTAGGGAATTTAGTTATCATCGAGGTATTGCCAACAAAATCACTAGATGGTCATAGCCAACTCGGTCCCAAAAAGATCGTGAATGCCTTATACATCAGTGAAATTGTAGTCCGCATCGCAGGCAGCCATTAGTACAATGCTAAAGCAGCCATTAGTACAATGCTAAAGTAGCCCTTGTACACTAACTTTCAAAACTTTCCCGTACACCTATTTTTCGCTGTATTAAATCAGGGTAGTAATTAATCAACTCTGACATTTAAACTTTTGAAAAGTCAAAATGCCTCGACTGACAGAGCAAGACAAAGTTTTGATGCTTTCCAAATTAGAAGAGGAGTGGTCCATAAGAAGGGTTGCTACTCATAATGGGCTAAATAAAAGCACTGTTCTTCAAGTAAAGAAGAGGTGAGAACAAGAAGGGACCGTGAGTAGAAGACCGATTATAATTTTTTCTAATTGCTGTCAATGTCATCTTTAATCTGAGAATTACCCGTTCACACTGCCTAAATTTTGCAAAATCGTTGTTACTTGATTTTGAATGTGTACGCGATAGTTTTGAAAGCAAGTGTACCTACATAGTTGAAGTACATGGAGCCAGTTTTTGCAGGTGCTACCACTCTTATATGTTTCCCGTCAATGCCACCAACACAGTGGGCCAGTGGGGCATATTCCACATTTTCCAGTAATCACCAGCTATTTTTTTAATGCTGCTTCCGTTGGTTATTGCAACACAGTTGAAGACAAAGTATCCCATAATACTGACAAAACCTCCTGTACAACCACACAAACAGTTGATTTTCCGACGAGATAGCTGTTTGCAATAGAAAAATAACTATCTCCGGTAGCTAAAAATCTACAAAAGTAAGTAAGCATTGGTATTGGTTCCTCTATTAAATGATTTGTCTAATTAAATTTACCTCAGTGTCATTGCTAGTCCCTGAGCTGGACTCAAAGGTGCTCTTAAACTTCTTTTCTTCAAGTGGGGTCCCACTATTGTCTCAAAATTGTCAAATAATTCTAGTGTCATTCTTGCGTAGCAAAAGAACCATTCTACGTGGAATTTCATTTCCAGGGATAATCTTCTAAATTCTCCTTTCTTCTCCCTATCTCTATTTATAGGCCTAACCCACCAACGTCTTGTTTGCTTCGCGGCTTTTTGTCTTCTTCTTAACAGCAACAACAATAAAAGAGCACTTTCTATGTCGGTATTCTCAGACGTTATAACCACAATTATTCTAATTAGGTACAATTGCCAAAAACACCACACCACAGTTTGAGTATGTCAAAAATGTCAAAAATGAGTTTTTTGAATAGCTAGCGTACAGTCGCGAGCAATAAATTTTGGTCGTCAAGGTCATTCTTTGACGCAATCGAAAATGCTCCATCGTAAAACAGTCGTAAATGTCATAAACTATCGTCATTTTGTATGACATTAATTGTCATTTTTTTGACACTTTGTTGACATGGGCATAATCAGGCAGGGAATTTTTTTAAATTTGTGACAATCTAACCAAATTTTGAAATGACATTGACGACCAAAATTTATTGCTCGCGACAGTACCTATTATGATTACGGTTTACAATAACAACGCAGGTCAGCAGTAACAGATTTATACATAAAGTTAACTCAGGTTGCAAAAAACCACTTTGCATTTGCAACAGCACTTTTATGGCATTAATCAATTTGAGTGTCTCTCTATCACTGTGAAAAGTATTAAGCATAATAAACACACGGTCATATGCATAATGTAAATAGTTAGTAAGTATACAAAACATTGTTTACTTCCAATGCCATTGCAAAAAATGCAAAGACAAACAATACAGGACAGCAGAATTTCAGTGATCATCAACTTCAATGATTATAATTTCATCATTTGATGTGTCCTCAAACATGTGTTGATCCTCCTCATTACAAGCAACTTCAATAGATGAAGTTGAAGCATCATCACTTGACAAATTTTGTGAACTCATGGTTCATGGATTCATTGTCAGATTCTGCGAGTGATATAATTACTGGGGGTGTGTCATGGAAACTTAAATTGCCCATAAGTTTTTCCCAATCTTTTTCAATTATTCTTTCACAGTGCTCTACACTTCGGGTCCACATTTCCTGTGTGTATAAAGATAACGCTGTGGACCACAAATTTTTGATTACTTCTGATTTTCTGGAACGTTGTGACGGCAAATGTTTATTATAATATGTTTTGCAAAATCCCCATACCATTTCTATGGGGTTGTAATGACAGTGATATGGTGGAAGCCTTAACACATCTATTGAATTTTGTTGTAATAGAGAGTCTATTTCATATTTTCTTTTTGATAGCCGAATTGGCTTTATAATTTCATATAGTTGTTTATTTGTTAATTTTGAGCCAAAGGGAATTTTGTGTTGTTTAAGCCAGTCTTGTAACTTTAATTTGGACCAGGAGGCAGTGGGTAATTTTTCTGCAAGAACCGAATGGTATGGGGCATTATCCATGACTACCACAATTTTACTTACCATTTACATTTTGTAATGATCTTAATAATTGATTTTGTGTCCACTTTTTAAATAATTCACCATTCATGCTTTTATGGTAGTCTCTACTGTCTGTTTTACTATTAAAAATTAGTTCACAACCTTCCAGAAAACTGGACTTAGAACCTGCGTGAAGCAGCGAGCGCCTTCAGTATTTGACACGAATTTGGGATCATTTTCATTGATCCATCTTCTGACGGGGGTCCCATTTTGGAAAAGCCTAGTTTCATCGAGGAAGATAAAAATGGCCCCTGTTTCCTTATATTGTAAATATTTCCGAAGAAATGCAATTTTCATAGATTTTAGACGTAGACTTTCAACCAAAATTTTTCTATTGTTTATGATTTTATACGTGTACCCCATTGATTTTAAAATTTTCCGTAAGGTAGTTATACCAGCTGTGTAATTCAATTCACTTTTTACAAAATTAAATAAATCCTTAACAGTAAAATATTCGCTTTTTTCATTGCGTTTATAAATATTGAAACTTAAGTCTTGTTTAAATTGATCGTCATGAAAAAATTTTGATTTTGGCTTTCTCCCTTGTTGATGATTAGTGAAAGGTTTTCCGGATCTATGTTGGGATAAGGTTCTGAGGACTGAAGAATGTGAGCACTATGACCAAAAAAGGAAAGGAAAATAAATTAGAGTAAAATTGAATGAGGAAGACACCCACCGAAAACATATGTTTTAGTTTTAATTCTAATTCTCTAAAAGATGCATTGGGATAAGCTTTTCTCAGCTCCGCCATACATTTCACCATTGCTACCTTTGTTTGTACTGTTAAAATAACTTTTTCTTTCCTTGGACTCATATTTTTGTTTTCACTTTCAAATAAAATTTAAAAACAATTTGACAGGGATTTCAAATGTCATGAAAGAAAGAAGCGCCAACGCCGCCAACTATAAATGTTGTAAATTACCAGAAATGTTACCAACATAATTTTTCCCCTGCTCTTTGCAACCTGTACCGACTTTAGTTATAACTAATGACTTGCAGTGACCCTCGAAGCAAGTAGGCTAGAGTTAGGAAGTTGGTAGGGAATTCAATTGTTATTGTTATATTTATAGTTTCGAGACTTGTCAGAAATAAAACCAATTCTTCTATAAAGTTCGTTTCTCTACATTGGTGACCCCGACGTCGAACAGAATGTCTAAACAACAAGAAACTACATCGCAAGTATCAAGGGTTTCACTCAAGATTCCTCCATTCTGGAAGTCCAACCCTGCCTTATGGTTCAAGCAATTGGAATCTCAATTTATCAACTGCGGTATTGTACAAGATAGCACAAAATACCATGCCGTAGTCGCAGCAATTAGAGTTGGCTATGGACAAGGCGGTCTCTATTTTAACAGGCCGTGACACTGACTTCAGAAAGTGGTCTGTGGAATGGCCCACTAACGTCTGGCAACGCTGCTTCGCCAACCTTTAAAAAAAGTTACTAGTTTTGAAGTTTTTTGATCACTCACTGTCACTCACTATTTTGTCATTGTCAGCTGTCAGTCAATCATCACTGAAAGATTTTTCTAATTCTCCTATTGCAATTTTACTTCAAAAAAAAAAAAAAAATGAGCCCGAGGGCTCTTTATTCAGACAAAGCGCCAAATTGGGCGCTGGGTACAATCAATAAATGTCGACAATTTGAAACATTTCAAGATATAACTCACGTTGGAGACAGTACCTTCCTTCTTAACTATATTAACAGGTGTGAAAATTTGCGGATTGGGCCATTATTATTTTACACTGCTTCACAAGCACGACGCAATTTACGGACTATTCTCTTAGTTCACACTCGGAATCATTTCATTCCACGGTGTCCTGGACTCGATTTGGTAGTTCGCGACTGATGTGCTCGTCCGTCTCTAATCTGCCTGTTGTCGATTGGGTCTTCGTCTTGGGTGATTCTGGGAGGCGACGCCCACGGCTCCCGCGCGAAGCCGTGAAGAAGTTCTAGTGGGATGTGTGGGATCCGCTCAAGGTCTGGAATCCCACCCAGGGCCACCCGAAGCTCATCCCTTTCCGCGTCAAAGGTAGAACACTTCAGAATGCGATGGATGGGGTCATCTAGAGTGCCGCAAGTTGGACAGTTTCCTGTGTCAGATTTGCCTATTCGGTGCAAGTGTGTGACGAACGGTCCATGACCGGAGAGGACCTGGGTGCTGAGTCTCGTGAACTCCGTTCTAGGAGCCTCAGGAACGTTTGGAAAAAACGAGTGGGTGACCGGGGCTCCTCGAGAGTCGTCCCATCTGCTCTGCCACCGATCCAGCGTCATAATGTGGAGATACTCTCTCAGGTGTCTTAAGCTTTCGAATTCCTCCCTGTGGACCATCATGTCCAGGTAGGCCGCCGTCTCCGTTCTTCGAAGCATTTTTACGCAGTTTGTCTCCGCCATGGTCAGGTCCAGGGGGGGGATGCCCGAGAGCACCCCCGCTGCCTCATTGGAGACCGAGTTGTACCCCCCGCAGATCATCCTCCCCACGGCACCACCCAACGACAGCAGCACCCGTCGAACTCTCGACACCCTAAGCCGATGCGCCCAGACCTCAGATGCGTAGGCGACAATGGGGAGAATACCACACTTGTAGATCGCGTGTAGCGACCTCCCCACCGGAACATCCCATGTGACACGAACCTTCCTCCTTAGGGCTAGCACGATCTTCCTCGCCCGCTCGCAGACTGCACGCACGTGCGTGTGAAAATTTAGCTTTCTGTCTACAATTACGCCCAGGTATTTTATTTCGCTGACGATGCCGACCTTGGAGTCGCCCAGCCTCACCCTGATGTCCCGGTGATGCACACGGGGAGGGGACTTGTTTATCATAATCTTCGTCTTCGTGCCTGAAATTGTTAGCTTCTGTTTCAAGGCCCACTCCATCACCCGCTCAACGCTCTCCCTGATGTGGTCTCTTAGTTCTTGTCTGGTTCTTGCTCTTACAACTATCGCAATGTCATCTGCGTATGCGATGGTCTCTGTATTGGGCAACAGTTCCGAGTCGAGGTACATGTCCAGCACCGAGTTCCAAAGGGTGGGCCCCAGGACAGAGCCCTGAGGGCAGCCCTTCGTGCAGGCCTTGGAGACCTCTACAGACCCGTCTCTGTAGGTGACCGTCCTGTCTGTCAGGTAGCTCTTCAGCGTCGCCAACAGGTACCCAGGGACCCCCTTCTGCCGCAGGCTCCTAATGACCGCTGGCCACCAAACGTTGTCAAACGCTCCACTGATATCGATGAATATAGTCGCCGCATATTTGTCCGTCGTTTCCTCGATGGTCTCTTTATATTTGAGAAGGGCACTTACAGCGGAGCGACCCGAGATGAAGCCATACTGCCTCCGGGAGTGAAAGTCCTCCGTCGTCGCGAAGAGTCGCCTCCTGATGAGCCTTTCGAATATTTTCCCATACTCCGTGAGCAACGTTATTGGTCGATAATTCTTCCTGTCACTCGGGTCTCCAGCAGGGTCCTTCATTAGGATTTTTAGGCAGCCCTCCTTCCAGCGCCTAGGGTAGTACGCTGCTCTTAGACACGAATTATATAAGTGCAGCATGAAGCCCCTCATCAGGTCCACCCCTGGTGCCTTCTTTGGTTTGATGGCTTGTACTAGTTGTTCCAGTTCCTCATTCGTGACCTCCTGGATGTCATACCTATATTCGTGCTGCAGGGACTCGAAGTCCTGACGCCAGATTCTGTGCACAACATCTTCTGTCGTCTCGTCGTCGTCTGGAAGCAGTTTGTTCACCAAGTAGCCCGCCGCTTGCTTGGGCGTCAGGGTAACCTCATCTCCCTCTTGGAAGGCCGCCATGGGTCCCCTCTTGCGGAATTTTTCGGTGGCAATCTTATACACCACACCCCATGGATTCGGGGCCAGGTCATTTTCAACGAACTTAACCCAGGATTTTTCTCTTGTCTTAGTCAGCTCTCTCTTGTATTTATCCTTAGCGAAGTACATCTCAGTTGCCAGGAGATTGGCCTGGTCCGGGTATCTGTTGGTGTACAGGATCTTCTTCTTAGCTAGGTAGACTTTTCGGAGCCTCTCGATCTTGCTCGTCCACCACTCTGGTCTCTCTGGATAGGTCCTCCGTTTCTTGGCCTTGGCGCGGACAATCCGGTTTATTCCCTCATAGAAGCGGTCCACTGCAGCGTCTATGGTCCTAGGTGAGACCAGCACCGGGAAGTCGCGGAGCAAGCCTCTGCAAAGGTCCGACAGGTCTGGTTCGATGTCCTCTAGTTTCAGGTTGGAGCAGTCCATCACGTATTCCTCGATGCTCGCTGCGGACTGCAGTGGCAGAGCGCAGGTAAATCGTATGACCCGGTGGTCTGAGGTGTTCACGTCCTGGAGAACTGTCCAGTCTCTGACCCAGTTAATCGTGTCCGTGGTGCCTAGGGTAAGATCGATGTTACTTGATCCATTGGCAGAGGAGAAAGTTGAGGGCAGGTTATCCTCGTTGAAGATCACTAGGTCATTAGCCAAGATGAAATCTTCTAACACCGGTGAGTTCCTATCACATAGTGTGTCAAACCAGATTGTTGAACGACAATTGAAGTCCCCACCTAGCAGAACCGTTTTGTCTTGCAGGTTCGTTAGGATCTGCTGTAATGTTGTAACCATGTTACGGACTGAGTCATTGTTAGGGGGGGCGTAGATCGAGATCACAAATACGGACTCTGTGGATATACCATCGATTGATACTACCGTTACATATTTGGAGGACAGATGTCTGAGGTGCAGCACATTCAAGGTGGGGTTGTTCACCAAGAGACAGCTAGAAAACCTGTTGTCGTTGTTGGCAATGAGGCGTTGGTTCATGAGCCCAGGGATTGTGTATGTTCCTCTGCAGGTCTTGTAGTTGTACGGCTCTTGGCAGAGGGCTATGTCGATGTTCTCTTGCCGGATATATGCCAAAGTCTCGAGTGTAGCGCAGCGCGAGTTGTGTAGATTCGCTTGTATGACTGAACATTTATTCTTCATAGTCGATGCTAGCCTGTATTTCTTCCAAGTTCTTCCACTATATCGGCCAAGAGTAGACGTGTGTGGAACCCGTTTATGTTCCTTTGCACGATCGAATCCGTTTAGAAGTAGTGTAATATGTGGGAACGAGATTGTTAGTAGCTAGTTTGAGAGCAGTCGGTGTCGGATTCAGTAATTGCAGATTGAGGGCCATCTGGATTGTTAAATAACTTGTTGAGTTTTTTCCTTGCCTTGGTACATCTTTGTTTCAATCCTTTCGAGCCTATCTGTGGATGAATGTCGGCCAGAATTTTAATTAACGCAGGGATATCGTCGGTTAGTTCTCTAGCTAGGGTTAGCGGACTTGGACACCCAGATATATTTTCGAACAGGTAGATTAGCTTCTCTAGGGCGAACGTCGGGGTAGGAGTTAGGTTGCCAAAGAATGTCCGTAGTGGTTCAAGTTGCTCCTTTATATCTTCTTTAACGATGGCTGGGTCAATCTTTGGACGTTTTCTCGGGTTTTGTGTTAGGGGCTTTGTTGGCTTCGCGAATGGTTCGTCCCCTGAGGAGGGTGATGGGGGTGAAGTTTCTGTGCTTGATGGAGTGAGTGTGTCGCCCAATCGTTTGGTACTAATTTTATTGAATTCAACCACTGGTGGTGACTCGGGTGACGTTTCACTATCAGAGACGGTCTGCTCTATGGAGTTAGAAATAATAATAGGGGCGTCAGTAGTTGACCTGTTTTGTGCTACAGTCTCCATGCTTGGTTCAGCGTGTTGTGTGCATTGACTTGCAATGTGTCCCGGTTTTTTACAGATGAAACAGCATATATCGTCGTGATTAAGAAAGATTCTGTAGCTGGTGTCTTCAAATGTTAATACCATGGAGCTCGGTAGCTCTATGTCTTTATTATCTTCGACGTAGATCTGTCTTCTGAAACTCAGAATATGGGCAAATTGTTCGCCGGGGATGCCAGCACGAAGGAATGAAACAGTGGAGAGTGGCTGCAAACCAATTTGCCTAATGAGTTGTTCCAGCATGTTGTGAGGGATAGAAGGACAAACATTAGAGAGGATAATTCTTTTCGACGGAGTGATCAGCCGTCTAATGCTTATGTTAATCCCTTTTATGACTATTGTTTTATGTTGACGCGCTAGAGATTCCGCCAGTTGGGAGCTGCTTAGGTATATGCAGACTCTATTATTTGAGATTCTTGAGGCAAATGTGATGTTCTTTGGTTCTACTATTTCTGATATGCTGGTTACGTAGTCGCCGAGTTTCAAGTTGTCGTCGACGGACAGGATTATAGCTTGGTCTTTCTTAGGAAAGGGATTCATTTTTGTGGGGTTCGAATTATGTGGGTTAGACATTGAGGGTTCTGACTGAGATAGCGTGCATATCTCGTCTCTGATAGCCGAGCGTTGAAAAAAAACGCCGGCACTCTCGCGTGAAGTTTTTATCGGGAGTGTTGTTGTTTTCGAAAAACACCGATTGGCTTCTTACGCACAAATCTCACCCAATAATTATAGAACTACCTCCCTGAACTACCTGGCTCTGGAACTCGCGTGTTCACAGCACCACGACTGAGGAGTTGCAATTTTACTTCAGTCAAATTATATCAGGTGTCCAAGTCAAGGTAACCTGTTTTATAAGATAGCTATTGTTAGTAAAATTTCAGAGTCCTGTATTCTGAACAAGTATCCTATCCAAAATGAACATAGAACTCCTTTTAGTTCACCGTGATTGCATTAGCTCCAGTGCAAATTCCAACTCATGCCACTGTACACTGTACAGCTCAGGACAAGATTTTTTTTTTCTAAAGTCGTACACAGAGACCATTAAAGACTAATAAAGGTGCAGTATGAATTAAGAACTCCAAAAGCTACCCACTCGGGTGTATGGACCCTACCACCAATAGAGGTTTATAATTTTAAATTAGGTCTAAACCTAATGGAACAAGCAACAAAGACCTCACTACAGACGTAAGAGTACAAGTAAAAAAGGGGCGAAGATATCAGGATACTTAAGGGGCATCACATGGAAAAACAAATAAAAAAATATAAAACAACTCAACTCCTTCAGAGTTCCAAATCATGTACGAGTATCATAATTAAGTCATCCAAAATCTCCATCATGTGCCGAAAGTGGTTTTACAGTAGACGCTTCCTCTCAGTACCGGTCATATCCCTAAGTTTAAAATGATTTTCACAGACAATACAGTCTTGTTAACGCGCCAGTTTATTCATGCATTCTAATCTTTTTCGATGGGAATTTGAAAACGGTAACGTAGGAAGACTTGCTTGAAGCATAACCTGACTTGCAATTGGGTACGCAACATTTATGTGTGGCATGTTTATTTTTTCAATTACTGAAATTAATTGCACAATTAATTGTCTTGTCAAAATGATTTTTGAATGAACCGCCTTTCTATGGAGTGCCAATATTTTTGAAACTCAGGATGGTATGGAATGGCCCACTAAGAAATTTGGCAACACAGCCAGTGTCCTGGCCTGTTAAAACAGAGACCGCCTTGTTATGGATCATTCTTTGTTTTCCGTTGCACCTTAGACACTGACAAGTTTGACATTTCAATAAATGTTTTTTCCTTAATTTGGTTATGTCTCAATTGTACTGACTGACATTTGTCGTTTGTTCTTGCGTGTGTCTAAAGTAACAGAAAAAAATAAAAACTCAAAGCCAACTCCAAGCGAAAATTTTAATAGTCACCCGTTATTTGTATGCAGTGGCGGCGGCATTAGCTATAAAAGCATATATTTTCCATAAACACGGAAAACTGCGAAGAGTTCTATAAATTCCAGTAAGAACTTTCTGTTAATCTGGCGAAAATCCGTCATTTTCAAACAATAATTTGTCGCGAAATACAAATCGCCAAAATCTGGTTTTATTATTTGGTACTACACCACTGCAAAAACGGACGTTTTTTAAAACCGTTCACCGCACACACTTCAGATTTGCTCGAATTGACAAATCTGTGGAACAAGTTCGACGGACATAATCAGGGTAAACCTGATAATTTTCCTCATTTTTGTTCGCGAGCAAAAACGATGGTTTTCCAGACACACACTTCAGGTTTGCATCGTTTTTGTTCGAACAGACTTGTTCGTCGAACAAAACCGTCAAACAAAAACGCAGTCTGTGGGGCCCTTTAGAGATGCGATTTGTTCGACCCGATGAGATTATAGCAACAATCCTGTCAAAGGTACAGGCACAGAACAACTCTGAGTACAGGCAATTACTCCTGTCAAATAAAACAATCTCGAAAATGTGATTCAAATTTCAAACACTGTAAGAGGACTTGTCGCAACAGTGAAATCTTTGTGTTGTCGTGGTCATCTTGAAAACCCTAAACTATTGAAGGATTTATTAATGAAGTTACCAGATACACTGAAACTTCGGTGGGGAGAAGTGGTAATGAAACGCAAAGGTGATGTGAACCTTGAAGACTTTTCAAATTGGTTGAGTCGTATCGCCACTGCTGCGTGTTTTGTGAGTACCCCAGAAAACAGGAAGACGTCCAGCTCTACATCCGAATATTTTCGAAAAGGTAAACTTGTGACAAATAAAAACCGTCAAGAGACTACTTTGACAGTGACAAATCCTGAAACGACGCCGTTCGAAACCGAATGCAGTTACTGTGAACCGTAGAGGGATATGGAGGGAGCACTCTTCAAAAAAGTGGATACGACCGCGCTTTTCTGTAGACCTAATAAAAGGTCTCCAGATGAGCCGAGCGAAACCGAAGTTAACGCAGATATTTCATCTTTCCAGTGGCGTCCCTTTACCTTTTTTCTGGGGACAAGTTTTATAGGAATTGTAGGAAGACGACCGTAAATATTGAGTTCAAAATAAAAACAGATCAGAGTTATACAAGTGAAAAAATACAAAGACAATTCACCAACCGGTTCACGTGTAAAAAACCAAATCCCAGTATAATGATGGAACACCGACGCCTATGAAGCATCTGATGCCCAACGACCCTCGTCACGAAATTTCACGAAGTACTGGCGGTCATTTTAAAAGGAGTCATAAAAGGTCTCCGCACAGGTCTCGCGACGTGCTGCTTTCTTTACATTGCCAGCATAGGCAGTGCTCCCTCCATATCCCTCTACGCTGTGAACTGAAAAATCACAAGGCGACTGTACGATAAAGGTGTGTCGAAACGACACAATTTACAGTAAAAGTAGCTTCATCACTGTGTTGCACACAAAAGTACGAATCGATTGAGGTATGGATGAACGCCGTTCATTTACTTTTTGATGACAAAATAACAAAATTACCACCGCACTTTCGGGGTTAAAAATTACTACTTGCCATGCGCAGAGCAGAGTAGTTCATTTTCGTTGGGAATTTCTAACCTTGCGCAGGGGTTATGACAACGGCGGGGATTTTGAATACGGCGAGAATTTGTAATTTCGCATATTGCGCAGGGGCCATGACGACGTCGGAGATTTTTCATACGGCGCGGATATTGAATTTCTCACCTTGCGCAGGGGCCATGACGACGGCGGGGATTTTTTATACGGCGAGGATTTTTCATTTCTCACCTTGCGCAGGGGCCATGACGACGGCGGAGATTTTTTATACGGCGAGGATTTTTTATTTTTCACCTTGCGCAGGGGCTATGACGACGGCGGAGATTTTTTCAAACGGCGAGGATTCTTAATTTCTATTCTTCCGCAGAGGCCGTGGCTTATTCTTAGGTATGCATTTTCTAAACATTCGGCCATTTATTTTCTTTCTTACTTACGTACTGTGTTCGTTTTTATTTGAGTGTTAAAATGGAGGTTTTCAGTTGCGCTGATCTTTCTTCCTACATTAATTGTGATGATGAAGCTTTTGTGGACCTGCTTCAGAGATCTTCTTTGATCCGGCGGAATTTGCGGTGCAAAAGAGCCAATTGCCGCCGCTACTGCAATCTTCGTCGCCGTGAAGATGCCGTACTCAGCCACGTCTTTTTTGTCTCCGATGTCGGAGACAATATTCCATCGTTGACGGTTCTTTTTTTGCGACATTGAGGGTGCCTCCCAGAACAATTCTTTGGTTGCTTTGGAATTTGGTGTGCGAAATTCGGGCGGGTTCGTCGGCCATGCATCTGGGAATTCCACGTCAAACCGTCATACAACAGTATCGATATTTTCGAGACGTTTGTTCGTGGAAATTATTGCAAGAACCAGATTTATTTCTGCTTGGTATTTTCTACATTCATCTAGCAAATGCTGAATTTTACGGTTTTCTTTTTTCATTTAGGTGGTCCGGAAATAGATGAGAGCGTGATCACCAAACAGAAGTACCATGTTGGCCGTCGTATCCCTCCGAAATGGATCATCGGGATATACGATGTCACAACGAAAAAAGGATATGCTGCATACATTCCGAACCGTTCGTCGGAAACGTTGTTGCAGCATATTCAAAAAGTCGTTTTGGCGGACACCGAGATATGGACTGATGGATTGCGAAGTTATCGGTGTTTAGCCGTTTTGGGAGGTGCTTCCCCGTACACTCACAAAACGGTTAACCATTCCCGATATTTCCGCGATCCGTTGACGGGGGTGTGCACGAACCACGTCGAGGCGTACTGGTCGCATTTAAAGGGGATGATCAGGCGCCTCAGTGTGATTCTTCCCGAATATACATGTTTCTGTGGTGGCAGTTGTATGGTCCTACGGCCGCTGACCGCTTCAGAAACATGTTACTTCACATTTCAGAAAAATATACTGTTTGAACAGATTTTCTACCATAATAAAAACAAATTTTATTTTGAAACAAAAAAAAATATTTTTTTTGGAAATTTACGCTCCTTCCTCTCATTTTTATTTCACACCTTTATCGTACCTTCACCGATGCGCTCACGCAATAAATTACTTCATAAGAAGAATGAGTCAGCCACGACGGTTAGAACTTCGCCGACATCTTCAAGTCCTTCTTTGCAGACGACGCAAACAAATGACGACAAGAAGGAAAGTGAAAATGTTCTTGTGGTTGGACAAAAAAATCAGGTTCTACTGAGGCAGATATAAGTAAGATTATATGGAGATGGATGGTGTTATGGAGACTGTAGCCCTATGCGACGAAGCTTCTACCATAAGTCTTATAGACAAGGCCGTCGCCAATCACCTCGGCCTTAAACCTCTACTAAAATCGACCTAAGAATTTCTGGTGTTGCTACTGTAGCAAGAAAATTTACGATGAAAAACGTGAGAACCGTAGAAAATGTATTGTTGCCGAGACAACAGATACCAAGATCTGACTAGACGAGACCACATACCGCGACGATAGATTTTTAGTATCCAATATTTTGAGAGATCGTCAAATGACGGCTGTTATGGTTCGAAATCGGTTGCAGGAGGTACGGCAAGTAAACGTAAGTGAAAGAACAGTTAGACGTCGTCTTGCGGAAGGTAATTTGGGACCCTATAGACCAGCAAAAGGCCCAAAACTCACCCAAAACCATCGTAGACTCCGTTTAGAATTTGCACGGCAGCACCAAGACTGGACCGTTAATCATTGGCATCGCGTTCTTTTCTCAGATGAGTCGAGATTTTGTGTACGATCTCCAGATGGGCGTAAGAGGGTATGGAGAAGGCCAGGAGAACGTTTTGCTTCATGTACATTCTCCACAAGAGAGCCTTTCCATGGCGGGTCTAACATGACCTGGGGTGGCATTTCTTTTGAAGCCCACACAGATCTAGTGCTCGTAGAAAATGGATCTCTCGATGCACACCGATATATCCGCGAAATTCTGGAACCACATGTTGTGCCTTATGGACCATTTATCGGCGAAGACTTTGTGTTTATGCACGATAATGCTCGTCCGCACATAGCACATTGTGTATCTCTTTATCTTGATACGGTTGGAATTTATCGAATGGACTGGCCTGCATGTATTCCAGACTTAAACCCAATTGAACATGTGTGGGACAAGTTGGTAAGACAAATTAGGAGTCGCCCCGTTGTACCAGATAATCTGAATGACCTACGAATAGCGCTCTTGGAAGAATGGGAACGTATTCCTCGGGACTACGTGCAAAATCTGTTTGAAAGCATGCCGAGAAGGATAGAAGCGGTGATCAGAGCTAGAGGAGGAAATACTCGCTACTGAAAAATTATAATTTTTTGTTCGTTCTTGTTTTGTTGACTTAACATTATTTTTGAATAAATGTATTGATTTGGTTCTTTTTTCTAAAAAATGTTTTTTCACTTCAAATGACGTTTTTTCTTGGCTACCACTTGTGTCTCACGTTCAAAAAGCAACAAATATTAATTTTTATTGCTTTTCTTACAACAAATACTACTAATTATTTCAGATACAGATACAAATACACACAAATAATAGTGTTCCGCTTTTTCTGCCGGTGAGTGTATATTAAATACAAGTTGCAGAAGGCATCAATTCAAGCACGAATTTGAAATTCCGAAACGAGCCGCGTAGAGGTGAGTTGATGAACAAATGAGTGCTTGAAGGACCTTCTGCAAGGAGTGTTTTATACTATTTTTTCTATTTTGCCTCTTTATACCATTTTATAAATAAAAAAATTAAAATTTTAAATTTAGGGAATTTTGCGATGGTTGTTGACATTTATGTGGCATAATTTTAGGCGGCTGTGGAAAAAATTAATTTAAAATAACAATAATCATTATTTCAACCGTCAGTTTGTTTTTATTTTCGCTTGATTGAAAATGAACGCTCAAGAAAATTCATCATGTTCATCAGTATCACTAACGCCGCCACAAATTAAGGAAATAGCAAAGAAAACATTAGAAAATTTACTACCAGATAAGTCGAAATCCCAATATGAAAAAGAATTTCAAAAATTTGAAGAGTGGCGCCGGCAAAATAATATAGAAGGAATTTCCGAAAATATTTTGCTTGCCTATTTTGATCTTCAACGCCAAAACTATAAATCATCTACTTTATGGAGAATCTATTCGATGCTGAGATCGTATTTAAGTATAGCGGGTGTACAATGGATTTTGGTACATAGGCACTTTACTTCTAAAAGTAAAAATCCTCGGATATTGACTCCCCTAATTATTTTAGAACAAACCCTTAAATACAAAACTTGTAGAGTTTTAAAAATGGTTCCCAGTTCTTATTTGTTTTGTTTTTTAACATCTTCCGGAAGTACACAATAATGGAAAAAAGAATTAAAGGATTTGTCAAAATAGCAATAGCTGGGAAGTGTAACCGAGGTGACAACCAAAGATTTTTTTTTTTTTTTCAACTCCAAGAGAGATTTGCAATCTGCCCAATGGGCAATAAGCGTTTGTTATGACTAGAGGTTGGAAAAGATGCAAAATGCATATTAAGTGCATAGATGCATATTTTCTCTGTTTTTTATAAATGCATATGTAATATAAATTGCTGCATATTCAAGGCGTTTTTGTCTCTTTTTTCCGAAATTTACCAAAGGGATGTTTCCATTTCGTATTTATGCAGGTAGAAGAACGTCTAAATCTTTACAGGTAAATTTAGGTAAATTGCTTCCCAGAACGACAGAGGTAGTTTTTCCAAGAGAAGAGTTTCTTCGAACAAGGGTCGAATTGTCTCGCACTCGAATTTACCCCATGCGGTTAATTATTTCGAAAAATGAGGGTTTTAAGTGCCTTTCACCTAACTGTTTTGCCATTTTCTGGAAAGGTGGAATAACTATCAGATAAATAATTCTCACACTTCGAAATTTTCTTCAGTTCTTACCGTTCATTCAAACGCGTTAGTTTACCAAGAGTGCTAAAATGCCGAAGCAAGTAACAGACAAAAACACCCTACTAAAGAGATGGATCGCCGACAGAAATTACTTGAAAATAATTGACTCGTGTCATATTTTTTGCACCGTCTGTGAAAAAAGGGTAAGTTTACCATTATTTTATACATAATATAATTTTATTCAACAGTTGATAATATAGAGAAATATTTAGTAATTTATTGTTTCAATAGGAATAGTGACTAATGTTTATAAATTAAAATTAAATGTATGTATTAATTATTAAATTATTATAACATTAAAGTAATAAAACTGTTGTTAGTTTATATTGTGTATATTAATTACTAATTAATAATTACGTTTAAGTTTGTAAATAAACATATGTAAATATATAAATAACAAGAAACTGTTTTGATTTTTATCGTGTGTGATCAGCGAAAAAGACCAATTAACGGCATATTTCAATGCATAAATGCATATATAAATACATATTTTCTCTCTTTTTAGTGCATACTTGCATGCATATTTTGGCCATTTTTTAGTGCATATTTTCCAACCTCTAGTTATGACTAATAAATGCCATGTAGTGTATCACTTCAGTAAGTGATCAGTGATCACCTTTAAAAATTTCCTACTCTAAATTTTAATATTAAATCTAGAGTTTATTTGTCAATGTGATCTTAAGTCTAAACTTATCTGGGTTCTGCAAACCAAAGATGATAATGTATGATATTTGACATGTCAAACTTGGAATCGGTCGCTCCGGATAGAATACAAGAAATGTTGCTTGCTTGTCTCTAAAAGACAATCCGGAATAATACCATTTTACAAAGTTAACTTTTTCTTCTTTGTTAAAAGAGTTCATTCTTTCAGGAATCAGCAAACTCGTTACGTTTGTCAAAAAATTAACTTTATTGTTGTCGGGAGTCATGGCTATTACTATTTTATCGATAAATTTTTAATATTTAATTTTTCTTGCCCAACAGAACCAGAAGGTGTTAGAAAATAATTAGAAAAGGATTTAGATACATTTTTTTTTACTCTACAACTTTTGTGTTTAAGGTTTTGTTGGAAAATAATTAGGGGAGCCAATATCAGAAGATTTTCACTATTGCACGTAAAGTGCCTATGTACCAACATCCATTCTACACCCTGCATATATGGATGTGGATATATCAAAGTACAGTAAATTACAGGCCTTTTGAAAAGATCATCTCAAGGTTAACCACCAAAAAAATCCCAAATTTTAGAGGAAAATGATATTCATAAATTTATTCAAGAAGCAAATGATGAAGTACACCTGGCGATAAAAGTAAAACTAAATTTTACATAATTATTTATATCATAATTTCATATCTGATAAACTTTTAGGTTATATTGATAATGGGTTTTAATGGGGCCTGTAGGCGCGAAGAACCAAGGAATTTGTCTATAACAGACCAACACTGGATTGATTTAATTAAAAAATATGCCAACTTAAGACCTAAAAAAGTTACACATAAGCGATTTTTTTTAACTTATCGTAGTGGCTGTTGTATTAATTCTTCAATTGGTGTCAATTCTATGGGGAAAGTGCCAAAAAAATTGGAGTTTTTCTTAAGTTACCAAACTCAGAACGTTTTACGAGACATTGTTGCAGAAGGACTAGTGCATTTGGCTAATCATGGTGGTGATTTGTTGACCATTAAACGCTTTGGAGGCTGGAAATCTTCGACTGTTGCTGAAGGTTATATTGAAGCTTCCATGCAGAAAAAAATTGAAGTGGCACAAATGCTTGGGTCTAAGCAAGCTGATTCAGCCTTACCTGGATGTTTCACAACAACAACGACCTGATTATGACACATTTCAGTTATAGGCAACAGTAAGTGCTTATTCACAATGGACATAAGCTTGACATAAGGCATAAGAAATTCATGTTACATGCAGTGGATATACTATTAATTTTTACGTAACTTATGAGAAGTGACCTCAGTGAACATTATTGTTGTGTCCAAAAAGGCATGGAAAATCATATTCGAGTTATATCGACACATAAATTATTTTCCAGTTGCCCAAATTTACAAATTATTCTTAGGTTTCTCTTATGTATTTCTTATGTCTTATGTCCATTGTGAATAAGCACTAATCTTCATCAAAATATTGTTTCAGATCAGAATTTGCATGGTGTCACTATAAATTCCCAAGACACATCACATGTAGGTAACTATTAATGTGTATATGTAATACTTGTACTTTTCATGGGAATAATTTAAATTAAACGTTTTGTTCATTGTTATTTATTAATTTGCTTTGTTCTCTGTGAGATTTATTTTTTGACGTCTGTCAGTTGACAGTTCACGCTACCAACATCAATAGAGTAAATTTTACTAGTCTATTCTAACACGCCAACGATCTATTCAAGCACTCAAATGACGTCTTTGGGTGCTTTAATAGTATATTAAAGAACGAGTTTTATAAGGGTTGATTTGGCGCACGAGTTCCAGGTGTAGAAAACGACCCGTAGGGGAGTTTTGTATGGAACGAGTGCGGCAATGCCCTTATAAAACAAGTTTTTTATGTTATTTTTTAGAATTTGCACCCTTGTTTTAATTTTTAAATAAAAAAATTAAATTTTCAAATTCTAGGGAATTTTGTATTAATTGGTAATTCAAGGTAACGGATGCAACTACATCTGCGACATATGTTAAAAAGTAGAGTTTGAACATTAATATTGGAAGTTTTTTGGTGTAAATGACAATAATACACTGAAATATTGATCAAAATTTTCTTAGAGATCTATTAAACTACGAGTGCTTTAAGAGATAGCCATAAACGACTTCAAATTGAATACAATATTAGAGACGCAGATTCTAAAATAGACTTATTTTAAACGCAAAGTAGAAAATAATAATAATAATAATACCTTTTATTACGGGAACCCCCTTTACATCAAATAGAAACAATAATTTAAAAAAAGAAAGAAAAACTGATCAAATCAAATGTAATTAATACAATTCATATCAACTATATTTAAAAAAATAGAAAAAAAAATCAGAAAATAATTGTGATCAACACAAAAGCTTTAAAGCTTTAATGAAAGAAAGTGCTATAAATCCATATCATTTAGCTTGGATTTAAAATTTCTTAGTGATAAGCCGCCAATAGTATATTACGATACAAGTTTATAAGGAAGCCTTTAAAGCACGCGCGACGAGTTTAAAAGCACGACGCGTAGCGGAGTACCCAAAATACCCTTAGTGAAGTGAACAATAGTGACGCTGGAGTGAGTGATACTAAAATCAGGAAAAAACTAGAACGGACCGATGTGGTTTTCGTGAAAGACGTGTAACGACGTGCTGAGCCCGTGGTAACCTAGTCCTAACCTGAAATAATCCCAGTCGCCACGGCTGTGTAAGCGATTCTAGGTAGAGGGCACGGGGCCCCCTGCCACCCCGATTACGGGATGACGACCGATGTGGACAAGCTCAGAGAACTCCAAACGATCAGCGTCAGTGGCGATATTGGAAATCCCACAATACCGGAAGACAAAGCGCTAAAATGCATAATAGAAAATGTCAACAAAAGCTTGGAAGTGTTTGTAGATTTCCTCATATCCACAAGAGAGTCTGTATCCAAAAGAACAAACGCAGTAAACGCCATAACAAAGCTGCACACGGCCCTCAACGACATGTCTAGATTATACACCAACAATGTATGCCGAAGGAATACGGCAGAAGAAATGATCGAAAAATTTAGGGCAGCGGTAAGTCACCTGAGAGTAACAAACGCATCTATATCGTCCTATGCAAGTGTAGCCTCCACACATAACCCCCCAGCAAAACCTGCAGTAAAACCCCCTAAATTCAAAGTACTTGTATACCCTGAAAAAACCCTAAGAACCAACAGCTCAGAAGATACCAAAAAGATTTTGATTTACGCTGTGGATCCAAAAACTAGCAAAATAAAGGAGGTGGACAAGATAGTAAAAATAAGAGATAATGGCCTGCTGTTGGAATCAACATCTGCCGAAATAGAAACATTACTAGATAACACTAAACTAGAACAAGCACACCTTAGCTCCAGGCGACCAAGAAAAATATGGCCTAAAATCATTGTACTCGTACTGTCGCGAGCATTAAATCTTGGTCGTCAAGATCATTTAGAAATTTCCCGCTACTGTCACAAATTAAAAATTTTGCCTGCTTAATTACGACCAATGTCAATAAAACGTCATTCAAAAAAGAATTGTCAAAATTTAATCTAAACATTAAACATTATGGCCCCAATATCGTATTATAATAGAGCAAAAATAATTTCGCTGATAGAGATGGATGTGTCAGAAGCTAGGGTGGCAACTCAGTTGGGACTTCCAAAAAGTTCGGTAAATTTTATTGTGAGGAGATGGAGAGAGAGTGGATTACTTGAAAGGAAAGCGGGTTCAGGGCGTCCACGAACATCGACAGAAGAAGATCAAACACTAGTGCGGGTAATTGAAAATAGACCTTTTTTGTCAGCAGTAGATGCGTTGGGTCTTACAAATTTTCCAGCGTCGGTCCATACCGCTCGTCGTCGGATACGAGCAGCGAATCTAAGAAACCACTCGCCTGCCAGAAAGTTCCGACTGAAGCCGAGACACAAGGAAACAAGAGTGGGATTTGCACTCGATTATATTTTAAGAGAAGATAATTTCTGGGAACATGTAATCTTCACTGATGAAAAAGTGTTTCAGTCATCTTCCTCTGGTCGGTTACGTGTCTACAGACCAAGAAACCAGCGATATAATGAAAAGTATGTTAGGAAAATTGATACCAGCGGTAGATTCTCGGTTAACATGTGGGCATGGATTTCTGCAAATAGTCGAGGGGTATTATTACAATTTGAAAAACGTCTGACACGTCACGTTTATATTAGGGTTTTGGAAGACATTATGCTGCCCTCGGTGACACAAGTTTTTCTAGAAAACGATTTTATTTTTCAACAAGACAACTGTCCTATACACACCGCTCACAGGGTAGCAGATTGGTTCCAAAACCATAATATAACCGTGCTTGGCTGGCCGAGTTTCAGTCCAGATCTCAACCCCATAGAAAATATGTGGGGTAGTTTAGTAAGAACCCTCCAACACCGTCAAGTATGACCTCAGAATAGGGATGAGTTACTGGCTGTAATAACTGACGCTTGGAATGATCTTCCCCAAGACTATTTCAGAAATCTATGCTTGTCCATGCCCAACCGTTTGACCAGAGTTATTGAGGCGAACGGAGAAATGACCAAGTATTAAATTTATAGTTTTGTAATATTTTTGTTGCGTTATTTTTTTGCGTTTTTAATTTTTATACATTGTCATAGTTTAATAGTTTATATGTATTTGGTTCCAATATACTTTACGTTGCATTTCTTCTTATACAATTCATTTTCTGTGTTTTTCTCTCAAGCAATGTTAACGTCAGTGAAACTTGACAAGATCTTGACAAGACAAGACAAATAGAATTTATTAGAGGTTATGCCCGTTTCACATTAGAGCACTTTCCACTGTGTCAAAGAATGACCTTGACGAACAAAATTTATTACTCGCGACTACATGATGTTGATCCAGAAGTAGAGCACGACAAGCTGCTCAATCTGATCTACGATCACGTCCAGGGTGAAATCGTTGTGCCAACGGAGTGGTGTGCATCAGCAGTGAAAGTTGGCCCCAAAAGACCCCGAAACAATTGGGTCCTAGAAATACACCCTGCGCTGTGGAAGCAGCTAATATCCAGAGGACGGGTATGCCTTGTTTGGGAATCCTACAAAGTGGAAAAATATCTGCGACTCACAAAATGCTACAAATGTCAGCGCTTCGGACATATAAAAAAGTACTGCCCTATTCCGGACGAGTCTGCCTCCTGCGGCACCTGCACGTCCTCAGAACATGAAACCCATGACTGCCCTCATAAAAACATCACCGGTGCCAGAACTGCATACTGGCCAAGCTCCGCGATATAAATCACACGACCAGCGATAAAAATTGTCCGGTCTACAAAAGAAAACTCGAGGAATGACTGAACAAATCGACTATGGTGAATAGAAAAAAAATCTACAAGCTAATGCCCATTTTGATAAAGCCGCTATGGACGAAACACTGAATCTAATCCGGACAAACAGTTATCAACTCGCTCTTTTCCAAGAACCGTACTGCTACAAGAAGAATAACATGTTTACCACACCTAAACTAGGAAACCTAAAACTCATAGCAAAACAAAATACTCGATACTACAGCTGCATAATAATATTAATAACCAACGATTCCAATCTAACGTCCTCTACATCAGCCATCTCTCGACATATGTTAAAAACTGTTTAAACTTCCTTTGGAATTCGCTTTTATTAACTCTTTTACTATTTCGTATATTTGAACAGAAACTGTTATTTTTGTATTAAGTGCGCAAAATGATTGTTTTTTGTTGGGGCATGAGAATGAGTTTTTGGTCGAGACCGTCAGGTCGAGACTTCAAACTCATTCGAATGATTAAAAAAAAAATTAATTAGGTCTGCAAAATATGAAAACGAAATTATAATTTTTAAGGTCAATTTTGCCACTGGCGGTAAAAGATGAATCACCCTGTAGACAGTGCTGAAACTACTTATGGAATAAATTCAGTAATTTCAAAAATTACGACATTTGGGAAAAACACTGAAACAGGTCAATTTTTATTTCTCATAGTGCTTATTTTCAGTTGCTTCACTTGTTCATGACGTCATCCATTTTTCAGGTATGACGTCATCACCATTTTTTTTAAATGACAACCCCCGTTTTTTTCTTCTCTTTCTGATAGATCTTCGCACTAGCTAAACGATGATTGAAAAAAATTGGTACCTTATACAGGCTGTCCCAGAATAAACCAGCATAATTTTTACCACGAGCTGCTGGCTTCATGTAGAACCCGGAAAAATTATTTAAAAAAATTATGTCAAAAACTAAAATGACATTTAATTTTTGAGGTACAATTTTTTTTTATTGCTTTTAGTTTTCTACGTTGTCCCACAACCTTTAGGTAAAATTTCGGCACATTTTAGAAATACGCCCTTGTATATCATATTTTATAAAATGTACGCCAATGAGAAGTAACATTTAGGAAATGCATATGCTTTAAAACAAGGAAACCGCATTGATGTACATTTTATAAAATAAACTAGGCAAAAATAAATAAGGAATTTTTCCTTTTTTAATTTTTTTATAAATACCGTTTAAAATTTGTAATGAAATGTGTTACAAATATATTAATCTACACATTAAATGTAATGTTTCAAGTAATTGTAACATTTTAAATTTATCTTGTGTTTAAGAATACGTGGGAGGATTGGGGCAATTATTTTGCTTTCCAAGAAAAATTGTGGAATTCCCTATTCATTTTTGCCTAGTTTATGATATACATACAAGGGTGTATTTTCAAAATGTGCCGAAATTTTACCTACGAGGTTGTAGGACAACGTAGAAGACTAAAAGGAATTTAAAAAAAAGTACCTCATAAATTAAATGTCATTTTATTTTTTGACAGAATTTTTTAAATATTTTTTCCGAGTTCTACAGATGAAGCCAGTAGCTCGTGGTTAAAATTACGCTGCTTCATTTTGGGACAGCCTGTATAATTTTTTTTTTAAATGACAAATTTTACTTCAAAAATGTAATGTATAATTTTTAACGTAAAAATTCTTTTGTATGGGTTTATTTAAAATAAAAGATTTATTTTAATAGACCAAACAATTTAGAAGATTTAGGCAGAGAATTTGCGCTGAAATGGAACAAATCAGCCGTGACATTATTGAGCGAAGTGTACAAAGTGTCGGTGAGTGCCAAATGGTTGGCGGGGGACAATTTCAACATTTGCGTTACATTTTATTGTTAACTTCAGATATTTTGTTGTTTTTGTTGTTTGAGGTCAATTAAAATTTTTACATTAAAAATTAAATTAAATTTAAGATTGGGTTGTAATCTTTGTACACCTCATATTTGCAAATGCAATGCGAAAGTTGATGAAATTGGTATTCACGGTCTAAGTTGTTCCAAAAGCAGTGGTAGATTTTCAAGACACACTGAAATTAATTCTATTATCAACCGGTCTTTGACTTCTATTCATGTTAATTCAACTTTAGAACCAAACGGACTATCTCGTGATGACGGAAAACGCCCTGATGGGATGACTTTAGTACCGTGGAATAAAGGTCAACCTTTGGTTTGGGACGTTACTGTCGTAGATACACTTGCAGACAGTTACGTATTGAAAACATCTGAAGTCTCAGGTTTTGCCGCTGAAATGGCTTGCAAACGCAAACATAACAAATATCGTTCAATTATTTCGTCAAACTACATATTTAAAGGTTTAGCCTTTGAAACCTTAGGCCCTTGGTGCAAAGAAACAATAGATTTCATTAATGTCATCGGAGACCGACTTATCGCGGAATCAGGGGATTCAAAATCTAAGAAATTCCTTTTTGAGAGGATTTCCCTTGCCATTCAACGTGGAAACGCTGCAAGCATTCGGGGCACTTTTCCAGATTCCGCATTATTATCGGAAATTTTCGCATTGTAAATTAAAAATGTTATTTTATGTTAAATTTTAATAAATAACTTTTCACAATTAAATTTTTAAATTAAAATTTGTCGTTTTCTCAAAAAATTGTTAAGTACGCCAATAATTTTTTTCATCTATCGTTTAGGTAGTAGGAAGGTCCATAAAAAACAGAAGAAAAAAGTGGGGATTGTCATTTAAAAAAATTGCTGATGACGTTATAACTCAAAAATGGATGACGTCATGAACAAGTAAACCAACTTAAAATAACCACTATGAGAAATAAAAATTGACCTGTTTCAGCGTTTTCGACAAATGTCATTAGTTTTGAAATTACTGAATTTATTCCATAAGTATGTAGTTGCCACACTGTATATCTGTTATCTCACTGCAACGTCGCTCCCTTCCCTTACTGTTTCTGATATCCGTGTACAGTCCCCCTAACCCTGACGACCTTCGTAGAACAATCAACGAACTACAAATAATCATCCACCAATTGACCGGCAATCAGATTATAATTGGCGGGGACTTCAACTGCAGATCTGCGGTCTGGTTTGACAAAATCTGCGATAGGAAATGCCATCTTATGGAAGAATTGTAAGCAATATCCTAGTAATATTCAATGAAGATCGCAACCCTCCAACGTTTAAAACATCCAATGGCAACAGTAACATCCACCTGACCCTGGGTACAGAAAATCTAATATCCGAAGTAAAGAACTGGGAAGTACTAGAAAATGCAACATCCCCAGACCATCGGCCTATCTCCTACGATATCACTGCAGAACCACAACTAACCAAGTCGCATAAGATTGAATATGTGTACGACCAAAATAATTTGAACATGGAAAACCTAGGGCCAAACCCGTTAGGAGTTATACAGGTGGAACAAAAGTATCAAATATTGGCTGTAACTTTTTAATTTGACAATTTATGAAAAAATGTTTAATATAAAAGTTGATTGGTGTATTATCCTGCATCATCTGGTCTTTCTAGTTTGTTCCTATCTTCTTTTGTTTCGCTGCTATGGCAACCAACTTTGGTTTTTTAAATAGCACCCATACATTTTTTGTGTGATTTTCAAACAAGCGTATCTTTCTGTATTCATAAATACAGTTTTGTCATTATGGGAAAAAAGAATAAAATTTAAAAAAAAACCAAGGTGATAAAATTAACTTACTAAGTAATAAAATGCAATATCAAGAATGTTGACAATTTTTGTTGAACGTCATGCATGATAATAAACCAAACAACACAAACGAAGACAAACACACGCACCACATCTGGAGACAGGAATTCGAGGCGATCCAATTGAAATATGTAGGTATATGACATCCCAGAAGTAACAGAAGAAGAGCTCTACGAAATTATCCCGCCTGAAGCCGAAAAAGTCACCTGATCTTGATAAACTAAGGGGTTCGGTGCTGAAGATGATACACCCCCATGTGGCAATGTTTCTAGTCCATCTGCTGAATGCCTGCCTTCGCGCCTCGTACTTCCCCCGTACATGGAAAACAGGCGACCTGAAAATCCTGCTCAAAGACCCATCCGGGGACATGAGCAGCGTTAAGAACTACAGACCCATCACTCTCTTACCGGAGTATGGGAAGATTTTTGAGAAGATAGTCAGGAAAAGGCTATACGAAGTCCAGCCACAGCTTCATTCCCCCAGCCGATATGGTTTCGTGCAAGGAAAATCTACGATCGATGCCCTAAAAAAATATAAAAACCTAGTCAGCGATCCAATCTATCGCCATACCGCAATCCTATCTATCGCCATACCGCAATCCTATTCATTGATATAAGTGGAGCCTTTGACAATGTCTGGTGGCCTGCAATGATTATGGCACTAAGGCAGGCAAATATCCCCGATTACCCCATAGCACTGATTAAAAGTTATGTCACAAACAGAAAAGTAATTTACAAGCAGGGTAGCCTCGAACTAAGAAAGGAATGCACAAAAGGATGTCCGCAAGGCTCAGTTCTTGGACCAACCCTTTGGAACACGGTACTTGACATGTTCCTCAGGATGGGACTGCCGCCTGAGGCAGAAGTTATTGCATACGCCGATGATATCGCAATAGTTGTTGGCACAAATGACAGAACTACCCTAAAGAACTCACTCCAATCCTGTGCAGATCTATTACAACAATGGGAAACTTCACAAAAACTTACCATCTCAAAGAAGAAAACCAAGATAATGGTCAATAAGCCAAGCAGGAAGTCCCACAACAGGGACATAAGGACGGACGTGGGTGGGACAAAAATTGAGCTCGTAAAGGAAATTAAATACCTTGGTATAGTCCATGTAATACCCCAGTCAGTAAAATGAAAGCTTATATTTTTAATTATAAAATTCATGTGCATGAAATTATGTTATGCGTGATATTCTATAAAACAACAAGATTCAATTAATCAAGAGAGATACGTTTTTTTGCTGTAGTTGTCCGTTTTATCCAAAATTTTTATGTTAGAAATAGTTATTTATGTGACAAGCTTAGTAAATTAATCTTTACGGGCGCGCTGGCACTTGTTGGACGAGCGACGTAAGGAGCGAGTCCCATAAGCCAGTAAGCCCAGTAAAGATTAATTGCTAAGCGAGTTGCATACAAACTTTTATTTCCACCTTCAGCCTTTAAATTTCGTTTTTTAATTGTTATTTATGTTTATAAAAATTTTGTAATGAAAGGCGGTGGGGCAATTATACCTACGTCGTCATGGTGTTGAGATAAACAACAAAAATACTGTCAGAAGTTTTGTGAAATTTGTTGCAAAAAGAAAGAAAAGAAAGAATGGCTTTAATGCCCGATGAAGACTTTGAAGGCGATTTTCTTGAAATGCAAGAAAATAATCACGGAATTACCAACGCTGCAAGTGCGGCTCTCTACTGATTCGATCCCAGGAGCGATATGAAAATACTTCCGAAACGGATCAAAATGCATTATTAACGTATGTAATTGCAACAATTGATAGTTAAATTTGTTTGTGTTGGTAATAAACATAGTTTTGATTATTTATTTTTTGATGAGACTTGTAATAACTATTACAGGTCTCTTCTACGTGCCTGTTAAATATTACAGGGCTCTGCCTGTAATTACCCATTTACTTAGTTACCACAAATACCTATAAAGTGTCATTTACTTAGAAGGTGGAAATAAAGGATATTTTACTGACTTGGGGTATTACATGGACTTTATCCTGCTCGACACCAAATTAAACTTTCAGAACCATGTAAATCAAGCCTGCAATAGAGCCAAAAAGATCCTAATTGCACTAAGGAAGAAACTGTTCAAAACATGGAACCTTCCTGTAGCGGAGTCGCGATATGGTCGCCCAGACTATACCTATCCAAAATAAAAAGGAAACTTTACTCTGTATACGGACTGGGCAGCAAAATCATAATAGGCGGCTACTCGTCGTGCTCCCATGAGGCGGCGGGTGTGGTGGCGGGCTTGCCACCCCTAGACCTCGCACTATGACAGGTTACCTGCAAAAAGAAACTTAAGAAGGAGCCCGCAGCAAACTACCTTGACCAGCAAATAATCCGCACAGATTTCGAGAATCTCAGACAAATCAACGAGTACCTGAACCTGATAACCATGGACGTATGGCAACTACGATGGGAAACGTCGACCAAGGGAAGAGTCAATTATAAATTCTTCCCAACTGTACCAAATAATCTTAAGTCAACTTCCAGATTTCCCTCCACCACTACTGGAGCCTTTCGCTCGCGAAAACACTGAGAAATGTATGAAACAGGTCGTTGGAGTGAATAGTTTTGTAAATGCCCGTTTCTTGTGGCGAAATATCTGAATCTTCCAGACGCTAAAAAATTCTCCGGTCACGCATTTTGGTGGTCGTCTGCAACAATCATGGCAAATAGTGGAATGAGCGTAGATGAACTTAAACGGCAAGTTGGATGGAAATCTTCGACGGTAGCTGCTGCTTATGTTAAAGAATCCATCGAGAATAAATTAAGTGTCTCGAGATGTATTGTTGGGGCTGTTAATGGGAGCAGTAATACTAAATCAACGTTCTTAAACTCGAACGTCCTTGAAAATGCAAAGGATCAACAGTGTGGTGATAGTTTACAAATAATACAAACCAAGAATGACCCGATTGATTGTTGTTTATCGTTGTTTTTTCTCGTTTTTTTGTTCGATCGTAGAAAAAATATTGTAGTGTTTTTTAACCGTTTTATGTCTTTTTCTTGTTTATTAAAATCGCTCGATAAATAACGGAGCTACGGCTTGTGGCGTTTTTTAGGAAACAGCCTGTATTTATATGATGTAAATAATCCAACACAGAATAGACCAAACCAGTTTACTTTGAAGCACCGAAGAAGATAGCCTTGCTATTGAAACGTCAGCTACCCAGCAATACAGACTATCGCGACACAACCCGGCCCTATTGCAACCATTATTGCAGCTCTCAAATATTTAGCGGCTTACAATAATTTCTCCTCTGATTTTTCCGAGGCACATGCAACAATAGAATACATAGAAAATACGAATCAATTCTTTAAAGTTCACGATGTAGGTGAACGGCTTCAGCATTTTAAACAATTAGATCCTCAGTGTGCGCCTTAGGGTACGTTTATGTTGGAGCTACGATGAGCGATAAAAGCGGCGATAAAAGCGGCGACAAAAGCGAACTGCCATGGTTTTTAAATGGCAATTCGCTCTTATCGCCGCTTTTATCGCTCATCGCAGCTCGAACATAAACGTTCCCTTACACAAAAATTACTGATGAAAGATTAACATGGTTATCAGAAACGTTTCCAAAATATATAGAAGACATCAAAAATACCTCTGCAAAGAAAAAGATGAAATGCTTGACTAAAGAAACTGCACGTGCACTGATTTTTACGTCACATAGTCCCAGTGCTTGTATCAAATACTTAAGGATAGAAACGAATTTTTACTTTGTCTTGGCGCGTGCTTTTAACTCAGATACAATTGAATTCATATTCAGCAACATAAGGATGCGTGGATGTTCTCATGAACCTACGATGACTGTTATAATACCTGAAGAAGACTTGCAATCTGACCTGCCAAATTCCATTAATGAAAGCATTGCTGAACTGCGGTGTGAAGGTTACCGTCTACGATTTGGTATTATTTCTGCTTTAGTGCCTATGATGGCAGGTTATACAGGGTAGTCCCGATATAACTTGCCAGAAGAAATCCAGTAATAGGTGACGATGAGTAGAACTCATACACAAAAAATGTTTCTAATAAAAGTCTTTTCGTTTTCGAGATAAAAATAATTGAAAATTTGCTGTACGCTAATGAGTTAATCGGTTTTAAAAAGGTAATTCTGGTTGCTTGGCTGCAATTTCTTTAGCAACGGTACCTGTAACACCTATGACATTTGTCAAGTTTAATTTTAAATTTGCGAATCCTACAAAAACTTATGAAGTTCACAAAACAAGAATACCCCGATTTGCATTTACTCTATGGCGAAACACGTGGTAATTCAAGACCGGCAAGGCTACCATACACGGTGAGCGTTTTCCTGAAGGAGTCCTTCCGTCCCGTTGTAGGTTTGTGCATTTATGTGAGGTTGGCTCTGACTGATTCCAATTCGACGGCGTCCCCGATCCTCCATTTAACTCTCTGGATTTTAATTTTTGGGGCCACACGAAAGATTTGGTATTCGAAGTTGAAATAAATACAAAACGCCAACTCCAGAAACGCGTAACAGACGCCGTGAACCAGATTCGTAAAAACCCAAAAATGCTGAATTCTATTTATGAAAATTGGTACCGGCGTTCTCAAAAGTGCTTAAATGCCAACGCAAGGCACACAGAACATTTATTATAAAATAATTTTTCTAGTCTAGTTTACCTTTCATTTCATTAGTTAGTAGATATTCTCAGTTAGAGTTGAAAGTACGAATATGTAAATAAATTTATTCAATACATTATTTTGGCTATTTAACCACAATTAAGACGATACTCTTATTACACAATTCTTCCACAATTTTGCACACACTACCTCTACATTTATTTACACATTGAAGAACACCACTTTATTTATTACTCATTCATCTCAGTCTACAAAATCAGCTTTTGTACCTAAATAAGCTGGTGAATTAACGCACAGTGTACAGCCTTTTCAATTAATGTCATTTATTTGATTTAGTTTGTCAGATTTGAGATTTGTCATGAACGATTCAGGTACCTATGTTGCTTGGATACTGTCATCCTTACAAACACCAACAATTAATTCCTGAGTAGGTATGTATTTTTGTGGTCAGCAGCCTCGAATGGGTGTGGATAGGGGTTAATTGGATGTAGTTATGCAGAAGAGAACCAACCCACAACATTGACAATTTTCCACTATTGGTACCAGTGGTGGGTTAAAAGTATTATTATTTTATGCAGAAAAGAACCAACCCAGAATAGCAATGTGTCTCACTCTATATAGTTGAATTTTTTTAATAAACAATTGTCAAAACGTTGTCTTGTTGGTATGAACCAAACTGTGATTTTCATGATAATACGATTGGTCACATTGAGTGTCAACATTTTTTTATGTAACTGAGCCTGCGCCCTAACTAGCGAGAGTTTATTTCAAATTCGAAAAGGTTTCTCCTGATTTCTCATTAAATTTGTTTTGAAAATGAATTCACGGAAGAAAAGTACTATTGGGGACAAAATACTTTGGTCGTCATTTTTCTGTCACTTCAAAACAAATTAATGTAAACCAAGCATTAACGTCAAGTCAACATTGATGACAATTTCAAATCATTGACTTTTCTCTTGTCAAAAATATGGGACCCTCCAACATTCAAAAACTTAGAATCGTCTCCCTTTCTTCTGAGGGATTGTCCATGGGCCAAATTGCCTTGTGGAAACCTTTTCAATTTTTCCTCCTTGGAATTTCTCATTCAGTGGTCCATTTTTCGGTATTTAACATTTCGCAGTGATGAGTTTGACAGTGACAGTGGTTGACAGTAGTAAAAAATAAGGTTAACCGTCCTAATGCTTGCTTTACAACTTTATGTCAATCAACTGACTTTGACGACCAAAGTAATTTGTCCCCAATAGTACGGGAAGTGAAGTGAACATAACCTTAACCATGATTTGGTGTCAAATTGTTATACAGCTGGTCCATATGTCCAAATTTTAGGATGGTACAGTTGGTTTTTTATTTCATTTTGACACTGACAATTGTTTATTAAAAAAATTTCACTATAGGTGATAGAACCAACCAACAAACAGGATCAGCTATTTTAAAAATTGTGCAGAAAAGATCCAAGTGGGTTGGTTCCTTTCTGTAGAATGCGAAAGTGTCATTTTGACTAAGCACGTTTTGAAGTTACGCAAAAGAAGGTATTATTACTTCAGCTGTGGAGGTTACACCTGAACGTGACTTCATGGATTTTGTTAGTTATGATTCTGATAACGATCCTGAATATATACCTGATGAAGCCGATGATGTTAATATTAGCGATGCCGAAGAATTGGAAAGAAAAAAGTTGGATATTGTAAATGATGAAAATAGGGAGAAGTCCAATGGTAGACTAAAGAAGGGCAGGAAGAGAAAATATTTAGGACTACCTAGAGAAGAATATAAAAAGAATCGAAACAGTAATGAAAAACATTACAATTACAAAGGAAATACAATTAAAAAAAAGAAATTTAATAACAATTATCAATGCTCATGCACCATGCAGTGCCACGCAAGGTTAACGGAAGATTTCAAAATACAACAATTTAATAAATATTGGGAGTTGGCTAACTACGATGATCAAACAACGTTTATTGGGGCTCTTGTCAAAGAAACGTTGAAGAAAAGGGAGTACGGTAGAGGAAACAGGATTAGACAGTATTCAAGAACATACTCTTTTCACAACATTCAGATTTGTCGTGAAACATTCATAAATACGTTAGGTATTTCAACTAAAAGAGTTGACACTGCTCTAAAAAAACTGAGATCATCCTCCATAGTAGATAAACGTGGAAAGAAACAAGGAGGCATGAACAAAGTTTCTGAGGACAAAAGACAAGAAATCATTAACCAGATTAATCAAATTCCAAAATATAAGAGCCATTATAGAAGATAGGAAAATTCCGACACAGAATTCTTACCACCTGAAATGACCTTATCCCTGATGTATAGAAAATATGCAGAGGAAGTGCAAAACCCTGTCAGCTTCGCCACATATAAGGGCATATTTTATACAAATTTTAATTTGAAATTTAAGACTCTAAAAAAAGACACCTGCAATGTATGTGATAAATATCAGTCCACAATCGCAGGGTGTGATAATGAAGAACTAAAAGAGGAGCTATCTGCCAAACACAATGATCACGTAAAGCTGTGGCAAAGTGCAAGAAACAAAATGAAAAATGATATGCAACTAGCAATCGCAAATGACTGGCTTGAATGCCTAACTTTCGATCTGGAAAAAACTTTACCCTTACCAAGACTTCAAACGGGAATCTTATTTTATAAACGTCAAATTTGGTTGTACAACCTGAGAGTGCATTCAGCTAAGAGCAAAAAAGGATATTGTTATGTTTGGACTGAGAACCAGGCTGGTCGAGGAACCCACCTCGTTCCTGTCTATTAAAGCATATTGCTGACGGGAATGTGTCTCCGAATGTCAGTGAATTGATACTATGGGCGGATTCTTGCGGCGGGCAAAACCGAAATATTAAAATAACGCTTTTATTGAAATCAGCACTTGAAAATCATCCATCTTTAGAAAAAAATTACATTCGCTTCTTGGTATCAGGCCACACTTTTCTGCCCAATGACTCGGACTTTTCAGATATTGAATGTGCATTAAAGCATCAGCAAAGACTTTATATGCCAAAAGACTACATGCGTGTAATGAGTTCTTGCAGGATTAAAAAAAACAAATTTGTTGTGAACCGAATGACCGCAAAGAAATTTTATAGTACTGAGCATCTTGAAAAAGAAATTGTCAATAGAAAGGTTGACGTAAATAAAAACAAAATTAACTGGATGAAAGTTCGCGAGGTAATGATAGAAAAGTCCAAACCATTTTCTATTTATATGAAGCAGGATCTTGAACAAGAAGGTTACTATGAAATAGATATTAAAAAGGTAAAAGTTGGCAGACCTGCTACCTTTCATTATCAACATGTGGCCTAATGGCAAAGAGATTTCTGCTCCAAAGTTGAAAGATATTCAAGATATCATACACCTTATTCCACAAGATTGTCAAGAGTTCTACCAAAATCTTGTAGGAAATCAAGTTATCGAGGATGACGTAGATGGTTTTACCGGAAATCCTGATTTTGAAATCGAATCTGACTTGTAATTTGTTATATTAATAAAATATTCTAAGTGGCTGCCATGGACTGGTAAACTTTAAATTTTGCAGAACAGAACCAACCAACAAAAAATGTGTTTTCTCGAGTTTTCTGTTTTATAACCATAATGATTATTAGTAAATGACTAAACTAAATAAATAAACTAGCCAAAAATGAATAGGGAATTTTTCCATTTTCGAATTTTTTATAAATACAGGTTAAAATTTGTAATGAAATATGTTAGAAATATGTATCTATACACATTAAAAGTAACGTTTCAAGTACTTGTAACGTTTTAAATTTATCTAGAGTTTAAGAATACGTGGGAGGATTGGGGTAATTATTTTGCTTTTCAAGAAAAATTGTGGAATTCCCTATTCCTATATGGTGGAGGTGTGATGATATGGGGAGGTATTTCTTTGGCAGCTTCTACGGCTCTTGTAACTTTGCGGAGAGGTAGCATTACCGCTGACAGGTACAGTTGCGGCCGTTGAAATCTCAGACAGGAAAGATTTAAACACTATGTATAAATTCCGAAATTTGATTAGCGTAAACAGGATTTTCATCAATGATTATAAAGTCAGTGTCAGTATTTGACATATTGGGGCAGAATCGCGCGTAACTTTTGAAATGCCGCAATTATCTGATTTGCAAAAATGTGTTTGACTGAGCGTCGGTGTGAGTATAAGAGCCATTGCGAGAGAAATTAATGTGGATAATATTTGAGTGACATTTTGAGAAACGTCACTTTCAATCTCATTTACAAAGCCGAAAGTTTGGCGTTGTCAAAGTGTCTGAGTTTTCAACGGCCGCAACTGTACATCCGTGAGTGTTTAGAAGAGCATGTGGCCCACCCCAGAATAAAAGTTGGTTGTGCTGTGAAATTTGAATTTGTAACAGTTTATATTCTGCCTATTTACTTTCAATACGGCTGATGTTTTTGATGCGAAGAAAGGTGAGTGTAATTACTAATTACAACTCTCTCTCTTTGTCACTTTGCCTAATTTGTAATTAGGCATTATGGCAAAGTGCCTAAAGTCTGTCTCAATTCTAAATTTCCACCAACACTGCATTCTACGTTGGAAATACAACCGGCAACACTGTTTGGTGAAAAATGCGTCAGATTGTATTTTTTAGGTCAATTTCCGTTTTTACAACTCAAAATTTTAGAATAAAGGAAAACGAAAACCTTTTTTAAAATGCAGCAAGTAATTAGGTAGAAAATCAAATTCTAAAAGCAAAATAAATTTATGAATTAATTTTAATGTTTTCGAATCATGTTTATAAAATAATTATATTGCCAACTTTGGTTATAAGAATCCCAAATTTAGAATATTTTTATTTTGCCAACATAATTCAACAGGTAATGGAAATTTAGAATTGAGACAAACTATACATAATAATAAGTAATTATTGCTTTGCGTTACTCATTTGCTTAGAAAAGATACACTTTAAAAAAATGTATGATCACAAGTGTGGTGTAATAGTTATTTACATAATTAGTGGGATAAAAGCAATATTACAGGACTCGAGTGTGAAGATTGCAGATGACGAGGGCGTTAGCCCGAGTTCAGCTGTAACACACGAGTTTCGTGTAATATGCTTTACCCCACGTGTTATGTACAACATTTTATCTACGGCTGCGAATTATTAATTAAAAAATTCAATTTTTGACAAAAACGTCAAATTTGACATTTACAAAAATATATTTTGATAATTGTTAAATGTCAGTTTCAATCGTTTTAATTCAAAATCAAAGCAACAAGATTGAGACAATTTGCTCAATACCAGGATAACCAGCTAATTCTGTTTGTAAACAACGCGTTGTTTTAAATTTTTCATAATTGAGAACCGGGTCGTTTACGTATTATCGCGGCTCTCGGAAGTGAAATGACTTCGAAAAATGTACATTGGGGTTACCCCGACGTCAAGTGAGAAAAGTACCAGAACCTGGAATGGAAACGTGTGTGATCCTGTTTCGAGGACGACCTGGAGTGCAAGTGACGAGCGTCTCTGGAGGTGTCACTGCAGTTTGCGTCGTTTTTCCAGTATGACGTGTATTACAAAGTGGTCTCTTGTGCGAGTAACCCAAAAGAGAGTAGTAGATGATCTCATTAAAAGTGGAAGTGAGTCTTTTTGTGCCAAGCCCAGAGATTGAAGACCGAAACGAAGTCGATGCCGGCTACTGGGCGAACAAAATGCAAGGACTGTGTTATGTATTTACAATAAGTACCTAGCTTTTCTATTGTATTGTTGTATTTCAATAAATTTTGTCTGTTTGCTTCTAAATAAAAATGCGTTACGTAATGAAACCAGTGCGGTAATGAACTACATTACGCAACTCAAATGACTGTAAATGAGTGTGGTAATATCGACTTATCCAAGCAGCCGTAGATAATAGTTATTTACTTTATTAGTGGGATAGAAGCATTATTACTCTACGAGTGTGAATGATTGCAAATGACGAGGGCGTTAGCCCGAGCTTCATTTGTAATCACACGAGTTACTGTAATATGCTCTAGCCCACGTGTGATGTACAAAACTTTATCTACATCTGCCTAATTCAAGAAACTCTAAAAAAATCTAAATCTATAATTTTCATTCAAAATAAAAATCAAGGAAACTTTCGGAGTGTTATTATGGCAACCGCTCAAATTTGTTACAAACAATTTTTTAAATGTCAACAATTTTTTGTACACATTGTGCATCAATATTGTAATCCCATAATAATGAATGATTCAGAAACGGAAAATCTGCCCTTGGAAATTGAAGAAGCTGCTGCAAATGTTGTCTCTTCACTTTTACCAGATAAGTCACAAGCGAAGTATGAACATTTTTATAAACGGTTCACTGATTGGTGTACGTCCAAGAAAATTAAGAATGAAGCAAAAGAAAAAGTAGTACTGGCATTTTTTGAAGAATTATCGAAGAAGTATAAGTGCTCCAGTCTTTGGGCTTTCTATTCAATGCTGCGAGCTACAATCTCAATGAAGCAAAATGTTGATATTAGTAAATTTAATCATTTAATTGCTTTTTTGAAAAAGCAATCAGTGGGACACAGGCCAAAGAAATCCAGAGTATTAACAAAAGAGGAAGTTTCAAAATTTTTAAAAGAAGCTGGAGATAAAGAACTTCTGTTAATAAAGGTAAAAACGTTTTGAATCTTTGATATAATGAAACCAATAACTTCATATTTAAGGTTGCCTTGATAATTGGACTAGGAGGTGCTTGCAGAATAGATGAACTAACTAACCTGCAATTAGAAAATGTGAAAAAAGAGGGACAGCTTTTTCATATCTTCATACCAAATACAAAGACCAAAGTATCCCGAGAATTCTTTGTTACTGTCGGAGGCATCGAAGGAGTGAACATGGTTGAAGTAATACAAAAATACCTTGCGCTGCGTCCTAATCATGCTGTTCATGGAAGGTTTTTCGTCGGTTACAGAGGTGGTAATTGCATAAAGCTTCCCGTTGGGATAAACACATTTAGTGCAATGCCAAAGAAGATTGCCAACTTTCTTAATTTACCACAAGCTCAAGAATACACAGGGCATTGTTTTCGAAGATCGTCCACTTCACTATTAGCAAATACCGGAGCAGATCTATTAACAATAAAGCGTCATGGTGGTTGGCGATCAAATGCTGTATGTGAGGGTTACATTGATACTTCAGTTGAAAACAAGAAAAAAATAGCCTCAAAAATTCTTGGAGGAGAGATGACTGACAATGAAGCTACAACAAGTGCTTCCAACATTTCCTACCAAGATTTCAGCCTTCTTGGAAGAGAACTTGTTATTGCTCAAGCGAAAGCAGGCATTTCCCAACAAAATTTAAATGTCAGGAGCAAGAATTCAGATCAGGTGACTTCATCTGCCATTAATTTTACTAATTGTAAAAAATGTGTGTTTAATATTTATCAGAAATAATAGTTACTTAGTTAAATTAAGTAGGCCTATTATTGCGCATTTTTCATTTTAATAAAATATGATTAATTAAAGATTGGTGATTTTTCATTACACCACTAGTGGTGTAATAGGGTTCATTATTCAACTCAAATGAGCGCTATAGTAACGCTCTTATAACACAGATGTAGATAAATAATTTTTTTGTTCGACACTGTCAGAATTTGAGAATTTTCTCCTGTGTGAACGGATTTTGATAAATGTCACAACTTGTTAAAACGAAACGTCAAGCTAATTTTAAAGATTTTAAGCGATTTGGAGCCTTTAAGGGGCTCGTCGAACAAAAAAACGTTGTATTCAACTCGTTCGTGTGTAAATTGGGCCTACTCGTGCCAAAAAAGGCCCAATTTACACACGTGCCTTTTTTGGCACGAGTAGGCCCAATTTACACACGAATTCATTAAATAAACTACTATTACACCACGCGTAGAGAAATTTTGTAATAAATAATCATCGTTGACATAGTAATTTTAGAAATTATTATAATAATTATTAAAATAATTACACACCTTTAAATTTAAGTGATAATATAATTTCAGATATTGTTAAGCCAAATATACCTGACACTATAGCAAATATAAAACAGAAGTCTTTACATGGAAGATACTTTAAAGAACTGGAACAACCAGAAGTTAATATTCAGGCCTCTCCTGCATGGCTTAAAAAATCAAATATTCACCCTGAGACGGAGGGTTTTATATTTGCAATACGAGATCGTGTTATAAATACAAGAAATTATAAAAAACACATATGCGGTTTACAATCGATAACTGATAAATGTAGGATTTGCGGAATAGAAGGGGAAACAATTGAACACATCATTTCTTCTTGCACCGTTTTGGCTCAAAGCGAATATAAAAAACGTCACGATATATTCGCTAAAATTATACACATGAATTTAGCTGTTAAATTCAATTTATTAAAGAATACACAACCACATTATAGTTATACACCAGAAAGTTGTTTGGAAAATGACAGTTACAAGTTATATTTTGATAGAACAGTTTTAACTGACATTCATATTAAGCATAACAGACCAGACATTATAATTTTAAATAAACAACAAAAGCAAGCATATCTTTTAGATATAGCTGTTCCAAATTCACATAATATAACACAGACATATAACACAAAAATTAATAAATATTTAGAGCTCTCCGTTGCTATGAGAAATCTTTGGTGTTTAAAAAAAAAATCGATTTTACCGCTTGTAATTTCAGCAACGGGTATAGTACCGCAATCTCTTTTTAAAAATTTAAAAATTCTGGATTTAGATAACACATTGGTAGTTGAAATTCAAAAAGGTATATTATTATACTCATGTCACATCGTGAGGAAGTTTCTTAACATTGAGACAGAACATAATAAAACACAACAAAGTCAAAATGTGGAGGCGAGACGCCGGTAATTATGTTGATAAGCACTGCACTATTACTTGATAGTAATATCCGTAATAGTGTATGTACTCCGGCAAAATTGCCGTGCCGCCGGGTGGAGGTGGGATCAGAAATTAAATAATTAAATTAATTATTTAATTTAAGATAATTTCGTTAACTTTCGATGGAACAGCAACAAATTTCTCAACCGCTAATGTTTTGGGTGCCGATTTGCGGATAAATTCTTTAAAAACCCATTTTCTTCACCCATGCACCCGCGAAGAAGTTTTCGTAATTTTAGATGCATGCCACATGATAAAGCTTGTTCGTAATGCCTTGGGAGAGTGGTTGTATTTTGTAAATGGAGACGGCAAAAACATCTGGTGGCAATTTTTTGATGATCTTGTTTCTTTGCAAGAAGAAAAGGGCTTGCATTTGGCAAATAAAATTAGAAGGAGACATATTAATTTTCAAAGGGAGAAAATGAAGGTCAAACTGGCTCTTCAGACTTTCAGCTCCGGAGTGGCCGATGCTTTAAAATACTGTTGCAAGGATTTAAAACTGCAGAACTTCGAAGATGCTGATGAAACAACTTTTGCGGCATATTTGACAAAATATTCGATTTACTAAATTCAAGAAATAGTTTAATTAAAAATCCCTATAAAAAACCCATCACGGGGTATAATATCAATTTCATTAAACAATTTTTCAATCAAGCCAAAGAATATATTTTAACTTTGAAAGGACGCGATGGTGTCAAGTTGATTGAGGGTAAAAGGAAGACGGGATTTTTGGGCTTGATTGTAGATATATCCTCTGCTATAAATTTAGTAGAAAAATATATCATTAAAGAAAAATGTTTGATTTATCTTTTGACGTACAAATTGTGTCAAGACCACATCGAAATGTTTTTTTGTGCGATAAGGTCGAAAGGGGGTTTCAATAATAATCCAACAGCCACCCAATTCGAAGCAGCGTATAAAAGATTATTAACCCATGCAGAAATCACGACATCAGCATCAGCAAATTGTCTTCCACAAGATGATACACAAATTTTGTACGTATCTTCCAATTCGTCCAAAATAATTTTTGAAAATAATGACAGATAGGATTACATTTAATAACGATCCTTTGAAAATGAGGGTGATGACGAAATTATTATGGACACATCTAATAATCATATTGCTGATGTAGGGCCGGTTGCACCAACGTGAGTTAAATTTAACTACAGATTAAAATATGCGAAAACATTGTTATAACAATAGGTAACTAAAGTAACGAAGCACTTTAACCTACAGTTAACTTTAACTGGTGTTGGTGCAACCGGCCCGTAGTGGATTACTAATGTGGTTTCGTTGTAAAAAAAATTGAGAAAAAAAATATCTTGTCAAATTTGTTGTGCAGTGTTGGAAGATGAGGAATCTAATTCTGCCTTTTTACGGCGAAAGGATAGAGGGGGACTTATAAGACCTTCCAAAGATGTCATCAATATTTGCAGAGTTGCTGAACTTGTTGTCAGGCAGAATAACAAGTTTTCAGGCAAAGTTATTGAAAAATTAATGTTGACCTCAAAGAGAAATTTAAATATTGCGAAAACATTTTCAGGCCTTTCGGAACATATTTTGGAGCAAGATGCTCTAAACAATCATTTACTGCAATTAATAAACTTAATTTTGAAATGTTACCTAACGATTAGGTTACATCATCATAACATGTCGACTAATGAAATTAAAGATAGGATAATGCATAGGTATTCTAAGTTAATTCTGTTTAAAAATCAGTAAGTAGAACTGTGTGATCGAAAATGAGTGCTTTGTTTTTTTTTGTCTCTTTTGTAATCGTGTTTCCTGAGTGCCCTAAAAGTCGCGGAACAGCTTAGTATAGTTTGTCCAGCGAGAGATTGGTTGACAGAAAAATCACAAAATTCTACGCAGAGAAAGTAATACATAGCGTAAATTAACCTTCAAGCAGTAGGCCTAACATTTTTTGCCCTGAAATTATGCTCTAATTAATGTATTCTAGTGCATTTTGTAGTGTTGGGTTACAAATCGCTGGACGAAGTACGTTGTTAAGTATCCATTAAAATATCAGGTAAAATAGTTATTTTTGTATTAAGTACGCAAAATGATTGTTTTTTCAAACTCATTCGAATGCGCCAACAAAACAACCATCTTGCGCACGAAATACAAACACAATTTTTTCTACAACCGCTTTTTAAACTTTTGCTAATAAAATTGACACTTACTACAAAACGATCAGACATTCAAGTTGCCTGCTTGCGCTGGTTACTTGGTTACGAATTTTTGTAAAATTTTCCTTGGGTGTTTTAATATTTTTTTTTCTACTTTGCGTTCGTACTGATGCTATTACGATACTGTTTTGCGTATCATAATAGGAAGAGGCGTGATATAATGATAATACTAAAAATAGTGAAATTTAATTTTTTAATTTTGACGGATACTGTGGTGTCGCGGCAGACCGCAGACGTGACCTTGGGTGGAATCCTTCAACTTTAACGGTTTTCAATTTTAATTTTTTTTTTTCATTGAAAAAGTGGCAAAGTAGAAAAAACACTGTATGACATCTCGTTTATAAGGCATTTTATCGCACTTACTCCTTTAGGGCACTCCTCGCTACGCTAGTCGTGCTCTAAAATCGTGCGTGCGATAAAATGCTTCTTATAAGACTCGTATCATAATATACTATTTTCACTTATAATTACACGAGAGCTCTTTTTTGTCGAAGTAAACTCTGAAAAAATTACCGAGTCCGTAGGACGAGTAATTTTTTCTGGCAGTTTTTTGTCATGTAAATCCCTATGGCCAGCGTTAAAAAAAAGGCACTGTATAGCTGTTATAGTCAATTTATTAAGTAGACCTGTCATCTGCAAAAAGACCAATTCCGCATAGTGTCGAATTGCCTGTGCCAACATGTCCAAATTGGTTAGACACTCAGGAACCTATTGCCAGTCAAGACGATAACTTAGGGACAGAGTGCGAGTGCGTTTCAACTTATATGAACCAAAACCAAATACTTCAAAAGAACTACACTTATTGGCACAAGGTGATCTAAATGATTTGGTACGTGATTTAAATTTGTTTACAAAACAGGCTGAGCTTTTGGGTTCTAGATTAAACGGCTAGAATTTACTTTCTCCCGGTACAAAAATTTCCTATTTTCGCCATAATGGCGACCTTATTTTTCTCGAGCAGATGATTTGGTCTATTGTAATGACATTCATGCAATAATAGTGAGTTTGCGCCAAGGCATTTTCCCTTACGGTATAAAGTCATACCGTGCGTTACATTAGTGTTTCCTAGGTTATTTTGATTTTCTACAAATTTTATTGGAGGAACATAACGTTTATTTTTATAATGTAAGGGAAAATCCCATTGCGCAAACACTGTATTGAATCGATTAAATTTTGATTACGATTCAAGTCAATGGCGACTGTTCATTGACTCATCAAAAACTAGTTTGAAACAACGGAAACATACTTCCTTCAGTACCTGTAGGCCATGATTCTAAACCTACGAAAATATGAAATTCCTTCTGGAAAAGATTGAATATAGTAAATACTCCTGGAAAATTTGTGGAGATTTTAAAATAATTGCTCTTTTGCTTGGACTGCAGCTTGGTTATACAAAACATTGCTGTTTCATTTGTGAATAGGACAGTAGAGATAGAAAAAGTAAGTCACTTTCTCCAGCGCAGAAGAATGTTAAAAGCGCGCCTCTAGTGAACTCTGAAGATATACTTTTACCACCCTTGCATATAAAACTCGGCCTCATAAAACATTTTATAAAAGCGATGGACAAAAATGGTAGTGGATTTTTATATCTCAAAGAGAAATTCCCCAAAATTAGGGACGCAAAAATTAAAGAGGGGATATTTGTAGGTCCTCAAATAAGGCAAAAAATGAAGGATAACAGCTTTGAACAAAAACTTAATGATATTTAATAATTTTACCACACCCCTCCACTTTACTAAAATGGATCTCTACTGTTGATAGTTCTGCCGGGTTTACCAAAGAAGCCTTTAAAATTTTAAGTACAAAGGGCGGTGTATTTAAGGCCGAAAACAAAGTGCTGACGAAATGTCAATTCGCAAATATGTTGAATGGACTGGCAAACGATGTTTGGGTTACGTAGATTTCGGTGGTGATATTGAAAGTGATGCTTTGCCTGAGGCGAAAGAAGCGCCAGTCTTTCTATTGGTAGCTCTAAATTGCCGATGGAAACTCCCTGTTGGTTATTTTTTACTTAATGGCCTTAAAGCATCCGAGAAGGCTGACCTGATATTAGAATGTCTTCAACGCAGATCTTCAACGTATTGGCCAATGTGACAATATTAAAGTATCGTCTCTGACGTTTGATGGCACACCCACAAATTTTTCCGTAGCATCACAATTAGGAGCAAGATTATTGAAGCCGTGGTTTTTACATCCCGTCACCAATGAAAGAGTACATATCATACTTGATCCCTATCATATGGTAAAGCTTATCAGAAATACTCTTGGGGATTGGCATATTCTTGTAGATGAAGATGGACGAAAAATTAAATAGGAATTGTTTAAAACGTTGGTCGATTTACAACAAACTGAAGGTCTTCACGCTGCGAACAAATTAACCCAACAACATATTAATTTCAGACAAGAAATTATGAAAGTGAGATTAGCAGTGCAGATTTTTAGCAGAAGTGTAGCAGATGCTCTGGATTTCTGTAACAAAGACCTTAACTTAAAATCATTCGCAGATTCTGAGGGCACCTCAAATTTTTGCCGAAAAATTAATGATATATTTGACGATTTAAATTCCAGAAATTTGTCGTCAAAGAGTAGTTGGAGAAAGCCATTAACCCTACAAAATATTACTTCCTTCACAACGTTTTTTGAAAGTTCCATTCAATACATATCTATCCACACTTCATTCTCCGCATAGACCTGATAGATTCTAGATTTTCATCTTCTACACAGTGATACGCCGTAAAGGCCTAATTTTATTAGGAGTAATATTGGATAAAATAATTCACTGTCACACCGACAATCACAAGCTTCGGACTTGATTTAAAAAAAAAATACACTCAAATTGGAGAGGTTTATTATTGTAAAATTGGATAAACAGTTGTATTATACTCGCGGGCTAAATGAATGTTTAACTTGGGATGTTAACGCGCTTGCGGATTCGCCGCTCGCGCTGTTAAACGCATCGCTCGTTAAACATTAATTTAGCCCGCTCGTAGGTATAATAAATAACTATCTCATTGGCTTGATGAGAGATTTTCACAGTTGAGATTCGTGACTTGTTTGGTTTGCTTGGGGTTCACCACACCCCACGTGGCAAATAGTGTAACGAAATCGTGCGTTGCTCAAACTAGTGTTTATCTGGCTTTGCTTCCAATTTTGAGGTAATATCAAGTTTATATGGCATCTTATATTAGTCTCCAGCTATTTAAATCATCAGAACTAACCATGGAGGAGTATGAGAAAGAAATGCGTCGTCTACAGTCTCTATGGGACGCAGTACAAACCGACGATGAAGAAATAATTGAATCAAATGCCGATGGCGGAAGTGAGGTAGACAATGAGAACATAAATAGTAACTACCCGGATGTCGACAAGTAACAAATGATTTTGAAGAACGAGAAAACGACCCAGTTGAAGATAGAGGTGCAGCCGTAAGCATTGATATAAACGAGGAAGAAAATATGACTTCGGAAATGGGCCTGAGAATATTCAAGAACACAACATGTACTATCTAAATAAAAACGGCTCCAGGTAGAGAAAAGTTCAATACAACAAAAATGTGAGAACCAGAGCTGAGAATATTATCAACCATTTGCTTGGAGTCAAGGTATTCGCTCGAAATTCGAAAAGCCCTCTGGAGTGTTTTCTTCTTTTCATAAATGAAAAAATGATAGAACACATGGTAACATGGACGAATCAAAGAATTGAGGAAAAAACAAGAGAATGGGAAGAGTCTTCTTATTATCAACCAACGAGTGATGTAGAGCCAAAAGCTCTAATTGGTCTGCTGTATTTGGCAAGAGTATTCAGGAATAACCATCGTTTGAAAAAAAGATTTTTGGAAAACTGACGGTACAGGTTTCGAGATATTCCGTGTAACTATGGCCCAAAGGCGATTCGAATTCTTGGTGACATGTTTGCGATTTAAACAAAGAAAATCGTGCACAGAGGCGTGGAATTGACAAACTTTTCGTCATAAAATCAAAATTTTCCGCAAAAATGGGAAGTCTTGTGATATTGTTTCTGATAAAATGATGAAATATAGTGTCCATTATCGATTACATAATAACGTTAGAAGACCTAGCAAAAAATTTACAATTGGATAAAAATGGGGTTTGTCGCAGGATGTTAAAAAATTTCACATGTCAGACGCCGGGTTAAGACAACATGGACATGACGTTATTAGGCTGCCCCCATTTCATTGCCAATGCAATTCAATTGAATCGAGGGGGAGGCATTGGAAAACTGTACACCGGAAATATGGCAAGATAATATTAACCACTGCGAAAAACTTATTTTTGAAGAATGGACAAGGCTTATGGGAAACTTTAACATCCATGACATACCCCCAATCATTATTAATTTGGCTGAAGATTCCGATTCTGATTTAGAAAACAGCGACGATGACCAGGATGAGTAGGAAAATTATTTCATTGTGACGTTCAACTGCCTTTTCGTGTAACTTTGCTTAGTTTTTTTTTTCAAAATAATTAAATAAATTTAATTTCACTATACTTTATTTAACAGGCCATGACACTGACCAGAGACAGTGTGCTATGGAATGGCCTACCACAGTCTGGGAACATTGCTTCACCAACATTTAGTGAAAAAATTCGAAATCCACTAAACCTGTCATTGTATTGTGATTGTATTTGCATCTGTCAAATATCAGTGATCTAATTTTACGACAGTTCAAAAATTCGTTATCGCATTGTAATATACAGCGTGTTTATAAATGTCTGTTATCACGTTGCCTTTGAAAAAAGCTAATTCTTTACAAAATCGTGAACTTGACTAGCAATGCACGTCAAAATAATTATACGTCAAGTAGACAGATTGTGAAAGATGGAATTTGAACAAAATAAATTCATTTAAGAGGCTTATTTTAGGAACGGTATAGATAACGATGGTGTCTGGGCATACTCTGTCGAGCCTTGTCTCGATCAATTCCGCATCAGATTTCCAGATTACCATTGTGACGATCATTGTCTACGTCAGAAAATCAGACGAACTTTAGAACGCATTCAGGAAACTGAGAGCGTCGTAAAAAGCAAGTCTTCAGGTAGGCCACCAGTTGCTCAAGACATTGTGGAAGATATCCGCGAAAGAATTGAAGATAATCCAAACATTTCTTTGCGGAGATTGGCACTTCAGTCTAAATCCACTGATCTGCTCCTCTGCTCTCGTTTGCTTTTCTGACCATTCGTATGTTCATCTGGTAACCCTAAGCTCTTCTAGGGTGCTATCATCCGGACCAGATGAATCCTGGTTTTTTTAGAGATGGTTCCTCCTCTAACCTTCATTCTTTTTCAACCTGGCTTAAGACAGACTTGACTGAAATCAAATCTGCCTGAAATGGATAAGTCTATTTCACGTTTACCTACCACTTATACTACGGCTATCACTTTATTGGTGAATGGGTAAAACAATGATGGCATTGACATTTTGCACTGACATTTGTTGTCAGATTACACTTAACCTCAAATTTATTATAGTACTGGTTACCATTTGTATGAATCTAATTTCATGGCAAACCGCGATCACAGACATTTATAAACACCCTGTACCTACATATACAGGTATACAGGGTGCGTCCTAAAAAACGCCGCAAGCCATATCTCCGTTATTTATGGCTCGATTTAACTAAAACAAAAACTGGAATAAATTACTTTAAAGACACTATAAGCACAAAACATAGATTAATTGTTTTCCAAAAAGTCATTCAAGGTCAGATGATAGTCAACTTTATTTTTTCAAATAGCTTGGTATATTTTTTTATTCCGATTTCGAAAGAGATTATTTTTCTAAATCCAACGATATGCCACATGTTAGAGTGCATTTAATAGTAACCGCGAAAATAAATAAATAAAATAGCATTATTGGAAATTTTTTCTTCGAAAAAAATCAGCTAAGTATAGTATGGAAACCAATGCTAAACGCAATAACAATACTTTTTGAAGATTAAAAAACAAAAAAAATATAACAACGTTGGCCCCACGTTGGGCACCAATTTTTGTCACCAAACTCTTCGTCACCAGCTGACCTACCTTCGTCCACGGACTCACGGCGACAAAATTGCTCCGGCCAGCACAGCCGACGGGCGGGGTATTGATGAAGAAAATGGTAAGCCCGAGTGGCCAACGGATAGTGCTTAATCAGAATTAACACAAACAGAATAAGGGCGCCAAGGTCCTGTCCCTTTTCTTATATACGTCGGACCTAAACGTACAGGGTAGACCACGCTTAGAATACGCAAGTAAAGCTAGAGCGACGGAGAGAATGAGTGAGTGAGTGTGACCAATTGGAAACTCTGGAGTCTGTAGTAAATCGTGATTTAATAAATCTTGACAGAAGTTACAGCAAATGGTAACAAATCACAGTTACACTAACTAACATGAATGAGGCTACACAAAATGTGAATATGAGAGTTCGTGGCATAAGGTAACTAACTTGAACAATGGCTTAATAACGTTAAAAGGATGATGATAAACAAGAAAGTATGAACAATAAACACTTAACGCTGTAGAGCGCTACGAGTCTGCAAGCTGAGGGCTATACTCTCGGTGGGACTCTCTGAGACATAGCGCCTACTCCGCAGGGTCACGAGTGTTGCAGGACCGAGGTGAGTTGACCTGAATAACGGAAATCGCAAACCAATGATCTGGATAACGCCTAACTGGTACCAGCGAACGTTCACACACCACGTGCGGACGATAATGACCCAAGGTAACAAACAACAAGCGCTTAGACTGCGAGCGGCGGCACAAGGAAGTGGAAATAACTGTTCGGACCCACCACACCAATAATTCTGGCCACTTGAAAGTTAAAAGTCTATTAAGGTAAATACGAAATGATTCCTAACAGGTTCAGCGGCACAAGATTTTGACTATTTTTTGTCCCTGGGCCAACGTTGTTATTTTTCTAATATTTGAGTTCTCTTATGTCTATTTAACTGTCCTGGACAGCTGTAATATTTTTCTAAATATGAAAAAATAGAAGCGGACACCGGTGTCCGCCCTGGCCCTGCAAAACTCTCGGCGGACACCGGTGTCCGCTGTGGCCTGTCAGTACTGTTACGTTATGTCAGGATATAATTTTACACGATTGAACATGTTAGCTTGCCTGTCGACTTTTATGTGTCATGATGATTAGTGCAGTTTGTTTCGTTGTGTGGCTTTGATGCAGAAATAATGGAGAGCCGTGGCAAACGTATTTTGAAATTAGCTTTAGAATCCACTCAGTGTTACGACGGTAAACCCTCCTTTCAATATACACTCACCGGCATAAAATTCGATCCATCTAATATTTTTATCAAATCTTTTTTTTTATGAGAACATCATATCAAATGTGCGTTGTATATTCGATATATCAAGTGTAAACAGTGTTAAGTTCTTTTTCATTGAAGACAAGCAAAACATGTTTATATTCCAAGTCTGAATGAATTTTAACAGTTTTTGAGGATTTTCTACATATTGTTCTTTCGTATTTTTTTCCACTCTTTGTGCAGCACTGTTCACGACTGTATTGAAAACAAGTAAATTAGTATTCGTAAAACTAAAATATGGGTTTAACTCCATCCGATACTGCCAGAGCTATTGCTTTAATTCAAGATGGACGGTCGAAGTATTACGTGGCTCGCGTTCTTGGTGTTTCAAGATGTAGTATCCAAAGAGCTGTTAAACGATTTCCAGAAACCAAAGGCTATACCAGAAGAGTTGGGTCAGGAAGAAAAAGGTCTACAACTGCCCGTGATGATCACTTTCTTACTTTAACAATCCTGAGAAACAGGAACACTACTGCAGTTAGAGCACGAAACGAACTGCAGGAGGTACGGGGTGTTGCAGAAAGTGAACGAACCGTAAGAAAAAGGTTAGAGGAACACGGTTTAAGTGCAAGAACACTCGCACATTGCCTACTGTTGACCAGGGAACACCGAGTAGCGAGGCTTCTCATTGCTCACGAACATCGAAACTGGGGAATTGAAGAATGGGGTCGAGTTCTTTTCACTGACGAGTCAAGATTTTGCCTCAGATCTCCAGATGACCGTCAAAGAGTATGGCGTAGCACTGGCGAAAGTGTCGCTCAGCGCAATTTTGTGCCAGGGATCAGTTTTGGTAATGGTTCAATCATGGTATGGGGTGGCATTAGAATGGAAGCTCGCACCGAATTAGTGGTGGTAAATGGAGGGGCAATGACAGCAAACAGGTACATTAGGGACATCCTGGAACCACATGTTGTGCCCTTTGCCCCATTTATTGGTAATGACCTATGACCAAAAGTTGGCCAGTGACAGCACCGGGCTCAAAGGGGGTTTTTCGGGGCAGAGGGCGTGGGTAAGGAAATGGGCGCCAGGCAACCTTTTTGAGCTGGTTTTAACTTGTCCAGCTGCCGGGACAACTGCTCTGATTTTACCCGTCTAGGGAGTACGAACAGATACTCATAGAAGATAAAATTAAAATTGGTTTATTCGGTCTAAAGCGGGAATCTCACACAAAATTGTTGTGCCGTTTTAGCACTGGTTCACACGAGTGTGATAGCGGTTCGCATGTAACCAAATAGTAAAGAAATGCGGAACCAGTACTTTTAGATGATCTTAAAATTTATGTGGTCTCAACGAGAAAAGCTTTTCTTTTACAAATGACCGAAATTAACTTAAATTAACAAGATATTCTAAGACGAGTAATAAATGGTTTTTAAAATCCTTGAAAGGAAACCCTCCCGAACCTTCAACTTCCTCCTGGTCTGGTTTGAGCAATAAAATGAAACTGAAGTAAACCCAAGGTCAAGGCTTGGATTTCACCTTGACGATAAATAAAAATTGATTCCTACAGGAAAGGGTGAAGTCGGTGGAGTTCCGAAATGTTGAAATTTGAATTTTGATTTTCTAAATTGATATGTGAAAGTGAGTGCAAATTGTTCAAAAAATTCTTACTGTTTACAAAATACAAAAAATTACAAGAAAATGCAGAAATTGTCTAACTGAAAAGCGGGAAATTCGAGGCGCTCAAAAACTTGAAATTATCCGCAATAAATGTGAGTGTGGCGACTTATCTTATGCCGGTTGGTTGTGTGTCCTCGAAGAGCGTCCTTTTGGCTTGCGACACGGTTCCTTAAACGGGAGCGTCACGGCGTGACCTTGACTTTTTCACTAATGCTTGGCCGGAAACGAAACGATGTTCCTTATTTGACGGTAATTGGTCTGGCGATGACCCAAACGAATGATGTGGCGAACGGCCATCCTAAAGAACGATGGTTGGTCCGGCGATGACCACCCTAAAGAACGACCCCTAACGAATTGTTGTTAGTGTTGCGAAAATCGAACGATTCGGTAATTACCTTTTAGCGTAAAAGGGGGTTCTTGGCGATACTGGAAGTCCTTCCGGTACTTCTTTGTAGCGTACTAGAGGTATTTTAATATTTGGTGGCGGAAACAAAAGACCGAGAAATGTCACAAAAATGTATTGTCAGTGTCAAATTTCTCATAAACGCCGTAAAAAGGAATGTCTAGGTAAATTTAAATTTTCGCTAAATAGAATGAAAAAACAAATTCTAAAGAAACCAATTTTGTCAGTGCTTGAAAAGGAAAAGTTATTCTCATATAATCAAACGTATTACAAATTATTTCTCTAGGTCGACGATGAATAACTTTCTTATTGCCAATTTGCTGCATTTCTGTCGAAATCAGGAACGTCTTTGAGAAATTTGACACTGACAATACAAATTTGTGACATTTCTCAGTCTTTTGTTTCCGCCATCAAATATGAAAATATCTATACACGATACTTTTCGGTACGAAAATGGAACGGTACGATAAGATGCGATACGGTAAGGTGCGGTACGGTACTGGATCGAATTACCCAAACTGGATCGAAACTACTAAACTGGATCGAACTACCCCTAATAAATGGTATTAGTGAAATGAATTCGCAATTGAACGATAATTACCTCTATAATGCGAGGGGGGTCACTCGACCACGAACTCCAAAATGCGTTCCGCTGGCGTCGCCTCGGCGGCTCTCGACGAAATGCCACGACTTCCGCATTTTTAATCCCGGCACCGCAGTCCCATAAATCGCGAAAATCGTCACGCGCGCGATTCTCGACCTTATTCAGTTGCGCGATAAGGCGTGCTGCGCTTGCGGGGTACTGCGCTATCAAAAATGTGCATTTCCGGTGGTACTACACGTGCGCGGTGTCACGACAGGTGTACCGTCATGGCGTCGGTTTGTTTACATCGAAATTCACCGACCGGGAGGTCGGTTTGTTTACATCGAAATTCACCGACCGGGAGATTTCAGATCTTGGAGCGATAAAGTGTCGGTAAGTCGTGCACGTCAATTCGGATGTTAATTGCCGTAACTCGCAGGTCAAAAAAAGGACAGGAAGAAAGATGGGGTTGAAAAGAAGGAGATGACTTTCCGGCAAGTTACGAAAGAGGAAAAGGGACCCAACATTGCCGTACGGTCACCTATCGCTGAGAAGAAGAAGAGAAAGTGAAGAGAAAGAGAAAGTGAAAGTGGGGTTCCGAAAGATAGGTTGCAGCTGGTCAACCTAGAGGCGTGAGGCCACCTCAGCCTGACATTTGCGGGGGTAACATGTGTTCCTCCAGCCCCCCCGTGGTGGCTGGCACAAATGTCTCTAAAATTGAAACTTCCGCTTCCGGAATGAGCGACGTAAAAAAACTTGAAGGCAGGGTGGGCGCGTCGCGTTGCCAAATGCCGTGCGTTATCTGCTAGTTCCTGATTTTCGAACAGCGATCTATTAGTCCCGCGAGCATAAGCAGGACCTCTTGGCCTCCTACTCCGGCCAATCGCCATTGTGGCGTTTTGTAACGCTACAGACCCCATTCTAATGCACGATAATGCCCGTCCACACATTGCTCAAATCGTAAATGAGTATTTGGACACAGTTGAAATCCACCATATGATTTGGCCTGCAAGAAGTCCCGATCTTAACCCAATCGAACATTTTTGGGACATGGTCGGAAGACGAGTTAAAGTCCGAACTCCTGCTCCTGCAGCAATCATTCAAGAATGCCAAGAAATAGACCAAGCTGTTATTCAGGACCTTTTTGAAGGAATGCCAAGACGAATGGAAGCTGTAATTCAAGCTAGAGGAGGCAATATACGATAATGAGTTTTTAGTTTATTACATTTCGTGTTAAATATTTAAGAGGTTTTGTATTATTTTTGTTATTAGAGAAATAAAATGTGAGTTTTGGTTTAATTACGTTAAAATTGAGTTACAATCCTTCTAAACTCATCAATTAACCAAAAATAAAATATGGTAAATAAAATAAAACTTGATTTATCTACATCAGTTTGGTGCCCGCCAACAGGAAATCACCTTGAGTTCGCCTTTGCCTTTGACGGAGGCATAAGACCAGAATGGCATGCTGCTCTGCAAGAATGTGACCAGTTGATTATTATCTTGCTTTTGTTGATTTGGATATTATTGATTTATCTACGGCTGCTTGGATAAGTCGTTATTACCACACTCATTTACAGTCATTTGAGTTGCGTAATGTAGTTCATTACCGCACTGGTTTCATTACGTAACGCATTTTTATTTAGAAGCAAACAGACAAAATTTATTGAAATACAGCAATACAAAAGAAAAGCTAGGTACCTACTTATTGTAAATACATAACACAGTCCTTGCATTTTGTTCGCCCAGTAGCCGGCATCGACTTCGTTTCGGTCTTCAATCTCTGGGCTTGGCACAAAAAGACTCACTTCCACTTTTAATGATATCATCTACTACTCTCTTTTGGGTTACTCGCACAAGAGACCACTTTGTAATACACGTCATACTGGAAAAACGACGCAAACTGCAGTGACACCTCCAGAGACGCTCGTCTCTTGCACTCCAGGTCGTCCTCGAAACAGGATCACACACGTTTCCATTCCAGGTTCTGGTACTTTTCTCACTTGACGTCGGGGTAACCCCAATGTACATTTTTCGAAGTCACTTCACTTCCGAGAGCCGCGATAAGACGTAAACGACCCGGTTCTCAATTATTATGAAAAATTTAAAACAACGCGTTGTTTACAAACAGAATTAGCTGGTTGTCCTGGTATTGAGCAAATTGTTTCAATCTTGTTGCTTTGATTTTGAATTAAAACGATTGAAACTAACATTTAACAATTATCAAAATATATTTTTGTAAATGTCAAATTTGACGTTTTTGCCAAAAAGTGATTTTTTTAATTAATAATTCGCAGCCGTAGATAAAATGTTGTACATAACACGTGGGCTAAAGCATATTACAGGAAACTCGTGTGTTACAGATGAACTCGGGCTAACGCCCTCGAGTCCTGTAATATTGCTTTTATCCCACTAATTATGTAAATAACTATTAGTTGTGAATCAAACCAATATTTACGCCACACGTTTTGTAATGGACAATAGAAATATAAGTAACAATGCCCGTGTCCAAAATTGGGAAGCAACAACTGCAAAAGAAATTATCCATTTGATAGGCCTACTAGGTTATATGGGTATTGTCCGAATGAATTCATTGCGAGATTATTGGTCCAGAAAATGGATTTTGAAAACAGATGTTGCCCGCAGCGTTATGAGTCGAAAAAGGTTTGAAATCTTATTGAAAATGCTTCATTTTTCTGATAACGAGCAATGCCGTGAGGGAGATCGTTTATATAAGGTCCAACCGCTCCTGGACATGCTTATAAAAAATTATCAAGCAATTTATTCTCCTGGTAAAACATTTTGTATTGACGAAACGATGGTGCCCTACCAGGGAAGACTGATTTTCAGACAATATAATCCCCAAAAAGCGCATAAGTACGGAATCAAATTTTTTTGCGATAAGGGTTATACGTGGAACATGAGCGTGTATGCTGGCCAAGAAAAAACACCTGACAAATCGTTAGCAGTTTCCACCAAAGTCGTGCTAAGTTTATCAAAAAAACTTTTGGGAAGTGGGAGAATTTGCATAATTGACAATTGGTACACAAGCCTTCAGTTGGCCCATCTATTACTCGACAATAAAACCCACTGTATTGGAACATTGCGGGGTGACCGCAAAGGAAATCCCACTGAAGTGGTGAAAAAAAAACTTAAAAAAGGAGAGATTGCTGCCCAAGAAAACGAAAAGGGAATTTGCATCCTCAAATGGCGAGACAAAAGAGATGTGTTGGTTTTATCGACATGCAATGCTGATCAAACAGTACCAATTATACGCCGTGGAAATACAATTGATAAACCAAAGGCAATTGTAGACTACAATTCGGGGAAAAGTTCCATTGATCTTTCAGACCAAATGGCTAGTTATAGCACGGCATTGCGAAGAACGATACGTTGGTACAATAAGTTGGCTATTGAAGCACTTCTTGGGACGTCGATGGTGAACGCACACCTCATCTATAAAATAATTGAGCAAAGCAGCATTGCGATAACAGACTTTCGTTTGTCAGTTGTAGAAAGTCTGCTGAAATATGAAGATAAAAGAGAAGAAGCTGCTTGTCCTACTGCGGGAGTGCTAAATTTAAAAAGTCATATTTTTGCCAAATTAGAATGCAAAGCCCGTGAAAATCGAAAGTATTGTAGAGGGTGCTACGATAAGAAGATGAAAGGATTAATTGACAAAAATAAAGTAAAAAAAGTTATTACATATTGTCAGCAATGTGAAAACAATCCGCGATTCTGTCTGGAATGTTTTAATTTTTTCCATAAAAATAATTAAGGTGAACCTAATATATGCGTTACCTATTCATAGCCGTTCAGAATGCTAGAATATGTTTTGTTTGTGTTATTTTATATACATAATTTTGTTGTTAGAATTTACTTTGTTTGAATTGATCTTCCAATAAAAAAAAATATTTTAAGCAACTTTTTTTATTGCTTCAAAAAACCTGAACCCAGGATGCAATAGTAGAGGGCCGCAGCGGACACATCACCACACTAAACTCCATAAAAGCACGTCCGCTCGGCCCTGCACAATCGATGAACATTTGAACGTCGAGCGGACACCGGTGTCCGCCTTGGGCCAAGTGACTGACAGCATAGCGGACATCGGTGTCCTCTCTGGCGCTCAACCTGCTAAAGTCATGCGCTCTAAATTAAGCGGGAATATTTTCTTCTTAATTTTGAAACTCAGCACGAAAAGTTCAGTTCGCAATGTGACAATACTTGTGTATGTTCCTCCTGTATGCAGATTTTTACCAACACCTTAAGAAATTGTTAAGACACGCGGTAAGTGTGAGAACATATTTTAATATTCCTCTTTTGTCATTCATACAATTTTAAACACGAGGAGGCTATAAAAAGGTTATATTTTTAAAGTTCTTGTCTTTTTATGTGGTTAGACCACGAATTTTCGTTGAACTAAAGGTGGCCACAAGTGGACACGCAAAAACACAAAAAACCATTTCTGGCCACTTTGTGGCCACAACTGGGTTCTAATGAAATCCATTTCTTGCCAATTCCCCAATTTTACCTAAATATCTTAAGGGATCAGTGAATGTTCATTTCAGATGGGAAAAACTTCTGGAAGAAAATTGTTCCAGTATAAGGAAGAGAATTTAAAAAATGCAATACTTTCTGTAAAGAATGGTATGGAGTCTGATGATAAGCTATCCAATGCTAATTCATTTGTGTCTGATTCTGAGGATAACATTAAACCCGAAGGATAATCGACAAATGCAGTTTGTTACAATACTGAAAAAGTTCTCCATTCTATTGAACAAATCGCAAACCCCTGTAATTAAAAAGCAAAAAAAGGAAGCACTTAGTGCAATGTCTAGAGCATGCCTTACACACTTCGGGGAAAACATAACGGAGAGTAAAATATTAAAGAATCTTAATAACATTGTAACCTTTCGACTTCCTTGACTTTTCCTCGATGATTTTTTTTCTCCCTCGTTTGGTGTATTGGTGTTGGTTGCCGCATTCCCTCAGATGAAGTTTTGCGGAAAAATACGAAACAAAAACAATGAGAAAGAAATATTTATGGATCCTACGTTGTGTATTATTTTCCATTTTTCTTTAATTAGGCTCTAATGAGAGGCCGTACCTTTGGACGGTTTTCAAAGATGAAATTAAAACGATTGCGCACACTTCACTTAAATTTTATTTAACAAATAATCGAGTATGGTGGCGTTTGGTCCCAACAAATGATAGAAATAAATAAATGACTTTAATAACAGAAGTTGGCGGAAATTTGACACAATGAGATTTGACTCGCGGCCCTCGAATTGAGATCTGACTCATGAATAAATGACTAAGCTGGGCAAATATAGGAGTTTATGGCGCGAACAGCATTATACGAGTTGGAGATGCGAACTATGTGATCCGATTTAGATTTCAATTACCCCAATTAAAGTGAACCCGACGCGATGCCCTGGAATCTCATAGATCACCCCGGTCTACTCCGGTGGTCGAAAATAAAAGGGAAAAAAAGGGTTCTAACAGGGCCAAAGGGTACCTCTCTTCACGTGTCAGCTGGCCTAGTTTGGTCACTGTCCCGTTTACGGGTGACATGGCGGTTTGTGCACTTATGCCGGACCACAGCTAATTGAGTGCGACGGACACTGGCGGTAGCTTCCCGAACTCGAGAATCCAAGACATAAATAATGAATGGAAATGTTTTATAATAATTGCATAATGGTTCCCCTTGACAAGAACACGTTTCCCCAATCGGTAAATACAAGAAAATCACATACTTCGCTATAAGGAATTTAATTCAAGATTCTAAAGAGTCACGTGGTCATCAAAAGCTCCAAGAAAATAATATCATCTTTACGTTAGAACTATAAAGAACTAAATGCTGTTGGGCTAATTAAATCGCGGCTACAAATAATGTACAAAAATTAGAGGAATAATTTACCTTGTAAATGTACAGAACGTGGTCACAAAATGGCTGCTGGAAGTACTGAACGTACCCCCGGCTACTTTGGAGATCAAACCCCGAGTGAATCAAAAAAAGCCTTGTTTCCCGTCCCGCAATCGGTTTTATCATTTCTGGCGCACCCCACTTTCGCAACCCCTACTTGACCAACGTGACCAATCAGCTCGGTTCTACTTTACGCCGATCGCGACGCCTTTTCGAAATCTCTAAAACTTTTGAAATTACAGTTTCCGTTTTTCCACCATTATTTTAAATGTTTAAATTTAGACTTTTGTTAGGACCAGACCGTATATACATAATTTGTTGTTGAATTAGAACTCTGAAAAGGAACACTAAATTACTGACTCTATACAATAATAAAAATCAGCATCAAGAAACAAACACAATTAAAATGGGACAAACCGAATTAACAGGAACACTGAATTACCGACTCTATACAATAATAAAAATCAGCACCAAGAATTAAACAGAATTTAAATGAAATAAACATAATTAAAATGCAACAAACATAATTAAAATAAAACAAACACAATTAAAATGAAACAAACATAATTAAAATGAAACAAATTAACCTTATTTTGAAACCTAAACTGGGCTTCAAACGCTGTTACGCAAGTGCCATTTCATGCAACTAAGTTCCGTTGTTCTGCTACTTCTAAAAATTATTCTACATTGGTTTGATTCCCCAAAACCGTTCTAATTAATGATTACTTCGTAAATTTCATTCTCTCTCTCTCACTCACACGTCTGATTTCTACGACTACCTGGCTTTACCGTTACCCGGTCCTCTGTGTTTTCTACCGACTCCCTTTCTACTTTGCTTTGTTACTTTTCTAACTAAAAGTGCAAACGATTCTAGTTCCTTTCTACGATAAAGCGCTCTGTTTTTAATTTGCAATTCTCGCCCTTTAATTACAAATACGCCACAAATTTGAGAATGCTGAAAAAAGTAAATTAACCTAATGAACATTAATTTTGTTGTTCTCTCAATTTGAAACCTGCTAACATCAAATTCATTAATTCAATTATCCCCTGATTTTAACTGGACCACCCAAATTGTCGAACATGTAATTACAATAAATTTATTGCAACGCTTCCTTTCCCCTGAACACTTGTTCCCCTTGGGCTATGTTTTGCCCCGGACGCGTACCTGCATTTTTCAAAGAAAGGTTGGCAGATTTCACTTGAGGAGTGTGGTGCCACTCTTGTGAACAAAGCAACAATAAAATTTACAACTGACCAGCATTTCCGTCGCAAATGAACGGTATTTAAAATATTTCGTTGAAATTATTTTTAAAAATTAAAATTCTTAATTTATCGAACCTATTCGGACCGTTACAACATGAAAACGGAACTTAGGAAGAAGACTGACAGTAAGGTCACAGGCAACAAAACAGTGAAGTTAAAAGACTAGGAAAAGAACCTTCTTGAGAAGGTAAACATGGAGAAAATCCAAGTATCCGGCAAGTGCCTGATAATTAAAATATAAAAGACATCTTATTATGAAGTTTGTTCACAGGTGCATCATCTTCTGGAGTAGCAAATAGTAGCTCTATTATAATTGAACATCCGCAAACACAGTTGCCTCCACGCTCTTCACCCCCCTAAAAAATTATATCTAATTATATAATTATATCTAACACTGAATACAGTAGTAAAGGAAAACTGGTAATATCTCGAAATTCAAATGACACTGATGAAATTGTTATTACTTTGAACGAAATTGTTATTGAAAAACTTGAAAGATTATTTATCTGTATTTGCACATGATGATGATGTACAAGTGAATAATTTTCGAATGTAATCGGCAGCTACAGCTTTTTTATGTGGTTCTCTTATTATGAAAGTTGCAGAACCTGTGAACAATTGAGAATTGTGCTTATCAACGTTACGCAACACCTCTACTGAAAAAACGAGCCCTTTGCTAGAATTAATTTATAATCAAAACCGAGGAAAATTGAACTACCCCAACGAACGATTTGTAGGCCTAACAGATAGAAATCCTTACCGGTCTTCCAAAAGAAAATGTTGATTTTATTTTAAAAACGTTTTGACTTCATATTTGATTCATAATCCTATATTTCAATTGTAGTGTTCATTACGGTATAGTTTGCGATACAATAATAAAAAAAATGAATTCCCCCTGTATTGATAAATTTTTGTAATTTACACACTCAAGGTATTAAAAAAAATCTATCAGTAATTAAAAAAAAAACTGTTAAAATTAAATTGATTGTTAATTATGGGTAATTCCAAGTATCGAAGCTTACACCAGATCAAAAAGATGCGTCTAACATGAATCCCAAGGCAATATTTTTATTAGATCAAATTAACAATTATGATAAAAAAAAACGGATGGTCCGAAATGACAATTCGCCAATTTATAGCATAGAGATTTTGTTCTTCAAAAGGATATGAGTTTCCTAGAAATGTTCTCTTAAAATTACCTTGCAAAACAACCTTAATAGTTATTTATGTATTAAGGGCGTAATGAAGGCGTTTGTGGCCCGCGGTGTGACATTGGGGCTCGAGACGTCAGTCGAGAGCCATAACACGCTAGGGTCACAAACGCTAATTATGCCCGTGGTACATACAAAATTTTATGTCCGGTCGAAGTTTTGAATTTTATAATAATTTAGGTAGATTCAATTCTAAAATAACGACACAAAAATCAGGAAGGTGGAATAAGCCAGTTATTGGTATTACTGTAGTAACGGCATAACCAAGGGCAAGGGCTTTAGCCCGAAAGATGGATATCGTTCGATGGGCGTAATCATTCGGTGACGCCGTGGTGCATACAAGATTTTATTTTTCACTATACGTGTTCTTTAAAAAAAAAAAAAAAGTTGGCATCTTTGCAATTATGAATTGATGAGAGCGTTATGAATTCATTACGCCCGCTTATTCTTATTACGCCCGCTTATTCTTATTACGCCCTGTTTTATTCCCCGGTTGTTATGGACATGTTTACGTATTTCGTATCCTAGGAGTTATCATGCAATTATACTAAAGTGAAAAATAATAGCTATTTATGTAATAAGTACATAATATAGGTCTTTGTGGACGAGCCCTATAGTTTATGGCAGAGCGAGCTTGCGAGCGAGGCTAATAAATAGGGCAAGTTCACAAAGCCTAATTATGTACGAATTACATACAAAGCTTTATGTTCGATTGTGAAGTTAAGTTTCTTTTAGATACAAAATTAATAGATTCTAAAAATTACGATAATTTCGAAGTGTTCTGTTTTTGTTTCTGTGGTTACGAAATTATTTATTACTATTTATTTGAAAACGAACAGTGTTTGTGTTTGAAATACGAACTGAAATCGTCTTTATTTCTAGTTGTAATAATGAGCAAAGTAAGTGAAATTGCGGCAAAAGCTAAAGAATCTTGACTGCAAAGTTTTCTATTAATTCTATTCATTCCTTAGTTAAATAAAATTAGGAAAATTTAGACGTTTATTTTGAAGTAATACCCAAAATTGACAAGCGGCCGTTTTACTATCTTTATGGACTAATCCATAAACAGATGGTTTGTGGACACTAAACGATATCATAAATCATGAATTTATAATACAATCGAACATAAAAACTTTTACAGCCCGGGGCTATAATATACTGAATTACGCCCTAAAAACTAGTCCATAAGTAGGCAAAAATCGCCCGATTGGACATAAAAAATATTTCGAAACAGATAATGAAAATTTGATTAAAGATCGACTTAAGTGTGAAATTAAAACTCTGAATCCCCCAGAACGAATTTGTTCCTTGATTGTTGACAATATGGCCGTTCGGAAAGCCCTATACTGTTCCAAACCTGAAGATCGAATATATGGTTTAAGTACAATTAAATCGGAAACAATTGGATGTTACCCTGTTGCTGCCAATCAACTTCTTTGTTTTGTAATTCATAGACTTTCAGCAAAATTTATTATACCTGCAAGTTATCATTTTCATAAAGATTTGAATAGTAAAATTTTTTATTAGCTCACATTAGATGTTTTGAATGAGGATTGCAATTGCTAGATCCCTCATCCAGCAATTCAGCTGGATCTAGTACACCAGGTGCTTATTATGTTCAAAAACTTTGCTGATTAGTAACCGTTCAACGACAGGCTTAAAAGGCCATTACAAATTTAAGTTGATCATAAATAACTATAATGTTTCAAATTTGTTGACAATTGCTTCGATAGGTTATGTTTGTAATCAATGTAATAAGTGAAAGAAATTAAAAATTGTCAAATTGACAGGAGCATAAAATAATCTCAAAGTAACCAACAATAAATAAAGGTGCCTTTTTTTTCTGTTTCTGTCGTTTCAATAAAGAGAAAGCGAGGAAGGAAATCGTGACGTTACCTCAAAAGGGTAAAAATTGGACTATATAATACCGAACAAAAAGCCTAAGAAGACTATTGATGCCTATTTTGTAAAAAAAAATTCGATGGAAACCATGGTTTCTAGAATGGTGTGCAAAGACGGTTTTAACCTCAGTTTATTTTATACGTCTTCCGATTTAAGACGTTTGTTCGCCAAAAGTGGATTCCAATTGCCGACATCTCCCAACACTATAAGGTCTATGGTTACCAATTTTGCGAACACTATCGAAGTGGATTTTATAATAGAATTCGCAAATCTTAAAGAAAAGGGACAAAGATTTTCGTTAAGCTTTGACGAGTGGACATCCCAAAAAAATCACAGATACATAAATCTCAACGTGCACCATATAGAGACTCATTTTAATCTTGGCCTGATCCGAATTCACGGATCCTGCACTGCCGAACATTGCATTGAATTAGTGTTGAAACAGTTAAAGAAATTTGAAACCGACATCATTGGTATCACTACTGATGGCGCAAGTGTTATGGTAAAAGTTGGTAGACTTTTGCCTTGCTATCAGCAACTGTGCTTTGCACATGGAATCCAGTTAGCTGTGATAGACGTTCTGTATAAAAAGAAAATTCATAAAGGAATAGAACACACAAAGATAGACGAGAGTGATGAATATGATGACGGAGACATGGAGACCAATGAAAATCACAACAACCGGCGGAAGTGATTCCGCGATACAGTGATCTTCTTAAAAAAGTGCGATACGTTAAGATTTTTAAAAGATCACCTACCAAAGATGATATGTTTTTACAAAAATATGTAAGGAATGCTAAGGGCAAACAATTGAGTTTGATTCTTGACTGCCGCACTAGGTGGAACAGTCTGCTCAACATGCTGGAACGTTTCTACAATGTAAAAGTTTGCGTCGACAAAGCCTTAATAGACACTGCCTCAGACACGAAATTCTCCGTTAACGAAAGTCCGTGCGTTGATGTAACGGGTGTTTTTTTTTTAATTTGGCGTCGAAGTAGGCGTTGAACTGTCGATTGTGAACGCACTATACAGGTTACGGATCACGGATCAGCTGTTTAAATCTTACGCTTTTACACGAGTGGTGCGCTCTCAATCGACTCTCCAACGCCTGCTTCGACGCCAAATTTAAAAAAACACCTTTATGCACGTACATGGTTGACCGTGTTTTCCAAACGCACTTGTTTGCCACAGAATTATTCAGGTATTATACAGATTCCTGATTTTAAATGGTGTAATGTTGGCTAATTTTTTAGTGTAAATACAACGTGTAACAGAAATAAGTACATTAATTTTAACTGGTAATAGAACTCGTCAAAAGGAACAACTTTTCTATCTACCATTTTGCCGAAAAACGATGTTTAATTCCAAAAAAAATTGGAGAGATTTTTCACTAAAATAACCCTACGCCACTAAATACTGCAATGGCTAATTGAGATCTGCGCTAATATGAAAAAAACATCCATTTTCATCCAGAAAACGTGTTTTAACGCCGAAATCGAAATTCAAATAAATCTACCCGTATAGCAAAAAATCCACTTCGTCAGAATCTGGTTGTTTCACGTTTTTAGGTAGCTTAGTTTTGGAGATATGAACGGTTTTAGGAACATCTTTCCTATTTTTTTAAGCCACTACACAACGTTTTTCGCCAAAATGGCAGAGAGAAAAGTTGTTCCTTTTGATGAGTTCTATTACCAGTTAAAATTAATGCACCTATTTCAGAAACACCCTGTATTTAGTTTTTAAGAGATATTGAAACAAATTTGAATATTAGTTTTGACTGTTTTTTATGAAGCGAAAATGTCAGACTGGAACAGATGACGTCTATGTTCCGACACTATGGTACTACGAGTTAATGGAATTTGTTTTGACCAGGAGACACCATGAGGTTCCATTTCAAATATTCCAGATGATGACACCTCTCCAGGAGAATATCAAAGTGAGCATGCCGATGACGAAAGCAGCAAGGTTGAAAGCGATAACGAGGTAGGGGAGGGTGGGCGAATCACGGACGGCGGGTAATGGCTGACGCACAGGTTTAACTATGTTAAAACAGGACAGGAGATATTGTGAATGACGTAAGTCGACCCTGAAACCAGTGCCAAACAATAAGTATTAAAGTGAGGACGCGCTCGCGCTTCAAGGTAAGTTAACTTGATGATTTTTCAATAATTTCATCTTAGTTTTGTGTAAAATTGGATGTGTGCTTCTTACTGTACAAAAAACATAGGAGCATGGTGGTTTTTTTTTTGTGAAATAACAACGTTTTAAAGCACTCGTATCATGCACTGCATGGTTCTAACCTCAAATAAAATATTTATATTAGGGTTTTTGTCGCGACTGACCAGGTCAGTTTCGGTCAGCTTTGGTATGTTTGTTCAACTGACCGTTGCATTTTCGCGAGCTTAAGGTAAGATACTGTTATAATGTAATTTATGGCTATCAGACTTTCACCATCCCTGTCCCTTTTGCAGGTAGATTTAGCTTAAATATAAAAGCGGGACCAGGGGTAGTGAATGGTCACTCGGTCACTCCTTTTACTCTCGTTACTACTACTACTACTACCACAACGGTCAGAGAGTTGAGTTGTATTGTTGAATGGTTGATGTTAGTGTTAAAATAAATACGATCAAAACGGCAACCCTCTTGTTTTATTGAGGACACTAGTAGCCACACGTACCTAATTTTTTAATAACAAGTAATAGCGAACGCCGTAAATTCGGGCTATTACAACAAAGTGGTGTCAGGTGTGTGGGGTGTGTGTTTTCTCCAGTTCATTGAAACAAAGAGAAGAAACCCGAAAAGTGCGGAAACTAGTGTACAACCAGTGGGAATCAAAAGTTCAGTTATTGGGACCTCCACCTAGGTGATCACTGATCAGGTCCTGATTTCGCAATTCCGTACCCTATTGGAGTCAAACGTAACTCGAGGCATGTCTTCACATCAGCAGCAATTCACTCGTCACCATCTTCGGAGTCATTTCATCAAAATATCAAAACCCTAGAAGAATCATCGTTCATCAGTTCATCACCGTTCATCGAGTACCTACATCAAAAGTAGTAAATCCAAAATTCAGTTCAGTGTATTCGTGTCCACTAAAGTGTAGTGTACGAGCGCGCAGTGACGTATTCTAAGTAGTTTTATTCATTTTTTTACATATATTATTGCATGCTGGGTGCAACCCATGGTTACAACCCGATCACATAGTGCTAAAGACGGTATCACAACAGATCCTGTACAGCAGTCCGCGTCAAATATGCCATTTAACATAGAAGTAGCTTTAAAAATGATCCCAGAATTTAAGGGAAACAAAGATCAACTGCACAAGTTTTTAACATGTTGTGACATTGTTTTCGGTACAGCAACTACAGAAGCCGATCAAAGCATATTTTTAAATGTTGTCAAAACGAAACTTTGCGACCAAGCCTACAATTTGATTAAATATAAAACCATAAACCACTGGGCTCAATTAAAAGTATTACTGAAAGATCATTATATGGAAAGACGAACAATGGCTCAAATTCAGATGGAACTTTAACTTGTCATCAAGGCAAAAACGATGTCAGAACTTTTGCAAATAAAATAGAGAAAATTTTAGGAGAATTAGAGGATGTTTGTATTTCGACACACGGCGAGGAGTCCACAGAGACCATTCAAAAATTAAACAAAGCAACGGCTCTTAAAGCATTTGTGGACGGATTAAATGATTCGATCAAGCTGATAATCAAAGCTTGTCGTTTCGATGATTTGCCTTCAGCGATCGAAGCGGCTTGCGACGAAGAAAGAAACGTCATGATTAACAATAGAGGTCGAGAAAATTCAAATTCAAATTGTAAAAAATGTGGTAGATCAAATCATAACACCAGTCAGTGTCGTTATAATTACAACAATGCACAAAATCAAAATCGTGGTAATAATTCTCAAAATAATAATTCGTGTGATCCAAAAAGTAATAGTAATGGTCAAACTAGTAATAACAGAGAATTATTTTGTAGATATTGTAAACGGACAGGACATGAAATCCAATTCTGTCGGAAAAGACAATATAAATCAGAGAAATACAAATGATACAGAAAATACGCAGAATGTGTCGGGAAACGAGTCCCTTCCGGGTCCATCGAGCAGTGGGACTCGGATTCGCGACATCAGAACTGCTCAGTAAATAACAATGAAATTCATTCAGACAACAGTCCTAAAATTCTCTCAATTTCCAACAAAAAAAGTCAAAATTTTGTGACCGTACCTTTGGATTTGTCTGCAACCAAATCCGCCGATTTATTATTAGACACCGGGGCCGAAATTTGCATTTTTAAAATCGACAAAGCGGACGACGACTTCGAAGTTGTTACCGACCGTAAAATTAAATTAAAAGGTATCACGAACGAATATGTCGAATCGCTAGGTGTTTGCCAAGCAAAAATTTCATTGGGTGACACATCTGTAACTCATCCGTTTCACATAGTACCGTCAAACTTTCCCATCCCTTATGACGGAATTCTAGGAAACGACGTTTTAGAACAGCACGGAGCGGTAATAAATTTTAACGAAAGCACCTTAAAATTTGCAGCTGGACATTCACTCAACATTTTTCCCAAAAATAACTATATCATAAACGACCCCAATAAACTTAAGCCTTCTCAAACTCTCATCTGGGTTCCAGAGAGATCAGAAACAACAATAAAAATTCCAAGCTCACCGGATGTCGGAAAACCCAAAGTCTGTCTTCAAAAGGAAATATTGCCGGGACTATTTGTACCCAATTGCATTGTCGAAAGCACTAACGGTCATTATACCATAAATATTATGAACACAACCGAAAAATCTGTTTCTTTCGACCCTTCAAATATTGAATTTCATGATCTCGACAATTACGATGCAGTCACATTGACAACAAATGTTAGCTGTGAAAGATTGAAATCCCTCGAATCCTTGATTCAAACCAACCACATGAATTCTGAGGAACGCGATTCGATTATTAGTATATGTAGAGAATTTAATGCTATTTTTCATTTAGAAGGTGATAAGCTTACATACACAGATGCTATTTCTCACACCATATCCTTATTATCGAACAAACCTATTTTTGTCAAACCATACCGTTTACCCGAAAATCAGAAACCAGAAATTCGTCGGCAAATTGAACAGATGTTAGAAGACGGCATCATCGAGCACAGCAAATCCCCATACAATTCACCGATTTTGATTGTTCCTAAAAAGCCCGATAATCAAGGAAACAAGCGATGGAGGCTTGTATAGTCGAGTCAATGAAGGTTTTTATTTCTTAATCCTCAGAAACAGCTCCGATTTTGATGATTTTTTTTTTAAATGTGTGTATTTATATATTATTTGAAATCAGAAACATTTTGTTTGGGGCACGTAAATATTTATATTGTTTAAACAATAATTTGCTATTTATGGAAAAAAATCCGTTTTTGACGATATTTATTTCAAAGATTTTTTTTATATGGAAACTGAAGTATAAAGAGTAGTTGTTAAGTTAAAATTTCTAGTAAAAAAAACAATTTTTGCAACAAAAAACATAATAAAAATGCAACATAAAGCCAAATGCAGAGAACATTTTTTACCCATTTGTGTCTTTCTGAACAGCTTAAACAATGACATAGTTGAATCAAACAGTGTAGACTCGAACGGAGCAAATACATCTGTTGGAAATCCTACACTAAAGCTTGCTAAGTTAATTTCTGGGAATAAAACAGGCTAATGCCTTTATTCCTCCAATTAATAATAAAAATAATAATTATTATACTCATGTCACATCGTGAGGAAGTTCCTTAACATTGACACAGAACATAAAACACAAAAAAGTCAAAATGTGGAGGCGAGACGCCGGTAATTATGTTGATAAGCACTGCACTATTAGAGGCCGATTTCAAGTTGAGTTGCAACTTGTATTGTCATGGTAACGGCACAAAATTGCAAGTTTGAGAAAGATGACGCATATTAATAATTAATGTGTAGGACAAAGATAGGTACACATTTGCGCTGCACCACCTATTTGTTACCCTGACTCGGGCTCTTACTTGATAGTATTATCCGTAATAGTGTATGTACTCCGGCAAAATTGCCGTGCCGCCGGATGGTGGCGGGTTAAGATGTAATACTAATAATGTTGAAAATGTTGTTACACAGTCTAGGACTAGTTTACAAATCTATGAGGGGCGTAATGACCAACTCAATAGACTGGGACCAATGGCTTAACGTGACTTCCGAATCACGAGATAGAATATAGCCCTTTTTTTAAATAATAATAATAATTATTATTATTAATTGGAGGAATAGAGGCATTAGCCTGTTTTATTCCCAGAAATTAACTTAGCAAGCTTTAGTGTAGGATTTCCAACAACTATTTCACTGTTTGCTCCGTTCGGGCCGGGCAGCCTATAAGCACTACTTAATTGTAATTATGGCTATGAATTTCTAGAGGATATTTTTGTAATTTATTTTTAAAAACAACTACACTGTTTGATTCAACTATGTCACTGTTTAAGCTGTTCAGAAAGACACGAATGGGTAAAAAATGTTCTCTGTATTTGGCTTTATGTTGCATTTTTATTATGTTTTTTGTTGTAAAAATTGTTTTTTTTACTAGAAATTTTAACTTAACAACTACTCTTTATACTTCAGTTTCCATATAAAAAAAATCTTTGAAATAAATATCGTGGAAAACGGATTTTTTTCCATAAATAGCAAATTATTGTTTAAACAATATAAATATTTACGTGCCCCAAACAAAATGTTTCTGAATTCAAATAATATATAAATACACACATTTAAAAAAAAATCATCAAAATCGGAGCTGTTTCTGAGGATTAAGAAGTTTCGGCGATTTTTCGGCTTTATTGACTCGACTAGTAGTAGACTTTCGTAAATTAAATGAAATCACTCAGTCAGATGGTTATCCGTTACCAAATATTTCTGAAATATTAGAACAATTAGGCAATTCAAAATATTTTTCTGTCATTGATTTAGCCACCGGGTTCCATCAAATTTTATTATCCGAAGAAAGTAAACCGCTTACAGCCTTTTCATTCGAAGGTCATTATCATTATAAACGATTGCCCATGGGATTAAAATCATCGCCAGCATCTTTCCGGCGATTAATGAATACTGTTCTGTCGGGATTGCAGGGAATAAAATGTTTTGTTTATCTTGACGATATTGTTGTATACGGAAGTTCTCTACGTGATCATAATAATAAATTAACGGAAATCTTTCAAAGACTTAGACAACACAATTTAAAATTACGACCTAGTAAATGTGAGTTTTTGCGAAAAGAAATTACTTTTGCTGGGACACCTCATTTCTGAAAACGGATTCAAACCCGATCCAGGTAAAATAAGTGCCGTTATGGATTATCCTAGTAACGTAAGATCATTTCTTGGACTCGCTCATACTACAGAAAATTCATTGAAAATTTTGCGGATATCGCCTATCCTTTAAATCAATTACTAAAGCGTAACGTTCCTTTTAAGTGGACATCACTGTGTGAAGAATCATTTACCAAATTAAAAGAGAAATTAATAAATCCGCCAATTTTGCAATTTCCTAATTATTCAAGAGAATTTATTGTTACAACCGACGCAAGTCAAAACGCAATCGGTGCAGTTCTCTCTCAAGGTACAATCGGAAAAGATTTACCCATCGCATATGCGTCCAGAACCCTCAATTCAGCCGAAAAAAATTATTCAACCATTGAACGTGAACTTTTAGCCATTGTCTACGGTGTCCAACATTTTCGACTTTATATCTATGGAAAAAAATTTAAAATCTTAACAGACCATAAACATCTAACGTATTTATTCTCAATTTCAAATCCTTCATCACGACTTATGCTATTTCGTTTAAAACTAGAGGAGTACGAATATGAAGTAATCTATAAGCCAGGTAAATCGAACACAAATGCTGATGCTCTTAGTCGTATTTATTCAACTAATATAACCTCTACTAAAAACCAAAACAACCTAACATATGAACAATATAATACAGACATTAAGCAAAGTATTGTTAATAATAAAAACGTAATTGATACAACTGAATCTACTGACGATTGTTCCACAGAATTTAGTTTAATTTATTTTTCAGATAGAAATTTTCATACCGAAAATGAATATTACAATAGCTTAGATGAATTAAAAATTCAAGACCCACAATTACGTCAATTAGCTTATTTAAAATCTGATCAAGGGTTTTACATTTATCTCATTATCAAGGACTCTCAAAACAATCAAATTTCTTACGAGGATGTATTTTATTCCTTAAATAATTTAAAATTGTTTTGCATAGACAACAATATTGAGAAAATTGCCATTTCCAGTTTTACGATAAAACAACATCACTTAAAAATTTCATCGATACGCACAATGATTCGATACATTTTTAAATCGACATCGATTCAAATTTTAATTTGTCACAATAATAACGATTTTTCTGATCAAGAAAAGCAGGAAATTCTTAGAGAGTATCATGTAACACCGTTTGGTGGACATCAGGGTGTAAACAGAACCTTCAAATGTTTGACAACCAATAATTACCGCTGGCATAAAATGTATTCGGACATTAAGAAATACATAAAAACCTGTGATAAATGTCAAAAGAATAAAAGCTCAACAAAGACGAAAATGCCAATGATAATTACAAGTACAGCTCGCAAGCCATTTGAAAAAGTAGCACTAGACATTGCCGGTCCATTTCCTACACCGAAAAAGGTAACAAATATATTTTAACCATAACAGACGATTTAAGTAAATTGTTAGTAGCATCACCTATTCCAAATCAAGAATCCAAAACTGTTGCAAAAAGTTTTGTTACAAATGTAATTTGTCAATATGGAACGCCCCATTCTATCCTCAGCGATCAAGGTACAAATTTTATGGGACAATTATTCAAAGATATTTGCAAACTTTTATCGATTAAGAAGCTACATAGTACAAGCTATCATCCTCAAACTCAAGGAAGTGCAGAAAGGTCACATAGAATAATAAATGAATACTTGCGAAGTTTTATTAACAAAGACGCCAATAATTGGGAGGAATTTTTACCCTATGCGACATTCACTTATAATACCACTCCTCACACTGAACGACATTTACACCATTCGAATTAATCTACGGTCGTTCAGCCATTTTGCCTTCAGCAGTAAAAAGACATCCACAAACATTTTATAATTATGACAATTATCTTCTAGACCTAAAATCAAAACTACAGCATTGTCACGAAGCTGCTAGGAATAATCTACTTTCAAACAAACAAAAATCCAAATTATATTACGATAGAAATACAAACATTCAAAATTTTGCAGTCGGAGATCTCGTACTTTTAGAAGACGAGAGTTCGACGATCGGTAAATGTAAAAAGCTCCAACCTATTTACAAAGGCCCATATGAAATAATTTCAGTAGATTCAGACGTAAATTGTACAATTTTAGTCAACAGGAAACATGTGAAATTGCATTTTAACAGATTAAAAAAATATAATAAAGATACCTAATTAAAATACTTTCATTTTTCACCTCAACTGAATCATTTTAATTTCCTCGAAGTTATCATTCCATTTGAGTTTTAGCTTTATTCTTCTTTCAATTAAGCTTGAAATTTCGGGCGTATGGGAGTTGGACCACGTTACCTGTGTTTTCTAAGTATTCTGAAGGGTATGGGATTAAGTGCATATATGGGTTGGACCACGCTACCTGACTTTTCTAATTACTCAGGGGATCGGATTTTATCTGTTGGTTCTGGACAAGATACAACAATTTCACAAGAAAAGTTAATGTGGTAGAAATTTACAAGATACACATTCTATAAATTCGAATTTAGTAATAACATTATGTATAATTGTCCGTTTCCTCTAAGGTTATATTGGGGCCGTAAAAGTAGTTACCTCCAAATAAGCTGCCCCTTTGTGTGGGTTTCAGAAGCCACGCGCCCCTGCAATAAATCAAATTTTAAAAGCTGTTGGGTGGATGTACAAGGTCCGGTTTAAGGGAGAATGTTTAGTTTTATTATTTTCTGAACCGAAGTATATGGTACCCTGGTTAATTCACTGGTCTCCTTAATAGGATTAGAACACCCCCTTGTGACTAGACCTTCATAGCTTATTTTTCAACATAATCTCTAAAAACGAAAATTTATAAATTGGAATTCATATTTCCACAAATCTGCCTCAGTCCCACTCTGAACGAAACAACCAGCCGGGTTTACCTGCTGTTTACAATCACAAAATGTTTTCTATTGTAGACAAATCAACTTTTACACAATGGGATAATTCGACGGCCCCAATATAAGCTTAGAGTAAACGGACAATTATACATAACAAGCAGCAATTTTAGTTGTTACTAATGTTTGCTTCTCAGCTATGTCTTTACGTACTTTTTTACAAAACGGTTAGCAGTGTGTATTTTAATATAAACCTCACACTGGAAATCTTTTAACACAGATAGGAATTGAAATATATTTGGATGAGTGTTATAAAAGCATTCATTAAATTTCGAATGAAATGATTGGCATATCTAATACAAAACTAAATAAAATCAGTAATTGCTTCTACATTTAAATATGCCAACGTCCCACCACTTATTTTTTCAACCCCCAAGCTAATAGAGTGAATTTGATCTCTGTGGCCCCCCGTCAGTACCTGGAAAATCTTAATCCCTTTGGTAGCGGTCGGTGGCCGAACTCGAGCATCAGATTAACACAAATTTGGGATCATGGTCGAACTCGGCGACTCCCGAAATTTCGAGACCCAACCACATCTTGTTCACTTTATTTACAATTTATATTTTAGCAGACGTTAGAAATTGTAATGTGCTTATAATAATAATGTAGTATAGTATAGGAAAGATTTATTTATGCTATTGAAAGATTTAATTTACCACGCGAAAACGGTGGTAGGGGTTTTTCAAATCTAGAAATACTGCTAAAAAATCAAATTGCTTCACTAAAAAATTATTTCCTCAATAGAGCTCATGATAACACCTTTTTCAATGCTTTGGTTTCAGCCGATAAAGGCTACACACCTTTAAATTTAAGTGATAATATAATTTCAGACATTGTTAAGCCAAATATACCTGACACAATAGCAAATATAAAACAGAAGTCTTTACATGGGAGATACTTTAAAGAACTGGAACAACCAGAAATTAATATTCAGGCCTCTCATGCATGGCTTAAGAAATCAAATATTCACCCTGAGACGGAGGGTTTTATATTTGCAGTACAAGATCGTGTTATAAATACAAGAAATTATAAAAAACACATATGCGGTTTACAATCGATAATTGATAAATGTAGGATTTCCGGAACTGAAGGGGAAACAATGGAACACATCATTTCTTCTTGCACCGTTTTGGCTCAAAGCGAATATAAAAAACGACACGATATATTCGCTAAAATTATACACATGAATTTAGCTGTTAAATTCAATTTATTAAAGAATACACAACCACATTATAGTTATACACCAGAAAGTTGTTTGGAAAATGACAGTTACAAGTTATATTTTGATAGAACAATTTTAACTGACATTCATATTAAGCATAACAGACCAGACATTATAATTTTAAATAAACAACAAAAGCAAGCATATCTTTTAGATATAGCTGTTCCAAATTCACATAATATAACACAGACATATAACACAAAAATTAATAAATATTTAGAGCTGTCCGTTGCAATGAGAAATCTTTGGTGTTTAGAAAAAATTTCGATTTTACCACTTGTAATTTCAGCAACGGGAATAGTACCGCAATCTCTTTTTAAAAATTTAAAAATTCTGGATTTAGATAACACATTGGTAGTTGAAATTCAAAAAGGTATATTATTATACTCATGTCACATCGTGAGGAAGTTCCTTAACATTGACACAGAACATAATACACAACAAAGTCAAAATGCGGAGGCGAGACGCCGGTAATTATGTTGATAAGCACTGCACTATTACTTGATAGTAATATCCGTAATAGTGTATGTACTCCGGCAAAATTGCCGTGCCGCCGGGTGGAGGTGGGATAGTGCATAGGAATAATAATTATGCATGTTTTTTTTTATTTTAAGTATTTTGTTCTTATAAATACATAAGTAAGTAAATCTTGTTTTTTTTTTATTACTTTGTATGCTATGCTATAATGTATAACCATGTCTACACAAATATGTAAATATTTTTTTTCTTGTACCTACTCAATTTACGAATTATATGATGCCAAGTTAGTATCAGATTTGTTAGCTATAAATTAAGAACATTTTACTGTTTTATACACCATGTATTTTTCGTAATTATGTTATTAAAGGACTCTATGATTCCAACCAAAAAAAAATTTGCAATTTAGCGCAAATTTTTTAAATATGGAGGAAGGTGTTATAATGTAATTTATGGCTATCAGACTTTCACCATCCCTGTCCCTTTTGCAGGTAGATTTAGCTTAAATATAAAAGCGGGACCAGAGGTAGGGAATGGTCACTCCGTCACTCCTTTTACTCTCGTTACTACTACTACTACCACAACGGTCAGAGAGTTGAGTTGTATTGTTGAATGGTTGATGTTAGTGTTAAAATAAATACGATCAAAACGGCAACCCTCTTGTTTTATTGAGGACACTAGTAGCCACACGTAATTTTTTAATAACAAGTAATAGCGAACGCCGTAAATTCGGGCTATTACAACAATACTTTTGTTTCCGAATGTACTAACCTGGTAAGCAAATTTGTGAACGCTTCACCGGTGTGTTCACTCACATTTCATAGAGGATTTTTGAGGTTAGGTCGTTAGGTGGTTATAAAAGTGGCCAGTATTTGTTATTAAAATGGAAACATGCGATAATACTAACACAACTGATAGTAAGGCTGACGATGAAGTCCTTATCACTTTTAATTATCAAGGCACATATTATTTATGCAAAGCTACTTGGAAACAGCAAATATTCTGCTAAATGGTAAGGAACTAATACAAAATGTTATACAATAAATAAATTAATTAAGGGCAGAAAATAATTAAATTTTTGTTTAGATTCAACCCAAGCAGACAAGTATGTAGAGCAGCATATTTTCAACCGGATAGATGATAATGATAATCCGTCAACTTCAACTCAAAAAAATCCTGCAAAGCTTGAACCTCCACTGTGGTCCTCAAAATGTAAGGATAATAGTGCAAAATACCGGCTCTGTAACTAAACAGCGCCGGACAAAATAGCGCTGGACAAAATGACGTGCGACAAAATAGCGAACAACTAAAATATCGCGCGACAAAAAAGCGACGCGACTAAAAAGCGTGCTACTAAACAGCGTGCGACATAATAGCGCAAAAATAAATAAACTTAAAATAAAATTAGTCGGCTCCATAACTAAACAGCGCTGAACAAAATAACAGCGACAAAATAAATTAGTCAACGTCAATGGAATACATAAAGTCGCAGAAAAACGGGAAACTCTTGCTGTGTGATGGGTACAGATATAGAAAAGATAAGGCGCGCCTCAATTCCACTTCGTGGCGATGCACCAAAACTGGTTGCAAGGGGAGGCTGTTGGTGACGGGAGAAAATTACAAGAAGGCAACAAATGAGCACAATCACGGTCCGGATCCCGCAAGCAATGAAGCACAAATTGTTAGAGAAAAAATTAGAAAGTCAGCTGTATCATCCGAAGAAAGGCCAAGGGCTATTATTCAAGCATGCAGCAGTAATATTTCCGAAGAAGCTTGTGTCCAAATTCAAAGTTACGATGCTGCAAGACGTACTATACAGCGTCAGAGAAATAAAATTCTTCCAAGAAATACAACCAGGAATAAGAATATTTCAGAAATTGACATTAATGAAGAGTACAAAAAAACCGACAGAGGGGAAAATTTTTTGCTGTACGATTCTGGTAATAATGACAACAATCGAATCATCATGTTTGGCACGGCAAGAAATATTGCACTGCTAAATGAATTTCCACACTGGTGCGTTGATGGGACATTTAAGGTAGCTCCACAATTCTTCACTCAAGTATATACTGTTCACGCATTGATCAACAACAGAGCTCTACCTATGATATATGTATTATTAAACAATAAACAACAGGCAACGTATAAGAGAGTATTTGAGAAGTTGATGGAAATTGAGCCAACGCTAAGACCTGAAAGCATAGTAAGCGATTTTGAAATATCCGCAATCAACGCCATAAATGAGGTTTTTCCAAATGCACAAATTACAGGATGCATGTTTCATCTGGCCCAAAATCTTTGGAAAAAAATTCAAAAAACCCATTTAGTGGAATGCTACAGAGAAAATGAGGACACAAGAAAAAAATGTAAGATGTTATTAGCATTAAGTTATGTTCCTGTAAAGGATGTACAATTTGCTTTCGAAATTATTACTGAAAATTTTCCGGACGAACTGAAACCGTTAATAGATTATTGGGAAAACTACTATGTTGGTAGAAGAATTCTCAATGTACGACCAAGATTTGAAATTAACATTTGGAATATGTATGACAGAATTCGAAGTGACTTGCCTAAAACAAATAATTCTGTGGAAGCATGGCACAATTCATTTCAGAAAAGTTTAGATTGTCATCACCCCTGTGTATCCAAGTTACTGATGCATTTAAAGAAAGAACAAAGTTTTACAGAGACCTTCATTACGCGGTACCGCGCTGGTATCAGAGAACCAAAAAAACCCAACTGCAAGTACGTGCAGCTAAGAAGTAGGCTTAAAGTTCTGGCTGAAAACTATGCCTTTAGAAACGTAGAGGATTATTTGGTTTCGGTCGCACTTAATCTTTCATTGTAATTATAACTGTTGTGGTTTACGTTGTGTTTATATTATTCTTGTTTTAGAAATAAAGTTGATTTGAAAATTTTAAATATTGAGGTTGACAAACTTTGACAAATCTCGGTAGGTACGTTCACTCAGCCTAAATTTTCAAAAAATCTCAGAGGCGTCCCAAGTTAACTGTAGTCGATTTTTATCATCACAACGGTACCACATAAAGCTGTTTTCAACTTGCGCCATTTTGACTAACGCTGTTTTGTCCTGCGCTGAATTGACCAACGCTGTTTTCAACTTGCGCTATTTTGACTGACGCTGTTTTGTCGTGGCGCTATTTTGTCGCTGTTATTTTGTCCAGCGCTATTTTGTCCGGCGCTGTTTAGTTACAGAGCCGCAAAATACCATGAAGATCTTATTAAAATTGCGTTTGGAACTTGCGGCCGAATTTAATGATAGAAAAACGATGAAGCAAGGCCTGTGGCAGAACATCGCGAAAGAAATGAAAGAAAAACGGTTTCCTATTGAGGGACATAAGGAAGGCGCAGAGAAATATAGGCAAAAATTTTCCAACCTGCAAAGAACTTATATGAACCATATAGCACATATGAAACGTACAGGAGAAGAGACTAAACGGCCGCCTCCGTATTTCAACGAAATACACGATATGTTAGGAAATAAGGATAAAACAAATCCCCCTTATTTAGAAGATTCTCTGCAACAAGCATCAACGTCACAAACAACTAGTGATGCGGATACAACTGGAAATGAAGATGCAGATGTAGAACAATGTAGTGAAAAGAAGGCTCAAATAAAAAATAGGTTTGTGATACATAAAAAATATGAGTAAGTCATTTTGTTTTTGTATGGCACTATACTTACAGGTTTAAGACTACTTGTAGATCTCTACGACCACAGAGCACGTTTTCCAACTTATTAGACCACATCAAAGAAGAAAAAGGGCTCAACACCTGCGTGCTATAGAAAGCGCGTTAAATATACAAAATGAACAAAAAGAGCGAATGCTACAAATATTTGCAGAAAGTGTGACTGTGAAGAAAAGGAAACGAGATTCGTCGGAATCTGATTAAGGAAATACACAAACTAGTTTTTTTAAAGCTTTTTTTATGAATACTCTTACGTTTTTACCAAAGAAAATGTTGTCGTCCATCTTCTCGGTTGCTTGCAAGATGTCCCATGTGACTCTTGTATTCAAGAGTGGTGATCGTTCGAATGTTACTAATTATCGACCAATATCCCTTATTTGCAATTTCTCGAAGGTTTTTGAGCACGTCTTGCATTCTCTCGTCTATCCTCACGTGTCTCACATAATCATCGCGATAGCCAGCATGGTTTCATGAAAGGTCGTTCGACTGTGACTAATTTTGCGGTCATTAGTCAGTGCTTATGTGAGATTGTGGACAGGGAGGGTCAGCTCGATTGCATTTATGGCAGGCGATGAGGTCATGACTGTAGCAGACATAAGCCTGAGTGCTATTACAGAAAACGTGGTAGCATACTCGTACATCGCCGGATTTGTCATTAGGAAAATCATACAAAAGTTAACGTGCGAGATCTGCACTATGGCTTTATATGCTGGTGATGACAATGATTTGCCCGAACTAATTAAATTAATTAAATTAAATGCCGTAATTATTATAATTCGTGATTGTATTCCTGTTAAATAAATTTAAGTCTTGAATTAAATCTAACAGCAGCGGTGGGATTGTGTCTACGTTCTTCCCGTTAAAATTCTGGTGTAAAGTTAAAATTGTTGTCTCGTGGGTGTTGTATTTCCCTGCAACGATGGAAGCCTTATTGGCCGAGATGTTGAAAACGATCAAAACAAGCAGGACAACCCCCGATCAAATCGACCTTCCCACTTTTCATCCCGATTCTGATGATGCGAAAACATGGATTGGGCAGATCGGTGAGATAAAAAATGAATTTGGTTGGACAGATCTCCAAGTGTTGGTAAGAGTCGGCCGCTTTCTAAGTGGTGAATCAAAGGGTTGGTTTGATAGTTGGTCTCCTCTAACTCGTGATTGGAGGTCTTTTGAACGCGATTTTTTGGAGGCTTTTCCTCCAAAGAAAATCCTAGGTCGGTTATTAAACGAAGCTTCCTATGCACCTATAGTGCGTACGTGCATAAGAAGCTTGCGTTTTTGGAAAATTTGCGAGCTAATTGGAATACCGCTGATTTAATTGAATTAGTGGGTTATGGTATTCGGGATGCCAAGGTACAGGAAGCTGTGTATTTGAGAAATTTCGAGTTCATTTCCGATTTGATTTCGTATTTAAGTTCGCTCGTTAAACCAGCCGTTGATGACGTAAGAACTAAACGACCTGCTGAGTTATCTATGAGTCCTATCCCTACGAAAAATGCACGTGGTCGTTTTGAACGATCTGAGACTGTAACCAAGTCTAAACTCTCATGTTTCAAGTGTGGCCGATTGGGTCATAAACAAAATGCTTGTCAAGACCGCCGCTCGTCTATAAATAGAAATTTTAACACTAATGTCGGAAATTCCTCGAAGATAAAAGCCGAAGGCTAATCACACAGATGCAGTTTTTGTTTTAGAACTGGGCATGTTGAAACAAATTGTTTTACGAAGGCGGCTATCGAACAAAGGCGTAATGTTAATTTTATTTCGGTTGGAAAAACTACGACCCTTACACCGATTAAAGTTGATGGTCGTTTGATTTACTTGTTTGTTTGTTTTTTTTTTTTTTATAATTAATTTGAATAAAAACTAATGAGGATGAATTATTTTTCATGATCGAATGCCGCCACTGCAAATTAGGCACATGGTTTTTAATCAAACGCCATTCAGGTCTGCACAGTTCCAAAGAAATAAAAATAGTCACATCTCGGAACTGTATTATCGTGCAACAATAACACTAGCTGTTGCTATAGAATTATTATTGTCAAGGAAAAATATGTATTTACCTAAATAATGTTCAAGGTAGATTTCAATGTTGCCATTTAGAAAAATCATAAACGTAATTGTTTCAACATTTAGGCCTCCGACGACAATAATTTGGGTGAATGCTTGTTTCGTGGGTCATCGTTATCCTACGTTCAAAAGCCTGTCCGCGACTTACGACACACCCTGTATAACAGTTATAGTTTCTGGAACTATTATTGAAATACTTGCTACAGAAACTCTGAAACTGTAGTGCAAACTTCTATAAGTCTCCCCAGTAGCCAAGAATCGTGTTGTCAATAGTAGTAGTGTAATAATGGATGTTTATTGTTGTAGTGTTCACCAACAAATTTTCAGATTTACCTTGTTTTGGCTGAAATGCTTTCACGAAGAATAGTGTCTTGCCTTTGTATAGCTTGTTCTACTTTTCCCAAAAGGATCTTAAAAGTATTCACTTGCAATTCTTTAAATATCATATTAGACATTCCCCGTCCTTCATTTCTTCTCTGCAGCCATTTACGACACCATAATTTTCTTTTTCTTACTGCCCGTTGTTTTTGATCAGCGTTTAACTGAATTTTTATCAGTATCAATGACATCAAAGTATAAGATAACACACATTGTTCTAGTAATATTGCCATGTTATCCATTATCAATATACACACAAATGTAATGTGCAACAAATTATGTATCAATTTTGTTTACGTTCCAATTTTAAGGTTAGATACTTAATTCTGACAGTTACTACATAGCAAAAGTCATGTAGGAGGTCACACAGTGTAAACAAGAATTTGCTTTTTCAGAACTAAAATGGTATGCGTTACTTTTCATAGAATCTAATCATATGATAAAACACATAGTCTAAACAGGCTTTAAGCCTTTCTTATGATTTTTGCCTGTGAAAAATCATAAGTAAAATCATATAATGTACAGTAGGCCCAGAAATATAGTGATTTTATGGACTTAGGCCGATAATTTCTTTTACAATTTTGGGGTCACTTTTATTACCAACTTGAAGAGAGTTATAAATCTTCTATGACAGATGTTTTTGAGCCGTCTGAAAATGGACCATCGGAGACAAAGGTAGGTAGAGCCCAGTCGCGTGGCGGGTGCCAGAAGCTTATTGCCCCACCATAACTGACCACCTCAAGTTAATGTACTCCATCCCTCATAAAATCACTATATTTGTGGGTCTACTATAAACACGCTTTTAGGTAATTACTACACCTGGTAAATGCTAAAATATCTCAAACGTTGTTCATTGTTTTGTTTTAGCCAGTATTATTGATTATAGTATACTGAACAGTGAAATAATATGTCAAAGCCAACTTATAAACAAAAATTTCGAACTGCCTGGCTGAAACACCTTCCTTTTAAAGACTGGCTTGTTGGAGTCGCTAGTACAGTCGACAGTCGGTCTACAAGCAAAGTGCATTTGCAACATTATTGTAGTCAGTCGGTTTGCATATTTGAAGCAACATCTTCAATCAAAAAAGCACAAGGATAATGCAGACATTGTATTTGGGAAAGCCCAAACTAAGCTACCATTTACATGTGACGTAATGGCAGTTATAAAAGCTGAATGCCAACTTGTATTATATGTGGCAGGACATACATCTATAATAAGATTGTTTTAAAGGTTGTGAATCTGCTGAAAAGTTACAATTACAACAATTACAACATCGAACAAAGTGTGGACAAATTATCAAGAATATACTTGCCAATTTAATGAAGATTTAGTGCAGGATTGTTGTGTATTCCTTTCCGTCAGGTTGGGAGGTTGGCAACATGACGTACGGGAGTGAAAAGACGTGCGTGCGCAACGACTAGGCATCATCCATCTTGGTACTTTTGTAGTTGTCACTTTACTGTTTTTCTCCACTTTACTGACTAAATATTACGTTGCTAAGTTTCGAGTGACTGTGCCGTGACAGCCCGTGAAACACAAAAGTGGTGTCAGAAGTAGGATAGTGCTCACAGTGCCGAAATGGAGGAAACACGAGTGCCACGCGAGTTGATAGAAGCCATGACCACCATGATGGTCCAAACGATCCAAGCGTCCCTCTCCGGTGACTCCGTTGCATCCGCCGCGACCGATAACCAAGACACCGGCTCAGTCTCTGTCTCAGTCAATAACGATCAGTTTCGAGGACCCCAGTTCCACATGTCGGAAAACCGCTCATTGTACAACACGACGGTTAAAGACTACTTCACACGCTTCGATCGGGCACTCCGACTCAGCAAGATACCGGAGGAACAGTACGCAGACTACGCCCTCATGTATGCGGGCTCGGAGCTAAACGCTGCGCTGAAGTTTCTCGTCAGCCCACGCGAAGCGGATCAATGACCTATCTCGAAATTACAGACGCCCTCGTCAGGCACTTCAACAACACAAAAGACAAGTTCGCCGAAAGCATCAAGTTTCGCAAGGTGGTTCAATGTCCAGGAGAATCCATCGCGAACTTCGCTTTGAGACTCAGACAAGGTGCGGTCTATTGCGAATACGACTCATACCTCGACAGAATGTTTATCGAACAATTGTTATTCGGACTCGAATCTGGCGACATGTGCGACGTGATCATCTCTAAGAAACCCACATCGTTTTCCGCTGCGTACGAAATCGCGCATTCACTGGAAGCAACACGGGACACGACCAACGAGGTGAACAACACGGCATCATCAGCGGCGATCGAATAAACAAACAAGCTCGGGTACGCACCACCGCAACTGAAGAAGCAACAACAATCGATGAAGGGCAAGTTTTCATCACCTCCCAGACAACAGAAAACCACCAGTCTATCGCAGGACTGCAACCAAAACCAAGATAACTATCGGTTATAACAAGGGTGTGGGGGGCACAATTGCAGGAAAACAGGGCATCTCGCCGCCGTATGCAGATCAAGAAAAGTCAAGTCAGTTGCAGAGCAAGAAGATTTCGACGCCGAGCCACGGCCGATAACATCGACGTCGTGCAGCGACTGAACAGAGTCAACGGATGCAAGGTGAGGATGGAATTCGACACAGGGGCACCATGTGCAATAATCAGCAAAAAACCGCTGGGGAAGATCCGGAAGCACTACCAACTGTTGAACACCGACAGGAAATTCGCCAGCTATACGGGACATCTCATCAACTGCATCGGCCGCGTTCCTGTCAACGCCAAAATAGGTACCACGACCCGGAAGCTCGACCTTTACGTGGTAGACGGCACGTTCGGCACGCTGTTCGGCCGAGAGTGGATCGCTGAATTTACCACCGAGATCAGCCTTGAAGCCATCTTCGGCAAACCAGACCTAGTCCATCTCATCCGCACTGAGTCAGTGAACCTGACGTCGAACCAAGAGGCACAACTCGACGGCGTCCTACGGCCTCCGGTCAAATTGCACTTCAAACCCGACGCAAAGCCAGTCTTCTCCAAGGCCCGAGAAATTCCTTTTGCACTGCGTGACGCTTACGCGAAGGAAATCGACACTAAGCTAGGTTCAGGGTTCTACAAGAGAGTCGAGTACTCAGAGTGGGTGTCAACTACGCACGTGGTGACCAAAAAAAAAAACGGGAAACCAAGGATAACGGGAAATTACAAACCCACACTAAACCTCCGGATCATGATCAACGAGTATCCTATTCCCAGAGTGGAACACATTTTTAACAAAATGAGAGGAGCCAAGATATTGCCACTTGGACATCACGGACGCATACACGCACCTCGTAGTCGACGAGCCCACGCAATGACCCTCAACACACCCACCCATAGCTTGATACGCCCAACACGTGTCGTCTACGGAGTAGCAAACATTCCCCCCATCTGGCAGCGTCGAATGGAGGTGCTTCGCGACCTCTAGAATGTCGTGAACTTCTTCGACGACACTATCGTTTTTGCAGATACTTTCGACAACCTCTTACAGGCCCTTAGTACAGTATTGGAGCGACTGAGACGCCACGGGCTCAAACTCAACCGAGCAAAATGCAAGTTCGGAGAAACCACGCTGCAGTGCCTGGGTCACAAACTTTTGTAAGAGGAATAGATTGAGTCTGAAAAAAATGGAACACCGAGACGATACACCATCTTTAATAATATTCCAAGGAAGCAACTTGTGGTCTACCTGGAAAGACAATAAGGCGATAACAGTTGCTTCTAATTTTCATGGTGTGGAAGAAACTAGTGTGCTCAGAAAAGATAAATCAGGCACGAAAATAAGTGTGAAAGCACCTTCTTATAAAAGACTACAATCAGTACATGGGTGGTGTAGACCACCATGATCAGTTACGTGCTACGTATGTTGTCGATCGGAAATCAAAGAAGTGGTGGCACAGACTTTTTTGGGGTTTCTGAAAATAGTCTTTGTAAATGCATATGTCATTGCTAAAAATGTTACAATTTGGACGAAGCCTACAATTTATTATCATTTCGTCACGAAATAGCTTTAGGGTTAATCTCCTCTAACAAATGTAAACCCAAGCGCAGGTCTTGTTCCGGATCTCAGCAAGTAAAAAGGAGAACAAAAAGGTTGTGTTAAGGAGTCTTTGCCTTTAAAGAGGAATCTGAAGCGATGATATAGTCCAATTTTTACCCTTTTGAGGTGACGTCACGATTTCCTTCCTCGCTTTCTCTTTATTGAAACGACAGAAACAGAAAAAAACAAAAAAAAGGCACGTTTATTTATTGATGGTCACTTTGAGGTTATTTTATGCTCCTGTCAATTTGACAATTTTTAATTTCTTTCACTTATTACATTGATTACAAACATAACCTTTCGAAGCAATTGTCAACAAATTTGACACATTTATAGTTATTTATGATCAATTCAAATTTGTTTCTGATCCTAGCTCAAACATACGTAAAGTTACTAGATAATGACGTCATCGCAAAAGGGTAAAAATTGGACTATAGTAAAGTGGAATGACAATTCTATTGTTACAGTGGCTGGCAACAATGGAACTACACAACCTTTAGCGAAAGCTAAAAGATACAACCGCAAGGAAAGAAAAAGTGTTTTGGTGCCACAGCCCAAAGTGATTTTCGACTACAATCAACAAATGGAAGGGGTTGATTTGCATGACAATGGAATTGCAAATTATAGAATTCGTGTCAGAGGGAAGAAATGGTGGTGGCCTCTCTTGATAAATTTAATTGACAGTGTTATTGTCAACGCATGGAAAATCCACGGATTAGCTAACAAAGAAAAGATGACACAGTTGCAATTTAGATCATATTTGGCTATGACTCTGATGAAATTTGAAGGCACCGAAACTCAAGAAGAAGAACAAATTTGTGACATAGAAGAAACAGTCAATCGGGAGAGCACACACTTGGATTACGGTCAACCCTCAAAAGATTCCTTGCCAAATGAAGTGCGTTGTGATCGCATAGGACATTTAATTGTAGAAAAGGAAAACAAAAAAGGAGAAGATGCAGACTGTGTAAGAGTACAACTATTTCCAAATGCAAAGTTCACCTTCACACAAATTGTTTTGAAACATTTCACCAGTAATGAAGATTAAACATCGTGCAGACCCAAAGTTACGCAACATTAAGATATTAAAAAAACCAGCAGTCAAAAAAAAAAATGTTTATACTATTTTTCTCTTTTTTAATATGTATTAAAAATAAATAATCATTTTGTTTTTAAAGATTTAAATTCTTTTAATGCTTGTTCCTTAATGGGTTAATGTGAATATTTACTGTCACGGTATTTGGGAGCATACAAAAAATACGTACTAATAAGTACCATTGGTATACAAAGGGTTAAAAGGAGTTCACGAATTTAGGTACGATGTTCAAGATTTTATAATTGATATATTCTATTTTTTCACTTTTAGCCTAAACGCATTGAACTGCCAATAGTAAAATTTATCAAGCATGTTAAAACGCGATGGCTATCACTACAAGAATCAGCAGCAAGAATCTTACAGCAATAGCCAGCAATAAGAAAGTATTTTTTGGCATATGTAGGTAAACAATAAAAGGAACAATTTATTTGTTCACTCGGATCATTAATAAGACGCGAAAAGTTAACTTCTTTCAAAAAGTCTTTGCAGAGACAACAAAATCTTATGTCAGTGGCGATGTTACAAGATGCATCGGTGACAAAAGCTTCGTATGAAATTTGTTATATGTACAAAGTGTAACAGAAAAAAGTGCATTAATTTTAACTGGTAATAGGACTCATCTACTACAACTTTTCTAAATATTTTTTTTTCGAAAACAAATTCTGAAGGCTTTTAAAAATTAATCAAAATTTGCTTACCCGCCTATGGAACGATTTTAATCTAATACCTGTTCACGTTGGATTGAACATCAGTGGTGCAAATGACTGACCTGTTACTATGACAACTCATATGAAAGTTAATGCCAAATGTGTGCGATTTGCACCACTGATGTTCAATCCAACGTGAACAGGTTATAACTACATTTAATAAAGAAACAAAACAAGGAGGTAACAAAAAACAAAGGAAAGTGAAACCTTTTTATTCATGAAGCGCAATTTCAGAAAAAAACATTATTACTGCAAAACATACTGATTGGTAAAAAACAATGAACGAAAAATGCAATACGAAGGGAATAAAAACATTCAGTTTTTACGATTTCTGTTTGAAAAAGTTTTCAGATTTATAAAATTGCATTCAACGTGAACGGGGAGTCAAAATAAAGGGGGGACAAATAGCAATTCAATTTTGCAAATTCCAAGAAATTTTATTAAGAAACATTGTTGTAATTAATGAGTACTATTACCAGTTAAAATAAATGCACTTTTTTCTGTTACACCCTGTATACTTGGCAAACATATGAAACCATTTACTGAAGCAGAAGTTGTGAAGGACTGTTTCATCAGTGCTTCCAATTTATTATTTGACAAGTCTAGCAATAAATATCAAATAATATCCGAAATTTAAAAAAATCACCTCTCTGATTCTACCCGCGTTAGGCGTATTGAAGATATTGCAAAACACATTTCTGATTATACTATTAAAAATTTGAAAAATTGTAAATATTTTAGCTTGGCTTTTGATTCTAGCACCGATATGTCCGCAACATCACAATGTTCCGTTTTCGTTAGGTACTGTACCGATCAGAATTCTATCCATCAAGATTTTTTTAAATTTCTGCCGATGAAGAATCCAACAAGGAGCGCAGATTATGTCGATATACGATAGTACATTCTTGGAGACTAAAGCTCTTGACATAAAAAAAAATTGCTATGTGTGTGCAGAGATGGATGTCCTTCAATGACAGGATCCGAAAAAGGATTTGTATCTCTACTGAAAAAGAAATACGATTTGACAAATCTTTTATAATTCAGTTGCATTATTCACCAAGAGAACTTAGCTGCAAGTATCTCCATTGCTGAAGTAGATACTGGAATGAAAACTGTGATAAATATTGCCAATTACATTAGAACGGTTTTTTTCTTTACACCAATAAATTATTTTGTTTTTTACACGAAAACAATAAAGTTTATAATAAACTTGAAAATGATGAATGGTGGTGTCTTTTGGCTTTTCTTTGCGATATTACAGAAAAACTTAGTGAGCTCAATCGTGGGTTAGAGTGAAAATAAAATTATTTCCCAAATGGCGAATAAAGTATTTGCGTATCAAGAATTGTCTGTTGCTTGTGAAAAATCACTGGCATTTACAAACAGCAAATATTCTACAATTAGCTGCATTAGGGTGCGATTATGCCAAGTTATTGGATGAATTTATAGATTTTAAAAACGATACAAATCTAGAAGTTATTTTTAAAGAAAAGAGAGGGAAAGGAGTACGCCGAATTTTGGAAATTAGTGCCAGAAAAATACAGCACGGTACAAAAATGTGCTCACCTGTTGCTTACCTCATCAACATATCTTTGCGAATCATCCTATTCAAAAATGAAATATGCGAAGAATGTATACAGGGTGTTTTCGAAGTTGAGGTGTTCCTTTTAACCTGTGATAGTATGCGTTGTTCTAAAGAGTTTTAGCCAAAGTCACCTTAGTAAAATGTGTACCGCAATGAAGATACAATAAGTTAATTTTTTTGAAATTTTTGAAACCGGTCCTGCTCAAATTTGCGCTGATTTGTTACAAATTAGAATTAACAAAAAAAAATCTAATGAGCATGGACGTTAATCAAAAATACTGTCAGAGTTGTCATCTAATTAGTCGGAATTGTTTTATCATTACGAAAATAATGAGCTCACAGATATGTTGATAATGTATGGGCAATGTTATCACGTTATCAGAATGCAGCTGCGGCGTCCAGAGAGTACGCAGAGCGATTTCCAGGGGTAGGTTCGGCTTGCTCGAACTTTTCACTCTTTTGACTCTAAGTAACTCCAAAGTCGTTCGGATATCTCCTCGGGGAGTGAAAAGCGTAAACTCTGTGACGTTCGGGTCGAACATGATGGAGTAAAAAGTGTCCGCTCTACATGCACTCACTCTGAAGTGAGGGTAAATAGTGCGCGCAGGCGTGGTTCAGCTTATGCAGCTGTCAGCTGTTTTATGTTGTGATTTTACATCTCGTGCACGTGGAAAGTGGCGTACTTACCTTATAAGTGAATAACAAATAGAAGTGGTTAAAATAACTAAAAATAATGACGGACCAGAATATTGGGACCCACACTTACGTACCTGTAAAAGCCAGAAGCAATTTTGTATGTACGAATGGGCGAATATTACTCCAAAATAAAAATAGTAAGTTACAACAATTATACTAATTAATGGAACGGATATTTCATGGAGTTTTTTATTATTCTAGCTGGCAATTTATTGTATAGGTACGCCTCTTACACCAAAAATTTGTAAAATTTTTAAAGTCCCAACATCGAGTACCGAACAGGGAGATCAAAATGCAAAAGAACCAACATCGCGTACCGAACAGGGAGATCAAAATGCAGAAGAACCAACATCGCGTACCGAACAGGAAGATCAATGTGCAGAAGAAGAAGATGCTGGCGCTAGCAGAGAACCTATCGAACATCAAGAGGACGATAAAATGTGGACCCGGGAAACCGTTCTGTATTTACTGGAAAAGATTGAGGTACTAGATAAGCAGTTTGAAACAGGCGTCAAAAAGAATGTTGGGAGCAAGATTGCTCAAGATTGTTCCAGAAATTTTAATAAACCATTTACATATAAACAGGTTGACGGCAAACGGAAAGGTTTAAAACGTACCTACAAAAGTATTTTAATGCATAATAGAATGCATAATAGAACGGGTAAAAATAGACGACACTGGGAATTTTTTAACAAAATTCACAACTTCATGCACAAGAAGCCGAAAATTAGCCCTGAAGCAACCTGCAGCAGTAGTGCTGGGTTAAAAGTACAAGCATCAACTTCATCCGATGTAGATAACAGTGAAGAAGTACAACATTGTGCAGACACAGAACATTCTACAGACACCACCAGCCCTTTTGTAAGCTCTTTTACAAAGAAAAGGAAGGCACGTCAAAGCGACGTTGCTAAACGGCACAACGAGAAAATGCGTCGCTGTGATCGGTTCAACGACTTGTTCGAAGAGATGGTAAAAAACATGTAGGGAAATGGTTCATGAGTTAGTTCCTCTTTATATTTGTTCGAGCATTCGTATTTGCAATATTAAATCTAGGTATTAGTTTTGGTAGTAAGTGATTTTGATTTTATTATTAAAGAATACAGTACCATGTTCACTTCATATTATTATTGTTAATACTACAAAAGTTCCTTATTAGAATTAAACATTTCGTTTTTGTTAGTGTAGGTAGTGGTAATGTTAAGTTTAGAGAATAAGTAAATAATAAGTTTTCTTAAACATTACAATGAAAATTTCATTGAAATAAATACTTCATTTATTAATTATTATTAATAATAATTCGTAAACCATTAACGATGTTGTTTCTTTTTTGAATAGCACGACGCTGGTCAGCATCTTCGTCGAAATCACGCCAATTATGAGGATCGCGATCTCGTTCCTCCCTTAATTCATTTTCCAAATCAATAACACCTTCCAGTAGATCCCCATTCAGAATACAGATGTTATGCAGAATACATCCACTTATAATTAACAGTGCAATAAGATCTAATCGCACTGTTTCAAGTTTTTTGAGTCTTCGAAATCTGCCCTTCAACAAAGCGTAAGCACGTTCAATAGTTACACGTGATTTACTTAAAATAACATTAAAATTTTTTTTACGAAGAGTCAAGTTTCCGTGATTTTAAGGTGCTGGATAACTTATAAGCTAAATCACCAATCAAGTGAGCATCATCATAACATACTACTTCATAGTTCATCAATCTCGTGTAAAGGTCTGAATTTTTGAAGAGAGTGTAGTCATGTAGGGAACCTGCCTCCCCTGCATATACATCTGTAAATAACATTCTGTGATCACACACTCCCTGAAGCAAAACAGAATGGTAGTTTTTTCGATTTATGTAGGAGTTGCCATGTCTTTTTGGTGCCGTTATTGCAATATGACTTCCATCAATGCACCCAATGATTCCTAAAACAGTGCAATGTGATCAATATTCCTAGCAATTTCATTGCAAACTGACCTGGAAAGCCATTATTAGCAAAACTTTGACTAATAACTTGTTGCCTTTCTCTAGTAGGCCATTCGATAATTTTGACTATTCAATTCACCTGTTATTTTTCAAATATTAACCAATAAAAGAGCAGACATGTACTTTCGTAGCCTAGCAACAGAAAATTCCAGCGAATATTCCACTCGTGAAAATATAACTGACTATTCCACTAGTGGTCGAGGTGAATATTTTAAACAAACCTTGATTATTATTTTTATTCAAAGAAATTATTACTTTCTTACAAAGTTAACTGAACAATGAAATCATGTGTAACGCAGATTTGCCAACTAGCTTTGAAAATTTTTATTTTAATCATTGATTTGGTTCATTGAATAGTCTGTTGAATACAACTCGTAGTCAAAGATAGTAGAATATTTTTCCGATGGTATCACTTATGGTCATTACGCTTTTGAACACCATTCGTGCTACGCACTCATGGTGTTCATAAAGCGAATGACCATTCGTGATACCACCACAAAAATATTCGACAATCTTTGACTACTCGTGGTATTATAATTGAATATTCTATTTACTTTTAGAAGTAGATGACAAGTGCGATATAACACATCCCAACACGTTGACTTGCTCACACCAAACCTTTCTGCAACCGACCTAAAATTCAAAAGGTGATGTTAGAATGTTACAAATAATAAAATTGTAAGCATAAAGCACCTGAAACTTTCTGGATTACCAAGACACCAAATTAGTATCATCGTTTCCTTTTCTAATGATGTTCTTGGGTACCCTACATGCCTATAATTATTGTGAACTCGGATGGTATTCATTTTTCTTAATAAATCTTCGAAAGTATTGGGTGCCATTCGAAAGTTCATTTGAAATTGTTTATCAGTTAAATAAGGAACTGTCAGTTCAGCGTAATTATCGATTTTCTCTAATAGGACATCATCTTCGTCAGAGGAATCTTCGTAATATAACATTATAGCAAACTGTATCACTACCTGTTTTTTAAAATTCTCCATAATAATCTTGATAAATAATACACTAACATCCACCTGCAAGTGAGGTTAGGTCATAATTAGGTTAGGATGCCCTTTCGTTCACCTTTCGTTCCTTGTCGTTCGACTACTCGGTTGTTACTCTCTGCACTCTTATGTCACGTGATATAGTTCCACACTCCACTCCCTACCCACTCCAACATATTAAGCCGAACCTACCCCAGAAAGACACCATCCTGGGCCACGTCAGTTATTAATCTAGTACAGCGGAGAAATAGACAGGACCGGACTCAAAATTTTAGAAAACAATAAAAATATTCAATCATTTATCTCCGTTAATACAAACATTTTACTAAGAAGATTTAGGCTAAAATTCTCAAGAATAATGTATAGTATCTCGTGTTACAAGGAACCCCTCAACTTCGAAAACACCCTGTATACCGGGACATTTTTTTAACATTGAACATAGCCCATACTTATTCCCTATGTTCAGTTTTAAAAAACACAGGTCAATGCATGTATGTAATCACGTAACCAAGGTAACAAAAATAAGTACTTGACAGGTTAACAAAATGGTCAAGTTGTTTGAAGAAGAAATATACATAATGCAGTTATTCTATGCCAATCAGAGCATTAGAAATGTGCGTGACATTTCCAATGCAACACATGATAGACCAATTCCATCAATCGGAACAATTTTTAACATTATTTCAAAATCTCTGGTGTTCGGTAAAGTTGGTTGCATAGCAACTCACAATGCATTGATCTGTTTTTTAAAATTGAACATAGGGAATAAGTATGGACTATGTTGAGAGTTAAAAAAATGTCCCGGTAGAAATGGAATTATGGATGGTCACCTGGATGATGTATTGAGAGTCGCGTGTAGTAATTACAGTGCGAACATAAAGTTTGGAAAAAAAAATCATAATAGCGTTATGTGATGTTTTTAAAAAAATCCCTCGGACACGTCAATTTTATTTTAAAAAATGCCATCCTGTGATGCCCAACCTGTTTAGATAACGTTATTGGTTTTTGCTCAATGATGTCATCACTAATTTTTTTAAATGACAACCCCCACCTTTTTGTTCTCTTTCTGATATACACCTTCCTGGTACCTAAACGATGAATAAAAAAAAAATGGTATCTTACATGACAATTTTTTTGGGAAAATGACAAATTTTACTTGAAAAATTTAATTTTTAATGTAAAACTTTTACTTAACTTAAAACAAATAAACATTTAAGGTTAACAATAACATTTAATGCAAATGTTGAAATTGTCCCCGTACACTGCGCTCAATAATGTCAGGGCTTATTTGTTCCATTTCAGCGCAATTTCTCTGCCGTAAATTTTCAAAATTGTTTGGTCTATTAAAATAAATCTATTTTAAATAAACCCATACAAAAAAAATACATGAAAAATTAAATTAATATTTATCGTTTAGGCAGTAGGAATGTTATCAGAAAAAGAAGAAAAAAGTGTGGGTTGTCATTTAAAAAAATTGGTGATGACGTCATTGCGCAAAAACGGATGACGTCATTTAAACAAGTTGCACGTCACATGACGTGTCCGAGCGATTTTCCTAAAAACGTCACAACGCTATTATGAATTTTGTTCCAAACCTTATGTTCACACTGTATAAACCCAATTTGTCAAGAATTATCCAAAATTTGTCTCAATATCAAAGATCACACTAATTTTTAAATAAACGCTTAGGTAAATTAAGATCAAGTGTTTTACTTTTTACATAAATTAAATTAAGAGGTAAAGTATACTACGTTGCGGCTCGCGTAACGTAGCGATTTATTTTATGCAGTCCGTGAAAAAAAAAAGGTTCAGTATGGCTGCTCTAGCCTCTTAGCAATCTCACATCTTAGAGAACGTATACAAAATAATGAAGTAACATTTCCTAACAATGGTCATTTGATTGGTAATTTAGCTTATCCTCTATCCATAAATTTAATGGTTAACTTCAAAAACTTTGGAAACTTAACACCAAAACAAATGAGGTACAATACGAAGCTATCAAAAACTAGAGTGGCAATTGATAATGCATTTGCTTATTTAAAGGGTAGATTTAGAAGATTGAAATTTATGGAAACAATTCGATTAGATTTAATTGCATTATGTATTGGTAATGGTTGCATGCGTTTTGCATAATGTTTGATAATGCTGCAGAATTTGTAGATGAAGTAATTAAAATACAAGTGGATTCATTAATGAATCAAAATGACCGCCCAGGTGCAGCTTTAACCAACGGCAACATGACTGCAAATAAACAAACTCTTATACTTATTCCATTTCTGAGGGTTTAATTATTTTGGTTTTCATCAGAGATACTTTTCTTCTCTAAAGTTGACACGTATTTATCAACAATTTCCAAGTATCGATCCATGCGCTGCATTTTTTCAGAATGTCGCTTATTAACTGCATTTTCTGCTGCTTTACGCTTTTTCGATATTGACGAAGCAAATTCTAAATTATTTGACGGAAATTGACTACACCCTGGACGTGATGTTGATTTATCATCGTTCACATTATTCATTAACAACCCTTTGCTGCTACTACATGTAGCTATAGGATTTACCTCTGGTCTTTTACATAAATATTCTTCCATCATCCCAAAAATTCCAAATATTTAGAGTTTTTTTATTTTCGATTGCACGGGTAATAACCATTGAACATGCTCCTATGATCCACCAACTAACATGAACTAGTGATGGGCAGAACCGATTCAATTATTAAAGAATCGATTATTTTTGTTAAAAAAGAATCGACTTTTAGTCGATTTATTTTAAGAACGATTAATTCCGAATCGATGGTTTTGAGGTTAGAATCGATTTTCATTATTTGGAATTATATTCTTAATGAATTTCTGTAGTAAAGTTTAAAATATTTAGTTAGGTATTATCTCTTATATGTTGGTATTGTTGGTCAGCAGTTTGTCAAGTTTGTCCAGATTGTTGCGTGATGGGCGTGAGCCGTGATTCGTGATAAAAGTTTGGTTAGAATTCTCGATTTCGCTTTCGACTGTTTGTTGTTCATTACTTTTTAGAAAAATCCAATATGTCGAATCAGCAACCAATAAAAAAACAAACAATAAAAGAATTCTTCACAAAATACGATGCAGTATCTTCCAGGGGCACCTTATGTTGTATGGTTATTAAACATCACAATAACACAACAAATCTTCATAACCACATGAAACGCAAGCTTGGTACGTTTCAAGCAAACAACAACAAAGACCAAAACCAAAAAAGGTTAAAACTGCAAACACCGCAAACTGATGAAGTAGATTTCTCCTCACATACAAATACCTTGGTGCAAAATTGGTGGGAGTATGGGAGTTGGACCACGTTACCGGAGTTTTCTAGGTATTCCGGAGGGTAGGGGATTAAGGGCGTACACGGGTTGGACCACGCTACCTAACTTATTAAATCATATTACACAATTCAAAGACAAGTACATCACTAACACTCGAAGATTTCAAAATAGTGACGACCAAAAAATAATCTTAAAAATTCACCAATTTTTGATTCTCTATTTCGATATTCACTTATTAATCCTAAGGTCTAAATTTTTCTAAACCAGCATTGCGTAAAGTGAAACTTGCAACCGATAACAGTAACATTTGGCCAAACATTACTAACTGCCTTGTGTATCGCAACTTCAAAATCTGTGACCACTCGCTTAGGTTTACCAGTTTTGTTTAGCAACACACAAAAAAAAAAATGAAAGGTACATGATGACTATTTTTTGTAACCATAAAAAAACATTTTTACAATATTGGAATGTGCCAAGGTAAATATTATCGACCTCACAAAAAAAAAATCATGGTTTCATCTCTTTGGCCCTCGATCGCTACCTGGAAGATCTTAATCCCTTCGGTAGCGACCGGTGGTCGAACTCGACCATCAGATTAACACAAATTAGGGATGGTGGCCCAACTCGGTGACACCCAAATTGGTAAACCAAAATGTTGATTCAGCTTTGCCCCGTACCAGTGAAAATACTGAGATTAAAGGTCTATCATCAGTCTCACTAGCTTCAACTATCACGCTTTGTGATATGGATTATTGTGATTTGTATAATAATAACAAATTAAATAATAAATTCTCAAATTCACACAATATAACACAGACATATAACACAAAAATTAATAAATATTTAGAACTTTCCGTTGCTATGAGAAATCTTTGGTGTTTAGAAAAAAATTCGATTTTACCACTTATAATTTCAGCAACGGGAATAGTACCGCAATCTCTTTTTAAAAATTTAAAAATTCTGGATTTACGGAACACATTGGTAGTTGAAATTCAAAAAGGTATATTATTATACTCATGTCATATCGTGAGGAAATTCCTTAACATTGACACAGAACATAATACACAACAAAGTCAAAATGCGGAGACGAGACGCCGGTAATTATGTTGATAAGCACTGCACTGTTACTTGATAGTAATATCCGTAATAGTGTATGTACTCCGGCAAAATTGCCGTGCCGCCGGGTGGCGGAGGGATAGTAAGTCAATAAGGTTTTTGTTAGTGTTGGCACTCAAACCGATAGCTAAACTTCGCTTGGAAAAAGAGATGTTGAAGTCCAGGTTAATAACACTAATAGTTTATTCTTTGTGAGTGATTATGTAAAAACTGACAAAGCTCTAAATGTTTTATCAGGAATTGCCACGTTTACTATATTTAATTTATTAATTAAGTTATTCTGTAAATTTCACAAACAGGAACGTTCACAACGTTTATCAGTTAAAGATCGAATTCTTCTCGTGTTTATGAAAATGAAACTAGATTTAACATATTCAGCAGTAGGTATTTTATTTGGAGATGTAAGCGTCTCAACATGTAAAAGGATTTTTTTTAATACAGTAGTGTGTAATGGTAAGGATGCATGTTTTCGTTATGTAAGGTTCTCTAGATGGTGGTATTTGAAGTTCCAACAATGCGACTAAGTTGCCGCATACTTATATTAGGATTTTCTTGGGCAAGTTGCAAAATTTCATCATCCGTTCGACATGGTCGTCATTTCGAGGTCTTCCCCTATTCAAATTGTTGAAATTTAGATGCCCAAATTCCCTTAGCTTTTGGTCAATTCTCTTGAATACGTTCCTATGTGGAATTCTTCTATTTGGAAACATCCGTTGGTATCTTCGCCTTGCCGCCAAGCTGTTTTGGTGCACTTCACCATACAGTAAGCGTATGTCTGCATACTCATGGAACGTAAAACGTTGGGCCATAATTGTTTGCTGCCATCGAGCGTCGACAACTTGATACATTCTTCAAAACCGATTTATGGATTATCTTAGTATTGGTCAAATTTTAAGCCTACTAATACTTAAACGAAAGTCTTCTGTATGTATAAGGAAACCAACAAAATAACATTCCTCGTGCTCCCTTCAGTTACCGCCCAGGCGATTGCCGTTTATTTACGGAACAGCCTGTATAAATTCTCCTTATAATTCATAAGGTACATTTTATTTAAAAATTAGGTAATTGTTTACTTTAGTTACCGGTCGAATTTTCGCATTTTTTCTGACCAGACCCCTTAGAGCGTCCTCCTACATCGTCTCCCACCACTCAAACCTTGTGCAAATGCCCCCACACTAACTGGACAGTGGATTGGAGTGAATAGGGGTGCTGGATCGGTAAGAAACTGAAAGAAAATGATGTTAAAAAGGTGCGAAATACGTTAATTTCAAGGTAATTGCAAGGACAGTTGAAGGTCGCGTTCGACATTGGAATAGGTCCCAACGTATTCTACGGCGTCTGCGGTTATCTTGCTTTAACCTTGACTGACCTTCAACTGACCTTGAAACGACCTTCAATTTATATTTCGCACCTTTTTAACATCATTTTCTTTCAGTTTCTTACCCATCCAGCACCCCTATTCACTCCACTGTCCCAAAGCTCGTGCTATCTTGTCTCATCTACCTTCTGGTACTTTATCTGAGGAAATGCAATTGGACATGGTGTATGGCCTTTTGAACGTCGGAATCCGAGAAAGAATTCCTCGTGACAAGATAACGTCGTTCACACAACTGCTAGATTTGGCTCGTGCGGTAGAAGAAACATTCGCCGAGAAACGTGAACCCATCAATGAACCAAAAACAGCTGCGTACTGTAAAAATGCTGGTCACACGAAGGAGGTGTGTCAAAAATTGGCAAAGCGAAGTTCCTCAGCTGCAACGCAACCCTTGACCCCGACGAAAGCGATGGCACCGAGGAAAATAGCCAAAACTGCATCGTCCTCTACAACCAAATGTTTTGGATGCGGGAAAATCGGTTACGTCAAATCAAATTGCCCACAATGTAGCTCGACACCCGGCTCATCGACAGAATTCTGTGTGTTCAATTCGAAAAGGAACAGCGAACTACTCGTGTACCCGCGATCGCGACCTTTGTTTTCGATTAACATACTCGGATCACAGGGTACCGGTCTGATTGATACTGCGGCTAAACAAAGTGTTGCGGGCGGAAGACGCTGTATCAACTTTTGAAGTCCAAAGGTCAGGTGTTTACGAAAGACACTATGACTATCAAATTGGCCGATGGATTTGGTGTGAGGTTGGTGGCCTTCGCAGACGACCTGGCCGTGATGGCAATGGCGGCAACCACAGACGATCTGATGAACTTGGTGGACGGAGCCCTGAAATGGATGCGCGGAGCAGGGTTGCGCCTGGCCGCGCGAAAGACGGAAGCGGTCTTGCTGACCGGGAAGAGGCGACCTGGGAGAGTAACTTTCCACATGGGTGGGGAAGAGATCGTTTAGAGGGGGTCCCTCAGATATCTGGGAGTACAACTGGACCGTAACATGACGTTTGGGGCCCATGTGAAAGAGGCAGCCGCTAAGGCAGGGAATTTGGCCGCCGCACTTGGCCGCATAATGCCCAACGTCGAGAGCGCCCGTAGTTCCAGGAGAAGGCTCCTCGCTGCAGTCGTCCAGAGCAAGTTGCTGTACTGGGCATCAGTGTGGGCCGAGGTCCTGAAATACAATACGGAAGTGCTGATCAGCGCACAAAGGAGGGCTCTCCTAAAGGTATGTTTACTTTGGCGAGAAAATTCGCGCGAGTTGCTGTCTGACAGTACTGTCGTTAATGTAAACAGCTCGGTGAGTAGGCTTCCTAAAACTTGCGGAAGTTCTCGCCCTACAATTACGCTTGCAAATCTGAACGTGTCTAACAACGGTCGTGCAAATTCTCACAGCACTTCCAATTGATTTCGATATTGCCGCGAGTTCAGTCTACAGTGTTTTGTGAAGATGATGGAAAACAAAAAGTTATGGTGGGATGTTCACTCCACTAATTACCGGGACCGCACTAAAAAACAAGCGACTTTACAAACCATTGCAACAAAATTCAACACTGATTGTGGAGAAATAACCAGAAAATTGCATAATCTACGCAGTCAATTTATGCAGGAAGTAAAAAAAAATAAAAAAGAAGAAAAGTGGCGAGGGTCTTGATGAAGTCTATATTTCAAATTGGCCATACTATTCAGCCCTAAAATGTATCCAACAATCTGTGAATACTACAGAGACAACAGGCAGTTTGATAAGTACATTCATTTTTATTTATACAGGCTGATTCACGTAGCCCGTTCATTAGAAACTTTCTGATTTCCCGAAATCATATTAATATGAAAATTGGTAGTTGACTATAATCGACTACTCCAAGTTCAAATGAAATATTTTCAAAGTGGTGGCGCTTCCGGAAATACCGGAAATCAACGCAATCTTAATTTTTTTAAATGGAAAGGCCTCATTTTGACTTCACATTTCGATTCTACATTAAATTTTGAGTTTAGAACGTCTTTTTGCCAACACTTATCTGTCATCGTTTTTGACCTATGTCATCTTTTTTGCGAAAAAGCGAGGTTGCAGGGCTTCATTAACAAATTAATAACTCTTGAACCATCGCAAATAAATAATTGATTTTTTTTAGTTGAATTCCTAAAGACCTGGCCGATCTTTTCCGCCATTACTGAAATTTTTTTATGTTTCATACGCCTACTAAAATTTTTCAAAATTGCTAATCAAAGAATGTCAAAAACTTCATTTTTTTTAAATGGCAACCACCATTTGTGACACTAGATATAAATGTAAAATTTAATTCTAAGCCTACTTTTATTAACATTGTGTATGCCTATTCCCAGCCCTTTTGGAGTAATTTCGATTTTTTGAGTAAAATATTCTTTTTTTTTTATCAAACAATTGTTTTATTTGAATTTTTATTCAAAAATCACATGCAATAAACAGTAGATAACAACGAAATAATAAAAAATAAGCAAATTAACAAAAAAATATTTTCAATGAAATCATTTACATTAAAATGTTTTGTTAATTTGCTTATTTTTTTATTGTTTTGTTGTTATCTCATATTTATTGCAATGCTATTTTTGAATAAAAATTCAAATAAAACAATTGCTCATAAAAAAGAATATTTTATTCAAAAAATTGAAATTACGCCTAAACGGCTGCAAATAGGCATACATAATGTTAATAAAAGTGGCCTTAAAATGTAATTTTACATTTTTATCTAGTATCAGAAACGATAGTTGCCATTTAAAAAAATGAAGTTATCGACATTTTTAGATTATCAATTTTAAAAAATTGCAGTAGGCGTATGAAACACAAAAAAACATGTCGTTGATAGCGCAAAAAAGCGGACAAATCTTTGGCAAGTCAGTAAAGTAAAAATAAATTATTTATTTCTGATGGTTCAGGAATTATAATTTTTTTAATGAAGCCCTGCAACCTCACTTTTTTGCAAAAAAGATGATATAGGTCAAAAACGATGACAGATAAGTATTGACAAAAAGACGTACTAAACTCAAAAGTTAACGTAGAATCTAAATGTGAATTCAAAATGGGGCCTTTCTATTTAAAAAAACAAAGATGGTATCGATTTCCGGTATTTCCGGAAGTGCCACCATTTTGAAAATATTTCATTTGAACTTGGAGTAATCGATTATATTCAACTACCAATTTTCATATTAATATGATTTTGGGAAATCAAAAAGTTTCTAATGAACGGGCTACGTGAATCAGCCTGTATACTAGCTAACCCGGCGAACTTAAGGTAACTAGATCAACACACTACGTATAAAGGTACCGCCATCAGTGATTTTTTATGCCTGTCCTTGTCGCACAATCCACTCAAACTGGGGATAAAAAAAACACCATCTAAAAATGATTTGACGTAATTTGACAAAAACTAGTGTCATTATTCTGCTGCATATTTAATAATCCTAGTTCAAGATTCATCTAACTTATTATTTCGTTACAGTTTTCGTTTGTGTTTAAGTATTGTCATTTATTTCTTTGTTCTCGTTACATCTTTTAACGTGGTTCAGTTACTTGCGTTTATTTTAATACTTTAACATGGTCAGTAACAAGTGTTGTGTTAGCTAGTGTTAGCGGCTGTTCAAGTTCTAAAAAAAATGGATTTAAATTCTTTTATGTTTCAAACGGTAAGACACCCGTTACATATACTTATATACAGTAACAAGCAATTTCATATTAGGAGTCAAAAACAGAGTACGGAGGGAACAGTGGCTAAAATAATTTAGACTGTCTGTGAGTTCGTGCTCCAACCGTGAACTACAAATCTGCTGTGTAAGTATCTACATACATAATAAAGTAAAGATTTAGTTTTTCTTATATTAGGTGATATAAGTATGTGGCTATAGTACTCGTATACTTAATATTATTTTAATTTGCAGAAACATTTTAGTAAAGATGACTTCTTTTGGACTGAAGATTTTCAGCGATTGAAACCTGAAAGATCCGCAAAATGTGACAGTAAAAATATGGGAATGAGAAGAGCAGTTCAAAATATATTTTGATATTGTATTTTTAAACGATTAAAAATTTGGTAACTTGTTTGGGTTTTATTAGTGGTGTTTTTGTAAATTTTAATTAAAAAGATATCTGCAACCAGTAAAACATTTCAGTTAAAAAATTTTGATTAATAATGGGCGACATAAGCTAACATATTTTTGACATTGTAGTAATGCCATTATTTAATTTAAAAAATCCCCAAAACTATTGTCTTCCTTATTTCACTTGTGAAATTTGCATTTGATATCTTTATCTTACAATCCACTCTCGCGAGGAATGGAATGGCGGTACCTCTATACGTAGTGTGTTGATCTAGTACCTTAGGCGAACTTCGTACCGCCTCAGAATCAATAAATGTTGTGTTAACTTATTAGCTGAATTGAATGAAGTTTTTTTATTAAGATCAAAATGAAAACTCCCATGAATTTACGACAATTCATTGAGTTCTGAAAAATTAAGTTTTTTCGGTAAATTCATTTGCAAGAAGTGAGAGTATAATGAGTAGTAGAGCAAATTGCTGTGTCCCGAGTTGTAACTAACTATGCAGTGAATTTTTTATCAATGAACCATAGGGATTGACATGGTGTAAACTTTATTTCATGTCGGAAAAATAATTTTGAAATTGGCAATAGAAACACCATTGACACGAAATAAAGGACTACTACTACTACTACTACTTGTAAATCTCTATGGTTCATTGTAAAAAAAATTCACTGTATAAAAATAATCCGGAATTAACAATCACCATAAACGGACTATTTTAATGAGTTTGGTTGGGATACAGTCAACATCTGACGGGAAGAAAATATGGAAAATTAAATTAAAAATTGGAAAGAGAATTACTAAGCCCATGCGTGTTTGTTGGAAACATTTTGTAGATGAAGATTTTGTTCCACTGGTTTGTTGGTTTCATGGTTTGGACGCACTGTTCACTTGTTTTTGTTTGATAGTTTCGAGGTTAGGTATGCCGCACAGCAATAAATGTTCAACCCTAAAACAACTTCCCCCGCGACGTAGCATTACTTGGGGTAGCATTTGAATAATTACAGACAGTTGACGTACGGTCGGTGGGCAAATAAAACTGGGACACTTAAAATTTAATCTGTGTAAATCAGACCATTGAATTGTCAATATATTTGTCAGTGTATATACAATATGTCATTCCAAAGTTAACCTATTTGTGATAAAGCCGTAATTAAACGATGCAAATTTGTAAATTTTGACTTATGTGATTGTCATTTTTGTCCCAGTTTTATTTGTCCATCGACTGTACTTAAATGCATAATTAGTTAGATACAGGTGCGATACACTGAATAAGTGAATAAGCCCATTTCTAGCGTTAGCCATGACATAGCAGCGGGTATGTTCCTGTACGGATGTTGGCCTTGTAGGGTCCTTTGATGGTTGATATAAACGCGAGATTTAAAAAAAAAACACAAACAAAATTGCAAGGGGACAAATCCGGCGAACGGGCTCTCTACTATAGTCCAATTTTTACCCTTTTGCGATGACGTCATTATCTAGTAACTTTACGTATGTTCGAGCTAGGATCAGAAACAAATTTGAATTGATCATTAATAACTATAAATGTGTCAAATTTGTTGACAATTGCTTTGAAAGGTTATGTTTGTAATCAATGTAATAAGTGAAAGAAATTAAAAATTGTCAAATGGACAGAAGCATAAAATAACCTCACACCTGGGACCAATAGGTTTAAACTGGCTTAGGTCTTTTTTTAATGACATAGTTTCAACAGGTAAAATACCAAATGAATTCAAGAAAGCAAAAGTTATTGCCATACTAAAACCCGGAAAACCCGCCAATGAAGCTTCGAGTTACAGACCAATCTCTCTACTCAGCGTATGTCATAAATTTTTGGAAAAGCTTATCTACAATAGAATTTCACCAATAATAGAAGAACATCTTCCAATAGAGCAAGCAGGTTTTAGACCAAACAGAAATTGCTGTGACCAGGTGCTGGCCCTAACATCTTATATCGAATCTGGCTTTCAAAAACGTCTAAAGACTGGAGTTGTTTTTGTTGATCTCACCGCAGCCTACGACACCGTCTGGAAAGATGGACTAATACATAAATTGTATAATGTTATACCTTGTGGAAAAATGGTCTCACTCTTAGAAGATATGTTGTCTAACCGTCAATTCAGGGTTTTCGTTGAAGACAAAAGCAGTAAATTTCGATTTCTCAACAATGGTTTACCTCAAGGCTCAATATTGTCACCAATCTTATTTAATTTATATACAAGTGATTTACCCCCAACAAATTCCCGAAAATTCATCTATGCTGACGACCTAGCAATGGCTTACCAACATCAGAATTTTGAAAATGTAGAAAACCGACTGTCAGAAGATTTAATACCTTTGAATAAATATTTCACAAAATGGCGACTTTGCCCAAATCCTCAAAAGACAGAAGTTTGCTGTTTCCATCTCGTAAACAACCAGAAAAATAGAAAACTGAAAGTAGTCTTTAACGAAACTACAATTAAGCATAATTATTCTCCGACATATCTAGGAGTAACTCTTGATTCATCTCTAACCTTCAAATTACACATCGAAAAGTTACGACAGAAACTGAAAACGAGAAACAACATTATACATAAACTCGCAGGCACAAGTTGGGGAGCGAATGCACACACTTTACGTATCACAGGACTAGCTCTAGTATATTCAACGGCAGAATATTGTTGCCCTGTCTGGAAGAACAGTGCACACGTGAACAAAATAGATGCTCAATTGAATACCACACTTCGAATAATAACGGGTACTTTAAAATCTACTCCAACACCATGGCTACATGTCCTAGCGCACATTATTCCGTACGATATTAGAAGAAAATACGTAACAAAACGAATTTGGGATAAATTTCAAAATTCACCGAACATGTACTCCATAACACAAGACATGGCAAATTTACCACCCTTTAGATTAAAATCGCGTAAACCACTTTGGAAAGAAGAATTTCTCATGGAACCATTTTCCAAATCTGACTATTGGAAAGCAGCCTGGCAAGACGTAGATATTTTCAATAAAAATCTAATTGAGGATCCTACAAAACAACTTCCGGGATTTGACCTACCTAGGAAAATCTGGTGTAAATTAAATCGTTTTAGAACCGGGCATGGCAAATGCAATAATATGTTGTTTCACTGGAACATTCGTGAAAACCCTTCTTGTGAATGCGGTGCAGAAAAAGAAACCATCCAACACATTGTGGAAGAATGTCCCCTTACTAAATTCCAGCAAGGTTTCTCCAAACTACATCTACTTACCGAAGACGCCCTAAATTGGCTACAACAAATTAAAAACATATAATTTACCATAATTATTTTATGAATTTCGAATTTTAATTGTAATTTTCTTCATACGAATATATACCTCAAAGTGACCATCAATAAATAAACGTGCCTTTTTTTTTTGTTTTTTTCTGTTTCTGTCGTTTCAATAAAGAGAAAGCGAGGAAGGAAATCGTGACATCACCTCAAAAGGGTAAAAATTCGACTATACAAATTGCCCCTTATTGACTCCAGTTCTTCGTCTTGTCGCACTCCCGGTTTGTCTGAAATCATGGTCTGAACGTAGTGACCCATGTAACAATTGATTTCTGGTTCGGGACACGACCCAACATTGAAGCAATTACGGAAGGGTTGCGATCACAAAAAATCAGTTTGAAAAGTAGACTTCGACGGCAAGCGCGGGCTTACCACTCTTCCAACGCATGATGGCAGGGTAGGGAACAAATCTTGAAAACCATGGCTTCCGAATGAGACCACTCTCGTCCCATTACGACCCCTACAGTCTGAATAGCGCGCATTTCAAAAAAGGAAGTTATGTTGTCGCACCCTGTACAATGCAAAAGTAGGTGTTTGATCACCATTGATCACACTTGGTGTTAAAACTCAGCTGACGTTAAATCTCAATTAAGTTCAAATTGTCGATGCGCCCACAATGACAGATTGTGACAGATGACATAACCTTTCAAAATGAATTTTCTTCATAATTTTTTTTTCGTTAGTTATTCGATGTTTTAATAGTTATTCTGCTAATCGGGGCGGAGACAAATCCAACAATATAAAGATCATAAAAATCTGTCCAGCCGTTCTTGAGTTATAAATAGCGTAACTAACCCGACTTTGTTTTATATATACAGGATGGTCCCGATATAACCTGCCAGAAGAAATCCAGTAATAGGTGACGATGAGTAGAACTCATACACAAAAAATGTTTCCAATAAAAGTCTTGTAGCAGGTCAATTTGCCACTATTCGTTTTGGCCGGGGTAGGAGGCCAAGAGGTCCTACTTTTGCTCGCGGGACAATAAGATCGCTGTTCGAAGATCAGGAACAAGCAACACAACGCATGGCATTTGACGTCACGACGCGCCCACCCTGCCGTACCCTTTTTCGGGACGCTCATTTCGAAATAATTCAGTTTGTTTGTGCCGTCAGTCAATTCATTTTCAGTTTATCGGGTCAGGGTTCATTTTTTGTTTATCGTTTCACTTTCAGTTTCGCTTTCAGTTTTCTTTTGTTTCTTTCGCGGTTTGATTTTGAGAATTTCTTTGTAGTCTTGGTGCCAGCCGTATCGTCGTTCTTCCAGTTTCGTACCGTCGTTCGCAGGTGGTCCGTTTTGTGGGGGCACGTCAGGATCACGCTGTGATGCCGCGCCTGGTATCGCCAGCGTAGTAGTATCTCGGCGGGTCCCAAGCGCATCGGGATCATCTGCGGATGTCGTTTTGGGATCAAATTCTGGAAGCAACATCTATCGTGTATTACGCGCGGACTCACCGACACATTACCGCTTCAACATCAGAATTTTCCGATCGGTGACGTCCAACGTAAACAAACCGGCGCCATGATCGACCATCCGTCATTTAGCGCGCAAGTGTAGTATCGCCGGAAGTTGTCATCAAGTTGCGCGGTCCGTGCAATTACCGGGACGCCTTATCGCTCAACTGAATAAGGTCCAGATCTTTCGTGTTGCTAGCCTAGATTCGTGGGTAGCCAAAAAAACCCATCGCGAGCGGAAATTAGAGGACTCGGTCGGCGACCGCCTAGCGGGCGGCAGGTGCCGCAAGTCGCGAGCTGCGAATCACGTGCGTGGCGTTCGGGATCCGCAATCATCCCTGTGGGTGGATTGCCGAACGCCATGGCGCTTATCGTCCGGCGCTGCCAGCCTTCGGGGCCGTCGAGGAGCCCGAAAATTTACCGTACCGTTTTACCGTTTTGCCGTGGTCGAGAAACCCCTCGTCATCTAGCGAGAAAGAGATAATTATCGTTCATTAGCGAATTCACTTCACTAATTTTCGTCTATTAGGGGTAATTCGAGCCAGATTACCGTACCGTACCGTGAAGGAGTACCGGGAGGTCCTCCTTCGAATTATCGTGAAGCAACCCCTTTCAGCGGAAAGGTAATTACCGAATCTTCCGAGTTTCGCAACACTAACGACAATTCGTTAGGGGTTGTTCTTTAGGGTCAGCCGGACCAGTTATCGTTCGCAGGGGCGATCGTTCTTTGGGAACATCGTTCCCTAGGGTGGTCGAGAGCCACTTCGTTTTGAGGGTGGTCGAGAGCCACGCCACATTTTGAGTCGTCGCCAGACCGCATTTCGTTCGTTAAGGTCATCGGACCACGTATCGTTTCGTAAGGACTAAGGAATATCGTCAAGGTCACGCCGTGACGCCGAAAAGGGACAGCACCAATTCGCAAGTCGAAAGGACGTAATCGAGGACGCACCACGTTACCAGTATAAGATAAGTCGCCACATTTTTTTAGCGGAATCATAAGTTTTTGTGCCTCAAATTTCCCGCTTCTCAATATTTAAGACCTTCTCATATACCGGGTGTAGAATTGGTTTACGAGACATAGGGTTTTACATGTAAAAATAAAGAGTTTCAATTATTGGCTCCCCTAATAATTTTATGCCAAAATAGTTAAAATGAAAGTTAGAGATAATTAAAAATACTGTCTAATTCCACTCTTTGTTTTTTTCTAACATCTTGTGGTATTGAAAGAAAAGCAAGAAAGGAGTTAACACAAAAATACTAAAAAGTAGCACTAGCCATGAAATTTGACTTTTAAAATACTATGTATTTGTCGGATGGTTTCTCTATTATTTAATTGTCTTTTAATTTGCCTTTCAAATGAAGTCGTACAGGACTACAGGATGAATGAAAAAGTATCTTCCATTAAATGCTCAAACTTCTCTACAATTCTTCCAATTGTTTCTGTTGCAGGAATTGATCGGTCTGGGAAACCTGAAGCAAATGTTGCTTGGAAGTTGCTTAAAAAAGATCCTCCATAATAACATTTAAAGAAAGAAATACAATTTCATGCTTAGTAGTACTTTTTACTGTTTTTGTGTCAACTTCTTTCTTGCCTGTCTTTCAGTACCACAAGATGTTAGAAAAAAAGTAGGACTGAAATTAGACAGTAATTTTAATTCTCTCCAACTTTCATTTTAACTATTTTGCCGTAAAATCATTAGGGGAGCCAATAATTGAAACTCTTTATTTTTACATGTAAAATTCTATGTCTCTTAAACCAATTCTACACCCGGTATGTAAAATTTCATAATTCCAATTTCACATTTTTGGTAAGATTTCATAAAGTTCAAGTTTTCAATTTTGCATTTCAATCAGTTTTCAGCAGTTCTCTACTTTCAGAAAATTTGCAATATTCAAATAGTCGAATTTTCGAAACTGCCGGACATTTTTCAATCGTAGAATCGAAGTTAGTTTATTGTTGTAAATTTATAAAAGCAGAAGACTGCGTTTCTTTTTCGTTCCACGTATGTAACAAATTCTTTCTTCCGTACATCGGAGTTGTTGTATTAATTTTAAGTTTATTCACCACCAAATAATCTCAGATAAGTTACAAGGTCACCTGTAAAGGAAAGCTTTCTTAATAAGACCAGAATAAGGTATTTAATAAGACCATTAATGTGAACTGGTTCGAAATTTCCAATTAGAAAGAATTACGTAGAGTAACGTTTGCCAATTCCACGGACCAGTGCACACTTAAGTAAGCACTTCGAATTTCCTGGACTGTTGGACAAAAATTGAATAAACCAATTATTTAAGTCGCAAGGAATTAAGTTTTTTTGTATTGACTCCGAAGTATCAGAGAAACTGAGCACTTGTCCCGGCAGCTGGACAAGCTTAACAACCAGCTCAGAACAATAGCTGCCTGGCGCCCATTTTTTTATTTTGTGAACCCACGCCCTATGCCCCGAAAACCCCCTGAGAGCCCGGAGCTGTCACTGGCCAACTTTTGGTCACAGTCTTTTCGTTTTCGAGATAAAAATAATTGAAAATTTGGTCAAAATTTGCTGTACGCTAATGAGTTAATCGGTTTTAAAAAGGTAATTCTGGTTACTTGGCTGCAATTTCTTTAGCAACGGTACCTGTAACACCTATGACATTTGTCAAGTTTAATTTTACATTTGCGAATCCTTCAAAAAGTTATGAAATTCACAATTCACAATTCACATTTACTCTATGGCGAAACACGTGGTAATTCAAGACCGACAAGGTGACCATACGGCGAGCGTTTTCCTGAAGGAGTCCTTCCGTCCCACTGTACTTTTGTGGAGCTACATCTGCATTTATGTGAGGTTGGTTCTGACTGATTCCAACACGATGGCGTCCCCGATCCTCCATTTAACCCCTCCGGATTTTAATTTTTGGGGCCACACGAATGATTTGGTATACGAAGTTGAAATAAATACAAAAGGCCAACTCCAGAAACGCGTAACAGACGCCGCGAACCAGATTCGTAAAAACCCAGGAATGCTGAATTCTGTTTATGAAAATTGGTACCGGCGTACTCAAATGTGCTTAAATGCCAACGGAAGGCACACAGAACATTTATTATAAAATAATTTTTCTAGTCTAGTTTACCTTTCATTAGTTAGCAGATATTCTCAGTTAGAGTTGAAAGTACGAATATGTAAAGTGTAAATAAATTTATTCAGTACATTATTTTGGCTATTTAACCACAATTAAGACGATACTCTTATTATACAGTTCTTCCACAATTTTGCACACACTACCTCTACATTTATTTACACATTGAGGAACACCACTTTATTTATTTCTCATTCATCTCAGTCTACAAAATCAGCTTTTGTACCTAAATAAGCTGGTAATTAACGCACACAGTGTACAGCGTTTTCAATAAATGTCATTAATTTGATTTAGTTTGTCAGATTTGAGATTTGTCATAAACGATTCAGATACCTATGTTGCTTAGATACTGTCATCCTTACAAACACCAACAATTAATTCCTGAGTAGGTACGTATTTTTGTGGTCAGCAGCGTCAAATGGGTGTGGATAGGGGTTAATTTATCCCCATTATTTTGGACCTAATGAAAAGGGGTTTTTTGGACTTGTTAGATCCTTCTAATGACCCAGAATTTTTTGGCAGGTTATATCGGGACCACCCTGTATAGATATTTATATTACCAACGAACTTCCCCGATGGGGGACATGAAATATTCTTTCAATTCCTCACGTACAAGTTTAGCTTCAGCAGAGTAATTATGATGTATACCCCCTCGAAGTGGTAAGAGGTTGTCAACAGGTGTCCCACCTTCTTGTCGCCATGCCCCAGGAAGCACAACATGCGTGTCTTCGTCTTCACTGTCAAAAGAACCTGCTGGAGCATATCTGTTCATAGAATCTTTCCTCTTCATAAGAAAATTATGCACTGCACAAATAGCCAATACTATGTTCTTAACTTTGTTTGGTGCTAACATCAGTGGTTTGCGCAGTATTCTAAATCGATCGGCAATAAATGCATAAATACATTCTCCACGATTCGTCGGGCTCTTGATAAGCGGTAGTTAAATACCCGATTTGGTCCAGGCTGATCCTTGTAAGGATATGGTTTGATTAGATAAGGTTTCATCGCAAATGCGTCGTCTGCTACGATTAAATATGGTAACAGTTTCTCTCTGCCCGGCATAGGAATAGGCCCAGGTAAATTTAACGTGTTGTTTTCTAAAGCTGAACTTAAGGTACAGTTATTAAAAACGGTACCGTCCGAAACTCATCCGTTACAACCAACGTCAATGTAGGTGAAAGTATAAGAAGCATCAGCTAGAGCCATTAGTACAATACTATGTGTGTTTTTATAGTTATAGTAGTAACTGCCGCTGTTACTGGGCAGGCGCATTACTATATGTTTTCCGTCCAACGCGCCAATGCAATGAGGAAACTGCCATTTGTCTTCAAATTTTTGTGCGTGCCAAAGCCATTCCTCAATAGTCACTGGAACCTGCAATTTCAAGACAAAATAATTACTTTTTAAGCCCATATTCAGCAGTATTAAACAACACATATTAATGTTGTTTTGTAGAATGTGGCCACATCCGAGAGTGAACCATCATCTGACGTGCCTGCAACAAAATTACCTTCGCGAAAGAAACGCAAAGAGAATAATGACGCAGTAGCTCAAGAAATAGAAAAAGCTGTTCATGTACTTAATCAGCCCAATGATGATGCACAAATTTTTGGCGACTATGTGGCATCTGAATTAAGACAACTAAGAAATCAGGCAAATAGAAGAACATTAAAACGCTTAATCAATGAAGCGATTATGCGCGTCTCTGATCTTGATGCCTCCGAATTTCAACCACAATCTTTTCACATACCCTCCCCATCTACATCACATTATTCGTCTGGTGTAGTGTCCCCTGTGTATGACCACAATCAGTTATAAATGTCACAATTTGTGTATACTTCTATATTATCGTTTGTTTCCAATTACAATTGTATTTTTTCGTTTCTTATTATTAAATAAAACATACCTTTAAAAACTTATCTTTCAGTACTTCATATAGAGCCCCACAAACCTCTGGGATAAACCCGCTCATGGTAGAAACTGGAATCCTAAATAGATACATCAAGGAATGGTATGAATCACCTGCACAACATCAATGGGAGAAATTATCGGATCTCTAGAAGTACAAAAGTACTTACCAGTTGCAAGAAAACGTAGTGTTACCATTAAACGTTCACTAGGTGTAATTGCTGCTCGTAATTGCGTATCTTGCTTTTTAATATATTTACCCACGTGTAATAACAGTTCCTCCAAATCTACTGCAGACATACGTATAAAATTTTTAAATTGTTGTGCGTCTTCAATTTTATGCTCATTAACCAAATTTGCATATGCACCGTACATTTCTCTTCTTAATATCCACTCACGTACCCAACATGTTTCTTTTCTTTTTGTTATTGTGGTGCTTCCACAACACTAACAATGCCGCTGCTGTACGAATACGCCTTACAGGTGCCATATTTACAATTCGACTAACAAATCACTACTGCACAAATTTTGGTCTACAAAGACACGCGCAATTTTATATTGCTGACAATCTGAACAGCTTCTCAAGAACTTCCGCCAGTTGCAGTCGCTGGACTCGCTCGACAGCTAATCGCGACAATTCTTACAGATCAGTGTAAACGTCAAATGCGAGTTGTGGCGCAAGATTTGTCGCAAAATACTTGCTAGTCTATCTGCACCTTTAGGATTGCCTACACAACAACATCGGCGGATGCGATACAAGTAGTCACGGGGGTACTGCCGGTAGACCTCCAAGTCAGGAGACAAAAGCTGCTGTACCGGACGGCACGCGCACGCTCTGAGATCAATGAGGACCACCTCTGCGACTGACAGCGAAGGTGGGAAAATGGCGAGAAGGCAGCATGGCCCAGGATCCTTATCCCCGACATCTCGATGTGCGTTCCTCTGCAGGATCGGCAAGGAGCAAAATGATCGTTGCTGGTACTGTGGGGACAGGGACGATGCAGAGCACACACTCTTCGTATGCGAAGAGTGGGATCGTGAGAGGTTGCTCTTGATGAAAAAGACGACGCATTGGGCCGCAAGGGAAGACTTCATCGAGATCATGCTGCGCTCCAGGGAGGACTGGGAGGCAACCGTCTCCTTCGTGAGGTGCGTTCTTAAGAAAAAAGAAACGCGTGAAAGGGAAGGTGAGGCAGAAAGCCGCCCCTGAGATAAGGGGAAGAGGTCCTTAAAAACCAGGCACCCGAAGTAATGCGCGAACGGTTCCGGGTGTTTGGGTGTGGATTCGACCACCATGGCGAGAAGTCCCACACTACCCAGGGCAACTTGGTGTCCTGGGGGTTGTACGTAACGTATTTTCTCCCCCTCCCGAAAAAAAAAAAGTTATCAGTCACCGCCTTTTAATCATTCGCCGCGGTCATTGAAGAGGAGAATTCGTCCCAAAGACCAAACCCACAAAGTAACGCGTGACTACGAGAAACCTCGCGTTATAAGATTCACTTATGCGATCTTTACGAACGAAAACAGTGCCAAAAAAAATTATATGTAGTGAACATCTACAATTTTTTCTGAAGGTGGCGAAAAAATTTTAGCCAGGCTAACTCTCAAGAGGACGATGAAGTTGAAGAGTTCTCACAATCACATTCGCAGCTGCATCAGTTGCATCACGTTCGGCATCGTAAGAACAATCAGTTGCATCAACTTCGAAAGACCATCGACCAACACATAATAAAGTTAGCAAGTCCAAAAAGAGAGAACTGGATGATATAGAACGAAAAATTTTGACAGAACTGAAGAAGACTAACCTCAGAACCTCGTTCTGAAACTTCAACCCGAACGGAACACGAAATGTTGTTATTGTCCTTTTTACCGTATATACGAGATATGCAAGAAACGGAGCTGATGGACCCGCAAATGAAAATCTCAACAATTAAAAAAAAAACAAGCAAAAACGAATTTTTCAAACTCCACGACAAGTGCCTTCGCCTGCAGGAAGCTACCGAAGTCCATTAAAAAGAAAACGATTCAGATTTACTGATAACGAAAGGATTAATGTACTAAGGAACTATTTGCACTTTTAGCGAAAGATAATATTGAAACTGAAGAAGGTTTATGGTCTGGTAACCAAATATCGCAAGTTTGATTCATATGAGGCAAACGAATCTGGGAAAGAGAGACTGCAAACAGAATGGTGACATAATATGAGAGAGCTAACGCTTGTTTGGGAAAATTATACCAAGTTAACAGTTGACAGACAAAAAAGTACTGTGGGTCGGCCGCGAAAGGCATTAGGTACACAGGAGGACCCCTAGAAGAAAGGCGATCAATTATAAAGCCCATTTATTGAAGAAAGATATTTTCTCTCCAGTATCATCTTCACAAAAAGCATCAGCTGCGTTGTTAGAAAAGGCAGACAAGAAATCTAACGAAAGCTGGTTGTGCTAATCCTAATATTGAGACTTATTATTGAAAAGATGGAACTGAAGTTCTTGTGTTGAAGAATTTAAAAACTTAGTTTAATGCTCAGACAAGAAGTTTTATAATTTTTATTTTATTTTTTGTTTTTTTTTGTTTTTCTTCTGTTTGAACAAAGAATTTGTTATTAGTTTACAAAAGAAAGTTTATGAAATGCAAAACATCAAAAGCAGTTCTTTCCGTACCTACGTTTCAAATTTTCGTCGAAATTGTAAAAAAAAAATTCACAACAAAATTGTATATTTTAATGAAGAAAATAAATTATAAACAACGATAACACTAAACAATATCGAACTCATTGTTCATTTTTAAGCCTCCAAATTAATGAGAGGACATTATCGATAAATGCCGTGAGTGTGACAAAGACAGAAGTATACACAATTTTAAGGGATGTTTGAATCGTGTCAAACAGATTAACTTACATTTAAGTGAGATGGAAATATTGGCGCAACCGTTGTGCGAGACACTGCTCCCACTCGACCCACAAAAAGTTGCCGATCAGAATTTCAAGACCCTCCCATAAAAAGTTTCACTTCAAAAAATTAAAGCTTAAACATTGCACCCACTTAGATGCAAGGTGCAATAAAATCACTGCACCCGGTGCACTGGTGCATAAACCATTGCACCCGGTGCATATGCCATCTCTGGATCAATCTAAAAACACTGTATTCACTGGCTTGTCAAAAACAATTCAGAATGAATTGCTTGATTCAATGCAAAAAGAAATTGCACAAAGTGATTACAATCATTGCAATAGCAGCCGACGAAATAAGAGATAACGCCAATATTACCCAAATGGTATTTATTGTACGTTATGTAAAAAAGCAACCTAACCGAGTCCAAATTTTCGAACATTTTGTGGGATTTTTACAACTTCCTGGTCACAGCGCGGAAGAAATAAATGGGATTATTCTAGGAAAATTAGAGAAACTTGATATTCACAAAACGCCAGACAAACCAGTTGCCCAAAGTTATGATGGAGCTGCTGTCATGAGTGGTCAAAATAATGGAGTACAAGCTAAAAGGGTCTAATACCCGTTGGAATTTCAGTTCACGAATAGTTTCTACAGTTTTTACATATAAAAAAGATTTGTTAAAATGCCTTGAATACATTATTGACAATGAGGGTGATAAAGCCACTATTCGACAAGCCGCCGGTCTAATTAATTATTTGAAAGATCCTGAGTTTAATTTCTCGCTGTATTTGTTTAACAAAATTTTGCTCAATGGTGACATTCTTTACAACCAACTACAACAGCGTCAATTGGATATCGTAAAAGTTCAAAAAAGTATTGCTGATTTTATACGAGCTGTTCAAAATATTAGAAACGAAATTGATTATAACTCCATGGATGTTGCAGATGAAGCTGACATTAATATACCGGCAAAGCGACCACGTTATATTGACAGGAATAAGCAAATGGCCAAAGAAGTATGTGATATCAAGAAGTATATGATATCAAATGTCACGGACAGATTTTCAGTAACTGATTATTTGGAAGTTTCTTTATTACTTGAAACAAGTTATTTTTCTGATTACTCTGTAACATTTCCTGAAAATCTCCTCAAGATTGCAATTAAAATTTTCAAATTAGACCCGATTTCATTAAAACAGGAATTATTAACCATCTACCGCAGGTACGACTTTCGCCAAGCCAATGGAGCTTTTCATATCCTTCAATTTCTCATAGATAATCTTTCAAATGTTTTCCAAGAAACAGTAAAATTGTTAACAATTATTTGTACAACCCCTATGACAACAGCAGAATGCGAAAGATGTTGTTCAACGTTAAACAGAATAAAGAGATTTACACGTACGAATATGGGTCAAGATAGGTTGTGTGCTCTAGCCATGTGTTCTATCGAAAAAGAATTAATTCAAACGACAGAAAATTTTAACGAGTTGGTGATTAGCATAGAAAAATAGGCGACTTGATTTTGTATATAAAACAGTATCGTAAATTTTTAAAATACATTATTTAGATGTAGATATATTTTAATAGCTATAGATATTTACCTACGTTGTTTTTTAAGTATATATTCAAGTTTGATTTTTTTATTGTTGTTTAAATGTGTACATACCAAAGAGTTTTGTTTTTGTTAGGGAGTATGGATATTGGCGAGAACCCCTTTATAGGTCAACCCATTGTCAGTAGCACCTCATTAGGTGATGTGGAAATCTACTAAAGTTGAAAAAAATCCAACATGGATATAGACAGCAATAAAAAAAGTATTGGGTACAATCAGAATTGATCCAAGTGTGCCCTCCCTTCCAATTTGGTCACGAGCCGCCACTGGACCTTAATCAGAAAGCTTCCGAATGGATAAAAAATTAATAAAAATTATTTGATATACTCAATATCACAAAATTCGGTTTTTTGTTTCAATTGTAAGTTATTTAACATAACACCTCAAAACTTAGCGATGATACGGCTGTAACGATTGGCAACATTTATCACATATTCTAAAAAAACATGAAACAAGTGCCATACATATTAAAAATAGTACAAAATACAGCGAACTAAAAATTTCAAAAGTAAAAAAAAATATTGATAAAGGTACGATTGGGGTAATAGAACAGAAATTGTACCGAAAAAGAAATATTTGCAATCTGTTATATGGTTCCGAAACGCAAAATATCATACTTTGCCAAGTGAAAGAGACTACTGGTCCGAAGAAGATTTGGGAGTGCCTCTAGTTCGGAATGCGATGAGCCCAAACGCCATGAAAATTGAAACTGAATCGTAAATCAAATAAAAGCAGTTGAAAAACAAGTTCTGGGTTGGTTCTATTTTACTTTGTTATAGGTTAATTCCTTCTTATTTTTTCTAAACAAATAAATCGTAACACACAATAGAAACATATTAACAATATTTATTTGCACAATGGATTTCAACTGAGTAGAAATTTTGGTATGAGGTGCTAAAACAGTTACACCCGTCTCATTTGAGAACGACCATAAAATTAATTTCCACTCAGAAGTGGAGTGAAGAAGTGAAGTGCATATCAAAACTTCACAAACGCGACGCTCCAAAAGAGTTCAACCATGCAGCGGCATACTTGCGCCACGAAAGAAGAGCGGGCACAGGTTCGTTACATACGGACTCGAGAACCACTGGAAATAGAACAAATTAAAGAAGACCCGATCAGCCAGAACATTACCTGGAAAGCAGTACAAATACAACATGAAAAATACGCGAAACCTACTACCCGTAGTTATTACGCATAATAAAACGACAGTAAACGAAGTACAATCAAGTGCACCACCAGTGCAACAAGTGGTTGTGAAGTGGAAAAAACTAATCAACAAAAAAGAAATCATACAGTGCCATAAGTGCCAGTCATGGGGACACTCAGCCACGAAATGCTATTCAAAATCAAAGTGACTGAAATATGCCGGACAACAACTAACAAGTGAGTGCGATTTGAAAAAGGACAATGAGAAAGGCCAACAAAAAATCAAATGTGCGAACTGAGCGCAAGGGCATATTGCTAACAGAACTGAATACCCTGCATACGAATCGAGGAAAACATTCCTCGACAAACCAAAAACTGTAGCAGCGGGAAAACGCGCTGCTAAAACCAGGACTTACGTTTCGGTCCCAATCCCAACTTCGAACCCGTGGACGCAACGGACCCAAACTAGAACAGAGGAAGGCATCAAGCAACCTGAACAAAGGGATTTTTTACTGGATATCATACTTTGTCCAGTGAAAGGGACTACTGGTCCGAAGAAGATTTGGGAGTGCCTCTTGTTCGTCTGTTGTGGCGAACGCGTGTCGCCAGGAACGTATTGTGTTGATGTATGCCTGGAATTTTGTTATTTATTCTCTTTCACCAAATATTTCAAATATAGCGTCTGCTTCTCTAATTGCTAAACTTTCAATCACCATTTAATTGCAATTTGTGTATTGCCGTGACATTTTAGAAATCACTGTTAAAGTTACCTTTCTCGTAATGAGTTTTTGCCTGTTGTAGTCGGACTAAGTACAGTAGAGCGTCGTTAATCCTATTTACCACACCCTTTCTCCAGATGGTCTCTAACTTCTATATTATTGAGAATTCTCAAGTTAAAAGTTCAGTGTATGTATAATCAGTGCCACCTTAAATGTTTAAAATGTTTCGTCCACGGGAAGCCACTGCTAAACAAAGCAGTTTTTGCTGAAAACCACCCACCTATTGCTGAAAACGACGAAGAAATAATTGTTGAACCTGAAATAATTGATGATGAAAATCCCGTGCCCAGAGTGTGCCATCACCGTCACCTTTCAACCGATGCCAAACAAATTATTAAAAACCTGCAACTTTACTTCAAAATAACTTCTCAGCCCCCATGAAAGTCGCAAGAGAGTTGACCAAAGTTCCATATTCAACTGTGCAATTAATAATACACACATCACAAAAATTATCGCATAATTGTATTTTATGTAAATCCATATAATATGGTAAATAGTGTTTTCTAGCAGCCAGATAAGTGTCCATTTCTTGTTACCTTTTTTCTGCAATAAAGTGTATTACCAAAAATATATCAAACGCAAATGGCAATCTCACTGAAGAACCAGATGACACAATGTCTCGTCATTTGAAATTCATCTAGAATCACATCGATCCTTTGGTGTTCGAAACGTTTAATAGCACATATGTCGCAAGCTATTTTTGGGAGGGAGGAGAGCGGTTTTTAGAGCTTTACAATTTATGGCGATCTATTTAAAGCTTGTTTAACACGATGCTAAATTTTGTAGAAAATTTGTTAGAAAATGAGAGAAGACCAATGAACGATCAGGATCTGACAAGGACAGACTATGATCCTGATCGTTCATTGGTCCTGATCGAGGGTCTCTCTCATTTTCTAACAAATTTTCTACAAAATTTAGCATCGTGTCAAACAAGCTTAAGAGAAAATGTCCACCAAAGAACCCTCTATGTCCTGGGATGCCGAAACAGTTGAAAGTGCAGTTAGCTCCTGAAGTTACATATTTTTTTTTCCTCTTTGTAACTCAATCCGTGGACATACTGTACGAGTATAGAATTAGAGAAAATCGGAGTAGGTTTTAAATGTGGTGATCTTATCAAACATTTCTTGTTGTAGATCATGTCAACGGCGCTTTCGGATTCGACTCGTGCTAACGCACTCGTCAAATTCATATCCCAGCGCCGTTGACATTCGTAACACCACCACAAAAATAATCGCCATAACATTGACTACTCGTCGTGTAACAACTGAATATTTACAAAAACTATATCCAGTTAAATCCTAACACGTCGATTTCTGAAGTTGTGAGTAATGCTGCTTTGTGCTCTGGAGTTTGTAAGCGCACTGTATATAGAATCCTGAAGGACAATAAAGAGAATCATTCTTTAAGTTCTCCTAAACGAACAAAAAATCGAGACACACTTCTCAGTAACGTAGACGATTTTGATCGAAACGCAATAAGAAGAAAAGTTCACGAGTTTCATTTTAGAAATGATCTTCCTTCCAAAGTATTAAAGGTCGTAAACGTTAATCGATAAAGAAGAAATAATTGTTTGGAGAAGAAGATATTTACGCAACATTAAAGCACTCCGGCAGGAAAATAGAAAGATTTATTATTTAGATGAGACGTGAATAAGTGCGGGACACACAAAAAAAGGATTGGTTCTATAAAACAGTCATCGTCTCGGCAAGCTTTTCTGGATGGTTTATCAAGTGGTCCCAAAAACCCACCTGGAAAAGGAAAAAGACATAGATTATTATAGTACATATCGGAAATGAAATGGGTTTCGTTGAAGATGGTTTGCTAGTGATTGAATCACGAAAACAAGGCGACTATCATGAAGACAGTACTGCTCAAGTCTTTGAAAATAGGTTTCAAAACATTCTTGAAAACTAGGAGACGAAGCTGTAATCGTAATGGAGAACGCATCCTATCATTCTCGTCTAGCAGAGAAAACTCCAGTATCGTCTTGGAAGAAAGCACAAATTAAAGAATGGCTCGATTAAAAAAATATTTCCTATGAAGACGATACACTGAAAACCGAATTGTTAGACGTAGTGCGCCAAAATAAGCCATCTAAATGGAAAAATTGTGTTAAACATGTCATTGAAGACGTAGAATGTAATTTTTGAAAATTGGACAATATTATCGAAGTGACAGTTGAATCTCTAATTATAAACTTAAATTCAGTCTTGGGAAAGCGACTCTGATACTCAGTGAATTAATTGACAATTTTTTTTTTTTTTTTGGTCACTCGACATATTTTCTTTTCTGTTTGGAATGTAATGATATTTTATTTCTTTATTATTTTCATTAGTAATATAAATTTTCTTTAGTAGTGACTTTACTCTTGTTTAAGACAGAGGTTTCATCTTTTTCTCGTTGCTATTTCCTCACTTGATCCCTAAAAAAATTATTCTTTTACATTAACAGAAGAATTATTTTGTATAAATTTACTATTTAACTAATGATTTTCAACGTATTGGAAGTGGCTATTTTCAATACAGGTTTAGTAAAGTAGTGTATTTAATCACGAGTATGGAAGTTGGGCATCCGAGCCGAAGGCGAGGACCCCAACCGGACGAGTGATTAAATACACGTTTGCTCACGCGTGTTGAATCTGATTTTCTCCATAAACATAAAATACATATCATCATCTGACACGTGTGGTTATTTAAAAAATATATTTTTCACAACAAAACTTGGATCAACAAGATTCCAAACAAAAGAGGTTATGTTATGTTGTTAGGAGTTGTGTGTTTATGACTGGTTTACTCAACTGTGTTTCGGTCTTCAATCTTTCGGCTTGGCATAAAACGACTCACTGCTACTCTTTATGGTAGAATATACTATTAGACAAACATTGAGGTGATAAATGCATAGAAAAAAAAAATAGAAATCTTAGAAGGATGCATGATTGTTTCGCTGATCTTGCAGTGAAAGACAATGTCGGGTTAAATTTGATCCAAATGCTTGAAAAAATTTCATTTTGTACCCTATGTGAAGGCTTTCCTAGATTGTACTCGATGAAGTTATTTAGCAAATTGAAAGTCTTTTATACTTTCAAAAAATGCAACGCAGAATTCAAAGTACGCCTAGGAAATCTAAAAAATTAATAGTTTGTAGTTTGTAAGAATGAAATATTATTACATTTTTGAAGTGAAACTTTTTATGGGAGGGTCTTGAAATTCTGATCAGCAACCTTTTTGTGTGACGAAAAGTGGTGGGGGTAAACACTGTCTCGCACAACGGTTGCGCCAATATTTCCATCTCACTTAAATGTAAGTTAATCTGTTTGACAGGATACAAACATCCCTTAAAATTGTAACACTCACGGCATTTATCGATAATGTCCTCTCTTTAATTTGGAGGCTTAAAAATGAACAATGAGTTACGCATTTCGATATTGTTTAGTGTTATCGTTGTTTATAATTTATTTTCTTCATTAAAATATACAAGTTTGTTGTGAATATGCTAGGTATTTAAAAGTGGTTGATGAATAATTACAATGTTTCCCTGTAATACAAAAGTTTCACTTCTATCGTGCGTCTTTACGACACATTCTGTTTTTTTTATAAACTGTTTTAAAATTTTAACCATGTATGAATTAATTTGTGTTCTTAAATGTATATGTAGTCTGGTTTGACCAGAAACTACCGTTTCACGATCATGTCCATTACATTGCTATATTCATGCTACATCTTTTATGAAGGTCCTTCATTCTCAAAGAATAAATGAACCCCCCTTAAAACGGTGCATTATTCTTAAATATAATGATAAAATAGAAAGTGCCAATTGTGATTGTGTAGCGGGTTTGGTATGTTTGGTATGTTCTCATGTTGCCTCCATTTTATTTTTATTGGAAAATTGGACAGTGTGAAACTTCGGCGACAGATAGGCTTACTTATTGGATTGGATCAAAATCAAAACCTATTCATCTACCAGTTGAGGCAATTGACTTCACTCCTCCACATGTACTTTGGAAACAACAAGAAAATGCGCTCACTCCTTTACTAAAGCAAGAAATCCCGTAATTTCTCTCCAGAAAAAACTAATAACACTGCTCAGAGTTATGAGTACTACTTCCAGCTCACAACGAATTTGTGTTCAAGTCGACAGTTAACATTTGCGCCTATCGAAATCGTTATAGGTTTCGAAAAGGCAATACATCAGGCCGTTTTAAATATTTGGCCAAATGTTATAATTATTGGATGCAGATTCCATTTGACACAAGCTTGGTGGCGCAAAATTCAACAACTGGGATTGACCGCTGATTATAAAAACAAAGAGTCAGAAATTGGAAAATGGCTGCGTTATACTTTTGGACTGCTATACCTTAATCCGGGTGAAGTTGGTGACTGTTTTGCGTTTGATTTATAACGGGTGACTATTAAAATTTTCACTTGGAGTTGGCTTTGAACGAGTTTTTATTTTTTCTGTTACTTTATACACACGCAAGAACGAACGACAAATGTCAGTCAGTACAATTGAAACATAACCAAATTAAGGGAAAAAACCATATGAAAAAACATTTATTAAAATGTCAAACTTGTCAGTGTCTAAGGTGCAACGGAAAACAAAGAATGATCCATAGCCAACCCTAAGTGAAAATTTTAATAGTCACCCGTTATAATCTAATTCCGAGCGACTCCCGAGTTGAAGAGTTTGCAGATTACCTGGTCAACAAGTACATACCTACATCGACAATAATTCAGAGTTTCCCCCACAAATTTGGGCAAAAGCGTCTTCAAGTACTGCACTAACAACGAATGCGTGCGAGTCATTTCATTCCCATTTTAATGAAAGTTTCCATTCCTCCCATCCATCGCTATATGTTTTTGTTGAAACACTATTAGGCTTTCAAATTGATAATTATATAAAGATTAATAGTGTAGAAATCAGACATAAATCTAACGCTACCAAAAAACGATAGACATGCTCTTAAATTTATATAAATGCAACAGTATAAGTAGAATACAGTTTATTCAAAATGTATGTCATAATTTGGAAAAATAATAGCTTTATTGTACTTAGGTATAAATAAATATAATTTACGTTCCAATGTCCTTAAAGAAAATTTGTTTCCCGTTACTATTCTCTTTTCCGAAAATTACAGAGTTTGCAGATGACTCCTCAAAAGCTGGAGGTAAGGGATAGTTATTATTTATTATCGTTTACCTGCCCACTCCCTAAGGATGATCTGGGAGGGGTACAACTCGGTCTCCAATGAGGCAGCGGGGGTGCTCTCGGGCATCCCCCCCCTGGACCTGACCATGGCGGAGACAAACTGCGTAAAAATGCTTCGAAGAACGGAGACGGCGGCCTACCTGGACATGATGGTCCACAGGGAGGAATTCGAAAGCTTAAGACACCTTAGAGAGTATCTCCACATTATGACGCTGGATCGGTGGCAGAGCAGATAGGACGGCTCTCGAGGAGCCCCGGTCACCCACTCGTTTTTTCCAAACGTTCCTGAGGCTCCTAGAACGGAGTTCACGAGACTCAGCACCCAGGTCCTCTCCGGTCATGGACCGTTCGTCACACACTTGCACCGAATAGGCAAATCTGACACAGGAAACTGTCCAACTTGCGGCACTCCAGATGACCCCATCCATCGCATTCTGGAGTGTTCTACCTTCGACGCGGAAAGGGTTGAGCTTCGGGTGGCCCTGGGTGGGATTCCAGACCTTAAGCGGATCCCACACATACCACTAGAACTTCTTCACGGCTTCGCGCGGGAGCCGTGAGCGTCGCCTCCCAGAATCACCCAAGATGAAGACCCAATAGACAACAGGCAGATTAGAGACGGACGAGCACATCAGTAGCGAACTACCAAATCGAGTCCAGAACACCGTGGAATGAAATGATTCGGAGTGTGAACTAAGAGAATAGTCCGTAAATTGCGTCGTGCTAGTGAAGTAGTGTAAAAATAATAATGGCCCAATCCTCAAATTTTCACACCTGATAATATAGTTAAGCAGGAAGGCACTGTCTCCAGTTATATCTGAGTTATATCTTGAAATGTTTCGAAATTGTCGACATTTATTGATTGTACCCAGCGCCCAATTTGGCGCTTTGTCTGAATAAAGTGCCCTCGGGCTCCTCATTTTTTTTTTTTTGCCCACTCCCTAGGGGGTAAAACGACGAGCGCTGCTATTTACATATTTGGAAATCAGTACCTGCTTTCCCTAAAATATTAAGACTTGACCGCCGGCGCCGCCGCAATTTGATACTGCCCGCGCACGATTGTCTAAAATAGCTGCGGATGCCACAAATAAGCGTCCATAAGAGTGGGGATACCCCACTTGCATTTCCTTACCTTTGGATCTCTATATCGCACTCAGGCGACACTAAAACCAGTAAAACCCACACCGGACTTTCATTCATACCAATCGTTACCTAGTTATTTTTTAACATTACTCTAGATTTTCATTTTTGACACTTGCCAATTGATGTCAAATTCCCTACAACCTCTTCACTTTAATTGCAATTTGCAACTATTCCCGCCAAGCTGCTTAACGTCACTATTTGTAATAATTATACAGCAAATTGGTGTCAGAAAAGCGTGTGTTTAGGCGAAAAGCATTCTGGGCGTATATTTTAGTGAAATCTGTTCGTATGAACAATTGTTAATTATTGTTTATTTTTGTTTTAGATATTCCTTGTTTTTTGTGTAGTTTGTTGTAGGCAAGGGAGAACGCACACTTTATATGTAATTCTAAAGACCACTCAAATGGGGATATTTTGATATCAATCGACGCGTCTTGAAATGACAAATATTTGATATCATTGCGCCAAATGTGTAACTCGATTAATAAAGCGACAAAATTGATAAAACTTGAAATATTTTCCAACTGATTTCTGTTAGAACACTTCATAAAACTGTCATTTGTAATTTATGGGGGTTACGGATTCGGCTATTCACGACAATAAATTCTTTGAAAGAGAGGCAGGTATAGCCGGTGGTCTTCTCACTTTTTATTTTTTACAATAACACTGGTCTACAGTGAAAAAACATTCTGAATAATTTTAACTAATTTTTGCTTGTCTACCCATGCTGAATACGAGTTGATAAGTAAAAGTCATTTATTAGTTTAAGTTTTCACGATACCTGATATCAATGATATCTTCCAAATTTAACGATCCAAACCTCCTTGAGCTTGATAATACTGATATTTACGAGTCAGTTGGCATCAAATTTTGAAAATATTGTGTTTTAGTGCTCTGTTCTGTATTACTAAGTGATAAAAGTGTTAAAAGTTAAAAAAAATACACTCTTATCATTTAGTAATATAGAACAGAGCACTAAAACACAATATTTTCAACATTTGATGCCAACTAACTAAGTAAATATCAATATTATCAAGTTCAAGAAGTTTAGGATCCTTAAATTTGGAAGATATCAGGTATCGTGAAAACTTAAACTAATAAATGACTTTTATGCGAAGAATACTTTTTTAAAGTCAAAATTTGTAGACTAGTGTAATTAGGTTTATCATAATTAGCCCTGCATTTAAATAACATAATTTCAATTATGTTGCCTTTTTAAAAATAAAATAACTCCCTTTTAAAGGCATTTTACTGGTTCAGTGTCATCTTTGCAATTATACATCCTACTGTGAACCCTCTTAAGAAGTCTATTGCCCCCGTAAATAACTATCTTTATTTATGGAGTCCCAAAACTAACCCGAGAAGGGTATTTACCGCTCTCTTTCACACTCATATAAAGTAAATGGAAGTTTTTGATTTTCAATTATAGATTGCGGCTTTATCTATAGTTAGCGTTTTGGCGCAATGGTATCAAATATTTGTCATTTCAAGACGCGTCGATTGATATCAAAATATCCCCCATTTGAGTGGTCTTTAGAGTTACATATAAAGTGTGCGTTCTCCTTTACCATGGATTCATCAGTTGTTTGCTTGACATGCAATAAATGATTTTCGACAACCCAAACTAGAAATCGTCACATTAGGAAGTTTCACAATGTAATCGAAGACAAACGAGTCAACCATATTATTTGTCCACTATGCAAAAATAATGAACCATTAGGAACAACAGCCAATTTAGAAAAGCACCTTCAAGAAACTCATGAAATTAAAATGGAAAAAATGTCATTCAAATTTGGTAACAAAGAACAGTATGAGAAATGGAAGATAGAAGAAAAATGGAAATTAATTGTGCCATTCATTGAACAAAGAAAGAAAGAAAACAAGTTTGCATAAAGAGATGCATTATGCCTGCAATCAAAGTGACAGTACAGGTAGATATAAATATCTCATATTGCTCTTGGTGAAGGAAAATTATTATTTTTATTTAGGATCTATAAAAAACTTATAAAGTACTGTAATACCCCAGTTTGAATTCAAATTGTCGCCGCCGAAACAAACGCAAGAGGAACTGTTTGGTTCTTTTGTTGTTCACTGTTGGTAGATTTGGATTGCGTACGGTTGGTATACATGAAACACGCGGTACTCGATTTTCAGCTCTCGAAGTGAGCGGTGGTGTTTGTTGAACCGTCGTTTACATTGTTATTGTTTTAGTTGAAAATGTAGTTATTGCGATTACGAATCTCGAGTCGTGTATTTTCTTGTGCATTGTCAAGGTAATCAGGGCCGTGCTCCGTAAACATTCGCCAATTGCGGAGCAGATTACAGGTGCGCACCTCGTGTGTCGCCGACAGTTTGCGCGTTGTAATTCCGGTAGGATGATCTTACAGACAACAAGTAGTGTTTAGCAGGTATGTTATTTCGTTTTGTTATTCCGATAAGCTCGGGTGAAGTAGGAATTGATAGAGTGAGTAAATTCTTGAGGGAACGTCGCAATAAAGTTGTCAGGTAGTTAAAATCCGTGGAACGAGTCCATTTTCAAAGTTAGAGAGAGTAAAGGGTGAACCGTGGAAATCCGTTGGTCGCGTCCAGACTTTAAAATCAGAGTTATTTAGCGGCGAACAGTTAGAAATACTTTGGGCGAGTCCATTTTCCGGGTAAGGCTAGAAAGTTAGAAACGGTTAATACAACATATTGCGTCAGCGATTTAAATAGAGAAAACGGGAGTCCATTTTGGGAACGGCCTTCCATTTGCCACAAGGAAAAACGTGGTATGTGTTTGGCCGAAATTAGGAGTGTAGACGCGGGGTCAGTTCATCCACGTTGCAATGAAAAACGAGAACACATCAAAAGGACCGACGTGAGATTGCCCACGTGGGACCCACGAGGCTTTTTCATGACGTGTGACCTTGGCCATGTAGTTTCTCGACCGCCCCCGATGGAAGGCCTCTGTTTCATCCGGTGTGGGACCCACAGGGGCGATTCGGAGGACACAAGTTGAGGGCACTGCACCCATAACGAGTTAGGTGTCGCAGGGACTTGGACGACCCGACGTCACTAGGGTAGAAATTAGGAGACTGGGGGGCGAGAACTAGGTTAACTTCGCGATCGAAGACCGCGTGCTATCTTGAAGAGCTGTGAGTCAGAGGTCCGTAATATTCAATTAGGGAATTAGAGTGTCTGTCATTGCAATCTAGAGTCTTGCGGTGCAATCGTACGTAACATGTTGTGTAACTTTGGCAATTGAAAAGATTACGGTGCGCCATCGTTTGTGGATGATTTTTGGAGGTTTTACTCATCCCATTTACAGTGTCTATTCGTAATTACCTAACTATCATTTGTTTCGCGGTGCCGCTTTGTTCTTGTATTAAGTGTTTAGGTTCTGAGGAACCGTTGTTATTTTATTTGTTGTATAGTTTGGTTCCGACAAAACAAACAAAAGAAAGGGAACTCTTACTTTTTACACTCATCGAGAGGTGGATAGACAAATTTATTGTGTTATTATGTATTTTTCTTGTTATGTCATGTGAAGTCGCACCGCTGAATATTTAATTTATCATGTGATCGGTTGTGATATCAATCAGCACTGTAGATGAAAACGAGAATGTATTTATTCATGTGTGCATAAAATAAATACAGGCGTCCTCCCACCGATTTATGCATTTTTATTTCGAAGTTTGTCCACCCTGCAGGTCCGCCATTTGCATCGCGAGCTAATCTACCGCCATTTTGTACAAAACACACAACGTAGGGGTCCTACCGCTTCAATGACGATCATGACATGGCCACTTTGTTAAATTTCGCGGGTTTAGTTTGAATTTTCAAATATTTAAATTTTGGCGGAAGACTGGCGATATCTGGGTTATTACAGTACGAACTGAGAAAGCTGCTGGTTCAATTAAAATTTCTGGAATCTGCCCATCACGATATGTTATTAAATTTTTTGAAAATGGTAGTATAAATACCTATATTCATTCAATGTTTTTTGGTCTATTTTCATATGTTAAGGTGAAATAATTACAAATATCCAACGAACATGTGGAGGAACTATAATTGAAATTTTTTAACAAACAATTGTCAAAACGTTGTCATGTTGGTATGAGCCAAACAGTGATTTTCATTAACATACGATTAGTCACACTGAGTGTCAACATTTTTTAAATATAGCTGAGCCTGCGCTCTTACGAGCGAGAGTTTATTTCAAATTCGAAAAAGATTTGCTGCTGATTTCTCATTAAATTTGTTTTGAAAATGAATTCGCGGAAGAAAGGTCCGGGAGGTGCAGTGAACATAACCTTAACTATGATTTGGTGTCAAATTGTTAAACAGCTGGTCCATATGCGCACATTTTAGGGTGGTACAGAGTGGTTTTTTACTTGATTTTGACATTGACAATTGTTTATTAAAAAAATTTCACTATACGTACTGTTACGATTTAAATCGCCGCGCGATTGTAAATCTTCGCGATTGTCTAGAATGTTCTAGAATCCATCGCGACGGAAACGTACTCGGACTTCCGCCGAAAAATCTGCGCATAGAGGGGGTGGAAGCTATAAATCGGGGGAACCAGAGACGGAACGGGGTTTTTTCACGACCTTTTGCCGGCAGTGTTGTCAGTGCCTGGGGAGAGTCAAAGGGACAGTGATCGAGTGAATTTGCAGGGCTGACGAGACGACGTAGTGGAGTTCACGAGGGCCGTTGGAGACGATTCGTCAAAGTACCACCGCCCACATCGCCAAGCGGATCAAGGACTTCACTACGGAAGGTTCCAAACCGAACGCTTTTGCGGATCAGGATCTCGTCGAGTCCTGTCAGTCCAGGTCGTCCCCGGACTCACCGGAAGGTGCCGGATCTACCCACCAGCAAGTCCGGAGCAAATTTTACAGGCCGTAGCTTCTCAAAGTTTTCGGTTGTATTTTGCCACTCCGTCGAACTAATTGAGCGTTTGTATTTAACTATAGTCAAATTTCCATTGTCACTCATTATTTCGACGGGTGAAAAGTTCTATCAAATTCATTTAATTTGTATATCCCGTTTAGGATTTATAATTTGTTCCACTGTTAAAGTTGCAGTTTTGTCATAAGGCGCGTCATTTCATTAATCGTACTAACTTAAGAAAAAATTTCCTTATCAAGTCCGTCGGGTTTTTATATTCACGAACGATTATCAATCCGTGAGTGACCTCGCCAGGAATTGTGTATCGCGCTCACCGAACATTTTTTTGCGCGTGGTTCTTCACCGGTCCGTACCGGAGCGAAGGAAGACTTGGAGGACCTCTCCGCTTATGCGGGCGGCGTAGCCGAATAGCGACGTTACGTAGGATCAGTCGGCCTTCCTCCTTCGCTAAAGAAGGGATTTTTTTTACTGTTTCGCCGGTACTCGTTCGTTGAATATCCAGGACCCGGAGGACCCCCCGAGGAGTTAGGGTTATTCAATTTTGTACACGCCATAGGGCTAGTCAGGCTTCGTAGTTGTTCTTTTTCATTATATCATTATTTTCATTGTTGACATCTGAATAAACGATTAGTTGGAAGATTATGTATCATTTCCCGTACTCCGGCCTGTTTCTCAGCAATTTTTCAGCTTCAGTCGGCGTTTCTCGTGGTTCGCATTGTAAACCGAGTCGAAGCCACGACTTGTTCGTTATACCCCTGAACATTCCGGATTTGTAACCGGTAACAGGGTTGCCCAGTTTCGGGAGCGTAATTTATAACGTAACAGTACCCAACATTTATCACAAGATGAAAAAAATGTTGTTGTTGAACAATTAAAGGCTGAGGTAACAATAAACAGGATATTAGAAGATGCAAGAAGTAACTGCAGTACAGAATTGTCTAGGATGAATTTGTTAAGTAGAAAGGATGTAAGTTATTTATTCAGAAAATATAACATTGACAAAAGAAGACATATGGATGAAACGATAGCAGTAATGTTAAAACTCAAAGAATGGCATGCTAATGGCAAAAATTATGCATTTTTATTTAAACAACTAGGTAACATTACAACAGTTAAAATTAGTAAAGTTGCTACTTTATACTTTCCTATATAAATGTTAAATATAAATGCATAAATGTTTTACTGGCTTAGTTGTAGGGTATAGAATTTCTATTTTGTTTGCTTTGGTGGTAGTCTTAAGGGTGGTGTTGGTTACATTCCAGGGGAGAAACATGAGGTCCTTAGAGAAGGTGATTTTGCTGTTGCTTTTATGAATGCAACCATGAAACCATAAATTGCTAAATTTTCAAAATAATATGCATGGATGGGACACATGGAACAAACAAGAATCGATTAGAGTTGACAATTGTTTTGGTGAAGGATGATAAAAATTGTGGTTTTCCAGTGGCTTTTTTAGTGTCAAATAGGTTAGACCAGCAAATGCAAGAATTTTTTTAGGAGCTTTAAAAAATCATATTTCTGCAGAATTAATACCAACCTACTTAATGACTGATGATGATCCTAAATATTTTAATGGGTGGATGAATGTGATGGGAAACAAACCTAGAAAATTATTATTTACTTGGCATGTAATAAAAAATTGGAATGTGCAATAGAAATGAAAAAAAATATGAAGAGGAAAATGAAACGAATTTTAAATGAGATTGATGAAAATAGATTCCATATCTTATATAATGAATATGTATTTGAAAAAATTAGAAGATGCAAATGAAATGGATTTTTTAAATTATCCCAAAAAGTATGATAAAAAAACATTTTCTGTTTAAGAATAATTCCTACCTATTACCTTCTACCTTCTACCTATTCTATAATGACTAATTATATATTATTGCAGATATTACTTTTTTAGTGAAGAAAGAAAGCAAATGTGGGCTCATTGTTATCGAAGGAATGCTGGAATTAACACTAATATGTCAGTAAAAAGTTTAAATAATTTTTTGAAGACTAATCAACTTAGGAGAAAAACAAAGGTCACTATTGAAAAACGTTTGGATACGTTGGAAGAACTGGTAGATGTTAAGATGTGGCACAGGATTTTAAGTTTTGAAAGACCTAATGCGGCAAATTATTAGGATCGAGTTGTAATACAAGCACACAAGAAGGCGGAAGTAAAAATGAAAGATGGCAATACCACTGTAACAGAAGTAGGATTTGGGGAGTTTAGAATTAAATCATTTAATAGTAATCATTTCTATAATGTTTCCCACATGAGACCCTTTTAGAGCAGATGCAGATTCCATCCCTAGCTTCTAGGCGAAAATTGCCTCGCATTAAGTTTCTTTCGGACGTTTTTAATTACTCTGTTGATTGCCCTTACTTGCTGTCTCAGTTTTCTATCAGAGTTCCCTCCTTTAGTTGTCGTAAGCATGATACCTTCTATCTGGATACTGCAACGACCAAGCGCTACAATGTTCTTCCCTATATCAGATGGTCAAGAATTACTCTGATGTGGAGGAAAAGTTAAGTATGTTTTACTTACCTTAATAAATTCTTGTAAAGCATTGTAAATGTCATCGCATACTTCAGGTATAAATTTTGAAATTGCTGGTCTTGAAACACGGAATTGCTGTATATCAAGAAGCAGAAGAAGTTGCAAAACAAGAAAAAACGATCCTGATTGCCGTGTTGGCAAATATGGAAACGACTTTAAATCAGGTGAAGGCTCGGAAATATAAAGACGGAGCTGGGAAATATGGAGACTAGGCTAAAAAATGACATGAGAACAATAATTAGAAGTGATGTAGCTTCATTAGTCAAAAGTGAAGTTACAAATCAATTAAAAAATTTAGAAATTATTGTAAACGTAAAAGAATAAAATAAATAGGTCTTTAGTTGAAAAAAAAGTTAAATCCGATTCAAAAATGAGTTTTATTGCGTTTTGAGAAAAGGAAGTTATGTTGCCGCACCCTGTACTTCCCAAATGTTTTTAAAAAACACCGGTGAACACTTTGTTTTGTCTCTAAAGTGAGGCATTTTCTCTTTATAACTCTGCCTGTGACGTTCATGATATCGCTAGTTAATCGTATTTTTTTCAAATATAATTATAATCTGACAATATCAAATTTTTTGACAAATTCATAACGCCCGCTCTGAAAGTTCAACATTAGAAAAAATAAAACACTTTCATTGCAACACAAAAAAAGAAAATTCCGTAACAAATGGATGGATTGTACTTTAACTTGACATTTGTCAAGTCTTTTCGATGTAATGCTTGAATCCAAGCTTGTCGTCGGCGTCGTTCCGATCTTTGCTTTTGGATATGGCCTCTCCCATCCCTTTCAGAAGGTATTTTGTTGTGGTAACTTTGATCACAATTTCGTATAGCGTTGTTCGCACAGCCAATAACTCCACAAAACGAAGGCAATACACATTAAAACAAATTTTTAGTTGACAAGTGGACACCTCCATATCTCTGGTTTACACGCACTAATCACACATTTTGACATTCGAATTTTTTCCATAATTACTTTTTATTCAACGAAGCCCGATAGAAACTTTAAAGCTTTAGTACTTCCGTATCAGAACTCGCAACAAAACCTAACCTTGCCGGTTTGTTTATTCTAACAGCTGACAACTGTCATTAATGTGGTGGGGATGGAAGTCAGCTATTCTACGCCCATGTAGTCAAGTACGCCAATGAATTTGTAGTCTCAAAATAGCCGAAGGTCATTGAAGTTGGATATTGCAAAACCCATGTATAAAAAGTGCAGTGTCGCTTCTATTTGTACCTGGATATTCTTTGGTTTTGTTAGTGAGGTTAGGACCGATCTTTTATCTGCATGTCTTTGTGATTTATGTTAAATCGTAAAAAAAATCAACCGGAAGTTTCGTCTACCTGTGTGATTGTTTACACATAACAATAATATGACAATGGAAAGAAGTTACATGGTGGGAAATGAAGTTTATAACATCTCATGTGACGAGGATATTCACCAATTACTAGACAACGGTAACAGGCTCGTAAAAAGTTAAATCATTGCTTTGTGGGGAAACAATGTAGCCCCATCACCTGGAACAACCGTCCTGCGATCCTTTGTGGGGGAAGATAACAATAAAAAAAAATACTCATATACCTTCTGGCTAAGGCCAAGTGCTAGATGTTTTCAGGTCGCGCAAGCGCCTCTAACATGACCTAACGACCACTACTAAGTAAGTAGCCGGGACCGACAGCTTTACATCTCCTCCGAAAGATGGTAATGATTTGAAAAAACCTGATGATTTAACCGGGAATCGAATTATTATTGAATTACTAATCATCGTTGCCATCAACGGAGATTACCATCTGCTATGGAAGACCCTAAGCCAGAAAACGATAGTACCCTGACTGAAAAGACACCTGCCAAATTTAAAAAGAAATGGCAAGGAAAGAATTCACGTGCAAAACGCACGGACGCTTACAGAGCTAAAACCAACATGACTAAAAACTAATTCATCGAAAAGAAAATGTCCGCCAACCGCTTTGATGATGTTGCAGAAGATTTCGAATCAATACTCAACTCTCTCCGAATACCCCAATCTCATGTCGAAACGAAACTCCCTGCTACAACCCGTGGTGTAAGATAACAATGTAGCCGCATTACCTACAGAAGATGGTATGTTTGTGAATGAATGAATATACAGGTGGTCCCGAAATAACCTGCCAGAAAAAATCCAGTAATATGGCGAAGCACGTGATAATGCAAGAGCAGCTAGGCGACTATACGGCGAGCGTTTTCCTGAAAGAGTCCTTCCGTCCCGTTGTACTTTTGTGGAGCTACATCTGCGTTTATGGGAAACTAGTTCTGTGGTACCTCAAATGTGCGGTCGTGGTCGTCACCGCTCCGACTTTGTGATTGATGCTGAAGAAGCCATTCTATACATCTTAGAAGAAAATCCTGGTCTGAGTACTCGACAACTCGCTTCACAAGTTGGTATCTATCGATACGTTGTAATGCGAACTTTACGAGAACTATTATATCCGTATCATATCCAACGTGTGCAAACCTTGATCCCTGAAGATTATCCTAAACATACTGAATTTTGCCAATGGTTTCAGCACCGACAGGACCGTAATGAATTATTTTCACGAAACATTTTGGCTTGCGATGAATCACTATTTACACGTGACGGTATGATAAATTATGTACCACAGTGCACATGTATGGGCTGATGCTAATCCTCACGTAATTCGTCAAGGCCAGTTTCAATCACGCTTTAGTATAAATTTGTGGGCTGGAATCTTGGATGGAAAAATAGTTAGTCCTTTTGAGTTGCCCCAAAGAATGAACGGAAGACGTGACCTTCGTTTTCTACGCACTGATTTTCCCCGATTGTTACCGGACGTTATGGAGGGCATGGTCTTAGAAAGACGGGATCAAGTTTGGTTTCTACATGATGGAGCACCTCCTCATTTCAGCCGAAATGTACGTGACTACTTAAATCGCAAATATCCAAATCGCTGGATTGGCCGTAATGGTCCAATACGATGGCCTTCCCGATCTCTCAATTTGATCCCTTTGAGTTTTATTTTGGGGCCAGATGAAAGATTTGGTGTACGAAGTTGAAGTAGATACAAAAGACCAACTTCGGGAACGCATAGCAGACACGGCGAACCAGACACGTAGTAACCCAGAAGTGCTAAATTCTGTTTATGAAAACTAGTCCTAGAAGGCGTCATTATTGACTCTCGAACTGAACCCAGAAGTAGAATTTCTTTCCTCCTGGTTAATATTTCGTATCCCACCTCCACCCGGCGGCACGGCAATTTTGCCGGAGTACATACACTATTACGGATATTACTATCAAGTAATAGTGCAGTGCTTATCAACATAATTACCGGCGTCTCGCCTCCGCATTTTGACTTTGTTGTGTATTATGTTCTGTGTCAATGTTAAGGAACTTCCTCACGATGTGACATGAGTATAATAATATACCTTTTTGAATTTCAACTACCAATGTGTTATTTAAATCCAGAATTTTTAAATAAATATAAATTAAAATAATAAAAAAAAAATAATATAAATTTTCATTATTAACCAGTGCACTGAAACCATTAGAAACGTAATCCGCCCAGGAACTCATGCAATGCTCACCTAGCAACGATAGATTTCCGTTAACGTAGACAGACGATTTTCAATTTTCATAGCAACCGTTGAAAAATGAAAACTCGGATCGACACATCGGACAAAATAATTTAATTAGAAAGGGTTTTAACCAGTGATGGGCATATACACGTCGATAATAATTATCTACACATGTAGGTAGACAATGTGTAGATAATTGACTTGGTGTAGATAATGATGTAGAAAATGTATACAAACGAAAATTGGCAAAATATGGAATTACAAGTCATGGCCGATGGGAGTTTCGAAGTTTTAAGTGTAGATTCCGCTCGCGCTCACTCGCTTTCTCCCCAGCCATGCTCATCAACTTCATTGTCAATATTGTCATCAGATTTAGATAAAACTGCACAATTAACATCTTCATTCATTGAGGAGAGTGATGCTGATGAGACGGCTATGTTCAATTCTAAAACTCTCAGAACGTCCTGTGATAATAGAAATTCTTGTGTGAACAGCATGAGAATTGCCAGAAATGCCAGACCATCGAAAAACAGAAAGGCCATTACACAATTTATTGACACCTTATCTTCGAATGAAGAATCTGATCTAAATAATGCTCTGGCTGAATTTATTTTTGGTTGCAACATTCCATTTGCTGTTATAGAATCCAGGCACTTTAAGAACTTTGTAAATAAGTTAAGGCCGGCTTATGCAAAGAGACTTCCCTGTCGTAAGTCATTATCTACTACATTATTGGACAAGGCATATGATAAGTGCATCACCGAATCTAAAAAGTGCTTAAATTCAGAATCTGTTATTGTTATTGATGGATGGAAAAACACGTCTAGTAACTCAAAAACTGTGGTTAGTATGATACACAACTCCAATGGACACCAGGCGTTCTGAAATGCATGGGATTTATCCGGTGAGTCAGAGACAGGAGAAAAAGTATCTGAAATTGTGTGCACCTCGGTTGAATTAGCTAAGAAATATTACGAGTACAATACCACCGTATGTGCAATGTCAGATAATGCGAGTGTGATGATTAAAATGGGCGATATGCTAAAACATACAATATCGCATACCACATGTAACAGTCACACAGCAAATCTACTTGCCAAAAATGTTATAAATAAGACTTGTACTGAAAAGATTATCAACATATTAAAAGAATTTAAACACGTTGACATAGAAAAGAAAATTATTGCAAAAGGTGGCCATCGAATAAAGTTACCATGTGAAACACGTTGGTGCTCTTACCGAGATGCCTACCTCTCGCTTATAAATAATTTGCAGTATATGAAAGTTGTTGCTGCAGAATCAGATACAAAAGGAAAGAAAAGCAAATCAACTACTCTTCTTTATGATGAAGACTTTCTTAAGGAAGTTAAAGAAAGCATTGAAATTTTCTATCCTAATTGTAAATTGATTAATACTTGTCAGAGCGCCTACATGTTCATTAGCTGATGCAGTTGACCAGTGGCTTAATTTGGAAGCTGAACTTCCGCAAAGATATCAATCCTATTTAAAGACAAGAATGAAAATGGCACTTAATGACTATGCCCTAGCTGCATTCTATTTACACCCCTGTTACGAAAATAACAGATTACCAAAAGAACATAAAAGCAGAATAAACAAATTTTTGTTAATAAATTTAAACGCAGATGGAATTGAAGACCTGGATAATTATAATTGCAACGAGGGGATATTTAAAACCCTTAATGAAAAAGGAGTTGTAAAACCGCTGCTTTTTTGGAGGACGGCCGAAGTGAATCATCCCAACTTGGCAAGATTGGCAGTAAGATTATTGTTAATCCCTGCATCTTCTGCACAACTAGAGAGAATTTTCTCTGCTTGGTCTCTCATCCACACACCTATCAGAACCCGTCTGACATTTGACAAATCCAAAAAATTAATGCATGTGTATTATTCATTACGGGTTCGTGATACTGAACTAAATTTAAATAGTGTGGACGAAGAGTACGAAGACTAAAACACAAGCGAAAACCTCACCATTTCTTAAATTTTTGTAATTTTTACCAATAAATGCTTCAATAATATTTTTTCATATTTGATTCACATTGTCTACATTATCTACTTTGTCTACATTTTCTACACCAAATCTGTTCTGTAGACAATGGCCATTCTCTACGTGAAGACAATAATGTATTCTACATCATGTATACTACGCGCCCATCACTGGTTTTAACGTATCTTGTAGTGAAAAAAATTGTATATAAACCACGGTGGAGAAGTCCTTTATAGCCTTCGCGCCTTACATCCCTCGGCACGCCTCGGGATCTAATCTTGGCGCTCTGGCTATAATCATGAACTTCTCCATTATGTGTCATTATGAAATTGTAATTTAGAAATTTAACGCGTGGCTAAAATAGTCGACGTTTTCAGTTTTCATTTACCAATTCTTCACTGGTTTATCGCCCCGCCTTCGCGCAGATATTTCCATGGTCAAAACCCATGAGAGATTGAAAGACCTCTACGTATGCCGGTCCGCTAGAAGCGCGCGTTGCGGCGTTGCCTGTTTCTCAGCACGGCAATCTCTTACATCGGCTACGAACATGGCGATCGCATTTTAAGATCACCCCCACATCATCCAGAGTTCAACCCTATTGAGAAAATATGGACTCAGCTCAAAAACTGGGTGGCTACCAGAAACATCACATTTAAAATAAATGATATGATCGAATTTGCCCGTGAAAAATTTTCAATGGCAACCCGAAAAGAGCAGGCTAAAGTTTGTGGACTTGTGGACGAGGTTGTTGTCAAATATATCGACACAGCACACAGAACACTTGTTGGACGAAGCATCTGAAGAGTTCAAGTTTGTGATCAACATAGGTGAGTCGGACCATGAGTTTTCTGACCTCAGCGATCATAAGAATGATGGACATGTTTCTGGTGTCGATTATTAGTTGTCACATTTGGGTTTATTTTTTTTTTACTTCTTTAATGATTCCAGGGCTGCCACTCATCATTAAATTTCAATTTATTTTGATTATTTATTTTATCTTAATAAAAAAACTTAATTTGATTCAGCTAATAAGTTAACACAACATTATTTTATTGATTCTGAGGCGGTATGAAGTTCGCCGGGTCAGCTAGTAGTAGATGTTGTGCAGTGTGCTCCGTTGTTGTGCTCTATTATAAGTCTAATAATGTGTGATGTGATGATACTGATAATCTTAAACAATTGGCACGAGCTGATGTTCCTTTAAAAAAAATAAAACTTACGTTGAACGGAATACCAGGAGCTAAATTAGAAAACATGGAAAACATAGGTGGAAACAGCGTTATACAATTAAAACGGTTTCTTCAATGTAGGGTATTCGTAGATCGCCGCTTTGTATACTACTCCTTGTAAAATTTCCTCTCTATAGCGAGTGTTTTTCTGGCATTGAGGTGGATATAACGAGATTTTTGTTTCGTCCCAGATCGGTAATAGCGAGAAATTCCGAGAGTTCGGAAGTAGATCGGATATAACGAAAGTTCCTGGAAGAAATAAAGTCAAATGTGTGAACAAAAGATTAAGCATGGTCGCAGTTCTGAAAGGCGCCAATCGACCCCACACTCCCACAGTAATCTACAAGACACATGTGCGTCTCAATAAATTACAAGAATTCTATCGGAAATGTCACGTCTGGATAATATTTTGTTTTCTCAGTCTTTAGCAACTTTTCAAGCCGAGAACACTTCTTGAAATATCTTGTGTCATTATGTCGTCCTCTAAAACAAGAAAATCATTTTCTATCAAAGAAAAAACATCGATAATAAAAGAGTTTGAAAGTGGTAAAAAGCAAGCAGTAATCTGCAAAGAAAGACATTTGGTGAGTTCTACATTAGCAACAATTTTAAAAAACAGGGACAAGATTATGTGTGCAACTAGTGAATTCTCGTCAAAAGTGAAGAAATTACGTTATGCAAAAAATGACACACTAGATAAAGCTGTCCTTACTTGGTTTAGAGTGAATCGCGAATCCAATGTGCCCATTAGTGGGGCCATATTAAAAGAAAAAGCAGAACAATTTTCGGATAAAATTGGGAATTCTCCGGAGTTAAAATAGTCAAATGGGTGGCTGAATCGGTTTAAAAGTAGACATAGCATCAATTGCGGTAAAATATGTGGTGAATCAAAAAGTGTTCCCCAAGAAAGTGTAGAAAACTGGTTATCAAATGTTTGGCCAAAATTCCGTGAAAAATATGCAGATAAAGACATTTTTAATGCTGACGAATTCGGTTTGTTTTACAAACTTACTCCGGACAAAACCCTCAAGTTTAAAAACGAAACTTGCAAAGGCGGCAAACTTTCTAAAGAACGAATTACTATACTCGTTTGTGCAAAAATGACAGGTTCTGAAAAATGTAAATTGTTGGTGATTGGGAAGTCAGCTAAGCCTAGATGCTTTAAAGGAATAAAAAACTTGCCGGTGGATTACCAATCAAACAGAAGGGCTTGAATGACAAGTGCTATTTTTGAAGAAGTGTTACGAGGATGGGACAGAAAATTAAATCGGAAAATTCTGTTGCTCATAGACAACTGTAGTGCACATCCACAAATAAAAAATTTACAGAATATTCAACTGGAATTTTTGCCTCCTAATGCGACTTCAGTTTTACAGCCAATGGACCAAGGGATTATAAGATCTTTAAAATCGCACTATAGGAAACTTCTGGTGAAACGATTAGTGCAGGACTTAGAAGAAAAAAAAAAGAAGTACAATTAGTCTTCTAGATGCTGTAAATTACATACACAAAGCGTGGTCACTTGTGGAGACAAAAACAATTAAAAACTGTTTTCAACATGCCAAATGGCGGCAAGAGGACTTCGATGAAGATGATGATCTTCCATTAGCAGAATGGATTAATATTCAAACAGATGAAATCAGCGACAGTGAAGATAACGCATTCCTCAACTTCGATGAAAACACTGCCACTTACGCCTCTTTAACGGATGAGGAAATTATTGAAGAAGTCTACAATGAAAATAAAAACAATAGTGATAGCGAAAAGGAGAAGAAGATGATGAAGAAATTTTAATAAATGTTCCAAATATCCAAAATGTAGAACAATCTTTAAAAACTGTTAGAGGGTTTTTGTTAATGGGTGTTTCCACACCTCATCACGATGCTCTTTTTAATAACTTGGCATATTTAGAAAGTGCAATTGATAAGATTAAAATACTCCATTACCGCAATCAAACTAAAATTACAGATTTGTTTCACTACAACATTAGTTGTATGTGTATTTAACTTTCTTATTTAATAAATTTATTTCGTAATACATATGTATAAACTTTTATTGTCCATGACTGTTTATAGCGAAAATCGGTTATAACGAGTAAGTATGTTGGTCCCTTGAGTTCTCGTTATAGAGAAAGAGTTTGAAAAATCGCTTATACGAAAAAAAATGGCTTCGAAGTAATTTTTTTACAGGAATATTTTGAAGGCATTAATGCCATTATTACGACTAGTCCGTAATTACTAATTACACTCTAGTTACACATTTTCGACCATATAAATTCGAGCAAAAGATTTTCGAGAAATTGCAGTTCGAGGAACTTGTATTTCGAGAAAAGTTACAATCGAGCAATTTCATTTTCGAGCAACTGCATTCGAGGAATTTGCCTGAGACGCCCTTTAGTGATATCACCAACAATATCCAGACAGATGCAAAGGCATTAAGATAATATTTTTAATTTAATTATATTGCTTTAAAACTGTTTTGTAGGCAACCCGAAGCTTTTTGATTGTATCTGGCAACCCAGTGGCCCAGTGAATGCAAATGCTTATTCAACAGACTTGGATTGCAATATTAAGCAAGAAGTTCGTCTTGTACTCTATGATATGGTGCAGAGCAGTAAGACAAGGGTGGTGTATTGTAAAGCTATTTTTTAATGAAATTTGTTTTGTCAGAATAATCTTTCGTCATTTTTTTTAGATTGTTATGGGTTTTTTGGTCATATGAATAATGACGTAGTTTAATTATGTCATTTTTTGTTGTAGAGAAGCCTGCAACTTTAAGCAGTCTTGGTACAGAGTTGGCCACAAAATTTATTTATGAACACAAAAGGTCTAGTTTAGCACTACTTTTGGAAAACTTAAACTTTTCATTAAAAAAGATGGCAATCGAAGAGCTCTAATGGAAAAGCCACATGTAGTTGCGTTAAGGAAATTTTTTTAATCTAATTTTATGGAGAATGCTGCCTCCATACTACTGCATCTTTAATCCTATAGAGATGGTATGGAGCCAGGCTAAAAGAAAATATGATGAAGTGGTCCTAGAAATCCACATCCTTTGTAAGCATGAGCCCTTGCTTTAGCAGCCATAACAACACCACAGTGGGCTAATTATATAGAGCACACAGATCGACTGATTTTTTAAATACTAGACCAAAGAAAAAATCGTCACTGTCGACGAAATCATCATCAATTTATATTTGGATTCCGACGATAGCGATTGTGATTTCAGTAATTTTGATGATGAATAGTTTGTTAGCCGCGCGAAATTCTCCACCCACAGGGCGTCCCATTTACGACCCAGTCTGGAGCACGTTCTTGCCCAAGGTTGCGCAAGGGAGGAGGAAGGAGTTTTTGCAGCGTCGGTCACCTTACAATTATTAATTATTATTCATTCTTTACTCGACCAATGTACCAATTACCAATACCAATATACTTGGCAGGTATTTTCTATTAGGCATATTATTAATATTGCCGAGTTTGCGACCTTGGGGGGTTGCCGCTCGCCCCACCATACTGGAGAATAAGATTGTAAAATCACATTTCTGCGATTATTTCATTATCCGTGCGACATACGTCTATCTAAGTTATAATAGAAAATATAGAGCCTACAATTCTCTACATTTGTTTGTTGTTTATGTTTTTTTGTCAGATCAATAGTTTCGTAGTTACAGCGTGTAGAAATCGAGAATTTCTATTGTTTTTGTACTTTTTATTCTTTTCTACACCACCACAGAGGTAGAGCAATAGGGTGCGTTTTGTTTAAGTAGTGTCCCCGGTGGGCATAGTCCACGATGCAGTAGAAGTTTACTGTTTTACTCTTTTTGATCTCTTTGTAACGTAGACGGATCCAAATGATCTGGATCGATCGGTATACCTAGATGAGCTAAATTCATCAGAGTTTATGAATTCGGGAATTCCTCTTGAGAATTTTCCTCTTGTTCCTCAGGGTCATCATCATCAGGATCATTTGGCGTTTACCTGTTTCATTTGTATACACGTTGGAGTCTGATATGCCCCTAGACGGACAAACAATAAATACTCGATTTCTACAGGTTGTAACTACAAAACTATTGATCTGACAAAAAAACGTAAATAACAAAAATTGTAGAGAATTGTATGTTCTACATTTTTTGTAATTAGTTAGATATACGTATCTCGCACGGATAATGAAATAATCACAGACGTTCCAGAATCTGAAGATCAAGACGAACAAATACCTGAAATCAATGAATTTCTATTTTGGCAAACGCCAGATGATCTTGATGATGATGATGATGACCCTGAGGAACAAGAGGAAACTTCTCAAGAGGAATTCCCGAATTCATAAACTCTGATGAATTCAGCTCATCTATATCGTTCGATCCAGATCATTCGGGTCCATCTACGTTACAAAGAGATCAAAAAGAGTGATACGGTTGGAAAACTTCATCACTCATTTTGGGTATGTCTGTGGACGTTCGGGCCATCCGTTTTCATAAGACCAATGGGATGACGTTTTGACAGTACCTGCGGCACTTGCGTGGTAGGTACCGGAGGGCGCCACCGGGCATTCCTTGCATGGCCAACTGTATCAAAACGCTAAACACTTATTATGGCCGTCCCACTCCATGATTTCTCCGTAAGAAAAATTGTTCTTGACATTTAAAAAAATCGTACGTACAGTAGAGACCTCAAGTGACAATTATTTCAACTAAAAGACAACGGATGACAGAAACGTCTTTTTTTTCTGTAATTGGTTATGTCCTATTCTTGGTTATGTCCATGTTAAATATTTATAAGTAAATAAATTAACTGCAAGTGTTAATTGCAGTAACAAAATAATAAAAATAGTAAAAGTGTAATATAAGAAACATATAATAGGTAAGGTGTTGTGTCAATAGCTTAAAAACCATAAAAAAACCAACTTCAATTGCTTCAAAATACCAGACATAACCTCAAATTGTTTTAATTCGAATTTAGTATTTTTCTGAATACATTGTGTTGTTGGATAATGTGACTCGTGTCAGCATTAGAATAAGTGAGCACATCAAAAAGATTGTCACCTATGAAAAAAATTCAACAAGATAATGGTAGCTAAATTTCCTAGAATGGAACAAAGTTTTCATGGTTGCAGAGGATAACCCAAATGGACTTAATAAATACAAAGATTCGCCGACCCAGCTAGCAAATAAGTTACCAGGAGCCAACAAGTCGTTTATCAAAAAGAAACATTCAGTTTAAAGGAAAATGCATATGGGAGGAACACACAGGATGAGATTCTAAATTTGTAATAAAAGCTTTAAAAATGTATCGACACGTTTATTTACCTTTAAATGTACAGTTTTCTATCAAAATGGAACAGATTTTTCAGTATTAAAATGGTGTTTGGAAATAGCGACCTTCGGTTATAACGACCGAATTTCACCGGTCCCTTCCACGTCGTTATAAACGATACCTATATACTGTATATGGTTTGGATAATACCAAATCTGAAACCATTGGTGAAAGACCTTGCACAGCCAACAAAATGCTCTGCTATGTTATCCACGGGTTATCAACTAGATACACAATTGCTGCAGGGTACTTTTTCCATTCAACATTAACCACGGCAAAATTTTCACAGATTATGGTTTCATTGTGCTTTAGCTTGTTACTGACAATCATGCATCAAATGTAGCTTAATTTAAAAATCTTTGCAGCGGAACGTTAAAAAATCATATTGACTTTTTTTTTCCACTATTTCTAAGTTTTGATTACTAGGTGCGTTCAGATACTACCTCGGAGATGCAAGCACAAATTTAATAGACTTCAACAGCTGATTGGAGATCAATCTGAAATAAACGAACGAAATTAGGGTAGGTAAATTGTTCACTTTAGCTCCCGGTCGAATTTTCGCGTTTTTTCTGGCCAGACACCCTTAGGGCGTCCTCCTACATCGTTTCCCATCACTCTAACCTTGTGCAAATGACCTTGTTTTTCTCTCTTGTTCCACATACCACATAAACATAACCAGATATAACCTTACTATTGTGACAGGCGCCAAAATCTCAACATCCTCGGTCGAAATACTCCTAGCAAATCGAGCTTCCTCTAATGACGTCTAATATCCGAACGATTTAGATTTACATCAATTTGCTCATTTTATAATAACCGAACGATTTTGACGTAAATTAGCATAAAAATGATATAAACGAACGCAGCTACTGTCAATACTGTCATTGTGACGAATTTCGTTTTCAAATCAGTTCCCCTCTTAATCTATGATCAGTTCCTAATGTTAATTTAGGGGGCGCCACTGTACGTACGCTCCACGGCCTACTCGACGGGAACACTTTTTCAAACCAAGTGGGACGGCCATAATAAGCGCCTAGCGTTTTGATACAGTTGGCCATGTTCCTTGTTGGGTGATCGGTGCAAGTAGAAGCCGAGACAACCCGTGTGCTGCTCCTCCGAGTCTACCCCACGTTCGTTGGAAATCCGACCTTTTTGGAGCCGTGTTGGAGTGTTCCCGGGCCAAGTGTCGTCTTTTCCCTCGTCGGACGGATCGGGACGTGGAGCTCTGGACTCGTCAGGACCGACCACGCTCAAGCGGATCAGCCACGTGGTTGCCGGGAGAAAAAGCCGAACCTTTTTTTTGCCGTATCGTTCGCCGTAGGGTACATTTTTTTGTGGTCGAAGGTTATCCTCTTGTTTCAGGTTTGACGCCTGCAGCGGAATCATTTTCATCGCCGGGACTCCTCGAGGACAGTGCGCACTGGACCATCGCGGAGCTCTGCCGGGATCCATCGACCCCTGTGAGGTAGGTCCCTGTATGAAGGGGTAACTTCCGACATCTTCTGGTGTGGCGAACGACACCCCCCCATTGGTCTTACGAGTGTGCCTCATTCCTCGTTGTTTTTTTGTTCAAGGACTCACGTCTCCACAGCCTTAATGTACCTTTAATTTAAGTTTCCATTTTCTTTTTTTTATCTTCCATTTCATTCTGTTTAGAATCATTTTTTTTGTTTCTCTTGTTTTTTTTTAATAAAGGCTGAATGTTCTCCAGGGACACGTATAAATTTAATTGATTGACCTCTGTGGTGGTGTGGAAAAGAATAAAAAGTACAAAAATAAAAGAAATTCTCGATTTCTACACGCTGTAACTACGAAACTATTGATCTGAGGAAAAAACATAAAGAACAAAAGATGTAGAGAATTGCATGCTCTACATTTTCTATAATAACTTAGATAGAGGTATCTCGCACGGATAATGAAATAATCGCAAAAATGTGATTTTGCACCCCTATTCTCCAATATGGCGGGCGAGTGACAACCCCCCAAGGTCTGATAGAAGATACCTGCCAAGTATAAACTTTTCTGTACCTTTTGCAAGGTAAAACTCCCTATTGATTGGACTAACTGTCGTGAATGGATCTAGGTTCACCACAAAAAAAGAAAATAAATCTTTTTTGGAAGTCACAAACTCCTTGCACGAATACTGTAATCTCCTTTTTTGTAATTTGCCTCCATTTTGATTCTCTAATAGACATATTAACGAACGCGACGTCGTCATCTGGGATGTCCTTATAGTCATTATTTCACGGAACATTTTACGAAAATTTTTAGGTTGGCAAAGCTTGATCCGTCATGCGTGTCAATTTAAATTACAAAATGTGCAAAGAATTATTTATCAACAACAACAAATTCGCGACCGTATTTTTGGCAATTTCACGTATTTCAGCGGGCGTACATGAAAGATTATCTTCCATATTCGTGTTTTGTGGCAGAATTTGGATAAAACAAAAGGTGACTTTGAAGACTTGATCAAATTTTCACTTTTGAAATTAAGACATTACCAACCGCCACAAAAATCCCTAAATCGAGGAAAGTAAACATTTTTGTTTAAAAAGGGCTTAAAAAGGGCAAATTACAAAAAATAGTATAAAAAACTCGTTTCATAAGACCTTGAAGCACTCATTCTTTAAAATAACTCGTGGTTACGCCACTCGTTTTTTAATCTTGAATTCGTTCTTCAAGACTGGTCTTATGAAACTTGTCTTTTAATATACTATTCTGGAATACACATGATGATGTTTAGAAGCTGGTCTTTTTATATTTAGATGGCTGCTATCTACAGCTCCAATAACACCATCAATTCATCTTTGATCGTGTTCAGCTTGTGGCCGCTGGGCCACTTAATATAATGAGGGCTTTTTTTTACAAAAAATTCTACTACTTTTGTAACAATACGATGACAGGAACTTTTGGTGACGTTGAACCTATCAGCACATTGTCAAAATATTTCTGGGTTAGAAAGATGGTACCTTTCTAACACAGAAACATTTCAGAATTTCAAACAATTATAGAACTCATGAATCAACAAAGTGAGCACCGGCATCAACAAATAATGGCACTGTTAGGAGCACAAGATAAGAAAAGAAAACGCCCAAGAAGAGACGTCATGAAAGCTCTTCTCAATCTGATTAGTTGATTGCTAATTGTGAGGACTGAATTTTCTTTTATACCTAATTACTGTTCAAAAAAATAAGCAGTATGGTTTACTTTTGTTACACATCAACTGAATGTTCCTTTATAATAATTGTTAAAAAAGAATTAAGCATTATACTTTATTTTTGTTGCTAAACTGCACATAGTTCGTTTATTTATTGTTGTTTAATTAAGTTCAAAATAAATACGTTCATGGACTATACTTTAGGTATTTTATTATTAGATTTTGCTAACATTCAAGGTGTTATTTGCAATGGAATTTCGTTTGTTTTATGTACTGCATTAATATTTCTATTCACCTCACTGTACTCTTCATCATCTACAGCTTCCCCATTGTAGCTTGAGCTGTAAGCGCCGGATGCGCAGTGGTCCAACAGCCACTCCACTAATTTTGTAGCATTTCCTTGCTGCTTTCAGAGTGTCAACATCGGATTGTACAGTCAAAAGAAAAAGTTTGTAGCGTCCTAGTGTTCTGTTTCTTTCATTATTATCTGCTTATTTAATAAAATCAGTCTTTTTCAAGACTAGTTGATCTAGTTATATCCACAGGATTGTAAGTACGCTTTTACATTCATTATACATTATTAATTTGAAGAAATTGCACGTTGTCTCTTATTTTACAGTGCTCCCAACATGGCGTTTACAAGCAAAGTGAAGTGATAAAGTTTTACATGGCCAAAGCCGAGAAATTATTAATTCTGTTTTAAGTTTTATGGAAGAAGAAGCTCGTAATAATAATGTGACGATACCTCTTGCCGAGGTAATATTTTCACCAATTCTTTTTAGCTATTGTTAATATTTTTTGTCACTTCCAATCATAGGTAAAAGAACGTGTTGCTGCAGCAGGTGATGTCAGCCTAGCTACTGTGACAGGCATAAAGCAGAAAAAACGGCAAATTGATGCAGGCGAAAAGCCATCATTCTCGACACCAAATAAAACCAGACCAGACAGAAATTCAAAAACTGCTTTAGATGATTTTGATCGGGGAGCTCTAAGGCGAACAATACTGAATTTTCACGTAACGGAGAGAAAAGGAAAAGTTGAAAAATATCCATAAAAATGTTTGCGAAGATATCGGCTATCAAGGTGCAATGGAGACGCTATGAAAAGAAATTCACAAATTAGGATTTCGGTGGCGAAAATTTAAAAATAATAGAAAAATATTGATGGAGAAGCATGATATCCGCTATGCTCGCGTGGAGTTTCTAAGAAAAATGCGCTCATTTAGAGAAGAAGGACGTCCAATTGTTTACATGGACGAGACATACATTAATTCGTCACAAACACATCAAAAAGGATGGAGTAACAATTCAAATGAAGGTCTTTTTAAACCTATTTCAAAAGGTCTCCGGCTGATTATTATAAATGCTGGAGGCGAAAATGGATTTGATCCTGGAGCTTATGCTAGGTGGAAATCAAATTCAAACACCGGTGATTATCATCATGAGATGAATTTCGAGAATTATGAAAAATGGGTAAGGACTCAATTAGTGCCCCACCTGCTACCAAAAAGTGTTGTTGTGATTGACAACGCACCTTATCATAATAAACAAAAAGAAAAGTGTCCAACTTCGGCGTCCACACAGGATGACAACAAGAAGTGGTTGCGCGAAAGGGGCATTGCTTTCAACGAAAATATGCTCAAATCGGAACTATACAATATAGTAAAAAATTATAAACCCCGATTGAAACAATTTAAAATTGACGATGTTTTCATTGAGCATGGTTTCGACGTGCTGCGACTACCCCCATATCACCCAGATCTGAACCCCATCGCCCATCGAGTTAGTGTGGGCCAGCATGAAACAACATGTGGCCAAAAACAATGTCACATTTAATTTTTCAGATGTGATAAAATTGTGTGACAATTTTTTAGAAGAATTTAGAATTTACAGTCGAAGAGTGGGAAAAACGGTGTAATAGGGCTAAAAAGTTTGAGGAAGAATTTATTTCCAGAGAGCCGATGCATAGATACAGTGGTCGACGAAATGATCATTAATTTGGGAGAAGACAGTGACAGCGAAAGCGACAACAGCGATACCGACGACTATGAAGACAGTGGGCCGTATGATTTCCCTTTCGTTAAAACTTTCATTAACGCGTCTTTATCTAAATAATTGATTTGGCTAAACAACTGTTTAGAGAATTATTTAAATAAAGGGTTATGATTTCCTCTATTTAAGACGTTCGTTAACTAAATACCTTCTTTAAGGAAACAATGTTTGGCAACGCTGCCAGCGCGTGTAATTTCAATTATATCCGCATGGGGACGCTACTGTTTAAAGTTTCAATTTCAGTTGACATGCGCTGTCGATTTACGTTCAAATTTTAAAATTTGTGTTAATTATTATTGTTTGTTAATTAACGAGTGTAATAATGTAAGTATCTATACTGTAACACCTTAATCGTGCCTAGTATCTACACATAATTTGTTTATAGGAGTAAAAGAGACAGAATAAAAAAATTTTCGGAAGAAGAAAAAATTATTATCATTGATTTCGTCAGAGATCACAAGGATGTTCTGGAGTCCAAAAGCTCTGAACCCAAATGCAATAAAAAAAAGAAACAGCTCTGGGAGCAATTATCCCATAATATGAGAAAAATTGGGGTCGAAAGAGATCCAAGTAACTTGCGAAGTGCTTACTACAGATTTAAACAACAGGCGAAATCTGCAGTGGGCGCTTATAAAAGGTATTTTAAAAAAACTGGAGGTGGTCCCGGACCCTCAACAGAACCAACAGAATTAGAGTGGGCAATAGCAAATATTTGTCCAATCGACTTCGAAGAAGATGAACCACTGTTAGATTCGGATGATAGGAGCCTGAATGTAACTTTGTTATTTTTTATCAACGTTTTTTACACGTTTTTCATATTTTTAGAATATAATTATAGATGAAGGAGACGAATCTCGAGACGAATTCACTTTGGAAGGCCTCGTAGATCCAAATACAGGATTAATTATTTCGAGGTAAGTAGAGGGCCAACAAGCACAGTCTGGACTATTTCAAAATAAATGACACTTTCAAAATGAATAATTAGTTCTACATACCGACCTACCTAAGTACGAGTAGATGTGAAAATTTGTATAGTGATTTGTTGGTCTATAAGTTTTTCAGGTATTCTAACTTACAATTAGGTATCCACTGTAAGCAATAAAATATATTTGAATATATTTAAATGTTTTTAGGTAAATGAAACCCATAATTTTTCAACTTTATTTTATTTTCAGTGAAAATCCTCGCCCGCAAAGTCCTCTAAGTATCCCCCCAAAGTCTTCTCCAAAATCTACCAAATTACCACAATCCAAGCGAAGAAAAATTGCTCCAATGACAGAGACACAATCTAAAATGGTTTCTTTACATGAAAGACAAATTAATGAAAAGATTCAAAAAAATAATGAACTAGTAAATTTAGAAATGCAATTAATACAAACAAAGTTGAAAAACGAAGAGGAACGTCATAAATTGCAGTTAGAGCAACTAAATTTGAGTATCGAGAACGAACAGAAAAAAAAATATATAAAAGATTTAAAAATTAAAAAACTTAAATTTGAAATAGAAAAATTATTGACCAAATAAATAAAGCTAAAAATTGTTGTGTGATTGTTCTAATTATTGTTGTTGATAAAAATAAACTTTACATTTGAACCAAAATTAAATGCTATTACTGATGTTTGTTTTTGTGCTCTAAATTTAGTATAAATAGGTAGGTAGGAACTTATATTATATCTACAATACATACATCCAAACTATTGCCTGGGATGCCTAAAATATCTTTCTATAAAGTGGTTTCTAAACAGTAAACCTCCCCCTTGACCGTTATGAACAGGTCTTGGCAGATCCGCTTCTTCTTCGTCACTTGATTCTTCTTCAGAATCATCCTCAAAGTCATTATCTCGGTTCAGCCTTATGTTATATAGAACTGCCATCGCCACTATACATATTTTTGAGGTTGACAGCTTAATTTCAAGACCTCTTCTCAAAGCTTTAAACATATTTTTCCACTGCCCAAAACAACATTCAACTTTTACTCTTGTGCCTTTGTGAGCTGCATTATAAGCAAGTTGAGCTGCAGTTCTTGGATTTAATAAAGGAGTCAACATGTAACGGGTACAGGCGTATCCACTATCTCCTAACAATATTCCACGTCGACGATTATTCTACAATAAATACATACCTACCTAGTTAATGGTTCTCAAAGAATTTACTAGTAAATAGTAATACATATATATAACAAAGTCAAAATGCGGAGGCGAGACGCCGGCAATTATGTTGATAAACACTGCACTATTACTTGATAGTAATATTCGTAATAGTGTATGTACTCCGGCAAAATTGCCGTGCCGCCGGGTGGCGGAGGGATAGTATATAGGTATATGTACAGCTTGACCAGAATAGCTTGGCGAGTGAGATGCGCACAAGAGGAAACGAGCGAGTCTCTGTAAGACAAGGATATGGCTATGGTTGTAGGTACGGTACACTCAACGAAGCAAGTCTGCTCAAAACAGCCCTGACATTCTGTTCACTTGAAGCTTGAAGCGCTGATTTTCGCCCGTTTGTACACGATCTCAACACTTCCAGACCCAACAGACAAGTGCGCTTCGCTAGTGGGAGGGATTTCAGTCCACTGCGTCACTAGCCAAGCTGTTCTGGTCGATCTGTATGTATTCAATGTAAAGAACATTTTAGAAGTGTTAGCTCAAAATTCATAGGTGTATATGTAGGTGCCTACCTCAAAATCGTTCTTTACAAGACTGTTTGCAAAAATTCTAGAGTCGTGAGCGCTTCCACGCCAACGGCTAACAATATCAAATATTTCCGTCCTTGGGCCACATACTACTTGAACATTTAAAGAATAAAATCCTTTTCTGCCCCAATAAAGACGAGGATTTTGTCCATCTGGATTCTTTACTTTTATGTGGGTGCAATCTATGCATCCCACTACACCAGGAAAGTTTCTGACATCAAAAAATCTTCTTTTTAAGTTGTCGATATCATTAGGCCACCTCACAAATTGTCTTAAGAGTCTTGCAATGACCAAAGACACTCTCAGTACAATTCTGCTAACCGATGATTGTGTGACACCGTGTAAGTCCCCTAGGAAAAATTAATAATAACACCAGTAGGCCCTTCGATCTTTTTTATGGGTAAGTTCTCTGAAAATTTGCAACTTACCTAATTCCAGTTGATAACTACCTTTGGAGTAGAATCTAAGTGTAATTAGTAGCTGTAATTCGGGACTAACATCTACTGCTCTATTTGAAGCGGATTTGATGTCATTCCTTATAAGATTCACGACATACCGTGCGGTGTCTTTACTTAACCGATATCTCTTTTTAAACTCACTTTCCGAAAATTCGTCTAAAGGATTTTTTCTTAAACGATAAGTATATCTATTTTCCGGAGGATCAATATTCATATCCTCGTTGATGAGATCGATTTCCTCCAAAATGTTATCTAAATCGGCCATTTTTTGGTAAATGTCAAGTTAATGAAAATATTAAACATCACTTGTCGTTGTTTAAAATTTTATTTAAAAATAACCACTAACGACAGTCGTTAAACACTTAATTAAAGGGAAATCATAGGTAAAAATTAAAGACCGTCTTTAAGTCCTTAACGACTGTCTCTAAGTCTTAATGAAGAGGAAATCATACGGCCCAATGAATTTGGAGAAAATGAATTATCTGGCATCTGTGAAATCTCAGAAGATGCCACAACTTCAAGAACCTATTTGAATTTATAAATGCGAACATTGGTACCTATATTATATAGGGTGTTTTTTTAAATTTCACCTCGTAGTATGCGTTTAAGAATCGATTGTGAATGCATCACGGATTACAGACCACGAATCAGCTGTTTAAATCTAACCTCACTTTTTACGTTGTCTTTTTTAATGATAAAGCGTACAGCGTCCTTCCAGAAGGACCGGATCGACTCATTTGAGGACGCTAGAAATCAAGATATTTGAGTACTTTGCGTACTGCCAGCAGGACGGCAATGTAACTTGTGATTCAAAAAAACGTTCATCAAAGTATGCCATGAAAGACAAAGATAGATATGACAGGCATGTCGTAGCTTGCGTCAATTCTGACAGATTTAATTTCAGATTTATGATTGTGAAAATTATAGGTTATTAATTTATTATTGTAATATTTGAACGTTATGGCTTTCACCGACCACTAAAAACGCTGCACGTTGGAAATTTATTTTAGAAACGGCGTAAAAATTGATGGGCAGTGGGTTTATTCGACACGTAATGCTTTTGAAGATTTCCAGGACACTTTTCCAGAAGTGTTCGTGCATTTTGATGCATTTAGCAGAAAAATACATCGTCTTGTGCACTTTACAAGGAAACTGGAAGTGTAGGACGTAAAGAAGGTAATGGAAGACCAAAGGTGAGAAATGAAGAAAACAGTGAAACGGTACACGTAATTGAGGAACAGCCAAATACTTCAATACGCCACTTCAATACGCCATTTACAACAAGTCAATCTGTCCTATAGGCTACACCACATGTCAGCGTATTCTGAAACAAGATCTTCATTTACATCCTTATCATCTACAACTAGTCCATGAAGTACTTGCAAATGATCGACCTCGAAGACAACAATTCTGGCAGTGCAATAGTGTAAAAAAAATTCTTTAGTGATAAATCGTGCTTTAATGGAATTTTATGACAACCGCCTTATTAGTTTAAATATGCCACATGAATGGCCTCCCAGGTCTTGTAATCTGACCCTGTGTGAATTCTTTTTGTGGCCATACATTAAAAACTCAATTTTCAGTGCACCTGTGGTTGATTCTTCGGCAAAGGATAGCTAACAAATTTGAATAAATCAATAATTCGCCGTGGATGTTGGAAAATGTTATTGACTCCATTAAAAGTTAAGCATGCGTGAACGTCTTAAAGTTTTATTTATTAATGTTATTAATAATTATTTTTCAATCAATGAAGTATATTTGTTTCATAAAAATAGTTATTTTTGTATTAAGTGCGCAAAATGAGTGTTTTTTGTTGGCGCATGAGATGAGTTTTTGGTCGAGACCGTCAGGCACTGCGCCACTCATTCAATTGTGCTTGCGAATCTCACTCGTCTGACGCACTCGTGGATTCATTCTCAAGCACAATTAATAATTCGTGACCAGTTTGAAAAATAATCGACTACTCGTGGTATTATAAATGATTATTTCATCCATCATCGTTTTCGTTTTCGTAAGGTTTTATTTTTTGGATTACAGCGATAATCGAACGATATCCATCTCTCGGGCTAAAGCCCTGGAGCTGGATTCATCGTTCTCCGGGCGTAATCATCGTTGTAACGCCCTTGGTGCATAAATAGCTATTACCAAGAGTGAATTTTATGGGTTACAAAATATACAAAATTCATGTTTGCGTTATTGTTATAATGTTTTTCTAACACTAATATCTTATACTGTTTCCATGGTGCATTTGAGCTCACACCTTATGTTTCCCATAAAATACGCTTTTCTCTATAAGGCACGTCGTCAATAGCAACGTATCTTATAGAGTCATAAAATACGCTCACACAAATTATTCAAGTAACATTTTATTCATCATTTTTACAGTAATTATCACAAAAGTGAAAAGTACAATTATTGAATTGGAACTGCCACATTAGCTTCGTGCTCTTGTTTCTAACATCTTCTTCTTTAACTTCTGCTGTTTCATCCAATGCAAGTGCCCGGCCATCGAAAACTGGCAATCTTTACATTTTCTTCAAATGATTTTTGCCGTAGTGTGAATTAACTTTTAATGAAGTTCTACACACTTACCCCATATGAAGAAAAGCCAAAATGACATCTTCCGTTACCTCCGTGATGCTTTTTTTATTATTCCGGCCTTGAAACGAAACATACACCTTTTCGTATGCGCTTTTAGACTTCATTGGTAACAAATTGCCCCTTTTTGAAGTGAACCTTTTTATGGGAGGGTTTTGAAATTTGAAATTCTGATCGGCAACCTTTTTGTTGACGAAAAGTGGTGGGGGTAAACACTGTCGGGTCGAGTGAGAGAAGTGTCTCGCACAACGGTTGCGCCAATATTTCTATCTCACTTAAATGTAAGTGAAGCTCTTTGACACGATACAAACATCCCTTAAAATTGTGTATACTTCTGTCTTTGTCACACTCACGGCATTTATCGATAATGTCCTCTCTTTTAATCTGGAGGCTTAAAAATGAACAATGAGTTACGCATTTCGATATTCTTCTTCTTCATTAAAATATACAATTTTGTTGTGAATATGCTATTTAAAAGTGATTGATGAATAATTACAATGTTTCCTTGTAATACAAAAGTTTCACTTCTATCCTGCGTCTTTACGACACACTCATTTTTTTTTTTATTTCTTCTGGAACGTTTTGGCACATTTCAACGATGAAAATTGTTTTTTCCAAATTTGTTGATATTATTACCATAGTCATAGTACCCACGGCAACCTCCGCATTTTGTGTATTGTGACACGCCTCGAATAATATCTGAATTTATTAAAATTTCTGATAAGATGTTAGTGTTAGAAAAAAATCTTGAAGACAACGCGTGTTTTATAGTTTAAAAATCTCGATCTATTAAATCCTCGCTCCCTGCGGTCGCTCTGATTTAAACTACGATCTCGATTTTTAAATCGACTATAAAACGCTTCCACCCGAGTTTGTGCAGAGATATGAACGATCGATCGGCTCTAGTTCAAAACCTCAGAAGATCAAGAATTAATTATTTATTTCATCAGTGGGATAACGGCATCATTAATACACGAATGGGCCAATTGTGCATACGAGAGCGTTAACCCGAGTTAACGTAAGAGCATGAGTATGAGTATGAGTTGTAAAAGTGAAAAAAAGATTATACTCGTATATCAAAATAGATCTTTTTTATTTAAATCGAAGGAGCATGGCAGAAAATGTGTACCTAAACAATTTTGCAAATTTGTGTAATAATTTCTCTTTGTTTTAGCATAATGCGTGAGTCTGAAAGTCTTCCATCAGACGTGGAAGAAGCTGCAACAAACGTTGTTTCGTCACTTTTACCATAAAAATCAATAATTAATAGCTATTTATGCACCAAGGGCGTCACAACTATGATTACGCCCGGAGAACGATGAAATCCAACTCGAGGGCTTTAGCTCGGGGGATGGATATGGTTCGATGGTCGTAATCAGTCGGTGACGCCGTGGTGCATACAAGATTGTAGTTTTCACTTCGTGTTCTTTAAAAAAAGACAAGGAATTGGCATTACCTACATAAATACAATATCTGGTAGCCTATGAAACAAAAACAGATTGTTTACTTTTAATTGTCAAATTTTCTTTTGAATTGTCAAATTTGCTTTTAAGTTGCAATTATGAATACGCTGCCAGAATGGGAACAAGATAAAACTCAAAAAGCAACGGAAGGTTTGCTACCTTTTAAATCGCAAGATAAATATGAAAAAGACTACGAAATCTTTAGGATATGGCAGTCAAAATATGAAATAGCGACTGTAAGTGCGACTGTACTGTTGGCGTACTTTCAAGAACTGGTAAGTTTCACAGTAAAATTATTTTCTAATTTTGTGTTTAGTCATGCCTATGCACTTTTATGCGAATGGTGCGATGAAAAGAAAATTAATAACGCAGCGGATAAAGGCTGTATGACACGGTGCTAAATTTTGTAGAAAATTTGTTAGAAAATGAGAGAGGACCAATGAACGATCAGGATCTGACAAAGACAGACTATGTTGCTGATCGTTCATTGGTCCTGATCGAGGGTCTCTCTATTTTCTACAAAATTTAGCATCGTGTCAAACAAGCTTAAGAAGGTAATGTTAGCTTACTTCGAGAATTTGTTCAAACAATAAGCCTTCAAGTATTTGATCGAATTATTCGATGATACGAGCAACTACGCTATGAAGAAAAATGTGGACCTCAATAAATACATTCAGTTCGTGGCATTTCTCAAGAGAAAATCTGAAGGGTATAAACCGAAGAAATGAAAATATTTGATGTAAACAACATGGTTACTAACAAAGGTAAATTATTTCGATCATAAATTTATATAGCTAAGAAACAATTTTTAACGTTGTGCTAATTTTGGGACGTGAAGGTGCATGTAGGAAGGAGGAACTCACTTATATGCATGTAAAAGATGTGAAAGACGAAAAAAATCTTTTCTGCTTCATAATACCCAATACAAAGTCAAATTTCGCGCGAATTTGTTGTAACTAATGGAGACATTGAAGGAATCAATTTAGTAGAAGTAGTTCGAAAATACATAGCACTGCATCCTTAAAGCTGCGATCATGGAAGGTTGTTGGATATAAGAATGGCAAATGTACAAAACAGCCAGTGGGTATTAACACAATTGGCACCATACCGAAAAATGTTGCATCTTTTTTAAAATTACCAAATGTAAAAGATTACACAGGGCACTGCTTTAGAAGATCATCAACTTAGGAATCGGCAAACTCGTTACGTTTGTCAAAAAATGAACTTTATTGCTGTCGGGAATCATGGCTATTACTATTTTATCGGTAGATGCTTAATACTTAATTTTTCTTTTCTAACAGAACCAGAAGGTGTTAGAAAATAATTAGAAAAGAATTCAGGTACATTTTCTTACTCTACAACTTTTGTATTTAGGGTTTTGTTGGAAAATAATTAGGGGAGCCAATATCCGAGGAGTTTTACTATTACACGTAAAGTGCCTATGTACCACAATCCATTCTACACCCGGTAGAACTTTTTTCTTTTTAATAGTTTGATTTTTACTTTAAATCATAGGCATCCTAAAATGTCACAGTTTGACACTAGCGTTAAAAAAATAATTGAAGGTATTTTTTTTAAATGCCACGATATCTCACTGATTCAGACAGCCAGGGCTTATTGCAAAGCTAGAAGAAAATTGGTCGTTGGCTGCTGTGGCGAGAAAATTACATTGCAGTAAGACTTGCATCTTCAATATAAGGCGGCACGAACGCCAATGAATACAGCACAATTTAATATAACGAAAAATACGTAAATTTTCGGAAGCTATCGTTCACTTTTGGATGACCGCGATTGTACATATTATTTAAAACGTTATTTGGAATAGTTTTGTTAAAAAACTATCTAGTATGGTCAATCAATGTCAAATTTTGTTTTATTTTAGCATTCTCAAAAAAGAATTAAACCTTCTGAAATTTCGACAACATCAACAAAAAATGAGGCATCAAGAAAGAGAAAAAATGCCTACTAGTTTAAGCAGGTTTCTCTAAAACGACGAAAGATCTATACCCATAAATACCAATGAAGACTTTGTCGTTAATGCGATGATATCACCATCCGCGTCAACGTCGCGGTCGTCATTACAAGAAAATTTTGAAAAGGAGGAAATTTCAGCATTATCGCGCATTTATGAAAACTCCCATTCAAATGAAGACTCTGAAACTGAGGCTCAACCTGAAACGAAAAACTGAACTGGAAGGACAAAATATTACGGTCATTTCTGACGATCCAGGCTTATGGACTGAATTAATCACGAGTGAGATTTCAAGAATTTTGGTGAAGAGTAAACCTGTGCAGTTGAAAGAACGTAATTATCCTGTTAACGAAAATGGAAGAAAATTTTCTGATAAATATTTTGTTAGACAACTTTCCAATGGCGAACACACAGTAAGGGAATGGCTAATTTATTCTAAATCAAAAAATTCAATATTGTTTCTGTTGCAAAATTTTTGGAAAACCTTTCAATAGTTTTTGTGATTCAAAAGGGTTCTCTGACTGGCAACATTTGAAGACCTCCCCGGAAGAATGTTGTAAGTAGCATGTTTTCGAAAATCGCGATTTTAGTGGAATAATGTTGTACATGTATTTCTCATAGATAAAATAAAACATACGCCATATGGCAACGATCATTTTTTTTAAATTCGGAAATATAATCCTTTTTTTTCACGATCGGGAGTAGAAATCAACTTTTCGGATGTCAACATCGTGACAGAAGTAGAGCATTTTCTCCCTAGGGAGCAAATATTTGCAAATATTTGCTCCCTAGGGAGTTTTCATTTTTTTGACAGTTGTGACAAAAATCTAATGGGAGTTTTCATTTTTTTTTGACTGTTGTGACAAAAATCTAATTGTGTTGTCAAGGCAACTACTAATTCCATTAAATTCATCGAAAGATGACAACTCATTTGTCATCATTTTTTTATTCTTAAAATTTGAGATTTTTGTGCTGTTTCTACTCCCTACCGTGAAAAAAATAGTATATATACTTCTGGAGAGAATGCTCATTTTTCCCTCGGTGCTTTGTAGCCCTCGGGCTTCGCCCTCTGGCTACAAACTGCACCTTAGGAAAAATCATGCATTTCTCTCCCTCAATATATAATATACTATTTTACGCGCAAATGCTAATTTATTGTCTTGTCCACAATCCGCTATTTTTTGTTTAAATTTATTTTTTGAAGGAAAAGAAAAACTTAGCCTTTTATGGGTTAAACGGGCACTTCCCTTAACCCTAGAATACTAGCCATTCGTAAAATTCACGAAACGAAACATTTAACACACAATTTGCAAAAATGCCCAAGCGGCAGGAAGCTGACCGTCCGTTTAACTTCATCTTTCTTGTTGTTAAGCAATTTATGCATACAATGCTTGTGATAGATTGAGTGGAAGTGTATAAACTGGGTGACATTTCGTAATTTTTACGAAAGGTTAGTATCGACGTGAATACATTCTTGAACACTTTCTTTGTAATATAGGGTATTTTCCGGCAAGAAATGAAAGACCAGAACCCTGCGGTATCGTGTATTATCTACTCGAGAACAAGGCCTGAGCGGTGTGACGTATTCGTCACGTGACACTTTGCTAGTAGTCATAACAAGTCAGCCCCTACGCCCCCTACGCTCGTGCATCGGCTTTTTGTTTGACTAATTTTCAGTTAGTACATGCTATTGCACTTTAATTTTGCAAAGGTGTGTTGATAGGACGTTCCTACGTTATTGTATTTTGGGCTTTTCGTCAAAAACTCATTAAGGAGAGTGTTTTGAACGGTGTTTTCAAGTTGCAAAATATTTGGTTATGTTACTCTCATTCGTGTGGTGAATTCATTTGACGTAATTTTTATTTCATATCAAGTGTATATTATAATAGGGTGTTTAAAGACGTGTTCGAAGATGCCATACAGGTGTTGTGTACCACTCTGCAAGGGGAATTATGGCTATGGCGATGCTCCAAACGTGACGGTGTTTTCATTTCCGCAAGATCAGGAATTTAAAAAAAATGGCTGAAAGCAATTCCGCGCGCTGATTTTATTCCAACAAAGATATCATCTCGGATGCTCCTAAAGTAGACAAAAAAACCGGTGAGTCTTCCACTTCCTGTTTAAAACGTCTCCGTTTAAAAGTTGGTGCTATACCAAGTATCTTTTCTAATTGCCTAAAGTACTTGTCGAAATCTTGTTCCAAAATTCGTGAAAGTGACGAAAACAATTTATTAATGGCTATTAATGAAAGCAATTTCTTTCCAAAGTTTTGATCAGCTGTTAGAAATTATAGATTCATTCGCTCCCGAACAAAACTGGTTGAAAATAAGGGATCTACGGCAACTGGACGCGGTAAATTAGTCGCGCGAAAAGTGGTCGCCGCAACCTGGACGCGCGATAATTGGACGCGACGAAAATTGGACTCGTGAGAATAATTATAATAATTATAATAACAGTATGTTATTGAAATGCGTTAAGAAAATTTAAACGGTGATAGAACTCATCAAAACAAATTACTTTTTTATTTACCATTTATTCGAAAAAAAATTCTAAACCCAGATAAAATTTCAATTAGTTTGATCGTAAATTCTAGTACCCGCCAATGTCTCCATGCGTACATTAAAAACGAAAGAAGATAAAAAACTTAGATAGTCAAGCAAAAACCAATTCTTTATTCGTAGTAAGTGAGAGTGACATTGAAGTTACGCACCACACTTGATCAAGGGCACTAACCTTTAAATTAAATGTTCGAAATGACGCCCTCCGTAATCGATGCACGCTCTTGTGTGCCCTTCGAGCCACAGATGCTTGAGTTCTCATCAACATGTCATAATTTTATCGAATTGCCTCGGTGTCAACTGGAGTCTCATACACATTTTAAATGGTCCCATAAAAAAAAGTCAAAAGGGTTTAATTACGGTGAACGAGCTGCCGATAAAACTGGTCAATTACGACCTATTGAAGAAGCCATTAACAAAATGCAATTCACCATTTTTAACGATAATTACGGAAAATTCACTTTGTAATAAATCGTAAACACGGCCGCATGCAGGCGAAGGATGTGACTAAATTGTGTCAGTAAGTTTTTGCACGACCTATCCGCCTGGGTTTTTGCCGTATCTTTCACCGTCCCATCCATAAACGACTCGATGACACGGAATACGGTGAAAATAAATTTGAGTTTTCGAAAAAATGGTAAATAGAAAAGTAATTTGTTTCGATGAGTTCTATCATCGTTTAAATTTTCTTAAGACATTTTAATAAACACGCTGTATAAATACGTCTTGGTCGTCGTTGATGCATTCAACAAGTACTGTTACTTGTTAGGTACCTCTGAAATTTGTTACTGCCTACGAAACTCAACAAGCGTTACAAACTTTCATGGGTTGTTTTGGCACACCTCGAGTCGTTATTGTTAATAGTGGAACTAATTTTCACAATCTCTCTGAGGGCAAATTTTTGGATGAGTTTCATATTGACTATCTATTTTATCACGCCTAATGTGCATCGTGCCAACTGTCAAGTGGAAAGATATATCCCCACCATTATCGAGACGCAAGTAAGGGAAGAATGAATGGCCGAACGTTCTATGGAAGATTCAACTAGTCCACAACACCACGATCCAGAAATCAATCCAGATGACCCCCTTAAGAGCCTTAATTGGAATCGAATCTAGTACTCCGCTGATCCGTGCTGCTCAGAATGATCTCGCGTGTGATTTGTCACCAGTACAAAATTTACAAGCCAACCAAGAGCGTGTTAAGGCGGCCTTACACCAAGGCAACAATTGGCAACATGTTGCCTGCAACAGTTTTTAATAATGACCGGCAACATTACTAAAAAATGTTGCAGGCAACATGTTGCCAATTGTTGCCTTGGTGTAAGGCCGCCTTTAGAGACAAGTTGCAGAACGCCAAGAGTACTGAAATCGACAATCTGAACAAGAAGAGACGAAATCATGTCAAATACTTTGTTGGTGACTTTGTGTTGTTACACCGGGCGAGTAAGATGCATGCCAATAAAAGCGACTTTTGAGTATTTAAGACCATATGAACTCATAGGGTTGTCAACTGGGGTATTTTCACCCGGAGATTCCGAGTTAAACAATAATTCTCCGGGCTCAGGGTTAAGCAATTAGAATCTCCGGGTTGAGTTGAGATATATTTGCTAAATGCGAAAATAAAAAAGAAATAGCTCTCCTAATTTCGTATATGCGTAGCGTAGGCAACTGTAGGGAAAAAACTAATGGTCAATAAATCACCACCCGAAGACGAGTTCGGATTTATAGTACCAGCAACTCTTTTCTTCTTGACTTTAATACTTACTTCAGTTTAACAGTGAGTACATTTACACGGGCCGATAACACCGGTGTTAACTGACGTTTAAATAGGATTCAACGCCGGTTTTACTAGAACCGGTTTACTAACGCTACACCACTTTACCAACAGGCGTGACGTTAGTAAGCGGGTGTAAAATGTGCGTGTAAATGGCCACCAATTTCCGCACCGACTGACAATCTGGCCGCGCTTTCAGGAGTACTCCGGAGTCACTTAGATTGACCACTTCCAGCGCTGGAGCGGCCGTCGTTCGAAGGACTGAGGAGGCAAAATCCCATGAAATTCCTGAGAACGGTAGAGGAATACGGACACTCTTTCGGGCTAGACCCGCCACGGCTTTTGGGAGTCGCGATCGACTGCCGGAATAAGGGGAACGCGAAGCACTGGACCGACATTTACCGGGACAACTGGCGGACCTACGAGGATTTCAAACGGGACTTCCTCAAGACCTGTTGGTCGGCCCAACGGCAACGGGATATTTGTTTTCAGATCTCCACGGGGCGTTACGACGGGACCATGTTGTCGCATTTCGCCTACTTCGTCGACATGATAAAGATGTTGACGACGCCTCTGTCTGAGGAAATATTGTTGGATGAACTAATTCGGCACTTTCCAGAGAACGTCCAGTCCTTGTAGATTTTGCAGAAAATCAACAACATCGCTGAAACCGCAGAATTCCTATCAGGTCAGGAAATTCCGGGACAGAATCCGGGTTTTAGGGACAACGCCTCCGGAGACAATGGCCCTACGACGACCCATCGGCATCACACCGACCAGGTGCAGAAGCGTCCGAGCCCGGACGACAACCGTTTCAACATGACGACCGGCTCCGGGTAACCGTGGCGGTGAGAAGCGGGCTCCCGGAAACCCAGGACACCCGATGACGTCGAACAGATTTTTTCTGGATAAGTTCCAACGACGTCCGGGAAACAATCAGTGGCGTAACAACAACCACCAGAACAGGAGGTCTCAGGGCGATGCTTCACGGGGCTCCAAGGATTCGGAGTACAGAACGGGGGTCCCAACAACGTAACGGCCCAAGGAGCGACAGGAACCAGCAAGTGCGTTCGGGGGAAAACGGAACCGTTCTTCTTCGCCGCACGAAATCAAAGGAAAACTTGATGTTCGACCGCGAGCATTGTTCATTAATTAAATCACCTGTCGCAGGTAACCGCGTCAACAAGCAAAGAGTTGTACCAGAGATTGACATCCACATCGCACAACATTCGGCCATGGCGTTATTGGACACCGGAAGTGAAGTCAGCTGTATCTCGGAGGAAGTTTGGGCCAAGTTAACGTCGACTGGAATTAAACCACCTACACTACCAATCACTTCGATCCACCTTCGCGGAGCCATCGGACAACGGAGTTGCCACGTCGTCATCCAATGTTACCTGGAAATCGTCATCGACGAACACGTTTATTCCGTCGTTGCAGTAGTTGTGTAGAATTTAATCAAACCCGCCATTCTGGGAGCTGATTGGCTAAACGAACAACGAGCTGTCATCGATTTCCACAACAACCAAGTGATTGTAAAAGGAGAAACGGGCAACCACAGTTTTTCTTTCAAGAAAACCAGAAGATTACGTGGAAGAACTTGTGGGACACACCAGCTACAAATCGGGTGAACGAAGAACATCTAGAGTCACTCAGCGCGCTCCAAGCAAAAATTGATCCACTCAAGATTCCCGCAACTCCGAAAACCAAATTGACACACCTGCTGCAACGTTACAGGTGCGTGGTTTGCCCTCGCCCGGGAGTAACTCACACATATACGCACGAGATCAAACTGCATGACAAGACTCCGTTCCTGAAGAGGCCGTACCCAGTGCCTTTCGCCCTGCCGTTGACGTGACCATTCAAGAAATATTAGACTTGGGTGTCATAAAACGGGAAGCGTCGCCGTATGCAAGTCCAATGACGGTAGTAAAGAAGAAAGATGGATGGTATTTGAAAAATTGCGACAAGCCAACATGACGATAAACCTGGAAAAGTCAAACTTCATTCAAAAGGAATCAGCGCCATCCGGAGTTTTCCGGTCCCACAGAAAACTAAACATTTACGCGCATTCCTTGGACTTCGCCAATTTCTACCGGAAATTTTGTGCTCGATACAGTGCAGCTACACAGGACCTCAACAAACTCCTGCAAAAGGGTGAAAAATGTCGCAACGAACAGCACAATTTTACCAAAATTTCAGCAGACAAAGCTAAATGTGATATTTGTTCCGTCACATTGTCTATTAAGGGTGGGTCAACCACCAATCTAATTCGACACACCAAAACAAAACATCCTACTGTTAATATAGATAATTTAAACAAGAGGGTAAGTTTACCAGAAGAACGGAAAAAATTATACAAAAACAATTTGTTTTTCCTTGCTTTGACCAGATTCCACGGAAATCAAATTCTCCGTCTCTTACAAAAGGTGATGCTGATGATGCTAATTGTGAAACTGCGGTCCCGTCAACCTCTGCTTCAACTTCTGCAAGTGTTGGTAGTGTTACTATATGGCCGATTTCTAGTGTTAAGACCAATAATTTTGTTGGAAAGCAATCCATCGATTCACAAGTCGGCCTATATCGGTGACTAAAAAACAGATGAACGTAGAAATCATGCAGTGGGATCTCGTACTATTAGCAAAACAGCACTTTAACGGATACAACTGTTCATTTAATATAAATACTGAAACTGAATGGAGAATATGAACTAACCATATAACATTTCATTTACTTGTCTTTATGTTAAAAGCTACTGGACTTTGTGGCTTTTAAAATTTTGCGATCTTTTTCAACTTTCCATTCGAATTTAGGGTATTTTTCTCCCGAAGATTAACTAAAATTTGCAGCAATGACTCACAAAGATTTCGAAAGCTGAAACATCATCTTCCGTATATTGGCGAAAAGCCATTAGTTAGCAAATAATTTGTGATTGGGATAATGTTTGGATTATTTATTAATGTGAATTTCAATAAATTGAGATCAATGCACTACAAAAATTGAAAATATTTTCTAACCTAATTTTATTTCGTTAAATGTCAATTTGAATGGACAGACGTTTCATGTGTCATTTTCTACGCTGTAACTCAAACTAATAAACAAGGAATTTTGAATTCGCACATTATAACAATATGTAATGAAGATAAAGAAAAAGGATTTAAAGTTGGCATTTTACATCTTTATGCATTCATCCATAAGAAGTTAGACCATTTAGGTGAATTATTAAAATCAACATCTAAACATTTTGAAAATTTAAAGCAGCACAGAACAAAATGCTCCAGTATAATAAAAAATGTAATTTCTCACAATTTTCTGGAAGATCTTATTGATGATGCAAAGGATGTTCCTTTTTCATTGATTATGATGAATCGACGGATATTTCGGTTACTAGATACTTGTGTGTCTGCATTAAATATTATAGTAACCAGAAAAGCAAAGTTGTTACTCATTTTCTTGGTATTGTTGAAATTGAGGACTGCAGTGCTGATGGAATTTCACAGAAGTTGCTGGCTTTTTTAACAGAATTAAATTTAGACATGAAAATGTTAATTGGGCTTGGCACAGATGGTGCAAATAGTCTATGTGGTAAACACTACTCTGTGTACACTGCTTTGATGAGTACAACCGACAAATTACAATTAGTGCCTTGTATTTGCCATTCCCTAAATAATGCAGCTTCTAAGGTGAGAAGTTATTGTATCATGTAAGGCATCTGAAGAGTGGCCGGCTACTATTGACGTTCTTTGTAGAGAAATATATAATTGGTTTAGTTTAAGTATTCAACGTAGAATTCAATATAAAAAAAGTCTTTGATATGTTGAAGGGAGATAATAAACCATTTCATAATGGTGTGCATTTATCAAATACTCGATGATTAGCTCGATATAATGCGGTAAATTCTCTCCTAGAACACTGGGGAAGATTTGAAAATCCATTTTAATTTAGTTGTTAATAAAGAAAGGTGCTACACAGTTCTTTTGCTTAATGAAATGTTACATGATGATGTAAATATTCTTTTTCTACAAGCTGTAAAGCCAACCTTATATGAAATTAACCACTTAAATTTAATACTTCAAAAAGACTATTTACATTGGAAAAGCACATACATATTTAGTCTCAGTAATTATGTTATTAGCTCGAAAAGTTATGGAACCAACTTTCGTCCAAGATGGCTTGAATTAAGAATGTAGATAATAATGTAGCATTTTTACCTCCTAAACAGGGTGATTATGGCATTCTTTTTCATAAAGCGTTGTCAGCCTTGAACAATAAAATTAGTAAATACATTCTTCAGCAATTAATTAATCGTTTACCTGACAATTTGACCTTATTTGAGTCAATTTAGAATTTTTTCCCAGACCATTGTTTAACTCAAATAACACTTAATTTTCGCGATGTTCCTTTTTTATATATATGTATTTTTAGACAAAGATAAATTAGAACTAGCAGAAAATCAGTGCAACAAATTAATTGATGTTCATTGGAAAGATTTCATTGATGATGTTTTTTGGCCCAAAGTATTAACCTTTAAAGATGCAGGTGGAAGACAAACATTTGGGGAATTGGCTGAATTTGTTCTGACAGTTTTGTCTTTACCAACCTCCAATGCTGTTGCAGAAAGGGCCTTTAACGTTATGAACTGCATAAAATCTAAAATTAGAAATATATTGAAAACTTAGTTGTTAAGTGCAATTTTACGAGTACGCTTAATGTCGTATACTAACGATATTTGCTGTTTAAAGTTTACACGTACAAGGAATATGTTCAATAGATTTAACAGCTCCATGTATTCCAACAAAACTGATGAACTGACCAACGATTATAATAAGTTTTGTGACATAGTCGAAGCTATTGAAAATATATATCATTGTTACAATCTACTTAGATTGCAAAATTGTAATAAATATGTATACGAAAAAAAGAAATTATATTTGTAAATAAGATAAGTATCTTATTCTTATATTTCTACAAATATTATGTTAAGTTGGTTTTCTTTTTGCAAAAATTTTATCATACTGTGTTATCATTTATCAATCAGTAATCAGTTACCACTAGATATTAATGATTGTAATAATTTGTTAAATTTCAAACAGAAGATAAGACTGTATATTACTCTTAACTTTTGATATGTATACCAGATATGTTTTCCCTATTTGTATAATATAGGGTCATTATAAATGAATGTCTCATCGCAGTAGGCGTTTGTGACGTAGTTGAATGTGCCGCGAGCTTCATAACATGAGTGAGATAGTATCGCCGATAGGTAGCGCTACCGGCGGTAGTAGAAACCTGGCCATTAGTTTGTCTAACGTTGCGAGGGTAGCGGCACATTCAAAATTTGTGTGGGTATTCAACGCCAACTACGATGGGACAATCATTTATAATGACCCTGTAGTTTCACATTTATATGATCTATTGTAGCACATTGCTAATAATAAATCATTATTATTATTCTTAGATTGTTTTACAAATACAGGGTCTATCAGAACTGGCGGACCAAAATAATACGGTGAATTCATCATCTTCTGGGATAATAGGAAAAATGCTCAAAAAAATCTATCTTAAATAGTGATTAGGAAAACAGCAATTTAAACTGACCAATCCTGTTGTTGATATTAATTTACCTATAAATCAATTTTCCTGCTTTATTTGTAACTATGGATGCATTTCAAATGATGCATATGCATTGTTGGGTATCCGCATTGTTTGTGCAATGACGGACGTTTTTAGGTTATAGTATTTTTCAGGTTATAGTATTTCTGCTAGGATGTTCCCACTTGGGAAAACGAACTGCGTAGGTAGTCCTGAGCAGCAACTGTGGCACTCTCATCACACTATCCATATGAGACAAGCATATCAAAATATTCTGAAGAAATAAACATTAAGCGTTTTTAATGACTTTTGTAATTGTCAGAAATAATTTATTATGACATAATATTCAATTATTATGTCTTTGCAACAATCAAATTTGTTTCGATAGTTACTAATATAATTTTTTTAACGTAATTTTATATCTACACGCGATTGGTCAATTAAAAACGTTATTTTAAAATCCAATGAGGATGGATTTTTTTCAATATGAGGATTTCGCCGTATTATTTTGGTCCGCCAATTCTGATACCCCGTATAATCTATTATGTAAATCCTTTTTTCCAAATATTGTTATTATTTCACACCTTTGTGGATGCAAAATGTACTTTTTTCCTTATAGAAGTTATTCTAAAAACAATTTAATCCAATAATTACAAAAGTTAAGATAAATAAGTGTTCACAATACATACTATGATTGCCTGCTGCACCTAGGTAATTAATTTTAACAAAAAAGTAATACCCAATTTTTGTGGCGGTGAACAGTATTTATGCATCTATAATACCTTCATATAAATATAATTTAGTTTTAAAGTCATTTTCCTACGGGACACAAGTGATGGGACGCCCGGTACAAATCCCAAGGTACCAACCGGAAAGTCCGGAAATGCGACGACAGCTAAGCACTGAAAGGCACTCCTCGCGGTCCCCATTAAAAGATTGTAGCGTTACAAAACGCCACAATGGCGATTGGCCGGGGTAGGAGGCCAAGAGGTCCTACTTATGCTCACGGGACTATTAGATCGCTGCTTGAATACCTGGGGCTAGCAGATAACGCACGGCATTTGACAACGCGACGCGCCCACCCTGCCTTCAAATTTTTTTACGTCGCTCATTCCGGAAGCGGAAAATTTCAATTTTGTAGAGTCATTGTGCCAGCCACCACGGGGAGGCTTGAGGAACACTTATTAGCCCCGCAAATGTCAGGCTGAGGTGGCCTCACGCCTCTAGGTTGACGAGCTGCAACCTATCTTTCGGAACCCCACTTTCACTTTCTCTTTTTCTTCACTTTCTCTTCTTCTTCTCAGCGATAGGTGACCGTACGGCAATGTTGGTTCCCTTTTCTCTTTCCTAACTCGCCGGAAAGTCACCTCCTTCTTTTCCCCCATCTTTCTTCCTGTCCTTTCCTTCCTTTTTTTTGACCTGCTAGATACGGCAATCAACATCTGAATTAACGTGCACGACTTACCGACACTTTACCGCTCCAAAACCTGAAATTTCCCGGTCGGTGAAATCCGATGTAAACAAACCGACGCCATGACGGTGCACCTGTCGTGACACGGCGCACGTGTAGTACCACCGGAGATGCACATTTTTTATTGCGCAGTACCCTGCGACCGCAGCAAGCCTTATCGCGCAACGGAATAAAGTCGAGAATCGCGCGCGTGACAATTTTCGCGATTTATGGGACTGCGGTGCCGGGATTAAAAATGCGGAAGTCGAGGCATTTCGTCGAGAGCCGCCGAGGCGACGCCAGCGGAACACTTTTCGAGTTCGTGGTCGAGTGACCCCTCGCATTAATAGAGGTAATTATCGTTCAATAGCGAATTCACTTCACTAATAGCATTTATTAGGGGTAGTTCGAACCAGTTGAATTGTTCGATCCAGTTGAATAGTTCGATCCAGTTGGATAGTTCGATCCAGTATCGACCAGTATCGTATCGTACCGCATCTTATCGTACCGCTTCATTTTCGTATCGAGATGTACCGTATAGTACGCTACCGAGGAGTACCGGAAGGACTTCCAGTTTATCGCCAAGAACCCCCTTTTACCGAATTACCGAATTACCGAATTACCGAATCATTCGAATTTCGCAACACTAACGTCAAATCGTTAGGGGTTGTTCGCTAGGGCCGTTGTTCTCTAGGGCCATTGTTCGTTAGGGCCATCGCTCGCCAGGTCCAGCTTTCGTTAAAGGATCATCTTTCGTTAGAGGCGTATCGTTCAGCATCATTTCGTTTCCGGCCAAGAAATATTGAAAAACGTCAACGTCACGCCGTGACACCATCATATAGGAACAGTACCGTACCGCAAGCCGAAAGGACGCTATTCGAGGAGACAACATACCCGGCATAAGATAAGTCGCCACATTTTTATTGTGGATTTGTGAAAAATTAAAGAACGCCTCGAATTTCCCGCTTCTCACGTTCATAATTTTCGTATGTTCATAAATTTTTGAAACTTTGCAAATGTTTAGAATTTTTTTGTAAGAACCTTTTCATTCATTTTTCAATGTCAATTTAAAGAAATTTCATTGTCAATTTCAACGTTTCGGAATTTCACCGATTTTAAACTTTCCTATCAGGATCAATTTTTATTTTTTGTCAAGGTGACACCCCAATCTTGACCTTGGGGTTCATTAAAATTTTAAATTCAATTATAAGCTCGATCAGAAGGAAGTCTAAGTTCGGGAGGTTTCTCATCAAGATACAAACACCTTTTATTTCGTCGAAGAATACCATGTTTAGTTTAAGATTCGGTCATATGTGAAAGAAAAGCTTTTCTGGTTACGACCAAAGTATTTATTAAGACCATCCTAAAGTACTGGTTCCACATTTTTCAATTTTCATCAAATAGTTACAAGCGAACCATAGTCGCATTCGTGTGAACCAGTACCGATTCATTAGAACTGTTCTGTGGATAATTTTGGGGTAACCGAATAAATCGATTTTTATTTAACGTTCAGAAAGTATTTGTGTTACACTCCCTCCGACGAGTAAAAACTGAGCACTTGTCCCGGCAGCTGGACAAGTCTAAACCAGCTCAAAAAGGTTGCCTGGCGCCCATATCCTAACCCACGCCCTCTGCCCCGAAAAACCCCTGAGAGCCCGGTGCTGTCACTGACCCATTTTAGGTCATACAAATTTTGACGCCCACAACGTGGGGCTTGATTTTTTGAGCAACCACAAATTTTGACATTTATCGCTCAATTTCGTTTTCGCAAGATTTGTAACCCAAATTGAGGCTCAGTCACTTTTTCAAATTTTCAAATCGGAGCAAAGGGAGTTGGTTCAGATTCATTTATAGTTTTCATTTTTTTATTGTGTGTGAATGAGAAGCAGAAATTTAGCGGCGAATTTACTGTACAAATAGCGGCCTTATCTTGTATCCTCGACGACAAAAACCTTTTTTCGGAGTCGACTTTATCGTGTTGCGCCCTGTTTTTGTAGTGTTTTGACCGACGTTTTTATTGCGTTACCGACCCGTGAATTTGCGGTGAGTCTTCATCAAAATGGACGAAAATTTCAAGGTCAAGCATCTACTAGCGGATGAGCTAACGTATGAATTGCGTATACGCGGCATCACGACAAGCCGAAACCAGGATGATAAAAGGAAATTGTTAGGGAGAGCTCTTTCCAAGGAGTTAGGTCGACCGGAAGAGTACTTTTTGTCACTTCATGACGCAGAATATGACCACGACACCGAGGTCCAAGCTATAGAGGACACCCTTGAGAGCATTCGCGCAATTTTGGCAGAATTTGAGGGGACGGCGGAAGACATGATTTTCAAACGGTTGAGGACTCTAACGCACCTTTCGTTTCGAATTCGGCGAAAGAGACTTCAGCAAGATGCGGAGTATCGGAATGAGGCGTACGCGACATGTTTGTTGCTCGAAGCCGATCTTCAGGAGAAGGCGGCAGAAGCGAGCCCAGTTACGGTGGAAGCGCCACCAGTCGTCGCGACTACTCCCATTTACGTACACCCTCACGTGAGATCTCCGGAACCGAAACTTGTGCCAATTCACACCTGGGGCGTATCTTTCAACGGGGAAGAAAAAGGAATGACGGTCAACCAATTCTTGGAACGGGTAGAGGAACTGTCGGTAGCTCGAAACGCGACCAGCAGGGACCTTTTTAACGCGGCAATTGATCTGTTTAGCGGCAAGGCGCTGATTTGGTATAGTTCTGTTCGGAACAGATTGAGCGATTGGGAGGAAGTGGTCCGGTTTTTGAAAGAGGAATTTCTTCCACCAGATTTGCTCTGGGATGAAATCAAAGGTAGACTTCAAGGGAAGAGCGAGTCGATAACCATTTACGTTGTGGTTATGGAGACACTTTTTGCTAGACTTAGTCGACCACCGGCAGAGATAACAAAGGTAAAGACAATTCGGAGGAATTTGCTTCCATGTTACCTCAACCAGCTAAGCATCACCGAAGTTGTCACCGTACCGGAGTTGATCAAGTTGTGCAAGAAAGTGGAGGAGTTATCGGCTTTGCGGCAGAAACATCGCGCTGCACCCAAGTCATCTTGCGTGTTAGAGCCAGAGTTGGCATATGTTCGGGCGAGCGAACCCGCAAAAGCGAATCCACGCGCAATTATCGTGAAAGAGTCTTCAGGCACGTCAGTCAGACGGAGTGAGCCCGCGATTTCATCCGCCAGACCGTTCAAATGTTGGCACTGTCAGCAACCGAATCATTCTTTCGTGAACTGTCGGGTAAAGCGAAAGCAATTTTGCTACCGTTGTAGATTTATTAAGACGGAAACTCAGTTTGGTGAACAAGTAGTCGTTGATTGTAGTGAATTTAAAACGCCTCTTCTACAACGGTTTACAGAAAAAATTAGCGAAAAAGTTATTCAAACTTTAAACAATTTATTGAAACAAGGAAAAAACATGTTTATGGTTAGTGAAGGAACAGTTGGAAGAACAACCAATATCAAGTTTGTTGAACAGACAGAAGAATAAATTTTCCTGGAGCTACACGAGAAAAAAAATGCCTGCTCCGATTAAATATAAGTGTCGATCATGCAAAGGTGAAAGTGATATGGAAGGTGTCAGATGTCTTCCTTGCACCATGCATGATTTAATTAAGAGTCAAAATTTTAAACGTTTTTTACGAGAATATAGAACTAAAGAATGAACTTGTGTGTTCTTAAATGTTATTTATTTGAAATTGTATATTTTGTAATAATGTAAATATAAATAAACCTTCACATATTCATGTTGTTTTATTACTGCTATCACCACCATATTGTGATGTAAAATGTTGCTTAATCGCAATTATGTGAACCTTGAAGATGCTGACTTAGGTTAGTCATCTCTATCCGGATGATTATGAACTGCAAAGTAAGGAAATAATGAAATAAAACACTAGATTCTTTACTATAATTTTATTAAACTTAAAGCTTGAGCTTAAAAGCTTTACTGAAAAAAATTAAAGGGTCTTTTATATTTAATGTTGATATAAAACCAGTACGAATTCTTGCATTAAAAGCTGATTCAATATTTTCCCGTTTTACATTAGAACAATTTCGATTTCAATTAGTTGAAAATTTTCCTCCCGTTTTCAAAATTAAATTTTGTTTAAGTTTTTTTTAATTTTAAACGATAATATTTTAAATATGATAAACTAGATTCTAAAGAATGAAATGACTCTAGAACATTATTTTTATGCAATTTGTTTTTTACTGCTTTATTAACAATTTTGATTGTACGAGGGTCATCCAGAAAGTAAGGTTATAAGGGCTCCTGAGGCCGGGGGAAATTTTTTGTTTCGAAGTTGGCACACCTGGCATGTAGGGGGGATCTTAGTTGTCAGTTTGTTTGGTCCTGCGTGTTTGTCGGCCATTTTGTTCAGTCACAATAAATTTTTCCGATGGAGAGGTCGTCGCGCGCTCCCGCCACCTCCGTTTTGCACAGGAAGGAGAAGCTTTTCTGGATTCTATCGTGACGGGGGAATGAGACGTCGGTGTGTCACTACACACCAGAATCCAAAAGACAATCCTTTAGTGGCGTCATTCATTTTCCCCAGCCACCAGAATGTTCAAGACGAGCCATTCAGCCGGAAAAGTCATGTCATCTGTTTTGGGTTCTTTTTGGTGGATTTTATGCCTAAAAATGCAGAGGCTTACTGCAATACCCTAAAAAAAAAACTCAGAAGAGCCATTCAGAACCGCAGAAGGGGAATGCTGACCCGGGGAGTTAGCCTCTTGCATGACAACCCAGGCCCCATACCGCGCCAGTTTCACAGGAGCTGCTGACATCGTTTGGATGGGATATTGTCATCCACCCCCGTATTCACACGACTTGGCGCCTTCGGACTATCACTTTTTCACTAAACTAAAGGAGTTTATGGGTGGGAAACGTTTTTCCAACAATCAGGAGGTCAAGGAAGTGGCTGAAAGAGCTGGCGGTGGAGGTCTATGACACTGGCATACAAAAGCTGGTGCCCCGACTGCAGAAATGTGTCGATCTCGACGGCGATTGCGTTGAAAAATAGTTTAATATACAGGGTGATTTACGAGGAATAATGAGCCCGACGGAATAGAAAATGCAACCCGCAATTCATCAGGAGAAAAACCCGGACATTTACCGCTTCGATGTCCGGCTTTTTGTTGCAATGTATTGTGGGTTGCATTTTCTATTCCGTCGGGCTCATTATTCCTCGTAAATCACCCTGTATTTGTGAAGTATTCTGTGAATTTCAATTGAATACAAGCATTTCTCGATCCTACATAAATGTTGTAACATTGAAGAAAAAACCAAAAATTGTCATCCCTCAAGTACATTACACTGCCGAGGATGAAAATTGGGATGATTGCGATTATGAAAATAATGTATTTGAAAATAAATGTTTATACTTTTATCATTAACATAACCATAGAACAACCCCCAATTTTTACAAAAAAAAAAGAGTCCTGACTTTTCAATCCAGCTTTTTGGCACTTAAACCATTTTTATTTTTTAAAATGTTTATGATTAGTCTACCTTCATTACTGGACTCATTGTTGCAAGAGGTAATTTTTTTATTCTAATTTTTCCGATTATTAAGTTTATATTTATTAAAATTGTAATTTTTTATTAATAATAGAAACTTAATTATTTTCAGATTGGATTTATGGAAAAACTTGAAAATGAGGAAGCGAAGACCACCCAGCCACTAACTAGGGGTTAAGGAAAGGGCAAGGGTAAAATTATGACAGCCACACCTCCAGAGGCTTCTCCGACTTCGACAATTTCATCGTTTTTTATGGGAGAAGAAAAACCTTTCTCAGAAGTAGATCAGATGCAAAGGGATTTTGAAACAAAAATTAAAAATAAACATGAGGATATTTTGAAATTAAATAAAAAAAAAGATATGAAAACTAAAAAAATTAACAAATATTTAGTTAGTAAATTTGATTAGGTCAATGCCCAATCGTATGCAAGCTGTTGTTAGAGTTAGTGGAGGTAATACGCGATACTAAAATTCAAGAATTGTCGCTATAATTGAGAAGACAAGCAGTTGTCAGGGAATATAGGCCCATTTAAACCGTTAAGAAACGGTCTTTCAAACAACATATTATTTGCTTAAATCTGATTCCTGGCCACTGCAAAAAAATGCATTCAAACTTGTGTGTGGGTGGGTCGATTTCTTTGCTCGCAGTGTACATGCATTCATTTGTAGTGTAAATTTTGGTGCGAGGTGCTAAAATTGTTACACCTGTCTCATGTGAGACTCACCATTAAATTAATTTCCACTCAAAGGAAAATAACGAAACATTTAAGTATCTCCCTGGGCATATAAATTATATTTAAATGTACAAGACACCTCACTGTAGGCTCTTGTACACTCTCAGATGAATGTCTGAACTAAGAGAATGAAACGTTTGTTTGGTGATTTTAATGGGAGGAGTGATGACCATGAGTGGAAAATTGTACTCGTCCTGGACCATCTCGTGTTCGCACTCCTCCCCCTGTGAGTAACAATTCTTCACTTTTAAGGGATCTTCTGTTAGGTAAAAGACCCCCCCAAATTGTTATTCACTCCAACATTGTTAGTAATTGACTGCGACAAGAAATTATAGAAACTCCCGATACTCTGCCAAAAATAATTGAAATTTTTTATATGCAATTATCGAATTTGAATTTCCCCCAACGACAGAGTTTAAGCACTGAAAGGCACTGAAGACGGTCCAAGGGGTCTTACTCTGAAAATCCTAAAATCCACGACACAACACAGAGTTTAAGCACTGAACGGCACTAAAGACGGTCCATCCGGTCTTAGGGGCCGATTTCAAGTTAGGAGTCGCAACCGGCGTAAGTAGGGGTGGCAGCGCAGCTTTATACCGCTGAACTGCGTCGTCGCTAAGTCGGGGTTTGCCACTCGATTTCAAGTCGAAAAATTTTACCTGCGCAATGGGGTGGTAGCTACGAGACGATTGCGACTATGCTACGAACTGTTGTGTCGAGCACGTGGCTCTAAATTCAAATTTCTCTAGCGTTAAATTTCATATCATTTCATTCCATATCATGGAAAAGCAAACGTAAGTATAATTTATTGCATAATTTTTACTCTAGTCAACAACAAGACCCTCAAATTAATGGTTATTTTTTAGACTTAAAAGAGGCCCCCGTGCCAAAAAATTTACCACCACCGAAGTGGACATTTTGGTGAAGGAGGTTGAAAAACGGAGGCAGGTTCTATTTGGGTCACTTCGAGGACCCTCCCTAACTCAGTTTCATAGAGACAGAGCGTGGGAGCAGGTCCTCAGTTGTGTAAATGCAGTGGCACCAGCCATTCAAACAGTTGGGGAATTAAAAAAAAAATGTAAGGACCTCAAAAACAGAACAAAAACGAAGGCAACTGCCTTCAAACGAGAGGCACGAAAAACAGGGGGAGGTGAGAACCAAGCACCTCCTCTCACTGCCACAGAGGAAAAACTGCTTTCCTTTGTTGGCATTGATAGTGTCGAAAGTATTTCTGGAGAAATAGATACCTTCCGGGAATCTGGTAAGTACAACATACATATGCAAATAAATATACATTAATCAAATTTATCTAATTTATTGATACATATTTTATGCTCTTTATAGTTATGAACAATCCTGTTCGACTCTTCGACCTTGGCTCCCCAGAAGTGGTACAATCCGAGTCACCACCACCACCTCCATTACCTTTGGAAACACTTATTAACGCAGAACCACCCTCTCCTGTCATGAACATGGAACCAGCCTTCTTGGTCATGAACACGGAACCAGGCCCCTCAGTTGCAAATGCAGAACCTGCCTCCTCGGTCATGAGCACGCGACCAGCCTCCTCCTCAAATACAACAGCCTCTACTGTGCCCAAAAACCTGTGACAGTGTGATAGTGATAGTGATCTATTAACAAACTGTGATGATTTAAGTGATTTCTGGACTAAAGTAGCTACTATGAAAAACCAGATTGGGGAACCAATGTTTAATAATTTAATGACTGTTGTGAAATTAATTTTATCGTTACCACACTCTTCTGCAGCAGCAGAGAGACTATTCTCTCAATTAAGTATGATTAAAAATAGACAGAGAAATAGATTAGCAATAACTACTTGTTCTTATATATTAGCACTTAAGGAGAATATTAAAACTGGGTTACAATTACCCCCCAAAAATTATAAAATAAGCCAAAGAATTGATAAATAAAGTCTGTTTTTGAATATTGTCTTAATTTTTTTAATGTGTCATTTGTACTCTTTTATTTGTTTGTTTGCTTTAATTTTTTAAAATATATTTTTATAACTTTCTTGCTGTTTTTTATTATTATTCGTACACATTTGTAAATACATTTACACTCGCATTTACATTACCATATTCTAGAAACGCAAATTTTAAAATTCGCGCCATTTGTGGTACAATGGTAAATGTGGTAAATTTTGGTACTTTAAGATCCTAAAAGTTGGTACAAAAATTTATTCTGTCATCGCAACACTGAGAATTCGTGAGGAGCTTCATTCGTGTGGTGTGCTTCTTCGAGTTGTCAAAATGAAACGTGCGTTTTTTTATTTCTGTGGGTGCAGTGGTGACCAGGAGAATTCGTATTCGACAGTTGTACTCGTCCTGGTACATCTCGCATCCGTAGTCCGCCTCCAAATGTAAAGTAACGCTTAAGGTATAAGATTATATGGCAGCACTAAAATTATCCCAATAATGAAAATCAATATTGGCGTTAAGAAGATGGTTGTCTCGGCTCGTGCAGCTGCATCCCTTTTCCTTCGTTCAGGGCAGGGATTAAAAATTTGTGATACAACATGTTTTTGATGTTTATTGTAAATTTTGTTATTGTAACGAAATTCCCTTTAGTACTTTGTGTCTTGAAAACAGGAAAGATGATTTGTAATAGTATTGTATATTTAATAAATAAATATAATTTCGTCGGTACGCATTTGTTTTGAGGCCGGCTCTGGAATTCACAACAGAGAGTTGCTTGAAGCATGATTTATGGTTGGGCTGACCGCCTACTGCAATTGCGACAAAAGGGACGTTTATCTCCGGTCAAATACTTTTAAAGGGCCATATAATCTTATATCTTAAGCGTTACTTTAATTACGAATGATTCTCCACTTTTAAGAAGTCTTTTGCGTGCCAAAAGACTTTCCAAAATTATTGACCATTCTAACCAACTCATTAAGAAACCGCGAATTGAAACAATCGTCATTGAGGACACAGCCGATACACAGCCCCCTACCATTATAATTCCCTATACACAGCCCCCTACCATTGTAATTCCCGATACACAGCCCCCTACCATTGTAATTCCCGATACACAGCCCCCTACCATTGTACTTCCCGATACACAGCCCCAAATTATTCAAATCCTGGATACACAGCCGATAAAAACTATCGAAATTCCGGATACACAACAAATTTTAGATTCGGTGTTAGAAAATGACTTTGGAATGGATGTTCCATCAACCCAAGTGTTAGATTAACAACTTCAGGATACATCGCTAACACGTTTGTTTGATTGCTTCGATAAAAGTGGAGAAGGTGTGAATGTTGATGTAGCTGTGAATGAGCATCATGATGAAAATCTCGATCATTCCAAAGTTGATATCAATGATCTTCAAGATCAATGTCTGAAAACTCGGGAAAATAATGATCAGGGGGTTCATTATGATGATCATTATGGTGATTTGATCCCTACTTTCGATGAAAATCTTTTAAATTCTCACCAATTAATCGACAGACGCCAGATGCGTGATAATGACTACGATTGTCAACGTTTGGTGGATGTCGAAAATAAGAGAAGCGAGATGCGTGATAACGACCAAGGTTATCAACGTTTGGTGGAGGTTGGTGAGGATTTGGAAGAGATCAACGATATTAATTCAAATTAACCAGCATCAATCATCGATAACATATTGGAGATCCGATCTGTCGCTGACGGTAAAAATCAGAGGGGTGGTGAGGATGAACGGCATCACCCTTTGATACAAGCCGTCGAGATGGATGATTTTAATATTGATTTCGATGTTGCTGCTTGGGAAGCAGCAGATGAAACATTAGAAATTGAAAACACTTTTGGAAATAATGTTCAAAATTCTCGGGCATCAATCATCGATCAGACATTGGAGATACGGTCTCTCAATGACGGTGAAAATCAGAGTGGTGGTGATGGTGAACTGCATCACCCTTTGATAGCAGCCGTCGAGATGCAGCCGAATGATCCTTTCGATGTTGATGTCGATGAAAATCTTTTGATTGTGGCATGTGACGATGCTGATAAAGATCGTGTTTTGTCGGTACCTTTCATGATCAAGTGATGTTAGGATGGGTGAGTAGTGAGAAAGAGAGAGAGTTTGTATAAAAAAGCACACCCGCGATGGCAAGCGCGACTGTTCCTCCACGTGATCTTGCTGGATATCTATTGTTTATCAATAATTTTTTATTTGAATGATTCTCCACTTTTAAGAAGTCTTTTGCAACGCAAAAGACTTCCCAAAACTGTCATCCATTCCAACAAACTCGTTAAAGAACCGCGAATTCCAACAATTGCGATTGAAGACACACAACCCCCTACTATTGTAATTCCCGATACACAGCCCCCTACTGTTGAAATTCCGATACACAACCCCAAATTATTAATATTCCCGACACACAACCATTTATTATTGAAATTCTCGATACACAGCCGGTAAAAACTGTGGAAATTCGCGATGCACAACAAATTTTAGATTCGATGTTAGAAAATAATTTGGAACAATTGAATCCCCAGGAAGAGGAATCTTGGGATTCTTTAAACTATCCTACCACCCTGTAAATGTAGATTCAATAAAAGATTATTATTGCAATGAAGTAATGCACCTTCAATTTTTATTTTTTTTTTATTTTTTAACTAAGTAGGTATCTAAACCTCGATTAATAACCAATAAAATTTTCGATGATTTTCTCAAGATCCATGGAAAATACGAAAAAGTTATGTCTACAAAACCTGGAAAATAATGATCAAGATGTTCATGGTGATGAGTATGGTGATTTGATCTGTACTTTCGATGTGAATCTTTTAACATTATATGGTGGTGCGGGATAGTGATAGTGACGTTGAACATAGTGGCACAGTATTCCGACAGAGTAATGATAGGGAAGTGGCGGGATAAGTGGGAAGTTAATTACATCTCTACGGAATTTAAAAATACCTTGGTAACATACCACGATAAAAGAAATCATGAAAAGACGAAGCCACTTCCAATAGTTAATTATAACAAAGGGATGGGTGGTGTGGATAGGCAAGACCAACTACTAATGGCGTACTATCCTTGCCAAAGAAAAACTATGATTTAGAGAGCGGATTGTTAGGCAAATGCCTTTTGCCTGCCTTTTTTGCCTTTTTCATTTCTTTCATATAACTACATATACATAAAAAGGTTTTAAATTTATTATTTGAATCACTAATTAGTCTAATTTGAATCAGTCGTCTCGTTTAGTGAGTTTTAATTTCTCCGCTAAAAAAAATAAGTTGGCAATGCGAAGGTATCGGTGCTTTTGAGTGTCGTCTGTCGTTGTTAGCTTGTACTCGTAACAAGAGAGGGGTGTCCAGCCTTCGAGATTGTTCCATACCAAACAAAGCGGATAATAGCTTTAATGCCGTTTCTGTTGTTACAGGTAAGATTGTTTTATATTGTAAATAAATTTGGTGATGGGTAGATTAAGCAAAATTGTTAGGTGTCAATAAAAATGCTCTTGTTACAGAGAAACACAATATCATTATTATTTGCACTCCACGAGGATCCAGAAAACATTATATTTTTTTTTAATTTTTACTTTCAATAATGACAAAATATCATATCAAATCTATAGTCTTCTAAAGTCTATTTTTTCTTGGTAGGCGGATGCGTGCGCATTTACAAAATCCTGCAACGAAATGCGACTTCCCTGTTGGTTACTTTATTTTTCTAGTTACACTAGAGAAATGTGCAATATTGCAGTGTTCTGTACTGTCAACCAGGTCCAAGCTGCCATTTTTGTCTCATCGTGTCTTAGAAGAACCGGATAGGAAATGTATGATTGAATTGGATGAACATCAAAAATATCTCATTCGAAAAACAGAGCACTCATTTTTCTCTGCAAACAGAATTCCTAGATACAATTGATACTGTGTACAGGGAAGTACAAAACAATGAAGAAATTCCGAACATCAGTCGTTCTAAACTTTTTTTTTACACGAATTAAAATTCAAGTAAGTACGAGTATGTACATAAATTGTTTTCAATTAACTGTAAACATTTAAATCTATGTTTATTTCAAATAGCACAAATAATGGAAAACTGTTATAATTGTAAGTACAGTTTTATATACAGGTTCTATGGTTTCACCTATAATCTTTTAAATAAAGCTGTTACTCAGTACTCTCATTACAAACAGATACACTACTTCATTTATGCATTGACTATTGGCTTTTTAATACGTATATGTGCTACAGTGTAGTTGGAAGTTTAACTGGTTTTTTAGGCATGGAAAACGAAACAGAAAAAGCCTGTTAATAGAAAGAGAGGACATCATAACTTGGCGAAGAAGATATTTACGAGAAATAAAAAAAATACGCCAAGAAGGGAGACCAATTTTTTATTTAGATGAAACTTGGTTAAATGTTGGTCACACCAAACAACAAATCTGGTATGATGAAACCATCAAGAACAGCAGAGAGCCATTTAACCAAGGTTTCTCCACAGGTTTAAAGTCCCCTTCTGGTAAAGGAAAACGCTTAATTATACTGCATATTGGTTCGGAAGATGGTTTTGTTGATGATGGATTATTACTATTTGAAGGAATTAAACAAGGAGATTATCATGATGAGATGAATGCAAACAAATATGAAGAATGGTTTACCAATATTTTAACAAAGCTTCCAGCCAATTCAGTTATTGTTATGGACAATGCATCTTATCACAGTAGAGTAGTAGAAAAAATGTCCAATTCCTCTTGGAAGAAAGTAAATATGTATTCAAAATTGGTTAAAATCAAAGCAAATTGTTTTTACAAAACCTTTGTAAAAGTTTGTACAGTTGGTAAAAATTCACAAACCAATTTATAATAAGCATGTTGTGGATTTGTTATCAGAAGAAAAAAATATGATGGTTTTACGTTTGCCACCGTATCATTGTGAATTAAACCCCACTGAATTAGTGTGGGCTTTTATAAAAAATGATGCTGCTAATAATTCAACTTTGAAGTTTTCTGTGACATTGGCAAATGTCTTCCCAGAACACTGGAAAAATAATATCGCACATGTAAAGAAGGTGGAAAGTCAAATGTGGGAAGTAGATAACCTAACAGACAGTACAATCGAAGAAATTATAATAAACATTATGAGTGATTCCAGTTCCACTGAATGGTCAGATGATGAGAAAGAAAACTAAAAGATTATGTAGTATTCTGGACACTGAAACAAGATTGAAAGACCCATGTGGAAAAGGCAAACGTGGTATAATTTTACACATTGGTTCTGACGAGGGCTTTGTTGATGGTGGTTTGTTGTTATTTGAAGGGAGCAAAAGTGGTGATTATCATCAAGAAATGAATGCGACAATTTTAAAAACCCTACCAAATAATGCAGCAATTAAAAATGATGGTCACGACACTCGGTTCAATAGGATTCAATATTTGAAGTAGCTGAAACAATTTAAAGCTGAAGGCCGTCCTTTTTTTTTCACAGACGAAAGCTACATATCCATATCAGCCACGCACTCGAACCTAAATATTCGTGGACTAATGGAAGTTCCAAATGAATCAGAGTGCCTGTTTCAAAAGGTCGGCCGCTAATTATGATTCATGCAGGCAATGAAGCAGGTTTTGTAAGTAATGGTCTTCTATTGTTTCCATCAGGAACAAAGTCAGGAGATTATCATGACGATATGAATTGGAGCAATTTTGAAAAGTGGGTAACAACTCAGTTGATACCAAATTTGCCGCCAAAATCAGTATTAGTCGTCGATAATGCGTCGTATCACAACACAAAGGAGTTAGGGATCCCATAATGGGCACCAAGAAAGGAGATATGATTAAATAAGTAAAAGACAGGAATATATCTGTAGACGAACGCCTTTTAAAGCCCGAGATCTATAACATCGTGAAGAGACACGAAGAAGCTTCTCCTGTATACAAATTGAATATTTTTTTAAATCAATATGGCCCCTCTCTCCATACCATCCCGAATTAAACCCCATTGGGAAGATTTGGGCGCAAGTAAAACAATGGGTCGCTTCTCATAATGTACAGGCACGAAATCTGTGTAGAAAACACGCTTAAGAGTTATTAAGCCTGATTTAATACCAATTTTAAGTGTGTCCCAGATTTAATAGATTCTAAACAATCATAGTCAAGGGAGAGAAATAATTTCCAACATATTAAATTTTATGAAGGAGGAAGCTGCGAATAGAACTGCTATAATTCCGTTGGCAAATTTCAAAGCAAGGCTTATTGCAGCTACGAAAATATCCGAACGTTCGTATCGACGAATCGCCAAGGAGGCCTCAGACGTTGCATCAGGTGTAGTTCCTTGTTTTTCGACACCAGGTAAAAACAGAAAACGTGACTGTCCCAAAAGCAAACTGTGTGATGGGGAAATTTAGACTATTCGTTCAATTATACATAACTTTTATATAATTGAAAAAAAGCAGCCAACGTTGAAAGGTTTGTAGTTGTTCTACTTTAAAAAACGATCACTACAAAGTTTTTTTTTGTGTAAGGATTCTCAAAAAGATCCAAGACTATGAGTTGTCATGTTGACTTGTATGGAATAGCAAATAATAGTAGTTTATTTGACGAGTTTGTGTGTAAATTGGGCCTTTTTTGGCACGCGTGGGCCATTTTAAAACGCGAGTGAAACGAGCGTTTTAAAGGCCCACGAGTGCCAAAAAAGCCCCAATTTACACACAAACGAGTTGAATACAACGTTTTTTTGTTCGACGAGCCCCTTAAAGGCTCCAAATCGCTTAAAACCTTTAAAATTAGCTTGACGTTTCGTTTTGACAAGTTGTGACATTTATCAAAATCCGTTCACAGAGGAGAAAATTCTCAAATTCTGACAGTGTCGAACAAAAAAAATATTTATTTGCAGTTGGAAAACAATGGCAGACAAAAGGAAAATTTTAGTAGACATACGTGTCAAGCGGATTCAATATTTAAAGCAGTTGCAACGTTATGTTCATGAGGAAAGACCAATTGTCTATACTGATGAATCCTACATCCATAGCTCCCATTCACAATCAAAAAGTTGGACAGCTGATAGTGTATTGGGATTGAAAAAGCTAATTTCCAAAGGAAAAATTCTGAAATAATTTTACCTCTATTTGCTTCGAGAGTAGGGCTATAATGACGATGACCCCCTTACAATAGGTCAACGGGTTGAGCAGATTACCTCCGACGTAAAAACGTGGAAACATTTGTTACCCGGTACAGTAGAGTTTTTCGAAATTCTCCTCTGTACCATAATTTACAAGAAAAGTGCGGACACTATTACCTGCTTGGAGATAGCTACCCTTTGCAGCGGCATCTTTTAACCCCATTTAGACAGAGGAAATTTGACTAAACGTCAAGCAAATTACAGTCGGAAACTTGCTGCAAACAGATATAAAATTGAACACTGCTTTGGTATTCTAAAGCAAAAGTCTCGCCAGTTATACCATTTAAAGCAACGACGTATGCCGCTGATTGTTCATTTTATAAGAACATATAATTACGTAATAATATTTTCTAGCCTTCCAACTTACTACTATTGCACTACTATGTTGCAAGCTATGCAGATCGGAAAATTCTAAAAAATTGTAACTTTTGTGCGTCACGTAAATTGTAGTAATGTGACTTTGGATGAAAATGTCCTTATAAACGAACGACAGTATGAAGAATGTAATTTAATACAATCCAATAGTCAGTTTGGTAGAGTTTTTCGAGCCATAACAACATTCATGTTGGAAAATATACCAAAGATGATTTTAAGTTATGGCATAAAACGAAAATTGCGTCAAATGTTCCTAAACGATTACTTTGCAGATGTTAATACTTTATTTTGTGTTGAACACAAAGATATTAGTGTTAACTCATTTGTCGATACCTGCAGTAATGTAATTTTGTTTTCTTATTTAACTAAATTAAATAGAGTATTAAGTGTCAAAGATTGACGGTACATCAATCAAGACTACGAGTATAGTTTTAGGTTGGCCTTTGAAAACAATTCAAAAGCAAGGAAACGATTATTCATTATTGTAACCGAGATTGTAATTATAAGTCCCCACATATAGTATAGTAGCTACAGCTAGACTCCGCCTCCTAATCCTGTTTATAGGATGGATCCACAGAATTTAATGTATCCCAAACATTTTTTCGACGTTATTTGACAGCGTGAACTCTTCCACTTTGTGGAGTAGATCTGGAAAAGAACTGAAATGTGCTGAACTCTGAGTTTAGATCAAATGAAATTTTGGAGAGAGGCACGTGCATTTTTAAAGCAAATGTATTTCAAGATTGTTGACTCGGAACAACGACAAGTTCCACCCACTCTCAAAAATTGAATTGTGACGTTGTGAATAGTCAGTAGAATCTGTCGTGATTTTCTGATGTTTGCGTGTACTAGACGCAATTGTAAATTTGCCCACGAATTATTGATATGCCCCATAAGTAGCCATACTGACTTGTTACGCCTCTACTTCCACTTACAAAAAGAAGATATTTGTGGTTTAAATCCTCAAATCAGGCCATTTCCAAGAAGAGTAGAAGAAGAATTTTGTCGCTTGGCTCAAGCTTTTCTGGAATCTTATCCTGAAAAAGGACCAATAGAAAATGTCAACCAATGGTCGAGCAGAGAAGAGGCAAAGCTTGTATGGAATGTGACAAAGAAGACATCGCTATCGACCACTTTTCCACCAGCGCTCCAAGTGTGAACATCGATCCTGTGAGTGAAAACTAATTCCTTTTTCTTCTAGTTGGCCCGTTCGACTCTGACTGAACATCGCGCTCCGCCGATGAGTCAGAGAACCCTGCACTCCTCCAAGAGGGGCAACCCCCCGGAATCCTCCTGTTCGAGCTCCACGTATCCCTGCAGACCAACCTTCTCCACCAAGAAGAGTTCTCACAGAAATGTTAAATAAAATTCCTTTCCAAATTGGTATTAATGAATCAATTTTTAATCATCTGAAAAAACGTGGAAACTATAGAAAAGCACTGTGTACTGATGTTCGATGAAATTTCGTTGTCCCCCGGATTAGAATACAATTCACGGACAGATTCTGTAGTAGGTTTTGTGGATTCTGGCGGTTCAGCTCGTTGCCTTGCATTTGCCGATCATGCATTAACTTTTATGGTCAAAGGAATCTACAAAAAGTGGAAGCAATCTGTTTGCTTTACTTTTTGTGAAAGAACGACGTCCACCGACCAGCTGTCAAAAATTTTAAAAGAGGTCATTCGTCACTCACGAAGTTGTGGTCTGATTGTTTTGGCGACAATATCTGACCAAGGTTGGAAATCAACTGATTTCAAGTGCGAATAAGCACTTTGCTAAATTAAATAAAGAAAATAGGCTACAAGGCTAATTGATACGGTAGAAGTGGTACATTAATTTGATTTTCCCCACTTAATGAAGTGTATTAGGAAAATGCCATTAACTAAAGAACTTCATTCTGTTCAGGAAGGTTAGAGGCCGTGGAGGCTTAAGATCAACCAACGTGTTATCCAGGAATTTGCAGGACAGAACATTGAAGCGTTACGACTAACCTTTTCAGGAAGATGTCGAAAAGGTAGACAAGAAGCAGGGTGTATACAGTCAGTTCACAAATTAGTTAACTAATCATACTGATGAACAAAAGCCGTTTATCTTGAAAGCACATTTTCGAAGTCGGATTATTTTGAGATGATCTCACCACCTGAAAATATAATCCCCGATTTGGATGCGACTCCAGAGATATTGTCGCCACCCACACCAGCCCGTGTAGTCCCTGGAAAGGGGAAGGTTTGGAAAAATATGATGGAGTTGCAGGATAGTGATACGGACAGTAAATCGGACAGTGCCAATGATATATCGTGCGATCCATTGAATTTGTAATTAGACTTGGCGCTGGAACGCATGTCTAATTTTGAACTTTCGCGGCAAACGTCACATTTAATGACAATTGTAAAACAGAAAGTGGCGAATTAAGGATTCGAGGGATTAAGAGAAAAATTACAATGGTAATGTTTGTTTTATTAAACAATGTTACAACAGATGCTGAAAGTGTTCACCACTTTGTTCTAAGCACAAACGGGCCCTTCGTTTGACTCCACTGATAGCATTTTGAAACATTAATTTACACACAAATAAGTGCATCGATTCAAAAAGACCTACGGCTTCAGTTCCAGCGCCAACTCTAACTACAAATTCAGTGGATCGCACGATAAATGATAGTGTGGGGATGATCACTCACTAACAGGTAGAATGCAAGTTACCCAGCAATTATTACCACCAGATTATGAAAAAAGAATTCAATATTATCAATGGTTCAATAAAATCTTGAATAATGATGACGTATTAGATATCACCTTTATGTCAGACGAGACATGGTTTCATTTGTCTAGATACATTCATAGCCAGAATTATAGAACATGGGCTACGGAAAACCCTCATAATTTTGTTGAATCAAGTTTACACCCACAGAAAATAGGAGTTTGAGTAGCAATGTCCCGACGTCGAATAATATGTCCAATATTTTTTAATGAGACAATAACTGCAGAACGATATCGCAACCAAATATTGGAAGTTTTCATAAATCAACAGCATGAAGACGAACTGCAAACAGGGTATTTTCAACAGGATGGAGCCCCACCCCATGTTGCTCATCAAACAATAAATTATCTTCAAGAGTTTTTTGGTGGCAGATTAGCGAATAAAGATCGTTGGCCACCTCGTTCACCCGACTTGACTCCGTTAGATTTCAATCTGTTTGGCAGTTTAAAAACCAAGGTTTTTCGAAATAGAATAGAAATGGGGTGCCGCAGGGCTCGGTGCTTGGTCCGCTATTGTTCACTCTTTACACATCTGACTTGCTTGCCAGATTACAATGTCCTTTTGCAGCTTACGCAAATGACGTAAAAATTTTTAGTTCATCCAATGAATGTACAGATATTAACAAGCTACAAATTGATTTAAATTTTGTGACTGAATGGAGTGATCAGTGGTGTGTACCCTTGAATCCGGACAAATGTTCCGTCATGTATCTTGGTTTCAACAATCCAAAAAAATTACATCAAGTTGGAAACCGAGACATCACGGTAGTTGAAAATCAAAATGATTTGGGCGTCCTCGTTAATAACAAGTTGAACTGGGGCAACCAGAGCGCCAAACCCGCTAGAATTTCCAATTCCCCACTAGATACGCCCATGATCATGTCAGACTTTATTTTTGCTGTCACTACTTGTTACCAACATAATAAATTATTCACTAGGCGCCAAATTCAACTTGTCCCCATTCCAACCAACAAAAAGAAAACATTTGGGGAATTGCCAGTTTTTATTCAAAACACATTGATCAGGAAAATGTGGCATTGGAAGTGACACGTGGCAAAACACCATACATACCGGGTGTCCCATCACTTGTGTCCCGTAGGAAAATGACTTTAAAACTAAATTATATTTATATGAAGGTATTATAGATGCATAAATACTGTTCACCGCCACAAAAGTTGGGTATTACTCTTTTGTTAAAATTAATTACCTAGGTGCAGCAGACAAAAAACTATCACTTTAAAAATTAAACTGTTCGATGCAGTTCAAATTTAGTACACGTTATGAAACTATGATAAAGAAATAAAATCCGTGGTTAAAATTTAATGAAAATGTTTTGATGTAAAGATATTTGGTTTATTTAATTTGGAGTGTTTTACTTTATGAAAATTTATGGCAGACAAAGTTAAGTTTGTGGTTGTCTTGTCCCCAATTTATGGTACCAAGATTTTTGAGGGCCGCTTAAGCCGAAGTCCAGGTACCTAGGCCCCCAGTCTGGCCAGATGGTGTCCAGAATTTGCTTAGGGTATTTTCAACTTTATTGCTACATGACATAAAGGTTAGTAAACAACTAGAGGTAATCAGCTTGTCATTACTCATTAGTCATTACCTGCAAGTTTTCCTGTAATTATTTTTTCACTTCAAATACACAGTATTCTTTTGGATATCGAAGAGTTAACTTCGTGAAGAAAAAAGTGTAGTTTTGGTTTAGTTATAAAATAAGTGTCTTTTCCGAAATGCCTTTTAATTATTCATTCTAGGAAAAAGTGGATATGATCCTTATCTACGGGGGAGCTCACCAAAATGCAGTCGTTGCCGAAAGACTTTACGCGGAAAGATTTCCATTGCGAAATCATCCTCAAAAAAGATTTTTAAACGTCTTGTGGAAGGACTCAAAGAAACAGGAAGTTTGAAACCGAAAACCAAGGATGTCGTCAACAAACCCATCACCAACGAATTAAACAAGGCAATTGTGTTAAATTACGCTGATAACAATCATCATATTGGCATACGAGGAATCAGCAGCGAAACTGGCATCAGCAAATCATCTGTGGGAAGGATCTTCCAACAACATAAGTATCATCCGTACCATCTTGATTTGCATCAAGAACTCCACGGGGATGATTTTGAAAACAGAGTTGCGTTTTGCGAATGGGCCCAAGGAAGATTACGCGAGGATAGAATGTTCTTCAAAAATGTTTTATTCACGGACGAATCGTCATTTAAAAGTAACGGTCATGTGGATAGGCACAATATGCATTATTGGTCGCCTGTGAACCCGCATTGGATGCGTGAACAAAAAATACAAAATCGCTGGTCGTTAAATGTTTGGGGTGGCATTATAAATAATAGATTGATAGGACCGTTCTTTTTCCATCAAAATTTGACAGGGGAAATCTACGCAAATTTCCTGGAAAATGAGTTGGATGACTTATTAGAAAATGTACCACTGAATCAAATAGCAAACATGTGGTTTCAGCAAGATGGAGCTCCGCCACATTTTGCACTGGTTGCACGTGCAGTTGTGGATGAGAAATATCCTAATCGGTGGATTGGGCGAGGAGGTCCTGTAGCGTGGCCGCCTCGTTCTCTCGATTTAACACCTATGGATTTTTTCACGTGGGGCAGAGTGAAAGATATTGTGTACAGGACAACTCCAACAACACCTGAAGGCATGAGACAACGAATTATACAAGCGTTTCGCTCGATAAACGAATCGAATCAAGCTGCTACAGTTCAAGATTCATTCGAAGAAAGGCTTGAAGCGTGCTTAGAGCAAGCTGGGCATCATTTTGAACATTTGTTATAGTTGTTACTTTTTTATGTATTATTATTATTATTATCAATTACATATTCAAAACAACTACTCATTAAAGAATTCGTGGTACGGATTTGTTTTATTTTTTAAATGACATCAATTTGTTGAAATGTCATCCATATCAGGTAGACATCATTCAGAAGGTTCCAGCGGTATAGCTGCCTGTGTAACGGCCTCAGACAAACTGCAACCCCTCATAAATCTTCGTAAATTGTGGACAGGAGTAATAACCACAAACTTAACTTTGTCTGCCATAAGTTTTCATAAAGTAGAAGGACCCAAATTAAATTAACCAAATATCTATACATCAAAACATTTTAATTAAATTCTAATCACGGATTTTATTTCTGTATCATTTTTTCATAAAGTATACTAAATTTGAACTGCAGCGAACAAAATTTAATTTTTAAAGTGATAGTTTTTTGCCTGCTGCACCTAGGTAATTAATTTTAACAAAAAAGTAATACCCAATTTTTGTGGCGGTGAACAGTATTTATGCATCTATAATACCTTCATATAAATATAATTTAGTTTTAAAGTCATTTTCATACAGGACACAAGTGATGGGACACCCGGTTGCCCCAACAATATTAAAGTAAAATTATTATTTTCCTCTTGGTCCATCCCCACATTAATATTTTCCTAAACGAAAAGAAAAACAAAACAGCTGAGTGACAATATTGACACAATAATGCACATAACCTACAAAATTTACATGATACCTGATTGGTTGACCATAAACATGTACGACGTCTATGTATAACACACCGAATCGGTGTGTTACACACCACTCTCCAGAGAAGAAATTCATGCCTAGCCCGCGAAAACCTACGACATCACGTTAATCTTCGCCAACAAAATCAAAAGGGTGAAACTACAGTACCAGAACTTGACGATTGGATATTGCTGAAGAACGAAGTCACTTCCGACACGAGACAACAATTCGTCAAGTTCATGCCATTATATGGGGGACCGTATAAAATAATCGCCAAACTGCATCCAAACACGTACCAGATCGCCGCTGGATCTTTGAACAGGTTACAAATGAAAATTAAAGGTGATGCTCCGAAAGCACTTTTTATTCACTGCTGTGCTCATCGTTTGAATTTAGTATTGCAGAACCTTAACCTTAACATCTATTCCTGCCTTCTTCAACCAGTCTGTTAAACGAACATTTGTTTTGGATTCAGTTATTGGTAAGAGAATTCCGAAAAGTTGTCAAACTCGATGGGCTTCAAAGTTAAAAATAATACATATCGTTGATTCAGAGTGGAATAATTTAATAAGCGTATTTTCAAGAATAATTGAAGACCAAAGTTCTGGAGCAGAATCAATAAATGGTGCCCGAGGCTACTTAAAACATTTTCAAAATTTAATTTGCTTTTCTCACCGGTGTATGTAATGAAATTTTCAACATAACTGATCTGTTTGTTTTTCTGTTTTACAACGTAAATGCTTAGATATAAATTATTGCTAACAAGAAATCGACAGTGCTTCAATGAGAATAAAAAAATAAGAAATGAGAATTTTAAATGTTTTTTATCAAAAAGCACAGTCTAAATTGTCATCCATCAGTTATAGAATAGAACCCACCAAAGAGGATGAAAGTATCCACTAACAATATGGACCAGACTACTGCCTGTAAAGCGCTATATTTTAAAATTCTTGATAATATTATAGTGCAAATAGAAGTTCGTTTCAAAGACTTGGCAGATTTAAAATATTTTGCTCTGTGTTAGTATTTAAAACTTTCAAATGTGCTGCGCTAGTTGTGTTTTGTTTTAATTACTAGACAAATCTAGTCCTTGTTATTTTTTGCATGTTTTTCACACCTCTAGAAATAAAATATCATATTGAGTGCTTTGTCCGGTTATTTTATTCGTCGTAATAACTCATGGACCTCAACACTTGGCTGATAGTTCCAAGGTTTTCTTAATAATTTTCATCATTTAATAAATATTTTGTTTACACAGTACTCTTCTATATTTGACAAACAGAAATTATTTAACGAGTAAGTGTAATTTATAACAATATAGAATTTCAAATTTTAAAGGTTGTAGTGATATTGCAGTTATTTACTGAAAATGAACTGATCTAAATATTTTCTGGAGCCTATAAATTATTTGTTTTGATCGCTACTATTCCAGCTACTACAGCTAGTGTTGAGCGAAATTTTTTTTTTCTTTCTTTACTTTCAATTGAAAAAGAACTGCTCTGCGAGCTTTATAGCTTTTCGGGGAAGTCATGAAGTTTTTGGGTCCAATAACAATGGAAATTATTTAGGCATTCTTGAATTATTGGCCCGGTATGATCCATTTCTAAGGGAACATATTACTCGTTATGCCAACAAGGAAAGTGGTAACGCATTTTATTTATCAAAAGATAATGAAATGTTACATCTGATGAAAAAAAAAAATACTGGAAATTATTATCGAGCAAATTAAGTCCGCCAAATATTATTCTATAATAGATTTCAGCCCGGACATTAGTCACATTGACCAATTGACGGTAGTTATTCGGTACATGCTTTTAAATGGTACTCCCGTAGAAAAGTTATTAAATTTATTGCTAATGCAGGTCATAAAACCGAAGCTATGGAAAATCAAATAATGAAATTGTTTGAAAAACTGAAAATAAACATTTCGGATTGCAGAGGGCAGTCATACGATAACGCAAGAATCATATCCGGAATTTATTCAAGCTAACAAACGAGAATTAAAAAAGGAAATAATTTGGTTTTTTATATTCGTTGTGCTGCACATTCACTAAACTTGATAAGAGTTTCAGCAGCAGATTGCTACTTAAATGCAACTTCATATTTCATGTTTTTGGAGTAGATATGTATTTCTTTCGAGTTGAAAGGGCAGATGGGAACTCAAAAAGAAGATTGAGGAAAGTGGTGGCAGTAAAATTTTGCCTAAGGCATTATCAGCGACAAGATGGTCAGCACGAGCAAGTGCATGCAAAGCTCTTAGTGAAAATTATTCAAATTTTCGAAACACATTGGAGCAAATTGCTGCTAACACATGTGACGCGGGTCGAAGCAAATGGTTTATTAAAGAAATTTAATAGCTTAGATATACGTTTCATGACTGTTTTTAGGGATGAAATAATGAAAAGGTATATAACAAGACTAGCAAAATTTTACAAACTGTAGATATAGATTTGCAAACAGGAATGGAGATGCTTGAGGGTCTCAAAACTTTCGTAGGAAGTCTTAGAGAAAATTTTGATTTCTATGAAGAAAAGGGTAAAATTCTTTCACAAGTAAGTGATTACAATCAAAGTGAAAAAAGAAACAAAAAAAAGAAAGCTTCAGTTTGACGATGGAAAGAGTGCTGAGGTGAAGTTTGACGCAAAGACTAATATGCAAGTTAATACGTTCAATGTACTAATTATTATAGATCAACTGATGCAAGAACTAAACCATAGACTTGAAGCTTACAGGGATATTGAAGACAAGTTCGGATTAAAAAAAAAAATGAAAACTTTAAGTCACGCAGAAGTTCAAGAAAAAACAAGACATCTTCAATCAATTTACTGTTCTGACCTTGAGGACAATTTTCCTACTGAATGTTGCCATTTTAAGCACTTTTTACCAAACAACATTCCATTAAATTCCATAGTAAACCACACTGCGGTACATTCGCGAAAAAGGAATAGTTTCTACATTCCCCAATATAGATATTGCCTTCAGAATATTTTTGGGTATTGCGGTAACAAATTGCAGTGCTGAAAGATCATTTTCATTATTAAAGAGAATAAAATCGCTAAAATGTGTACAGCTGCAGAATACATTGAAATTATCGTGATTTATGAAGAATGCGAACGAAACGCACGGGAGGCCGCCAGAATATACAGCGAACGTTTTCCAAACAATAACCGACATCCGGATCATAAAACTATTTTGCACGCAATAGCGAGAGGAAGAGAAACAGAACAAGTGACTTCTAATCGTTCAGAAGTTGGAGGTCCCACAAGAAACTCGTGTTGAACACGTTTGAAGAAAACCCCACTACAAGTCAAAGAGATGTCTCTCACCAAATGGCGATGTCGAGGAGCTCTGTCCAAAGAATTTTGAAAGAAAACTCCATGCACGCTTATCATTACACACGGGTGCAACAATTAAAACCTGAAGATTATCACATAAGACGAAGGTTTTGCGAGTGGCTGTTGAATTAAAATAATGGGGACCCTAACTTTCTATCTCGTGTTCTCTTTACTGATCAGACGATGTTTGGTCGAGAAGGTTGTTTTAATGCTCATAACGGACATGTCTGGGCTGAAGAAAATCCACACGCACTCTTTCACAGAGGATTTCAAGAAAGGTTTTCTATCAACTTATGGGCCGATCTTTTGGTTGATCGTGTGGCAGGTACAGTTACTTCCAGTGAAACCATATTCCTAATAAGTGTTTTATTCAAGATTGGGTCTTTCGAATTTCCTGTGCGTTTGACGCGCCAAAGATACGCAGAGTTTATCCGTAACGAGTTGGAAGATCTACTTGAGGATGTGCCCCTAGTTTTTCGTGCTAACTGTTGGTATCAGCACGATGGTGCACCACCGCACTTTAACAGAGATTATTGGACCAGCAGTATGCCCAGCGTTGGATAGGCCGGGGTGGCCCACATCACTGGCCTGCTCCCCCGCTTGATTTCTTTCTTTGGAGCCATGTAAAGAACATAGCTTACAGCGAACCAATTAATACAGAAGCTGAATTAAGAGACCGATTGCAGGAGGCTTTTCAAGTGATTACCCCTTACATGATAAATAATTCGCACGCCAGTTTGATCAGAAGAGCCCAGCTGTGTATCCAAATGAACGTGGGAATATTCGAGCATCTCCTTTAATTTCGTTTAATCCGTTTGTCGTTTTTGGTATTTTTGATTCGTCGATTGTTCGTTTCGGTTTTCTTCCAGTATTGTTTTGTTAAATTGTGTTACATGATTAAATCTGGTTCTTTTTAGAACCCTTCAAGTCGTTTTATTACCAACAGGCCTACATCGTTAGATTTAATTGCTATTATTAAATACCGGTCTTCGTAGACCACCCACTCATTTATCATTGCGATGCGCGATTTTCGAATATGAAATTCCGACCTTCGAACGTAAAATCGACTCGTACGTCCATAAAATAGTAGTTTTTCAGTTTCATTCCTTTCTATTGTGGCAGACAACAGTAAGTTTCAATAATTTCGGGTTTTAGTCATGTCTGTCAGTGTCAGTGAACCTAACCAAACAGCATCAAAAGGTTCGTTCACCAAAAAAATGTGCAGTAGCATTATTTTTCATTCCTTAGCAACGCTTTTACTGTAAGCACTACGCCTGAGCGAGAGCTTCTAGGATTGGTCACTTTGAAACCTCTATATCTACCAAACGAAGAACAAAAGACCTACTTTTTTCTGCATTTACGGCATTTCCATTGCTGTTACCACTAGCACATTTCCGCTGGGAAGGGTGTTGTGGGCCACCCTGTATATGATCGATTTTTTGGTTATTAGTAGGGCCCGGATTTTAGGCAAAATGGACTATTTTTATTTTTTAAGGCACATGTATGAAACTTGTCTATAAATGATTTCTGGCTTAATTAGAGTAATTAGAGCCATATTTGATTCTGCCTATTCGGCCTAAAATGCCCTTTAAATACCTATTTTACCTTTTAACTGCCTGAACATGCCTAAAATGACCAATAATCAATTTCATTTTTGCGGTTTTTTCCCAATTTTCGAATTCTGGGAAGTTTACGGTATTGAAAATGTAAAAGTGGTACCTCAATAAAATTTACAATGCTTTATGATTTTAAAATTTAAGGAGATGTAATTACTGAAATGTACAAAGTGCAGTACAATACAGGAATTACTTTTTCGCTTTTACGGTTGGGACCATGATGTCAGCGGTAAATACTCCGACAATACCTAAGTACCACAAACCATTAGACTGGACTGGCATAAATTACAGAGTTTATCTGTTTGCCTCTGTTCGAAGGGGTGCAGGTATACGCGGTCTAATGTTTTCTGATACTTAGGTATTGTTAGAAGCTTTAACGTTTATAAAATGGTCCTTGCCATAAAAACGAAAATTAAAATCCCGAAGTGAAACAATAAGAGAAACCTTAAGGGTGTCATTTTCTAAAAATTTAAGAAATATAAAATTAACCATCTCCTCTGAAATTTGGTGGGAGACGTAAATATAAGCATTACAAATTTGTCATTTCTCGTTTACTTTATCTCCGTGCAGTGGTCGTATTTCTTGTGAACCTGTTTAAAGTGAACATAATGCCGAAACAAAAAATTAGTTTACGCGAAAAAATATTACAGTGGACAAGCAAGAAAGATTTATATGAAATAAAATCAACCCGAGAAATGTTTTGTAAAGCTTGTGGTAAACTGGTAAGTTAAGCATAATTAAAAATATGTCATTTTATATTTTTTACTTATTTGAAAATTTTATTTTTTGTAGTTTATATGCGAAAAAAAATGTCACTTGCAACAGCATGAGCAAACGGCCATCCATAAAGAGAACATTATGACACCGCTTCGGCAAACGTTGCTGACACAGAACTTGGAGGAATCGGCAAATAGTACATTCAATATGGAACTTTGTAACGTCTTTTTAGCTGCCAATATACCATGGCACAAACTACAAAATCCTGCGTTTCAGAATTTTCTGACAAAATATTGTGGTAGAAAAATTCCGGATGAGTCTACTTTACGGAAAAATTATTTACCAAAATGCTACAAAGATGTATGAACATACTATCTTTTAATATTTAATTTAAAATTATTTTCACTTTTAGACTATTGACCGCATTCGGAATGAGCTGGATCCTTTTAACATATGGGTTTCAGTTGACGAAACAACAGATGCACTTGGGCGATATGTGGCGAATTGTCTGGTTGGGAAACTTTCAGAAGATGAACCTGGAAAATCTTATCTTTTGGCGTCTAAACAATTAGAAAGAACAAATCATGAGACAATAGCTAGATTCGTAAATCAATCTTTAGGTAAGGGTTTTTCACTTTTTTAAATTTATTTTGATTTAAAATTTCTATGCGTAGAAATCTTGTGGAGTACCAGAGTTGTTGCTGAAAAGTTTCTTTTGTTTGTAACGGATGGAGCACCATATATGATAAAATCTGGTAGACACCTTAAGGTGTTTTATCCAAAAATTGTGCATGTCACATGCTTAGCGCATGCTTTAAATCTAGTGGCTGAAAAAATTCGCTATCAATATGAAGATGTGGATAATTTAATTTCGAACGTGAAAAAAATTTTCGTTAAGGCACCTTTGAGAGTTGAAATGTACAAAGAAAAACTAAAAGAAATGCCACTGCCTCCACAGCCAATTTTAACACGATGGGGAACATGGCTTCAGGCTGCTATGTTTTACAGCGAACACTTTGATTCCATTAAAGAAGTAAGTATATAAAAGATAAGCAAATTAATTGATTGTTAAACTGTTTTTAACTACTCACAGGTTGTCATGTCCTTTGATGGAAGTTCTGCTGTTGCTATTCAAAAAGCACAGTCTATAATGAAGAAACCCGGAATAAAAAACCAATTAATTTATGTTCGCAGTAATTTTAAAATAATCTGCGAAAGTATTACTCAATTGGAAAAAAATGGGTTACCTTTAACCGATTCAATCAAAATTGTTGAAATAGTATTTTACATTACAAGCCAGGTAAAATGGTTTTTACTGGCGAATGGAGGATATAACTGACGAGTCGAAGACGAGTCAGTTACCTCCTTGAGCCAGTAAAACCAGTTACCTGGCGTGTCTTGTATAATATTTTATTTGTTACTAAATTGTAAACAACTAAATAAAATTAAAAATGATCAAATTCTGTTTTCTTCCAAATTATTGCTCAAAACTCAGAAACCTTAGAAGTACAATTACTATGACAACGCGCCGTTTGTTCAAATTGTTTATTTCCGTCAAGATTTTTTCTCAAATGAACGTGCCAGAAGAAATCAAAAAGGAGGCTATAAACGTGGCTTCCAGTTTACTGCCAGCGAAGTCTTTAGCAAGATATGAACGAGAATATGAAGAATTTAAAAATTGGCAGAAAAACAATAACGTAACTAGTGTAACGGAAGACGTTCTTTTGGTGTATCTTCACCAACTATCAGACAAATTTAGCCCCAATTCTTTGTGGTCGAAATGGTCCATGTTAAAAAGCTGCCTGGAAATTAAAGAAAATGCTGAAGTTCGCAGGTTTGTTTTCCTATTACAGACGTTGTCAAAAAAGTGATATTTTAACTTGACATTTGTAGATTTCATAAGGTAATTGCTTTTCTCAAGAGAAAGAATGAGCGTTACGTGCCGAAGAAGGCAAGGGTTTTAACAAAAGAGCAATTGGAAAAATTTCTTGTTGAAGCTCCTGATGACTATTGGTTGTGATTACAATTTTTGGAATTTTTGGTGCTTGCCGGTGTGACGAGCTTCTCTCGTTGACGGTGAAGGACGTAGAAGATGTTGAGAAATATATTATCGTCACTTTACGGAATACAAAGAATTTAACTACAAGGAGATTTACGATCACAGATGAGGGCTGCAGTTGTCAACCTTGTGTTTTGTACAGAAAATATGCAGCTCTTCGTCCTCGTCAAGCAGACCAATTACGTTTCTTTTTAACCTACCGTAATGGCAAATGTATTTCCCTCAATGTTCGCCAGCACACTATTGGCGGTGTACCGAAAAAAACTGCAACATACTTAGGGCTACAAGAACCTGAATTATACACAGGTCACTCATTTCGCCGATCAGCAGCAACAATGGTTGTGGATGCAGGTGGAGATATTTTGACACTAAAACGTGCGGGAGGATGGAAAAGTAGTGGAATTGCGGAAGGTTATGTGGATGATTCTATCAATAAAAAAATTGAAATTGCGAAAAAAATGTTTCCTGGACGAAACTCAACAGATGTGGCTTCCACTTCGACAAATGTGGCTTCCACTTCGGGAGGTTCTACAATTAATTGTCCAATGACGAGCGAATTCACTTCCGCTTCAGGAATGTTCGACATTAGCGGAAATTCTAATTGTACATTTAATTTTAATTTGTATGAAACAAAGAAATAAAAATGTTCAAATGTTAAAAACGCTATTATCCTTTCCAAATTTCAAATTTCTCTACTAACTTGTTAAATTCATAACTGGTCTGCTGTCAATTTAACGCTACTAGCCAGTTAAAATGACTTTTCAACGTCAAGTGACAGTTCGAATAAATGACGTTTACAATTTAGTAACAAATAAACGTATTTACCTCCCTAAAAAAATCTCCAGGCCCTGTAGCAGCAGTAGCATTAAAAAAACTTGAAGATGTTACTGAAAAAAATCCTGGATACAAATTTCTTCTAGAATTGGCAAGAATTTTTAGAGGTGAAGATGTGCCGGAACATGACACCAAAATGGAAGAAATTTATTACAAATTTGCGCCCATTACCTCTTGCGAGGTAGAAAGAAGTTTTTCAAAATATAAGTCCATTTTGGTGGATAACCGACAATGTTTTAAAGTAGAAAATTTAGAGCAATATCTTGTATGCAATGTAAATACGTAACAATGTAAATAACTAACAAACTTGTAGTATTGTATATTAATTAATAAAAAATAATTAGTAAATATCTTGTTGTGTGTACCTACTTAAAACTTTAAAAACACATTTTTTAATTTAATTAACCACAACTTTAAGGACCTAGTATGGCTTATTTTCAGTTTTTAAGGGACTATTTGCAGTAGTTTAAGGGACTATTTTAGGCACCTATTTCCGACTTTTTAATTGCCTAAAATCCGGGCCTAAGTTATTAGTGTCCAACTTATTGAATTTTTTGTATCAAACTACAATTTTGTTATTAGAATACCACTACCGTAAGTTCCTTTATGACTTTTTTTTGTTAATCTAGCTTGGAATTTATGTTTTCAAATTTGCCGCATTCGCCAGTGTGAAAATTTCTCCATTCGAAGCGACATCATTTTTAAATGGAATAGACTGTAGGTATCGCGAAGTACACTAATGAGCGTTTTGAAACCGTATTTGCGCGGCGAAGAATTAACATCTAAATAAACGACTATTATTTGAAAACTATTTTTTAAGAAGAATTAGGCCGCAAAATTCAAGAATATAAAGAAAATGGAGAATATTTCACTCTAGACAAACTGTTTGAGCTTGCTAGAGTGAAATTAGAGTACAATTACGGCCGCACTACTTTGTACTCAATTTTGAAATCAATGAGCTTCAGACATAAATTTGAAAATAAGAGAAAAATTGCAATATTTATAATATAAAATTATAATAAATTTGTTTCACAGTTTAGGACTGGTTTACAAATCTATGAGGGGCATGATGACCAACTCAATAGACTGGGACTAATGGCTTAACCTGACTTCCGAATCACGAGATAGAATGTAGCCTTTTTTTTTAATTTCGCCCTGGGTCGGAATCGAACCCGCGACCCTCGCGTCCCTGAGCCGAAACGGACTGCCTTAGGCTACGAGTATATTCTCAAAGAAAATTAAATCCTTAAGAACATATTTGCAATATTTATTATTATTATTATTATTGACGGCTAACAGGCTAGACGCCCAATTAGAAGCCCTGCCAGAAAGAAAACGATACAAAGGTCACAACACAACAACCATTACACACGGAGCATCCTAACACTCAAGCTACAACTACTGAGCACTCATCTGAGTAGGATCTCCCTGGTTCACGAGATGGAGAAGAATTTTTTGATTTGCGATATGGTGCAACAAAAAATATCGACGTGGGCCTCGACACTGGGAATTGCACAGCATTCGAGTAACAGGTGACTTGAGCCCCCTGTCCGTGTGGCGCTGACCGATGTAGAAAGCACTCCTTGCCCTAAAACTCGAGCGGCTAACCCTCAAACTGATCCGCTCCAGAACGAGAGGACATTCCTGCAGCCCCCTGAACAATGTGAACAAAAAGATCACCGAATGCTCCATACGTCTATGAAGCAGAGACTGCAGACCAACCTCACCGAGCAGAAGACTTTGCTGACACTCATGCACCATTCAAAATCCACCTTTTAGTTTAATGGATCATTTACCTCAAATGGTTTCATCTGTAGGGGAAGTGGGCCTAAAATGGGGTATGTAGGTAAAACGGGATATCAGTGTTTAACCCGCAACGAGAGCTGGCAACTACTCGTATTAGCACCTAATGCGTGTGTGTGGACGCTAGTGTTAGTGGTCTGCTGTCAAAAGTGCGATCCGCTTGTGTTTTAAACAGAGAGAGTGATTTTATTGGTTTCGGAAGTTGTGAATGTAATAATTAGTGTTTACGGAATAAGCTCCTGGAAGAAGAGAACAACTCGTGGTCTTGGGTTGTTACTGCGCATCAAATTGTCTTCAAAGGTTAGTTAACAAGCGATGCAGGCCAAATTGCTCTGAAAGACATTTGTTTTTCACGCGGTAATTTTAAAAATTTTAAGACAAATGTAGGTAAAATGGGAAATTTTTACGCCTTAAAACGGGATAGTATCCCGTTTTACCTACACCAGCCCAGTATTTATTTTTATTTGTTTTCAGATGCCTTCCACTTATAAACGAAAAACCGACCGCCAATCTTGGTCCGAAGAAGCTATGTCTAGGGCACTAGAGGCGTTGCGAAATGGAACATGTGGTTACTTAAAAGCTGCTAAACAATTTAATGTTCCAAAGTCGACTTTAGAAAGGCGTTTTAAAAACAAAAATAAACAGGCACTTGACCATTCAAAACAACTGGGGAGCAGAAAATTAACGTTTCCAATGGAACTAGAGAAACAGTTAGTAGATTATGTTAAAAACATGGAAGCTATGTTATATGGACTAACAACAAGAAGTATTCGAAGTCTTGCGTATCAAATTGCTGTTAGAAATAATATCGTTCATCACTTTAATAATGAAACTAAGTTGGCAGGATGGCACTGGTTACATTCCTTTCTGAAGAGAAACAATTTGTCTCTTCGCAGTCCTGAAGCAACTTCTGCGGCAAGAGCGCAAGGCTTCAACCGAGAAGCAGTTGGCTCATTTTTTGATATTTTGAAATCGCTCCAAGAGAAACATAATTTCCCGCCATCAAGAATATTTAACGTGGACGAAACAGGTATCACTACTGTCCAATCTCGACCATCAAAAATTATTGCTGCCAGAGGAAGAAAACAAGTAGGCTCCCTAACATCAGCCGAACGTGGGGAGTTAACGACTGTAGTAATTTGTATGAGTGCAAGTGGCATTTTTGTCCCACCTATGCTAATTTTTCCTCGAGTGCGAATGAAACCTCAATTTGCTGATGGAACTCCGCCAGGTTCACTATCAGTTTGCCATAAATCTGGGTGGATGCAATTAGAGTTGTTTGAGAAATGGTTTGATCATTTCGTTCATCACACTCAAACTTCGAAAAGTAATCCAGTATTACTCATACTGGATGGGCATAAAACACACACCCAAAATATAGCAACGATAGAAAAAGCACGGCAGAATGGAGTAACAATTTTATGTTTACCACCGCATACCAGTCACCGTATGCAGCCGCTCGTTTATGGGGCCACTCACCACTTTTTATACTCAAGAAGTGGAAATATGGTTGAGAAACCATCCAGGACGCCGCATTACTATAAACGAAGTTGGATCTTTGTTCGCTAAAGCATATCTAAGAGGCTCAACACCTTTAAACGCCATTAATGGTTTTAAGAAAACTGGATTATATCCATTGGACCACACAGTATTTACAGAAGATATGTATGCTGCAGCTTTGCCAACTAGTTATGACCCACCTCAAAACAATGACAGTACTGAAAATGATGCAGTTGCAGCTGTGTCACCTGAAATGGAAGATGCAATGGAACAAATTCAACGTGACTTTGTAAGAGAGTCTACACCAGATGAGCAAATAATCACTCAAGTTGAAAAACCATCAACTAGCAGCATGTGCAATTTAATCAGTCCTGAAACAATTGCTCCATATCCGAAAGCTAAGAATGTAAAGCTATCAAAAAAGAAAGTCAGCAGAAAGGGTAAAGCTGCAATCCTTACCAGTACCCCTTATAAAGAAGAGTTAGAAAAATCCCTGGTTCAGAAAAACAGAAAAAATAATGCAGACAAAATGAAAACGAATAGAATAACTTTCAAAAACAAAAACGCTGCAAACAACAGCTCATCGAAAGGTAAGAAACAGGAGTCTAATGTGACCAAAGCACGAGTATCAAGGACCCAATCCAGTAGCAGCGAATCTGACGTTGATGTGGAATGCCTGTTTTGCGGTAATAACTATTCTAAAGACCACTGCGGAGAAGGATAGATAATGTGCTGTCGTTGCGGCAAATGGGCCCATGATGAATGTGCAGGTGTAGAAAGTGATGATGATGACGAATTCACATGTGATATTTGCCTACAAAAATAAAGTTTTTGAAAAATATATTTTCTAAATAAATCTTATTATAGGAATAATTTCCCGTGTTAAATCCATATCCCGTTTTACCTCCAGCACTTTCCCATTTTACCGACACTGTGTAGGTAAAATGGGAAATTGCAGACATTTACTAATTAACCACATGTAACTACTTGTTTTTTATTTTAGATTGTTTTTGATGAATATATGTTTAAATCAATAACTATACTATAGCAAGATTTACTTTACACAATTTTACAACACTTATTTTTTTTTATACATAACGTTAAACGTTAAGTATCCCATTTTAAGCCCACTTCCCCTACGAGTATGTCCACACTCAAAAATAGCAAAAAAGTTGCAACAACACAACAAGAGGAAGAAAGCTACACAATTACCTGTAAGTGTATTAGGACCTTCAAATACAGAAAAATTGAAAAATGATTTGAAAGAAAACTATTTCTCATTAATAATAATTGATGAGACGACAGATGTCAGCACCTCAAAATGTCTTGCATAGACAACACAGTAAACCTATAGAACCCAAACTGCCATAGTTTTTTGTGTCGCGACGCTATCTACTGGCTTGTGGTAGGTGCAAAATAAGACACAGCCAGCTGGATATCCTGGCTTTTTTATTTATTTTAATACCACGAGTAGTCCAAATTATGTGGATTATTTTTCAAACTGGTCACGAATTATCAATTGTGCTTGGGAATGAATCCACGAGTGCGTCAGCACGAGCGAGGTTCCCAAGCACAATTGAATGAGTGAAACCAGTTTGAAAAATAGTCTACATAATTTGGACTACGAGTTGTATTCGGAGGACTATTTTAAGCCAAATAGCTTGTTCGCCGACAATCAGTTTGGCTTCAGAAAAAATGTTTCCACCTCACATGCTATTTTAACACTTATTGATAAAATTACTCAAAGCTTTGAGGATAAGCGCTACTATGTTGCACTTTTCCTCGACTTGAGCAAAGCGTTTGATACGGTTTCGCATCAGATTCTATTAAGAAAACTTTCTATGGTTTGCTAAAGGAGTCCAGAGATCTAGCAAAAGAGTGGGGGGTAACAACTGTTTTCAAAAATAAAAGACGGAAGATAACGAAACGCTTTTTTGATGAGTTATCGGAAGATGAGAGAATTTCGGACCCGGAATCGTATTTCAAAGTCAATGTGTACTATTGCTGTTTAGATATATTAATTTCTCAAACTAAACAAAGATTTCAGAGCCTTTATGATTTGAGTAAAATGTTCGAAGTCTTACAACCGGATAAACACTTATCCTTTTCAAACGAGATGATCAAAAAGGAAGCCGGAAAACGGACTAGCAAATACAATAAAGACATGTCAGTTGATCTCTGCGAACAATTAATTGTTTTGAAAACTTGCTTAAAATCTGAAATTGAGAAAATTCATTCAATTAAGGAACTCACAGATTTATTACTTATAAAATTCAATAGCCTTTCCTCCAGTTTTCTCGAGGTAATAACAGCATGCTGCCTATTTTTGACCCTTCCAACTGCAACAGCTGAAAGAAGTTGTTCTAAGCTCAAACTTATTAAAAACTATCTTAGAACTTCTATGGGACAAGAACGGCTATCGGTCTTATCAATACTGTCCATAGAAACAGAACATCTTGAAAAACTAAAATCGTGTTCAGCTATGGATGTTTAATATTTTCATTAACTTGACATTTACCAAAAAATGGCCGATTTAGACAACATTTTGGAGGAAATCGACTTAATTAACGAGGATATGAATATTGATCCTGCGGAAAATAGACACAGGTACTTATCGCCTAAGGAAAAATCCTTTGGACGAATTTTCAGAAATTGAATTTAAAAAGAGGTATCGGTTAAGGGTGCTGTGAACTACTAGACAAAATCGAGGAAAAGTGGTGTAAACGGGGATCGTGTTTCAGCCCACATTTTTAACTTTGAAAAAGCGGTCGATGTGTCTACATATTGGTTATACGCATCATGGCAAATATTGGTTTCAGAGAGGATTGTAAATTATCATCAAAAACATCACTGTATACAATCCCCTTAATTTTCATCGCAACTATGATACAAGAGGCAATGATATTTGTGTAAACCTCCTGAAATTAATAAAATCGAGGCATGGCTCTAACTAGTATTGCAACAAACTCTTTAATAACTTACCCCCTTTTCTGAAAAAAAGAGCCATCCTTACAATTATTAGGTAAAATAAAAAAATATCTCATATTTAAATCGTTCTACTCGATTGGAGAATTTCTAAATAATGACTTTAATGATTTTGAAACAGTCTTCATTGAAAATAGCTTTGTTCCTTATTTTCTTTTTCTCTTTCTTGCATGCATGTAACAATTTTATTTTCTTAATGTCTATGTTTGACGTGTGTAAACATGTATCAAATGCAGTGAACTCAATACTACTCGTCCAATTGCCGACCGTAAAGGCGGCCTTACACCAAGGCAACAATTGGCAACATGTTGCCTGCAACATTTTTTAGTAATGACCGGCAACATTAATAAAAAATGTTGCAGGCAACATGTTGCCAATTGTTGCCCTGGTGTAAGGCCGCCTTAACAGTTTTTGTGTCAGGCGCATGAACAAAGACAGACTCGCGGTGTAGTATTTGCGTCGCTGTCTAACTCGTTTAACAGTGCTGCGTTCGTTGTCAGGTGTACCTTTGATAGCGCTTTTACTGTTTATACTAGGTGAAATCTCTAAATATACCGGGTTGACAATCACTTCGTTGTCGTGTGCAGTGTTTTTCGGACTTAAATGGTGTTTGTGCTTATCTGTAGTTCCAAAATGGTCCTGAATTGTGTTGCTTATGGTTGCAATAATTTACAGGATTCGAGATCTAAAATAAGTTTTCATACGTAAGCTTGTTACAACATAAGTCAAATTTAAAAAAAATTGATGCAAAATGCAGCCGTTACTAATTTTGCGCAAAATTTGGAACTATTTTTGCCAAAACACTCGGTGACGGAAGAATTTATAAATAGAGATTTGCATGAAATACAACTAGTTAAGAACATAACTGATGTGTTCTGAAAATGCAGAATGCATCACCATGCAAAACTTTTAAATTTTCGATTACACGGCAAAGCCTCAAGTATTCGTCAAAAAATGACAAAATTAATTTTTTGCACGACCTGTATATAATGAGCAACTTTACTCAATGATTGTATGGAGTAAAGCGGCTCTTTGTTCCCCTTGGGCAAAAAACCGCAGCCAACTCAAGCTTTTAATCATCTTTTTTCCCCTTGGGCAAAAAAACATAGCCTATTCAACCTTTTATAGTACCTACATTTTTATTTCGAATTAATTTTTTTTTCACTCGAGGTGCAGTTTGTAGCCCGAAGGTCCTACAAAGCAACGACGGGAACAATCATGCATTCCCGAGGTGCAGATACTATTATTTGCACGATTCAAAAATTTTAATTGAAAAAAGCCGAAAGATTAAAAATTATTTTTAACTGTCAACATGAGACTTCAATTTAGCTTGACAGTTAGTGATAATTTACAAATTTTCGGCTTTTTTCTATTAAAATCGGTGAGTCGTGCAAAAAATAGTATATGGACCTCGGGAGTGAATGATTTTTACCCTACAAATTGCACCTCGGGTAAAAATCATCCACTTCACTCCCTCGGTGCATAATATACTATTATTCAAAAGTTGTTAATTTTCAGTGTTTTTTTAAGTAATAATTGTGTCCCGTAACAGTAAATATTGTCATTCTATTTAAAATGGCTTTTACTTATTACTTTCCTCTATTTATCGCCTCTTATTAGCATTATTAGTATGATGGGTCAATACCGGCCACAAGCCAGAAAAGGATAGAAATACTACACAGTGGCGGGTTGCATACATCTGTAGATTGCCTCAGTCGCGGATACGTTTGCGTCCCTTCCAAATAGTGTGGAGTTCACTGACCAAATGTAATGCACAAATATATATACAGTGGAATCCGTTTACAACGAGGGAGCTTCAAGGGACCGAAAATTTTTCTCGCTATAACCGGATTTCGCACTAACCGGATATCATAACATTTTTCAAAATTATTAATTGTTTATTAAAATTGTGTTTTAAATAGTGTTTTATTGATAAGAAACATGTTAATACAATTCATAGGTCATTATTTTTGATCTAAATAATCAGTTATTTGTTTTTGTTTATAATTTATAATAGATCTAAAGAATTTTCCAACATTAAAAATTAAAATAGACCTCAATGCACACTCTTCTATTGGGTGATTCAAAATGATTGTGGCCAAGTATGGCAACTATGTACGAAAATTTATGTGGCAACTGTGTGGATGAGGTAGAGTTGTCATTTGTATGACATTTCATAAGCGTGCATTTGATTTTTTTGATATCATTACACATTGATTTGACAGTTTTCAAAATTGCGCGACTATGAACTGTCAAAGAAATATCAACACTACCCTATCCACACAGTTGCCACATAAATTTTCGTACATAGTTGTCATACTTGGCCACAATCATTTTGAATCACCCAATACATCTGCGCATTCAAAACACTATTTTAATGCTTAATATTCTTAAAACACCTAGAATGTTTAGATTTACCTAGGACTAGCAATTTTCGTTTTTCTAACCATTCAACCATTCAAATTAGCACAGACTAAAACTGTCACTCATTCTTTTGATATTTTGCCGCCGCTTTTTTTTTTTCACCATTTTGTACTCAATTTAATATGGCGAATTTTTCCGAAATACTCAACTGTTTTCGTTTAGACATGAGACTCGTAAAAGCAAGTTACTTCAGCAAGAAGCTAAATGCAACTAACTAAAATTTACAATCTTTTTGTATCGGATTTCCAGATAAACTCATTTTTAAAACTCCAGAAAACACATTAAATTTATGTGAATGAACAGACGATATAATTGATGGTGTTTGCAGAAATTCTTCTCCTTATAACCGGTTTAACCATCACTAGACAAGCCGTTATATCAGGATTCTCGTTATAACCGATCTCGCTGTATACGGATTTTTTTATTTGATAACAAATGAGAAACCAACCAAACAAAGTAGAAATCCTCGTTATAACCGGTCCCTCGTTATAACAACCCGTACTCGTTATAAACGGTTTTTACTCTATTATTATTATCCAAAGTGCGATTCTGTCATTTTATAGTGGGTAGTCTTTCAATCCAAAGTGCAATTGTTTTATTTTATAGTAGGTAAGCTTAAAGCTACAATTAACCCAATTGAAAGTTAGATTCTGTCATGTTATAGTTGGTTAGCATAAAGTTAAAAGAATTCTTGAAAGTGCCATTATACAGTGTGCAATAAAATGACTTTCATCCAGTTACCTTTGCATTACCCTTGTAAAAATACGAAATGCCGCTCTACAGAAAAAAAAGAAAGCCTAACCTCAAAATATACTAATATCCAAATTCCAAAAGTGATTTATTGCGAAGGGATGATATGAATGCAATGGTAACATTGAAATTAAAAAGGAGCTAACAAAAGCAAGTCACAGCTAGTGTTGAAAGTGGCCACCAACATTTGTTAATTGAATTTTGTAAATTGTAACAATTGTCAATTCGATTGATGACATTTATTGACAGAACTAAGAGTTCGGCACTTCAAAAAAAAGTAGACCGGTGGAGGAATATTTACATGTGCAAAAATTCCAAAGCAAACTAGATGAAAATCATTTTATTCCACACTGTATATTCCCCGTTACAGAAATAGAGAGCGATCAAATTAATTTGTAATCGAGTTATCCATGAATCCGAAGTCGTATGTCGTTACTTGAACTCCACGCTCCAATAAATACAGCTTGAAACACAGGTTAGATCTCGACATATCATCGCAAAAGACATACGGATTCAAATCCATGGACGACTCGATTACAAATTAATTTGATCGCTGGATATTAGCGCTGCTGTCAAATTTGACATGGGACTTCTTATACATTAGATATTATTTTGTTTAGAATTTGAATTTTATATTTGTTTATTGTTGTTTTTCTTTAAAATGATCAAAAATAAAAAAGTTAAAGATGATTTTCATTTATTTCTGTGATTATCTTATTGTGTCCAGGGAGGCGCATTAAAATGTTTCCAGGAGCGAATTAATTCTAAAACCGGCACTCCTGAACTTGCAGCTATTTTATAACATTTATTAACATTTATCTTCCCTACACGCTACAGAATAAGTACTCACCTTTAGGGGCCATCTGCTGAAGATTTGTCGACTGCATTGTGCGAAATTAGTTTCAATTCGCACCGAAATTCCAGTCCACACCACGCAACAAACGATTCATTTTTGAAACTCTTTGTCACTACCGGAGGCACAACCGAATATTTTTTCACAACACGATTAATTTTATTGTCTCTGGCTTTTTACCTTCGAATTCGTTATTCACAGAAAAACACGTGCATGGTGCATCACGTCACCCGCCAAAACCGAATTACGTTATGCGACAAACGACCCGCAATTTTGCATGCGCCTAACAAGTGAGGTTATAGGTACAAAATATTATTGTTAATAAACGCAAAGCGGTTTGATAAATCGATACTAGCACTCACCTACAGTTTACACTACCGTTGAAGCATTGCTTCTTAACCGTTCGAGCGTTTGTTTGACTGCCGATGCCGAAACAAACTGAAATCAGAAAAAATTTCCAAGCTCACCGACAGGATGAAGACTGGCCGGTGGCCGCAGCAGGGGGGTGAAACAACATAGGACGTATTGAAACCGCGAGCATCAGCGCCATCTGCTCGCCCTGAGACGACTTATATTCTCAGAAGTCAAATATAATAATAAAAAAAAACTAGTAACAATAAAATTATAGTACAAAACACAATGTTGTAACTTAATTTTAATGAAAAAGTACATGTTAACTCGTATTTTTTATTTTATTTTATAATTATTTTATATAGTTTAGCGCCATCTATTAGCTCTGAACTAAACAAATATAAGAAACCGTGTAAATCACAGAGTCAGCAGTTCAGCACTTCAAAATTCAAGATCAGTTTAATTTAATTAAACCATGCTTTCGTCGTTTGTGTTTAAAAAAAGTGTTGTATGCCCAATTGTAATAATAAGGATGCTTAACGTCGCCTCATCCATAATGTGTAACTCATAACGTTCTACAAATACCTAACCTACCGTCTACCGGACTTATAACGTAAATTACTATATTGTTATTAAAACGATTTAACAGACAATAATTGTACCTTTCTTAAGTTGATTACTTGATTAGTGTCGTTTTGAGTTAATATTTTTGTGATAATACATTTTTTTAACAGTTATTACAGAATGTTTTGTTTTATCTTCGACTTGAATTAATTATTATCACTGACAATTAGTCATTAATAATGTGTTATAAAATTGTATAAAAACAATACAACATAAAGTAACACATTATTAATGATTAATTGTTATTGATAATATTACCTTTGAAATTAAAAATTTAAATTTGGTAGTAGGTTTGGACCCGTGGTTTGGTCTGTTGCCTGGCTAAATGTTTTGGCTCAGGGCGGATAGATGGCTCTGAAACTGGTTCTCATTCTTAGACAAAGAGTGGCCTATCCGTATTAGTAATCCGTGGGCCGCAGTGCCGCACAGCGCCGGCTATTGGCCGATAGTTTAGTCCGATTGGATAGCTTCCGCGCAGACCAGACAAACTAAACTGTTTGGTCTTAGAAGGTATACTGTGGTTTGGTCACAGCAGTAGTCTCACTCGACGTCGGCACTTTGATGTTTTCTGAAACCGTTGTGCTTTCGCGCAAGTTACTGCGCAATGAATTTAACAGGCGTTTTACATGAAATTAAACGTTACGGACAGGAATTTAAATCGGGGGTATTGGATCTCTTATGCGCAGTAACTAGCGCGGACTTACAACTGAATACAAAGATTTTGCGGAGTGCGACTACTGCTTAGAAGGTATACTGTGGTTTGGTTGACTGTCAGTGCGCAGCAGTGGTGGCTCGTAACAATTTCAACCGGTACGGCAGATTCGTTGGTATTTTTTTTTTAAATGCTCAAAGTTGTCGCCGTATTTGTTCCATATTTATTTAAAATAATGTTTAATAATAATAATATAATGGAAATTTAAAAAAACTTTTTTTTTGATAAAGAACAAATTCACTCTTCAGCAAGAATCAAGAGGAAGGTCTAGCTAGAGCAATTCTTGCTAGGAGGGGAGGATTAAGGAATTTGGTAAGGTAACGTAGGTAACTAATAATTTATTAAAAAAAACGTAGCGAAACAAATATAAAAATGTAAAAGAAAACTAAATTCCAAAAAAAAATCACATATGTATAATACCACGAGTAGGCAAAGTTATGTTTGCCATGAAAAACAAGGGGCGCTTTTTACTTCATCCTCAACCGTAATTGTAATTACATTATTAATACTTTGAATGATCTCATTTTGTATGGTCTTGGACAAACCAGTGAAAATCGTGGATTCGTCTAACCAAACGCTAGCTCTTGTGTTCCTAAATAAATAGTGATGTCAATTAATCGTCCAAGGGTTTCGCGATTTTCGGTGACTTTGGGATTATATTCAATAACACTTTCGCGATGTGCGTTGTCTAAGACGTTTGCAATATTTTGTTGTTTTCTTCCAAATAATTTAAATTTTAGCAGGCCTTGTGTGTGATCTTTTGAAATACCGTGTTTTTGCAGTGCCCTACCGATCTCTTTACGATTGTTAAAGCCTGTACAGTTAGTTCCACGGACCTGGACGTTGCTCAGAAAAAAGTAAGCACAGCCAACAAAACAATCCATTCCTAATTTCGCTACCTGTAATCCACTCGCACTTTTCATAGCATGAAACACAAAAACCACGATTGGAGCTGTCCGCTTTACTAATTACTAAATTTGACATGGCAGGACGAGGCCGTTTCAAATCCTTAACAAACAGTTTGTCATCGTAAAATAATGAAGAGAATTTATTTCTCAGTAAAAAATCTAGAGTACCTATCTGAATTATTATTGCTCACCACTTGTCCAACATTTGCCATTGTTAACACTGAACAATAAAGATTAAAGTAACACAATTTAAACGTCAAACCGTTGAGTGCTATTGTGGTTCGAAACGAAATAAACAAAAACCCTTACTCTGCGTTAATGAGGTAGGGCGCTGCCCTACCCAGAAACTGATTCGCTGTCGCCACCCAATACTTCCTAACAAATTCCTATTTTCATGCCAAAGCCAAATGCCAATCAACTTACATTTTCAGTTAAATTATATTATTTCAGTTTCATTCTTTTTCTATAGATTTTTTTTTTTAATTTCTAAGTGTAACATTTAATTTAAGAGCAATAATTTTATTAAACATTTCTTCTTCATCGAACTTAGTGAAGAAGAAGAAAACTTAAACAATATTAAAGCTTCTTATAGTCTGTAAATATTAAATTGATATTTAAATGTATAAAAAAAAAAAATAGGAGCTAGGAGGTATTAATTATGTAGTGCTTTATTGAAAATGTTCACAAAAACCCACAGCTGTTCTCTCATTAAATACAAATTTCTATTATTTTATTAACAACTAAAAATGTTACTTTTTAATTAATAAGATCAATGAGAATTAAGTGATTCATTAAAAAAAACCATTCGAATCTATGAATCTAAAGACTGAAAAGCGCAAAAGCGGTGCGGTACGGCATGCAGTACCAACTAGGGAAGCGCATTGCAATAATCTCGACGTTCTGCGCATCTAGCAAGCATCCGTGCATTTAACGCAACTCTCGCTGTCGCTGATCTGGTACTATTTGCCGACCCAAACCCAAACAGCGTGCAATTTCATCGGACATGCTCACGCGTATATTTAATGCGCTCACTTTTAGGGGATACTGGGACCATGATTTAATGGACCTTTGAATCTCCAGTAAGGGCTAATGTCATAAGATTTGAAAAATATATGCATATTAGAGAGATATGAATGATGACTTTTGTTTAAAAAAAAAAAAAAGTATAAATGAACTGTTTTAAATTGTGTTCTTTTCAAATAAATTTCTGGGTCGGCACTGCCGTATCTGCCGCCCCTGACCAGCCGCCACTGGTGCGCAGATACCTAAAGTTGACTCAAGTTGCAAAATAGTAGTTTATTTGACGAGTTTGAGTGTAAATTGGGCCTTTTTTGGCACGCGTGGGCCATTTTAAAACGCAAGTGAAACGAGAACACAAGAACGAGTTGAATACAACGTTTTTTTGTTCGACGAGCCCCTTAAAGGTTCCAAATCGCTTAAAACCTGTAAAATTAGCTTGACGTTTCGTTTTGACAAGTTGTGACATTTATCAAAATCCGTTCACATAGGAGAAAATTCTCAAATTCTGACAATGTCGAACAAAAAAACAATTTTTTGTAATTTGCCTCCATTTTGATTCTCTAATAGACATAGAACGCGACGTCCTTATAGCCATTATTTCACGGAACATTTTACGAACATTTTTAGGTTGGCAAAGCTTGATCCGTCATGCGTGTCAGTTTAAATTACAAAATGTGCCAAGAATTATTTATCAGGATTTATCAGGCAACAAATTCGCGACCGTACTTTTGGCAATGTCACGTATTTCAGCGGGCGTACAGTCGTTGACCAAAATAAAATAGGACAAAGTAAATTTGGATTGTGTAATTCAATATTTTTGCGAAATCCATCTCTTAGGAAACAAAAGTGTAAAAAATTTAAAAAAAAACAATTCTGATAAGTGTCATCATTCGACGATATTTCAAAAACTCACAAGCATTCAATTGAACATAATGACAGTGACGAGATGACAAGTAAAAAAACAACCTAAATTTTTGTAGATCAATCGTCAAGTCAAATCAAGTTGTAATCTGAGACACATACGCCCAGTTACACTACACAAATCTTTGAATTGTGAAACTGTCTAAGGTAACGCTTTGTCCTATTTTATTTTGGTCAACGACTGTACTATGGCGGACAATAAATTTAGGCCGGCCTGTCATTGAGTTGACATCAAAATGTGAAGCTGGCATTATGTTCAACTAACCCCATTTTCGATTTTTGTCATTCTTGTGACAGCGATAATCAAAATTAAAATTGGGAAAAGAAGCGTGCACCAGAGAGAAGTGCTACTACAAATCAGTTATGCTAGTGCGTCATGATCTGTAAGTTACGAAAAAGGCAAAGGAAACGCCAAACAGCTTGAAAACCTTCAGTTTGAGAAACTGACACATCAGTCATAATGACAATAAATGGTCGCTTGCATTGACTTTTTTGAAATGTCAGAAATTTGCCTGCCTAAATTTATTGTCCGCCATAGTACATACAGTAAGTGGCAAAAGTATGGAATAAATTCCTTAAGAATTAAACAAATTTTTTTTCAAAAAAATCTTTGGACAGGTCACTTTTTTATGAGTACATTTACACGGGCCACTAACGCCGGTGTTATTTCTGTGGCGGTCGTGAAAAAGTAGGTAAGTCAAATAATTTCAAAAATGAGTTAACGATGTTTACACCTTAATAATAAATCATGGAATTAAATAATTCAGATTTTCACAGTTTAAAATTTACTTATATTGAAAGCAAGTACAGGTAGAAAGAAGTTTCTATTTAATTACAGGATTTTAGGAATGATGTGGAATTTTGAATCGTTGCCCTGAAAAATTAACATTTTCGACTTACCTATTTTTTCACGACCGCCACAGATATATAATTGTCTTTTTCTTTTAATACTATTTTATCATCATCCTTGGAATCCATTTCTAAATACGAGTATTTAATCATGACTGACTGACCTCCATCAGTCCACCCCATATTAATAATAAGCGGTTTCTTAGAAGTTATCATAAAGCGTATACCCTCGAGACAACTTGCAGAATACAGGGTGATTCTGAAATAAGTTTGGAAAAAAAATGTGGAGTATCCTTGACACAAATTAATTCTGCGTAAATCACTTTTGGAGGTGAAATCAAAAGGATGGAAATTACCCTATATCCTTGTATTTTCAACGTCTATGAATAGGGAAAATTTGTCCGAATTTGTTCACTTCATTAGCAACCATTGTTACATCAACTCCACAATGAAGTTGTAGGTGCAAGCACACTGCTTTGTAAATGTTTCTATGGAAATGATCGAGAGGAATAATGTTACGTTTGTGATTGACGGGCACATTTTACCTTTGATTATTATTGTTACTAAACTACCAAGATAATCAGGTAATCACCTTTAACTCAGCAGTGTACTAGCAATTTTGACCAAATTTTCAATCATTTGTATCTCGAAAACCAAAAACTTTTATATGAATTTTTTTTTGTCTATGACTTCTCATCATCACCAATTACGGTTTTTTTTTTCAAACATATTTCAGAATTACCCTGTATAATCTCCCCTGGTTTCTAAGCCAGCAAATTACTGGCAATATCTGGATTGATCCGATCATAATGGACCCAATTAAAATTCTCGAGGATTATCATTATTTTTCTTGTAAATAATCAAGTAACTGCTAAGTATACAGAACAAAATTCAAAAGGAAAAAATGGTTAAATTATTTACCTATAATAGGAAAGATGCAGGTAGTGAAGCGACCCTTTCAAATATTTCCCATAAACATAAACATGTAAAGCAGGTAAAAAAGAAAGTAGAGAACATCCACAGAATTATTAATAGGTGCGATCAACAATTATTTAGATAAGGGGCGGCTATGACTTCGACACTATCAGATTTTGCTAACTCAGCTAATAAACGTCAAACAACCGTCACTATGAATCAAATTTTAACTCAAAAATGGTTTTACTTCAGAACATACAGTACTGCTGCGTGTTTGGTCGAATTGCAGTAAAAAGTTTCAAATTTAAATTGAAACAGATACTTTGGTCGTCACTTTTTGACACTTCAAATGTAAATAAAACATTAATGTCCAATATACATGACAATTTCAAATTTTTCTTGTCAAAAATATGGCAACTTCAGTTCTTGATAAATATAGAATCGTCCACCGCCACAATCGTCTTACTTGCTTCTGAAGGTTGTCTAAACCGTGACCATATTGATCTTTTGCTTTTGTACCCAGCCCCCGAAGCTGGAATTTACGACACCGCCCCACCCGTATGACACTGATGGATTCAAATAATTTTGACAACAGTAAAAAATAAGGTGAAACATCCTAAAGGCGGCCTTACACCAAGGCAACAATTGGCAGCATGTTGCCGGCAACATGTTGCCTTCAACATGTTGCCAAGTGTTGCCACTGTATCGTGCGACCGTGCTACAAAAATTGCCTGTTGCCGTCTGTAGCACGTCGATCCACAGCGAGTGGAAAAATAAGCAACAGTATTCGTGCGACTTCAAATTTTTGTTTTCAATTTGAGGGTGCTTGTCTAGTGATGGAGTGGTCAAATGACAAAACCATAATGTTTATTGAAGATTACAGGAATAGCGAAATATTATGGAATCACAGATTAAAGGATTTTAAAAATAATAGAAAAAAGTTAGATATTTTGCAAAATTTAAGCGAAAAATATGGAAATGACATTATTGCTTTAAAATTTAAAAAAGAAAATAAAAAATCTCAGGACACAATTCCATCGGGATCATAAAGCAATCACGAATACTACTAGTGGACAGTCCGCGATTAAAAAAAAATAAGAGGTGTTATTACGATTGTTTATCTTTTTTGTTGGACGTTGATGTACCAAGAGAGGGAACGTCTACCCATGCCAACAACGAAAGTGATGAGGTTGAGGTAAGAAAAACTATTGATTTTTTAAATTTTCTGTTAAGTAATGTTAATTTATTTCATTAACTTGACTTTGCCCGGCGAGGGCGACAGAAATAATCTAAACGCGAACCGGAGGCAGCGGGTAAAAAAGACACTTGGACCTGGCTTGACACCCTCCTATATTATATTTACTGAAAATAAATTAAATATTGATGCTCGTTGATATATCATATAAATAATATAATACACGAAATAACAAAGACAAAAGATTAAATGAAGAAGCTATACAGAATGTCACAGTACTCGCTTCCCAGTGAAAACTATACATATAAAAAAAGTAAGTATATACAAAGTATACAAAAAAAGAGAAAAACGACAAACTCAGTGAAAAAGTTTCCAACCGGTCTTATCGCCTACGAGCTCTGAAGCCGAGATAAGGCTGGTGAAACAAGTATAAAAATCTACCGTTAATGTTACAAATTCTAAAAAAAAATTAAACGGTAATGCGAATTTTGCCCCTCTGACGGTGATGTGGACTTGACTTCGTGCTCCGTCGCTCCGGTGGTAGGATCGCTCCGGTGGATGAGCACTCCGGTAAAAGAACCTCAGTAGAAACTGCTCTGACAGAGGAATGGGGCTGGATCGGCGTGTCCTGTAGATCTTTCCTCGACGTCGAGCTCTCCTGTAGGTACCCCGGTGAATTTTCACTTCGAAATGCGAGAGTGCTCCCGACTACACGATATTGGAAGAAAATGCTCGCTCTGACGCGAACCGTTGGATTTGAAATTGGGGAAATTTTTAAAACGTAACAACAATATCTCAATACATTTTAGTAGGAATTTTTAAGTGAAATTTGGTAGAATATTAGATTAGTATTTTATAAATCAATTTCAGTTCGGCCCATCGTACAAAGCAAAATAATCACGGAGTTAGAGCAAATAGTTATTTACATTACCAGATGCGTAAGTGAACTTTTTTTGCCAAGGAGGTAGTTCAAGACCCGAGGCGACAGCCGAGGGCCGTGAAACCTCCGCGGTGAAAGAAGAAACTTGCGCATCGTGTATTGTATTAAATTTTTCCTACTACGAAGCACCAACATTTTATAATGTTAAAAAAAAATAGCAAAAATCGTGCCGTATCGCGACCGTCCTTGGATCTTGGAAGTAAAAACCATAGCAACAGCTTTTACAAACATTTTATTTTTCGTCTTCAAACGGCGTGAATTGTGTAAGTGCGTGTAATCCGTAATAATGTTAGTTTGATAGTTTGCGGTTATTGGTATTTATGCAACAAGTTTTCCCGCAAAATATGGAATGTGACGGAATTGAAAGAGCCGCTGGAATTACGTTAGGCTCATTGTCGCCTGTCAAGTCGGGTGAGCGATATAACCTAACTTTCCAACAATTCATAAATCACAATAAATGTGAATAAGTAGATTAATTTTCCTTTGTTGTATTCAATTGGACTAATTAAACTACATATTATTATAAAATGTGTTGCTGTTTTCCATTTAATGTTTTGGGTACCTCAATCGAAATTGTCACAAAATAAAATAAATTCTCCTCGTCCCGTAAGGAATCTCCTAGTCGCGTAAGTATTTTACTTTCGTAGCTAGCAACCACACGCAAGATAGGATTCACTTTCGATTACAAGTGTGTTGCTAGGGCAGTAGATGAAACTTTCTAGATACGTAGTAGGAAAAATAAGTTTATTAAATTTACTACGTGGCTTGCCAAGTAGGCTGACGTAATGTAAACTCAACAAGCGTCAAACAGTAATAATTTTCAATGGACACCTTTTCAAATAAAGAAATGATTGAATGGGAGAGATTTTGAAAAATGTGCAGTTTTATTTCATAAACATAAAACATAGGAAATCATAATTACATCAAAATAAATAAAATTCTACTTCAACAATTTGAAACAACTTTAATTATTTTTGAATTTTCATTTAATAAATTGTTCAAACTGTCTTCCGTAGGCTGTAAGACACTAAACTAACCAAGACGATCATAAAAATTTTGTCGAACATTTTGTAACTGTCTACGATTATAAAACCTGGGCAAGAAATAATGTAATAAGTTAAAAGTAGTTTTTTTTAATTAATTCCGTAATTATTTTATTCTGTAGTATAAAATAAACTTAAATTGATTTATAAAATACTAATCTAATATTCTGCAAAATTTCACTTAAAAATTCCTGCTAAAAAGCTTATTAACACGATCCAAAGTTTTTGTCATGTAAATCCCTATGGCCAGCGTTAAAAAAAAGGCACTGTATATTGCGTAACCTTTTAAATAATCGTACTTCAAAAATCCTACATATTATTGATATTGTTCCTGCCATGGTACTTTTCCTTCATTGGTCATAAAATAATTTCTATATTCGTCCCGTACTCCGATTGCTGTAGTAGCTGCTCTTCGAGGAATATGACGTAAGTCTCTAACTCCGGTATCACCTGTGGTGATTGCTCTCCAAGATCCTGGAATATGTAATCCATCGGTAGTTTCGCAGTCAAATGTTCCTGGATGTGCATATATAAATGCAGAAGTGGCACTTTTCCGAAGAAAATTGTGTAGATATATGCATGCAGTTACAACTACCTCTGCATTTTTTACATTCAAACACAATGGCTTTCTAAACAATCAAAATACAGAGCATAATAGACCAAAAGTATTTTCCACGACTCTTCTTGCACGAGATAACCTGTAATTAAAAATTCGCCTTGGTGATTGTTGCAGAGGACCAGGATATGGTTTCATAATATTTTCTTTAAGTGGGAAGGCTTCATCCGCTACTATAACATAGGGTGTGGGAATAATTCTTCCTGACAGTGGTTCTGGGTTAGGAATTGAAAGTTTGTCTTGGTATAATAAGGACGAAAAGGGAGTTGCGTTGAAGACACCTCTATCAGATATTCGACCTTGGCAGCCTACATGTGCATATATAAAATTATAGTTTGCATCAACGAGAGCCATTAGCACAATACTAAAAGTTCCTTTGTAGTTGTAAAATGTACTTCCTGTATTTGCTGGACATTGCATTACAACATGTTTTCCATCTAGTGCTCCTAGACAGTGAGGAAAATTCCAGGTTACTTCAAAATCTTTGGCAATTTTTTTCCATTCCTGTTCAGTTGTCGGCATCTGAAATATTTATACATACCATTACTGGGTTTTTAAAAAATACGTTTCCATTTTTTATTTATTTAAATTTTATGTAAAGACTGGGTCAGACAGTAAAGGTCTACACCTATTATATAAAAAAATTATATATTTCAGAGTGTGCAAGATAGTCCCGAAGAACAAAATTCAGAGGTTGTACACCAGGGTCAAGTTACCGAAACTGACAATCCAATTCCTCAAGAATCGTTAACTCCTCGACGGCCGATCTTTAAAAAACCAATTTGTAAGAAAAGCCGACCAACGGGCAACGATGAAAAAAGCCGTGCTGATGAAGCGTATGCTACTCGTATTTTAAAGAGTAGCACTAAAAGAGACGACTTTTCAATTTATGGTGAACATGTGGGGAATGAACTTAGAAAGCTTCAACCAACGGCCCAAATATATGTTAAACATGCTGTTAACAATATTTTATTCCAAGCAGCTCTAGGTCAGTATGACCGTCCCAATTATTCAGAGCAATTGAATTTCTCATCGACCCCAGTCTACCAGTACTCCATCACCTTCACCATCATCAACCGAATCTCATATCTCTCCTGAAGCTGCTACTGCCAACGAACTGTCTGAATATTTAAACTTCGACTAATTATTATTTTTGTTTTAATTTTGAATAAATGTAAGTATTATGTTATACATTGTCTGAGTTTTAACCTTCGAGTAATTATTTTTGTTATAATTTTGAATAAATGTATGTACATATTATGTTCTAAATTGTCTGTTTTTTTCTGTCTGTAATAGTTTATTAATTATAAAAAACAAAAACTTACCTTTATTAGATCCTTTAATTCTCTCACTAGAGCCGCACAAACTTGTGGTACAATTAAAGATATAGTTGAATCAGATACTTTAAACAAGTACATCAATGACCTGTACGAATCACCACTAGCCAGAAACCTTAATGTTATTAATAATCTCACAGAAGCAGGAATACTGTTGCGATAGTTTGTGTCTTGTTTTGAGATAAAAGGAGCTACTTTATTTAACAAACAATGGAAGTCAGTTAAACTCATTCTCATAAAGTTTTTAAAAAGGGCTCCGTCATCTGCGACCAAAAACTTTCTTGGGATAGGTTTCGTTGTGCAAACAACTCTCTATTCCACCACCTTCGTCTTTTTTTCTTTTTCTCTTGTTGGGTAAGCACTAGATATGCCGCAGCTGCAATCATTGTATCCGACATTTGATAAGATTTAAACGTAAATGTTGCACTGATACTGAAGGCAATAATTAGTTGCTTGTAGGGATAGGCGATATACATCGATGTTAGCCGAACTTCGATGTTTTGATTTCAATCTTCGATATTTTGACATCGATGGTATTCTTTTTCAAACGTCAATATTTTATCGATGTTCGTAATAAAACATCGAACATCGACAAAAAAAAAAAAAAAAAACAGGAATACAGTTTCCAAGAGATGACGTAAACGGCCCTTCTGGGAAGTCCACGTGTATATTTGGCCCTGACTTCGCAGATCGCGATCGGTTGATCAGTTTCCACTTTCCGCTGCGGCGCTGCCATCGCATTTGCTTTTGCGTTTCATTCTGAGTCTCTCTGATTCTGAGTCTGAGTCGAAAGTGAACAGAACAGAAGTGAAACACTTCTTGTTGTCAATGTTATTATTTTTGCAATCTATTGATAAAAGTTTTTGGAATCTATAATTTTCGTAATTCTAGTTGGATACCTACCTAATTTTAATTTTTTGATATTTTAGTTTTGTACTTTAAACAGTGAATAAACATGATTTTTATCAACTTATTAATTTAATATGTTCAAATGACTATTTTCGCCCCAATTTTTAATACCATCGATGTTTCAAAATATCGATGTTTTTTGTTCGATGTTTCCTACCTATCGATGGTCGCTACCGATGTCAACACCGATATTGAACATCGATGTTTGTGTTCGATGTCCCATCCCTAGTTGCTTGGGTATAAAGTCGCAGCAATCTGGTTTGTGCGACCGGCAACATCACCAGAAAATGTTGCTGGCAACATGTTGCCAATTGTTGCCAATTGTTGCCTTGGTGTAAGGCCGCCTTAAAGCTTGCTTTACAATTGAATATCATTTATGTGACATTGACGACCAAAGTATTTTGGCCGCGATAGTACAGGGTGAGCAACAATAGCTGTTTCAGTTGGCAATAAAAAATTTTACATGAAATTTTCAAGACTGTGGATTGTACGAGTACCTATTTCGGTTTGTTTTATTGACACTATTGACAGCTGGTATACATTTCATATTTAAACGTCTTGGTTTTTGTATTCTTTTATTAATAAAATGGTTTTCTCGTTGGAACATGACATAAAAGTCACCAAAAGTCACCAGAATTTATTGCCAACTCAATCAGTAATTGTTGTTCACACGGTACTATGGCAAAAAAAAACTCATAGTACACAGATGACAGAACAGATCCAAAAATTAAAAATTTGAGTTGTGTAAACATCACTTTTTTTAATAAAGGTTATGTATGCATAGGTTTGATTTTTTGTTTAGCCAACTTTTAATTTTTTCCTTCAATTTTATTCACTTCACACGAGAAACAAGATGCGTCCAGATCCATTCATATTTCTATATTCTATTCGACTGCTCTTTTACCAGTTTTACCTCTTACATTTTCAATTTTTTTTAAACACATGTTTCCAAGTTTTCCTCTGAAAAGAGAAGTCGGAAACGCCCAACATCATAAATCTACTCCTAATTCATGTGTGCTCATGTGGAACACAAGTGTTTAGCCTAGTTGACCGGCGCGGCGGTGCTTTTGTTCACCGATGTGGGCGATTTCTCATAAATGTACAATTAAAGAAAACCAACAATACGCGCTCATAAAATTTCTTTCTTTTTTTGTAATTTAAATATGAAAACATCATTTGTTCAATTCTGTCGGAATTAATTGTCAGTGCGGGGACCTCAAAGGCGCGGGACCCTGTGCGCCCGCACACTTTGCATACGCCTTGCGCCGGCACTGTTGGCAGAAAACACAGAAAAAAAGAGTAATAGTAACGTCATTTAGTTTATTTTATAGAAACCAGGTGTGCTAGCGAGAGGGAGTGAATTATTTATCATTAATTGGCAGAGTTTTGGGAAATTCAAACCAATGTAGAACAATTCTTAGAAGCAGCTCATCAACGGAATACGCTTGCCCGATATCGTTTTCTGACGACTGCCGCGCCGCCTCGCGGAGGCATTGCGCAGCTTTCAGTTAGTGTTTTCAAAATCCCCCCTGTCTTGATATGTAATATCACTCATAAAAACACAGGAATTTTTGAAATTTTCGCATTCAAGTGTACAATAAATCATGCAAATACATAATAACTTGCGGCTTTCAGTCGATTGATACGAGCTGTTTACGGAAAAAAAATTGTCTAAAGGTAAAATTTTCGATTCGGAAATTATTGCTATATTTTAAATACAAATGAGCAAGTTCAACGACAGAATTTCAATTTGGAACGTTTTTAGTGTGATTTTTGAGATTTAGCCATATAAAAACATATTTAAAGAGGAATTAGCGCGATTTTAATAGTACCTCATTGCCAAAGAACAATTTCATGCACAAAATTGCGACTTTTTGTCTATTCTTCTAAAGACCAAGTGCATATTAAGGTGCAACGAAATAAAAATGTTTTGATGACAATAATTCCTAACATTCAATGGTTTTACTTTATGTACTTTGTCCAGCAAATTTAACGTACGAGTAAGTCATGTAAATTATTAATCCAATAACTGCGTTATGCGTCTATTATTTATTTATTGTATAAAAAGTAACAATTAATTGTTGTTTTTTAATTCTCACGAATAAGAGGTTCTTTGTTGTTGGCAAGTACGCATGCCAAATACATTATTAAAATTTCAGTTACCGATTCTTTTTTTCGGTATTTTTGAAACCCAGAACACAGCAAACACCTCCCCGATTGATTACTCTGTGTTTTTTTTCTAAATAATTTGAATTTCTTACTTTCAAAAAGCCGATTTTACACGTCGTCAAATACGAAACTGTTTGTTTACAAACCGAAAAACGCCGCGCTCCGCCACTTGGCGGCGCGTCAATCGATATCGGGCAAGCCTATTGCAGGTGCATGGCATGGCAAAGATTAAACTCCTAGCACTTACATTACGTAAACGTTTCAAGGTTTAAAAATTATGTTAATTTATTTCATTTTATTTCTTTTGTTTCTTGATGCTGATGATCCTTATTGTATAGAATCAGTCATTTAGTATCCTTTTCAGATTTGTAGGTAATCCAACATCCAACAACAAATTATGTACAGCGCGGAGCACGGATTTCAGGCAGCAATTTATGTCATTTAAAAAAAATCAATGTAGTGTAAGCTTTATTGATTTAAAGGTCATAACAATTAATTTTGACTGAATTTCAAAATAAACTCCAACAATTATTTTACACTTTAGTTAGTGATTTCCAAAGTTTAATTAAAAATTTCAGTTTTCGAAAAATCACATCTACTATCGTGTCAAAAATAAATTACTCCCTAGGATTTAGGGATTTTCGTTACTAGGTTGCCACAAATTTGATTAGGTTGGTGGCTATGTGGTTTCTGGTGACAAACAAAAGATATCTCAAAAATATAAGGCAACAAATTCCTTGTAACAGTTGCAAATGACAAATTTCTCGCTAAGTGATATGTAGATGATTTTTCCTTTCACAATCAATTTTGGTTTCTGGCGGCATATTTAAATAGTTGGACTTAATCTCTCAATTCATGGTATTATGGAGGCCAAAAAATTTTAGCCATCAATTTCTGTCACTTAAAAAAAAATTGTAGGCCATACTTTATTGTCATTATGATTACCGTTTTGATTATGATTGGTATTTTTTGGGTGGTAAATTTCAGAACTCGAAATTATTTTGTCATTTTCTACTACATAGACGTTTACCTCAGGTTATCTATTTAATTTTGTTCATTCATGTCGGATTTTTGGAATAATCTGAGCTTTAAACAGTTTAAATTGATTGTCAGAATAACAATATGCATGTCAAAATGACAAGAATCGAAAATGGGGTTACGGTTCCTAAAGGTTTATTTACACTTTACATGAACGTCAAGATAGTGACGGCTAAAATTTTTTGGCTGCCATAGTAACCAACCTTAGGCATTCAAAATTACTTTTGAAAATTCTAGTTACACAGAACATGAAAAACGTTATTTCCCTAAAAGTTCGAAATATAGGGAGTAATTTATTTTTGACACGATAGTAAGTAGGTTGTAATTTTTCTTTATACCATACTGTTATTAGGATTTATCAGTACTCACTGCTTGATTGATATGATACCTATAACAGACTAGGCCGTTATTCAAAATTATCAGACCGAGGCCGTTATTTTTGCTACCGTTGCTACGGTTACGACATAGATGACAACTAAATTTAATTTTTGAAGTAAAGAGAAATGTCAGTCTTACAAATAAATCATCGTTAAATGTTAAGTATTATTGGTATAAAGAAAACTATAAAACAACATACGGCCGATATGGATATAACAGACTGGGTTGATTATAAAATCTCGGCTCCGCCTCGATTTTACAATACCTCAACCATGTCTGTTATATAACCCATATCGGCCTAATACCGTTATATACTATTTCGGGATTGGTGAATGCAATTTGTCAAAATGAGATGTGACAATAGTACATATTAAAATGAGGTCTAGCACCTAAAGCCTATTTCACATTTTATATCAATCAAATTTCAAGTCTGCCCAAAATTCCGTGCTTGCAATAGTATTGTGCCTTCATTTTGGGGTTATATCTATACATATTGCACATTTCAAATTATATTTTCGTTTCGTGGTAATAAAATTGAATAGTGAATTTTACTGATTTCAGTTGAATTTCACAATAAAAAAAATTAGGTTAGGTTAGCTTAGCGCGGCGCTTCTCTACAGGTTGTTACTGGGCTTGTGCAGCTGATTTGCTTCATGAAGCGTGATGTAAAATTTAGAACCCGTTCGAAATTTCAAACGCTCGTCGTTCATTTACTCTACGTCGAACGATGATGCTTTACACTGTGTACTTCCTACCATATAAAGGCAAGAGTTCAAAATTTTACTTTATGAAGCGTACTTACTTCATGATCATGAATTATTTCTGTGTATCTCCTACCTTAAACAGCTGATCCGTGATCAGTTATCCGTATAGTGCGTTCACAATCGAGTCTTCAACGCCAACTTTGAGGATAAATTTAAACGAACGCACGTTACTATTGGGAACAAATTACTTTGATCGTCAAAGTTATTTGAGTGACATAAATTTGTAAAGGAACCATTAGGATGGTTTACCTTATTTTTTATTACTGTCAACCATTGTCACTGACTGTCACTGTCAGACTCAAATACACCACTGCATTAGAAATTCCAAGGCGGAAAAATTGAAAAGGTTTCCACAAGGCATGTTTTAATAAATCATAGCTTAATAAATAAAAAGAAAATAAATAAAATATGAATATGTTACATACTTGGTAACGGCAGTAACGGCACCATTAACATCCAAAACTTTTGCTGTACACTTGGCTTCAAAAAAATCGGGAAATGAAATTTGACCTAGTGTGAATTGGAAATTGAATTTGTCAATTTATGTCAATTTGTGTCTGTTTAACAGTAGTATTTCTGACACATAAGTGCAGTTTTTTAACCTAAATTCTAAAAGGTCGTTTCAAACTATAGAAATTTAATAAAATCTGACAGAACTTTTTCTGACAGTTCCCGTTTTTTTTGAAGCCAACCGTACCCAATCTTTCTGCTATTTAGCCCATGAACAATCCCTCAGAGGGGAGACAATTCTAAAATTTTGAATGGTGGGATGTGCCATATTTTTGACAAGAGAAAAGTCAACAATTTGAAATTGTCATTGAAATTGAAATTGTTGACTTGACATTAATGCTTGGTTTGCATTAATTTTTTATGAAGTGACAGTGACAATAGTACTATTGCGGGCAAAAAAAAGTAGGACATCAACGTCATTGTCTTGACTTTTAATGTGAAATAACCCTTATCTGATTCTAACCCTACTTTGAATTGATTGACGTTGTCATTAAGTATTGTAGGTTGTAGGGAATGATTGTAAGTAAGCACGTAGTAAATATTTATTTAATGCAAAGTTCCAATCAAAATCTACCTTTATCAAAAGAAGAGGGAATTTGGAAAAGGAAAATAGGAGTATAAAATAAATTTTTAAACTGTCAGCTGGAATAGTGTCAAAAAAATTGACAATAAAGCTTGAACTACATCGAATTTTTCAAAACTGACAGAAATTTGATGTCGCACCTTTTTTTGCCCGCAATAGTACTATCGCGGCCATCCAAAAGTGAACGTTTTTTTTTTATAGTTTGATATTTACTTTAAATCATAGGCGTCCTAAAATGTCAAAGTCTGACACTAGCGATAAAAAATTTATTGAAACTATTTTTTTTTAAATGCCACATCGCTCTCCGATGCAGACAGCTAGGGCTATTGCAAAGCTAGAAGAAAATTGGTCTTTGGCTGCTGTGGCGAGAGAATTACATTGCAGTAAGACTTGCATCTTCAATATAAAGAGGGGTTGGCAAGAAAACAGGCTTGAGAGGCCAATGCGAATCGGTGTTGGAAAGGTTTCTTTACTAAAGTTTACTTTCACTTTAATAATGTATTAATTACTTCTCAGTCTCATTTTTATTATTACAATTTTTTATTATTAAAATAGTAACGCCTGCTGCACGAACGCCAATGAATACAGCCTGATTTAATCTAACGAAAAATACGGAAATTTTCGCAAGGTATCGTTCACTTTTGAATGGCCGCGATTGTACATCCGGTCTGGTCCTAACAAAAGCCTAAATTTAAAATTCAAAATTAAGCTTTAACCAAAAACGGTTACTAACATAAAAAAAATCTAGAAATATCGAAAAGCTTCCTCGATTGTCTAAAGTAACCAATTTAGAATCTTACAGCGCTGATTGGCCATTTTGGTTAAGTGGGGGTTGCCAAAGTGGGGTATTCAATAAAAACGAACGCTCTCGGGGTTTGATTTCCAATGTAGCTGGAGTTTACCTTCAGTTGGTTATTCGAGTGATAGTTTTCTGTTTAAAAAAAATGTCGCTATTCAAAAACCGATAAATAAGTGAAATGTGGCAGTTGTTCGAGCATATTGACCAAATTTATACAAAGTGCAATATTTATTAAGCAAACATTTCATGCAAAATATCGATTTCAAATTTAAAGTCGCATATACGAAATAAACATCCAACAGTGTCTCTTCCAGTCAGTGTAGAACTGGTAAGTTTTATTAAATAAATAATTTCCAATAAATTGTGTGTAACCGTACGGGAAGTGTTCAAACAGGTCATGAAATCAAATTTCGACGGCCGTAAAAGTAAACGTCATTTTAATATTTGATAAAAATCAGAGTTTCCATGTTTTGTTTTGTTTTGAGTTTTAAATTGAATTCAATAAACATTGTAGATGTCATCAATAGACATTTTGATTAATTCGTCTCTTCGCACGGCCTCACATATTCCCATGATTAAAATTATCTAAAAAGGGACAGGTGATATAACTTATAATATAAGAGAACTTAAGGATGAACTGGAGTAACAATCTCAGCAAAAAGTTGCGGAATTCTTATAATGCTATGAAACGTTTTTTACGAGAAATCAATATTTGAAAAAATAGTTTTTAATTTTTGGAAACGAATTGTAATGAGTTGCAAGTAAATTTTTTGTTTATTTTCTTGATATTTAGATAATTACTTACATGTGATTTTACAATCTTTTGACTAAGACTGTACGTGAAAGTAAACAAAAGCACACTGAATTTCAATTTTCATTGATTTCTGTTAAAGTTCTTAACGCAACTGCAGTAAAACGTGCGATATGAGTGTAATGTTGCATACCGACGTCAATTATATGCATTTTGTTCACTTTTATTGAAATTAAAACAGATACATAACCTCAAAAACCGTGTTTTTCCACATGTAATTAGCGTTTACAAGGAAAATCCTCGACCAACTTTTTTTGTAAATTCATTAGAAAATTCTACGATATCGATTCTTTATGTGTGAAAAAATTAAGAAAAATTGGCCTTTTTGAAATATGTTTTTTATCAATTTTTATGCGACTATTGCTCCATTTCCCATGAGAACACGTGTAAAATATCCCGAAACTTTAAAAGGTAATAACTTTAAAATTCCTCGATCAATTTTTTTTAAATTTGGCACAGTACTTTAGAATGGATTAAAGGACTATTGTACCAATTTTAAGCAAATTTCGCCATTTTTCTCCAGTTCATCCTTAACATTTACCTTCCACAATAAATAAATTCCGGTAAATAAGTCAATACAACATTTTCCAACACGGTTTTCACATTCTTCTTGTTACACCAGTTTCTGGAATCACTGTAACATTTTTTATACTGCTTCACTGCGCGATTTATAATATTTTTTAACTCTAGATGAATACACGGAACTGAAACATTGTAATTCCTTCCGACATTTCTACATTTTTTTCAAAATGAATTGTTTTATTTAGGTATGTCATTTCTATAGCGACATGCCGACATGTAAGCCGACTTTATTTATTGTATTTATTGACCGTGAAGGAAATTTTACTTGTTCTTTTTATAATTACAAATTTTCTGTTGCACATAAAATGCTGTGTACACCTTGGCCGCGAAATCCTTTAACATCCTCGAGATTGTCTGCCTCGGCGACAATTATTTCGCAGCCTTGATATACAAATAATTTTTCGTGTTCGTTTCCTAGGATATATAACCGGGAAAGTGGAACGGGGTGATCAAGAAGGACTGAATTTTATTTTTAAATGGTACAACTGGAGTAACTTCCGGTTGTCGATGGCTTCACGCTGACAGCCGCATCAGTGACAAGTCAAATCTGACATTTCAAATTAAATTAAAGATGCTGGTGAATTGTTCGAGAGAAGAGTTATTGTATGTTTAGTGCAAAATGAGGACCACTTTGCGCTATGTTACCTTCATAGCGATAGTCGAAATTAGCATCAAGTACAAAAATCTTTCCTTGGAAACCAGAAATAGATATTTTTACAACTGAGATACCCGCTTTTGAATTCAAACCAACCGCCAACAAAAGCCATGATAGTACCGATGTCGGTACCGTCAGCGACCGCTAGGGGCGGGGGTGAAAATCGACAGGGGATGAACGGCCATGGTTTTTTTTTGGGGACACTTTGGTCTTGACTGCAGAGTAGTACAGAAGTACTGTGTAATTTTCTGTGTTCTAATTGTGCGACTTTAGTTGTTTTTTTTTTTATTGAACGGTGCTAAATGTTGTTCAGCTTCTGTTTTTGGAACTAGGTATGTGTTTGGGGTAGTAAAATTATTTCTGTTTCGCGCGAAATGTAGTTTAACAATAAGACACAAATGGATCGCACGTGTGTTTGTGATGCTTCCACCATGTTTTACAAAATCCACAATTATCTCGGTCATCCCCATGTATTACGTTTTTAGCATTTATAAGCTTGCGGAGGAGCGTAAGGCAGCTTGGTTCTAGCTTTGCAAATTTTATAAAATCGTACGGATCACGTTTTTTTTTTGTAAACTCAGGTGTAACAATTCACTAACGTTCCTAAATGAAAAAGAGTACCAAGTTTTACGTAGCGTGGGTCTGTGGCTTTCACTTTTTATGAGCGCACTCCCTCATTTTTAATCCCCTTTTAATTATTCCGAGTGACGCTTTTGGTGTAATAAGTACCTATTTATTGCTCAACACTTTAATCAAAATTTCAAAGCTTCCACTTTCCATCCCGGTAGCAACCAATTGTGTTTATATTTCAGGTGTCTCCGTGGGTTTTTCCTTAGCTAGGGATCTACTACATTTAGTTATTTCCACCGCTTAGTCCCGGGCGCCCTCCATATAAAGTCACTAGATAGTATCTAGTGACTTTACCTCCATATTATTCAGGGCGCCCCCTTACGTCGATGAACCGGCTCAATAAAGCTAGGGTCCACCGGGCTGTGGTTTTTAAATTTGTATGCATGTGTTATTGGTTGTTACCACTTTTCCATCCCAAATTGAAAGTGTTCTTAGATAGCTCTGTCAACAAATATTTATCGCGTTTCTTTTTTTGTTTGATTTTTCCAGTTTGCTGTAAATGTAAATTCTTGACCTTACCGCGAGGGTCTCTCTCTGTTTAAGGGGTTTTGTTTCCTCTAACTTCCAAGCGTTGAACACAACCTCGAGGCCCTCATAAAATTTGCACCCCAAGGGAGACCCAAAAATCTAAAGCTTGGCAGGACTTGTTGAATGCTGGGTTATACCCGACTTCCATGGCACGCTTCCGGAAATGTGATCAGGTCTATTTTCCCTAAGTCTGTGGAGCCTGACACGAGCGTTTTGTTTTTTTTTTTTTGCTTTGGAATAGTCATGTTCACTTCAACCGATGAACTTAAAGTACCTCGATTTGTTGACTTAACGTAAAGCAGTTAGGACTTTTCCCTTAGCACTAAATCACGGGTAGGCGGAAAATGTTAAAGTCGTAAGGATAGGTGCCACAGACCACCGGACAACACAAAGCTACTCGCTCCTTCTATAGCGAATCTGCCGCACATTGTAAATTAACTTAACAAAAACATGCTAAAGTTCTCGTCTAGTGCCCGCTCCCGCTCGAACGGTCCGAAGTAACTGTTTTATTTGTAATGTACATGACCCTTCTGTTTTTCTGAATTTTGAATTGTGTTGTTTATGAAATCAGGTTTGCTCAACTTACAATAACTGTCCCGTTCACGTGGTCACTTCGAATTTGTTCGTATTTTCAGGAGAGGTTTTTAGCGGAGCCTCATTCGGGGGTCTAGGGGAATGGCCAGAGCTCACCATTTTCCGAGAGTTCTAAATGAGTAGTCTTCTCACATTTGGGGAGACTTGGGTGCCCTCTCCCGAGACGTTTATTAATCATAACATTGAATAAATAGCTGATTTTAATTGTTGTGTTGTTTTATTTGCACTCTTCTGTGTGGTTCATAAACCCTGGAACGAATCTGGTAGTGTTTAATTTGTATAAAAAAAAAAACACAACGTAGGGAAATTAACGAGGTACGATCACGCTCTCTTGGCCATTTTTGAATTTCGCGGGTTTTATTTTCATTGCGTATGTTGGTATAAAAAAAGATGGCCGCTTGTTGGGACTTTTGAATTGCCCACTATGGTTCATCACACAACAATTAAAAGGAAACCATAGAAATATTACAATGTTGTCATATGCTACTGCACATTTAAAGCACTTTTATCCACTAACTTTAATTTGATTAAAACCAAACTATTCTTTTAGATAGAACACAAAAATGCAATAAAATACTTTTATGACAATGTAAACCATTCAACTATTATAATACCATACTGAAGCGATCTAACAAAGGAATTTTTAGTTTCAAGTCTTTTTTCTGTAACTGTTAAAGAGGCCATATACCATTAAAAAAAGGTAGTACCAATTTTTTTTCGGTATCTATGAATAGTACTTAATTTGTGCTAAAAAGTTTATCCGACCTTTTTGACACACCCGATATACCTAACTTGACATCTATCAAAGATAACCTCAAAATTTAGAATAAATTAATGTTTTTTAAGACTTTGCCTAAACGAACACGAAAATAATTTTTATTTATTTATTTTCTATTTTGTATTAATTAAAACCTCGTTCTATTCCATTTGTTTAATTTTTAAAACTTCGTGAATGTTTTGTCGGTAAACCTGATATTCACATTTTAAAAATTGACACAACATTCAAAATTAAGGTTATTAATATATAAAGGTCGTTTTAGAATGTATGACAGCACGATGACACTAGTGTTCAAAATTTATTCATCAGGTTATAATTACATAAATTTATATCGTTTTATGTTTACTTTAATCACGACTCTAGTTAACGGCCCTAATTAAGCAGGCAAAATTTTTAATTTGTGACAGTAGCGGGAAATTTCAAAACGACCAATATTTATTGCTCGCGACTGTACTTATTTATTTTGTTAGCATGGTGTGTATTTGCATATATTTAATATTTATTTTTGTCATTACAGCCTGCAAGCGAACGAACAATATCACCGGATATTGAGTCCAGGGAGGGTTTAAAAGCTCACGAAGATACTATTTCATAGGATGCTGCTATTTCCCCTCAGCTGTCCCAGAAGCCATCCATATCTTCAGAGGTTGGTGGTCACCAGAAAATAACAGGTTTATTTTGGATTTTCAACCCTTTCGAATACATATTTGGAGATTTTAAACAATTGGTTTCTGCTTTAAATCCAGCATACGCGTTACCTAGTTGACACACTGCATCTAAAACTATTATTGCCGTAATTTATGAAGAATGTCTTCGTAAAATCAAAGAAATTGTTAAGTTTTGTATTACGACAGACTGTTGTCAGAGAGTCAATACGACTAATTATATTGGTGTTACAGCACATTGTTTAAATGTGCTATATTATTGAGCTATATTCTATTTTACTGGAATGTTTCGCAATAAATGTCTCTCAGATAATTTGCGTCTAAACAACGCAGAAGATTGGGGAATTGAACAAAAGATCTTCTTCGCGGTATCTGATAATGCGTATAATCCTCAAAATGCAGTTTCTGTACAATTAAATTGGAAGCATTTCGATTGTTTCGCTCATACAATAAATTTAATAGTTGAAGACGGTTTAAAAAATAATAATGTGCCGCAGTTAGTAAGAAAAATCAAAGATATTACCACCCATTTTCGCAAAAGTTATACATACTGTTAATGAAAAATTGTTAACATTTCAACGTCAAAACCATTTAAATGAAGGTAATGTTCCAATTTAAGGTCTTACTAGTGCTCAACGCTATTTCTTCTCCCACTTACTTCTGTGTACAGTGGCATTTATAACTACTACTAAAGTCTATTTTTTCCTGGTAGGCGCGTGCGTGCGCATCTCCGAAAGGTAGAATCACATAGCTAAGGTTTTTAGCAGGATGCAGGACTTGTTAGTATTTTTGGTTGCATATTATCTAGGGGGATCAGTATTTGTGGTTGCAGATTAAAACTCATGTTTATGATTTAATTTTTGTATAATTTGTAAAATGTAAACAAAAAAGTTTATGAATCAACTCGTGGAAAAATTGATAACAAATATTATATGTACAACATTTTTTATTTTATACACACAGGAGTTAAATTGGGTACAAAACAACTCGATACTTTTGGATTCAATCGTTAATTTAAAAAAAAAAATAAAATAAAATAATCAACACAGCACTTTTCACCTAAAAAAAAAATTACAGTGACATCGACAATAATTGTCAGTTCACATGAAAGCGGCAAAAATTTCATAACATGGACATGGCCTGCTTCGACTACAATCATTTCTAATAACCATGTATCTTGCAAGAGAAAAGGTCTTCCTTCTTGGCGTATTTTTTTTATTTCCCGTAAATATCTTCTTCGCCAAGATATGTCTTCTCTTTCTATTAACAGGCTTTTTCTGTTTCGTTATTTGTGCTATTTGAAATAAACATAGATTTCAATGTTTACAGTTAATTGAAAACAATGTATGTACTTATTTGAATTTTAATTCGTGTAAAACATTATAAAGCTTAGAACGACTGATGTTTGGAATTTCTTCATTGTTTTGCACTTCCCTGTACACAGCATCAATTGTAGGAATTCCGTTTGCAGAGAAAAATGAGTGCACTGTTTTTCGAATGAGATATTTTTGATGTTCATCCATTTCCTATCAGGTTTCTTCGGTGCCTGTAATTGCCCACACTTCTTTTCTTCCGCCAAGTATCATTGAATGGTTCTAAATCCACAACCTTCAACACAAAGTAATTAAGCTGTGATACAACAAAAAAAAACTCAGAAATCAATACCAGTATAATCTGCAGTTTTTTCCATTTGAGTCGTCTTGGTTAACTCGGCAAAATCCTTGGAGATCCCACGAAATACTTTAACGATCATTTCTTTCTCGGCTTGTGAGAAATTTGCTATAAATATGCATTAATAAAAAAACTGTTACTTGATGTTAGCATAAATCCAACTTACGCCGTTTGGTGATCGAAATTAAGACATCTTGTGGACATATAAAAACTTCTTAACCTCTAAGAACTGTTTTTTTAATAAATAAACGGACACAACACAAAATACACACAAAACACGAAAGGAAAACTAAGACACGATGAAACAAAAATGGCAGCTTGGACCTGATTGACAGTACAGAACACTGTAATATTGCACGTTTCTCTAGTGTAAGTAGAAAAATAAAGTAACCAATAGGAAAGAGGCATTTCGTTGCAGGATTTTGTAAATGCGCACGCACGCGCCTACCAGGAAAAAATAGACTATAGCTGACCCGGTGAACTTCGTATCACCTACAATCGCTGTTCGTTAGTCTCGTTAAAACTCAAAAACGGCTTCACCGATTTGAATTTTTTTTTTTTGTAACATTTTGATTGGCCATAATCAATCCTAATCAACCTTCCAACTTCAATTCATTGAGATCAATAGTACTGGCTATATCTTAAACGGTTTGAATTTCGTTCGGTTATTAAATGAAACTTGTTTACAATTCCAATGAATTTGATGTCTTTTATGTACATGAAATATAACTACAATTGGTACCACTGTGATCTAAACGCATTTCTGATTTCCGGTTGTCAGCTTTGACAGAGTTGACAGGCGAATTTGACGTTTACGTGGTATCATTCTTTCCAAATTAGAAGAAGAGTGGTCGATGCGGAGAGTACCCCAATATTATAACATCGCGAAGAGCTGACTCGACCGACGTTGTCTTGTCCATATTTCAATATCTAAATTTGTTTGTGATCGTTTTGTGAATTTGTGAAAAGCTATTGGAAATGTGTAAACAAAGTAAAAATGAGGAATTTTACATGTGAGATGAATTCTATCGGCAATATTCTACACTGCTGAAATGCTGGAAATGTGTGATGTGCCTGGAATGTGATCGAGTTGGAACCATGCGGTTTTGTTCCAGAATTTAAGTCACAATTTAATTAAGTCAGAATTTCATGTCCAAACTAATTATTTATTTTCTTCCATTAAATTTGAAATCACAATGAATCTCAAGCAGTTTTCTTGGGTGATTCAAAATGATTATGAATAAGTATTGCAACTATGTACGAAAATGTACGTGGCAACTGTGTGAATGGGATAGAGTTCACATTTGTATGAAATTTCATAAGCGTGCATTTGATTTTTAAATTTCATTACACATTGATTTGACAACTTTCAAAATTGCGCGACTATGAACTGTCAAAAAAATGTCAACTCTATCCCACCCACACAGTTGCCACATCAATTTTTGTACATAGTTGCCAGATTTATCCACAATTATTTTGAATCACCCAATATTTACATTTCGATTTCGATTGCAAGGTCGATGTTCAAAGCAAACAATCCGATTGGTTTGATTTCCAATTTCACAATCAGCTGTCACATGACATTTGTGCATGTAGGCAAATAAATTGGAATAGAAATAAAACAACTACTACATTTGTCGAACAGATCGCGTAACAACACAAAAGTAAAAGCAAATGTAATTTTATTTTAATTTACTGGATTGCGTTTTCCAGATTTTTCTTCAAATCTTCCAGGTTTTTTCCATTGAAAACAAAAAAAAAGCATCAAGCAAATATGTAGCTCCTATTGTCAGTTATGATCGAGAGTGCATACAAAAATTATAATTTTTTAAATTTGTAGGAATTTTCCGACTTTTCTTTGTCCCGATTTTTTTTTCCGAAAACTTATCCAAAACCCTAACAAACAAAACCAAAAAAGAATTACGCATAGCCATCGTTCGAATCCTGAGTTATGGTCTTGAGTTCATAGAAAAAAGCACTTTCAGTTTTCCCCGAATTATTTTAATTTAGTTTTTCCAGATTTTTCTCCAAATCTTCCAGATTTTTTTTTTATTAAAAACTTTCAATTGAGTTATTTCCATCCCGGGGCATATCGAACAAAAAAAAAGAATTAATCAAATAAATGTCGTTCCTATCGTCAGTTATGATCAAGAATGCATACAAAAATTATAATTTTTGCAGTTTGCCCGAATTTTTCGACTTTCCTTTGTAATTGTCCCGATTTTTTTTTCCTGAAAACTTTTTCACGACTATAACGAACAAAACAAAAAAAAAATAATAATGCATATCCATCACAAAAAAGGACTTTCAGGTTTTCTCGAATTTTCCAATTTTCCGGGCAATTTTTTCGATTTTTTTTTTCTTTTTAAACCACCCCTGAAGTAAAGCGAACAAAATAAAAAAATAATTATTCAAATCGGTCGAGCCGTTTTTGAGTTTTAGCGAGACTAACGAACGGCGATTCATTTTTATATATATAGATTATAATCCGTTAATCACAATCAAAGGGTTGATACACTTACATATGAGATTGTTTACGCGAAAAATCAAATTTTCTTTTTACACAGAAACATAACCAAGATGTTTTGAAAATTTTCTTTGGTCCAATTCGTCAACAAAATGGTAACTGTATCAAACCGACTGCGATTCAACGGTCATTTAAAAAAAAATTATGATTAAATTGTTTCATTCGGCTACCGAAAATTGTGAAGGCGATACGGATAGCGTGTTGTTAAAATTAAATGATGTAAGTGTTATAGAAGAGGCTGCCACAGTTCCTTTACCTGATAATTAGCATTTATTGATTGTGATTATTCCACAAGTGATATTTTACCAAATAAATTAGAGACCGTGTGAGGCCCGGGTGAGCATTTTAAAATTTACATTCTTTGAACATTTGAGTCCGCCTGTTATTGAGGAAATCGTGTTCCTTTATTTGACACGTAGGTACATATCTCCTCGTTGCAAATTGATAGTGCAGGAGACAAACGTTTCGCATAAAATTTAATTGAGTATTTCAATTTTATTCGGGAGGTTTAAATTTTTTGGGCCAACAAAAACAGCGACAAATTTGAGGGGAGGGTAAGATCGTGGAAATTGACGAGGCAAAAATTGGTAAACGTAAATATAACAGAGGCAGATATTTATAGAGGCCCGGTGGGTCTTCGGTGGGATCGAAAGGGGCTCCAAGAAATTTTTTTTTAGTTACTGTGGAAATCGGACAGCTGACAGCGATCATCAAAGGGAAAATCAAACCGGGAACGACGATTTACAGTGACTGATGAAAATAGTACGAAACATTGAGGGCGGAACATTTCGGACATTAGACTGTCTATCACTCTGTAATTTTTGTAAATCCAGAAACGCAACACATCGAACGGACTTGGGTGGAAGTCAAAAAGCTTGTACCGCGTTTTGTTGGAAGGAAAAAAGGACACTACGGGGGCTACTTGGCGGAATGTTTGTTTTTTTTGTCACTTTACAGATCATGCTTTACAGTTGATGCGTTTTGGAAGCTTGCGTTGGAAATCTATCCGGGTCTGCCGCATTAATTTTGCTTTTTTACAAATACTCACAGTCTCAATACTCGCTCTACCACAATTCATTTATTTATCCCGGTTTTTCAATACTAACGGTCATTTCTTATTAACATCATATAACACACCGCATCCTCTCCCGGTGGAAATATTTGCCGCTTCTCTAGATGTCTACATAAATACCTTGGTACGACTAAATGGTAAAAAAAGCGCAATCAACAATTGCGCATTGGTGCACTGTTTTGACAATTTTTTCACGGATATGCTTACCTCGCCTTTTCATTATTTGCTTTTTGGGGAGTGCTTTATTCAACATTCTCGAATATTTTCCTTGCCCTAAAATTCTAATCCTTCGGATTAGTTTATACTAGGCATTGACGCGACGTTGAAACACAACATCGGGAGATGAACAAGGGACTTTTCATTCACTTTATAAACGATACGGGTTTTTCAATCATGGATATAATGCGATCTACAAAGCAAATTGCGGTTACCTTGCTTTGACCTTGACTGCCCTTGCAATGACCTTGAAATTAACATATTGTTTCCTACCTGGTGTCTGGCCAGAAAATTCGACCGATAACTAAAGTAAACAATTACCCATGGTTATCGCTGGTTGACAAAGATTACCTAAAGGCGGCCTTGCCGACTTTGCCTTCTGATTGTTTCTCTTATGTGCGATTACCAAATCTCTGTGGCTTGATGCTAAAAGGGCCAATGTCAGTATTTTGCTGTTTTGAGTTAATCATGCATTCGATTTTTTTTCTTGCTCTTTTTCATATGCTAAAAGGCCAGTGTCAAATTCAAACAATAGCATAGATATAAATGTAATGGTAGCCAATGTCACTATGATCTCAACCACATCAGCTAACGTTAAAAGACCAATGCCAATTGCAATTTTCTCAATGTGACAATTTTGACATTGGCCCTTTTAGCACCAAGCCACAGATCTTTAAGGAGACTTTGGATTGGATAAAATGGTTCGCCAAAAGGCGTCTCCTACAATTACAAAATTCAGTTTTGTCCTAGACATGCCAAATACTCGTACCTATGTCGTTTGTCCGAGGAATGGAGTTAACGGATGGTTATAATATGTTGAAGTGTAAATAGGGTAACAAAGTGGTCAGTATTCGGAATGACTCCTTTTTCTCTGGAAGCCACCTATCAGTAGGTGCGACAAATTTTACTAACAATATATGGCTGGGCAAAGAACTCATGAAGCGAAATTGGGACAACACTCGACGCATAGTAAAGTTGACTATTGTGCTTATTATTGAGATGGATGCGAGCAATATCTAATTGACAACCTGGAAATAATAGGTGGCCTCAACGACGACATGACGTCAAAAGTGGTAGAAATAGACGAATCGAAATTCTTCCACCGAAAATATCGTAGAAGACAATGGAAGCCAGGACATTGGGTGTTTGGCGGTAGAACAGCAGAAACAGTGTCAAATGTTATACAAACGTCGGCATATTAAAAAAGGAAGCGATGCATTTTTACAGCACTCGGATGGTTGGAAGGTATAAGACAGTATATTGAAGAAATAGGTGGCGGAATTCATGAACACCAAGTGATCATCCACCAACAAAATTTTGTTGATCTAATGATCTAATGATCTTACCATCCATACCCAAAATGAAGAAAATATGTGGATGAGAGGCTAAGAGAAAACTTCAACGCCAATTTGGAACCTCCGAACATCTCTTCCCCGCATATCGATTTGAAAATCAAAATTTATTTGGTGTTTTCTTGAATTGTGGTTCGGAACAATATCTAGTGTAGTGTTTTATGGTTTAACACTGTTTTTTTTTTATACATGCGCTTTTAAAGTTTATTAACAGTGTACATCCTTCACTTGATTTTGCTGTGCGCAATAGCGCTGCGCACTAGTAGGACCTTAAACAACATTACCCGCTCCAAATTTTTGCAACTTGAAAATCCGTCAAATTTTGTAATGTGTCCCAGGAATTCTGAATTGTAATTGACAATGCCAGTTACCAGCTTGACAAAATTAACTATGTATTCAAGAATTTTTAAGACTAAAAATCGTGATAGGCGCGACCTATTTTTTTTATTGCACAAAAATTGCAGAGCACAAATCCGTTGAAGACACGCAGTAAGAAATGTTTAAAAACGATCCATTTCTGAACCTTTAATTTATGACGGCCGACAGCAATCGGCTGTACCTACCAAGCTGTTACCAACGCTGTTAGTACATTATAAAAACGTGCAGAGCCGCTAAAGTGATGGCGGGAACATAAATTTCATTTTCCCAATCTATCTGCAGTTGCATAAGAAAAACTGTGTGCTCTAGCTTCTTCAGTTCCTTGTGAAAGGCTGTTTTCTAAAGCTAGTCAGGTCCTGAATGAACGTAGAACACGATTAACGGCCGGTTTCGTAATGTATTTTAAAAGCGGTTTTAAATTTAAAACCACCTTAACTAAAAATTGTGTTTCATATTCATTAAAGGCGTCTTTAAATCCTTAAAACCCCTTTTAACTTTAAAAGCTCGTTGTCGGCCTTTTATCTCGTTAAAGGTGGATTTAAATGGGGAACATAACCTCAATTACATGACAAGTGACATTTCGCTAGGCTAGTGCATTGCCACAAATTGCTGCTTTTTTTTGTGAATTAGTAGGTACTTACCGAATAATTAAATCAACATTTCGGAAACTTATAGGTATTCAGAAAATAAAGATATTCCATGAATTCATTTGTATTTATTGCTCAATTGTTTTCTTGCTAATTCAATCTAAGTCTAATAGGTAACAGTTTTTTCCTTTCCTCTCTTCTCTTTAAGTGTAGGATCTTATTTTATACAAGTTTTGTTTTAGATTTATAAAATTCCTCCTTCACTTGAAAGGTTGGATTTATTAATCTTTTATTAATCGGATGTTTTAATTTGGCGCTGCTCCACTAGCAAAATGTAAAATGCAGAATGTAAACAAAAATTAAAATACCTACTCGAAATACAATTCAAAGTCCGAGGGAAACAGTTGCGAGTTACCAAAACTTTCAAACGTTTACTGTAAAATTCCCTAGAATTCCCTAGGAAAATAACTACGTACACACGGTGAATGATTCGTTTTCGAACTAATGCAAATTTTAACTAATGTTTCGATAGTCCGTGTTTATGAAATGCAGTCTCCTTTATTTTAGATTTAAAGTCGCATTTACCTTAAAGGCGCATTTTATTAAAGGAGACTTTAGGGTCGGATTATGAAACCGGCCGTAAGTAACAGGAAAACTCAAATGTTTAGTAAATAGTATTAGTAAATAAATGTCTTCTATAGGTAATAACAGTTTTTAAAATGCCAAACATTTTTTAACCGTTTCTATTAATATGTATATTCTATTTAATTTGTTTTTTTGTTTTTGTTTGTTTTTATGTAATGTGTACAAAATTTATTGCTTGCGACAGTGCATATTTTGTTGTATTTTTCTAATATAATATTGTATTTTTTGTATTATATTTTTTTCATTTTATAATATTCAAAATAAAACATTAATTCATTGAAATACATGTTATAATTTCCTTCGTTTCAAAACATATCATTTTTATACAAGGAGAAGATGTATTCAAAGAAGTAAGTAGGTGTTTCACTTTATTTTTTCATATTTTATGAGTACATTTACACGGGCCGCTAACGCCGGTGTTATTTAAAACCGGTGTAGTTAAAACTGGTATAAAACGGACGTTTACACAAGAGGTGTTGTACAGGCGTTAAAATCTACATCCGTGTTGGCGTGATGTTAGCTAAAACCTCTTGTTGTTGAGCGGTTGCCAACGACAACTGTGCTTGTGTTGGCAGGTCAGCTTCAACACCGGTGTTAAGCAAAGGTGACCATTTACACGTAAATACATTTTACACCGGCTTAGTAACGTCACGCCTTTTGGTAAAGTGGTGTAGCGTTAGTAAACCGGTTTTAGTAAAACCGGCGTTGAATTCCATTTACACGTCAATTAACACCGGTGTTAACAACACCGGTTTAAATAAAACCGCCGTTAGCGGCCCGTGTAAACGTACTCTATGATAATACAATGGGAGGGAGGCAAGTATAGTACAGCAGTGAAATGAATCACGCAAAAGCTTAGCCGCTAAACGACAAAAACCGAGCGATGTAAAATGCCCACCGCATTAGTAATGTATTAATCTTTTTGACCGACGACTCATTAAGTAGGTACTTGTTTTCTCAAATTTGAAATTTGTTGTAACCAATAATTTTGCAAAACCTGTCAAAGACTGACATTTAATTAATGAAATGGCAGAAAGTTATCTATTATACCGATAACTGACACGCTTGCGATTTACACCACAAGATAGTGCCATCAGACTTTAGAAGCAAGGTTGGTATAACTGACTAATTTGTATAATAGGTTGCCTCGTTGCCATTTAAAGCAATAGTTTGAATTTTTTCCCCCCGAAAAAGTTAATCGTGACGTCACAGTGTACTAAACTTTTACAACAGAGTCTGTCGATCATGCATTATGCATTAGGTGTTCCCTTGCTAGAATAAAGCCCAAAAAGCCACCCAATAAACTCCACTGAGCTTATAAACCTTGGGTTCTATTCGAACACTCAAAATTTCTGGGTTGATTTTACGTCACGAGTTACTTACAGGACTAAGAGCCATCGTGGATTCAGTTATAAATATTTTCAAAATTTGAAATCAAGATATTGTTGCAATGTGTATAATGGATTGCGGCAAAAAGAAATTCAGAAATACCCCTCTCGTGAATAACCCTGTACAAATTAGTCAGTTCTACCAACCTTGTTTAGAAGAAAACAATTAATTTCTGTTCATTTTTGAAAACTGAGCGGATTAATGGTAGCGGTATCTTGTCTTAGTATAAATGGACTTATTTTACATACTCCGTGCGGTAAAATGACAGACAGTTTGATTAGTGTGTAAAAATCAAAAAATCAAAATTCAAAATGTGTAAACATGTCATTTAGAGTTGAGGAGGCCAAAAATAATGTTGAAAAATTCAGTTTATTAGGGCCTTTTATATGGTTAAATTTAACAACGGAAAAAATTCGAAGATATTCATGAACCAATTGAAAAAGACAATGAAATATGGAGAATGGCTGATGGCTAAATTAGATGAACATAAGAATTTGTATGGCCTCGAAATACAACAGGTGGTGGAATTGGGAGGGAAAAATATGACCGAGGTACTGAAGGAAAATCATTCACGGTAGAATTACTAACTCTGAGGAGAAGTTACAAACAACAGCTTTTTCTTCTTCTAAATTATTAGCAATAGAAGCACCACCACTACCAGAAACACCAAAAACATCAGAAAACAATTCGTCGGCGATATTATCGTTACCGTCGATATTAGAACCATCACAGACAACGATGAGGATGATGGTGAGTATGGAATGAACGTTAGCGACGAAGAAACATTCGATCCACGAAACATGGCTCAGAATTTCTATTCGCAAAAACTATTTCTAGAATTGTAAGCAAACAAGTGTAAATTTTAGACATTTTTATTATTACAATTCTTAAAAACAAATTAATTAACTTTTTAATTCGTTCCTCAGCTACAGCCTCATAAACGCATTCGTATGTATCCTGGCTATTCAAGGCCGTGCGGTAGATTTTCTCTTCTCAGTATGATGTAACTCTTCGAAATGGCGCCCCTTAAATGTTTTTCTTTAATTTTATTAATGTTAATTTGGAGAAACTCCTTTCCCCACTTGCTACAGCGAGAGACAGGGAGTAAAATTCTTTGAGCTACAACAGTATTCGGATATGAAGGAATTAAGTTATTTTGGCACAAATAATTTAAAACCTCCAAAGGTTTCATAGAATATAGGGTCTTTCACAACTCGCGCCCTAGAGAAAAAGAGGAAACAAGAGATTGCTTTTGGATGTGTAATTTTGAAGAAAAAAAAATCTAGATATTCGAGAAAAGACAACTTAAAGTTAACGAATCAGAGATCTACACCTCCAAGGGGTGTTTGCCGTAATTTTACGTTGCTAAAGTCTATTTTTTCCTGGTAGGCGCGTGCGTGCACATCTCCGAAAGGTAGAATCACATAGCTAAAATTTTTAGCAGGATGCAGGAATTATTAGTATTTTTGGTTGCATATTATCTAGGGGGATCAGTATTTGTGGTTGCATATAAAACTCATGTTTATGATTTAATTTTTGTATAATTTGTAAAATGTAAACAAAAAAGTTTATGAATAAACTCGTGGAAAATTTGATAACAAATATTATATGTACAACATTTTTTATTTTTATTTTATACATACAGGAGTTTAATTGGGTACAAAATAACTCGATACTTTTGGATTCAATCGTTAATTTAAAAAACAAAAATAAAAGAAAATAATCATCAGCGCACTTTTCACTTATAATTACTCGAGCTTTTTTTTGCCGAAGTAAACTTGACATTTCAATGAGAATTTTGTTGCCTGGCAATTCAACGAAAAAAACTCCCTCTGGCAGTTTTTTGAGTTTAATTGCAGGCAACAAAACTCGAATTATAAATGTAAAGTTTACTTCGACCCAAAAAAACAAAAACTTGAGTGTAATTCGGTAAGACAATTTAATGAATACGGAAAAGTACGATGATGCAGACCTACTAGAATCAAACGCTTTCAAAAGTTAGGTTCCGTTTTGTCGCTGGAAAAGTTAGGGCAAACTTTTTTCGCTGTCATAGTGACAAAAACACCGCTGCTTATGGGATTTTTAGTGTATGAATTAATCCCACGAAATACTTAAACGATCTTTCTTCTCTTCTCTTCTAGATCTTCTCGGCTTGTGAGAAATTTGCTATAAATATGAATTTATGCATTAATAAAAAACTGTTACTTGCTGTTAGCATAAATCCAACTTACGCCGTTTATTTGGTGATCGAAATTGAGACATCTTGTTGACATATAAAAACTTCTTAACCTCTAAGAACTATGACCTGTTTTTTTAATAAATAAACGGACACAACAGAAAACAGACACGAAACAGAAACAAAACAGACACAAAACACGAACGGAAAAGTAAGACACTATGAAACAAAAATGGCAGCTTGGACCTGATTGACAGTACAGAACACTGTAATATTGCACATTTCTCTAGTGTAAGTAGAAAAATAAAGTAACCAATAGGAAAGTCGCATTTCGTTGCAGGATTTTGTAAATGCGCACGCACGCGCCTACCAGGAAAAAATAGACTATAGGATTTCATTTGAGAAAAAACATCTTTAAAATATTTGGGCGATTGGAGTTGTTTTTGAAAGATGTCACTGTCGAATTAAATTTGTAATAAAAAAAGCCAAAACCTTTGTTTATTTGGTTACAATCATGTATTCAGCCGCTGATTATTATTTAGCGAAAAACGCCAGGGAGGCAGCAAGAATCTTCGAAGAACGTTTTCCAGGCAGAAATAACAATGATTTTTTCGTTTGCAACACATTTTTTTTTATTTTTTACTACAATACATTTTTATAATACTCCGTAGTCACTGTGTAAAAAAAAATATTTTTATAGTTTTTAGAAATTTGAGAACGTGAAACAGCTTGTGCCACATTATATTCTCTTTATGTTTTTAACAATAATTTTTTTTTCTTTACAACAAACTAGAGATAATAAAATTGTTGGAAAAAATGTTTTGCTGGTTTATTACTAGTACCGACATGACGACCGCAACACGCTGATTGAGAGATCACAAAATACTCACAATCAGGCAGATATAAATCACAAAATTTAATACTGAAATTTAATTGTACAATTTATTTGTAAAACGAATTAAAAACGTTATCAGCAAATAAATAGGTATTTTTACATCAAGCAAAAAAAAGTAAATAAGCAAATAGGTACTGCCTGTTCAATTTTTATTTTGTGGAATTTTGTCTTCATACCACAAACAAGTTCGATAATAGTATATCATGTTATGAGAAGCAAAAATAAAGTTTTATATCCTGCGGCTGGTAGATTGGCAAACCAGCCAAAGCACATAAAACCATTTTTGCTCCGAATAACAAATACTATTTTTTCTTCAGAGTTTCATAACAAATTATTTAAGACATGTTAAGAAGCCAGGTAGGAATTTCAAATTATTTAGGTAGTTTACTTTACAGCCGCTCATCGGGCGGACGCCAACTCGGCACTTTATTATACCTATGTAAAATTTGCAATAAAGTACAACAGGCCATCTCGCCACCGGCAGCCCATGGATAACCGGCCAACTCGGCACCGCGGTCAAGCCAACTCGGCACTGTCTACCTGGGACAGGTATATCGCAGCCAGTGACTAGAGTTCTTGGGGGAATATATCAGGGATTATAAAATGAGATGAGGAAATACTTTTTTTATAATATACAAATATAATGTTATTTTTATAGGACATTTACAATTAAATATTAACTACAAGACTACTAATTATTAATCTTATATCTATATGGAATAGATTTTACATAATCATATTCTGATATTTGACAATTATCATATTCAAATATTTTCTGAGATACAAATTTCTCCTCTTCTTTTACTTTTTTGTTTTTACAATTATTTGCGTTCTAATACTTTCGTGGGCACACTGTATAAAAATACAAAGTTTAAATGAACCAGTCGATTTAAAATAAAATAGTGCGTAGCAAACAAAGTGCAATTTCTCGAACTCCTAGTGCAGAAAAGCAGTACACCAAAAACCAAAATTGTACCTGTGGTTATAGGAGTGTTATAAGCAATGGTTGATGCGGAAAAGACGCCTGCCCTTCAGGAAATACCCTCTACTAGGGGGCATCATATAGATAGGTAGTGAGTGGGCGCTTAGTGTCGAGTTGGCCTATCTCTTGGGGTGTCTTTGAAAACTACCTGCTTTTTTTGGTGTCGAGTTGGCCGGTCAATGTTTATTGCTTCTAAGGTTTGGTGTCGAGTTGGCCTAGACCCCGCTCATCAGCGGAGATAATAACTTCACGGACAGCCTCAGCGGAGATAATAACTTCACGGACGCTGGTCAGCTCGTTAGATGCCATGACAATGAAGTGACACTTTAGCATTATCAATGCAGCAGTGCAATGTCATATTTTACGGACGTTTAAAGAAAAATAATATTATATGTGACTGAATTGGTCATGAGAGGAATATGTCGAGTCAATCTGATCTTACTAATAAGTTAAAACCGAAAGAAAATTAAGAAGGCAAATTTTATACGCACAATTTTTATTAATTCGCGTTTGCATAGGCAACATTTGTATCAGCCGCCAAAGCTAGTTATTGCGTAATTTTGGCGCCTCGCTTGAACGCCATCTGGTGGCATCTGTCAAACACACCTGTAGAAGTCCTAGATGAAGAGAAATAGATAGGCCACTCTCTCTCTCAAAAGAGAAACACATTTTGTAGCGCCATCTGTTGAAGGTATGGGTTTACACAGCCACTAAAAGGTCTCAGAAATACAGATTTCTTTAACGTAAAACATCCGAGAAAAATGCGCGGGATATTCAAATGATATATTTTTTTTCCAAGGAATTGCAGTCGCCCAATCAACACTAATCACAATCAACATTGTATGTACATAAAAATATAATATTTTACGTTAAAATAAAATATTAAATAATTATATGTAACACAACTTTGATTAAAATGTGATTAGTGTTGAATGAGCAACCTAAAAAAAATACATACACAAAGAGAATGGTAACAATAAAAAAAAATACAAACTTTCAAACTATATTATAACTACTGTCATTATGTAACAAAATGATGGGACAAAACAACGTACACATAAATAAATATATTTCCTACAAGAAGCACCCAATTGCTGAGAGCACAGTACATACGACAAGATTACAGATAATGATCTCAACTCTCTAAAGACAATAGTCGGCATTCTACAGCGTCGAGGATTGTCTTCAGAGAGTCAAAGTGTATGTCACACCTTGTAGCGAACTGATTAAAGTTGTTACACATTAAAATGACCGGCGACTTAAGTAACACATTTGTTCTGTAGCTAGGAATATAAAACGTAGTAGAAATATGTAGTTAACTTAACAGTAACACAAACCGGAACACTGCAGAAAAGCGAAAGAGCGGAGATCCAAAGACGAACTGTTCACGACCTGCGAAAGAACGAAAAAAAGTAAAAAACGAAACAGAGTTCGCACCACAGAACACCTAAGCACGTGCTAAAAACAACTTGGTTACTTGGTCTTGGTATTTTTATTTTACCAATTTTACCCACCAAGTTTCTGTTGGCAGTGTCATGGAGGAACGATGGTGGGGCCATCTATAAAAAGTATGATTAACTAAATATGTGTTTCTCGCTGTTTCATATGAAGTGCCAACCCCCTGGTAGAAGTTCGCATGAAATCGAGTTAACAAGTCGTATTTTGTGCCGGTATTGTTTAATATTGTAAAAAAAAAATCAACCAAACTTTGTTTTGTAAACGTTTAAAATATTCCACCAACAATGGGTTCGTATTTATCAGAACCAGTCACCGATAAACAGTCCACGGACGAATCCAACGACGAATTAATTTGTGGGGCAAGTGCCATGCAAGGCTGGCGCCTTAGCCAAGAGGTAATGAAGAAATAGACCGCTAAAACTTTTCCCTAGAAAGCCCTAAACGATCAGTAATTTCAGGATGCTCACAATTGTATTTTGGATTATGACACAAACACATCTTTTTTCGCCGTTTATGATGGACATGGGGGCCACGAAGTGGCGAGATACTGTTCACAAGAACTTCCCAATTTCATTAAAAAGACGTCTGAGTACCAGGAGGATAAAATTGAAGAAGCCCTGGTGTCAGGGTTTCTACGTTTTGATGCGACCATTACCGAGCCAGATGTTGTTACAGTTCTCAAGGAGTTGGCGGGCATACCAGATGACTTATTTGAGAGTGAGGATGAAGAGAATGTTGATAATTTATATGAAGAAGCAACTATGCCTATTGAGCAAGTTATGGAAAAGTATACATGTAGTAAAAAAGATCCTTTATTGAGGAGTAGAAGGAAGAAGGAGAAGCTTGCTGCAGTGGCTAATGAGAATACTAAAACAGACAGTGATCCTACTATTGGCACCTCCAGTTCAGCAGGATGTTCTTCGAGTTCGACTGCAAGTCTCCCCGATAAGTCTGAGGATGGTGTTAGTAGTTCTAGTGAGGCGCAAGTAAATGGTTAGTGTTTTTTTTTTAATTAGTGAAGCAAAATTTTCGGTCGTTAATTTATTGTGTTTGTTTTTCCTAAAAAAGTGCCAGCTCTGAATTCTGATAGTGGTTAGTGGTAGACCTGCAGTCGGCCATTTTGTCCATTCACATAACCTATTTTAACTGATCCAAAATTTGAGTAAATTTACATTTTTTAGCCAAAAACGGTGATGAAAACAAAGTGGAAACAAATGGACCTCAAGAGTCTTCTGAAGTTGAGTCTTCGGTACAAAACAGTTCAGAAGTAAAGGAAGTGGCGTCATCATTAAGTGAAAATAAAGATGAAAGTTCCATACAAAATGGTGAAGTTTCAACTCCCGATTCAAAGACTCCCACTAAGGTTGATGTCAGTAGTTCATCTACACCTGTTGAAAATGGTACAGTTTCTAAGAAAGGCAAAGGAAAAGCTGTGATCAAGCCAGAACCTGTAACTTCACAAATTAACACTCGACCAAAACGAACTCCACAGCAATTGTATACAAACTGGCTTAATTGTGGTGAGGAAAGTGAAGATTCAGAAGAAGAAGATCAAACATTTGTGGCTTCTAATGGTATGTGCATGTACCAAATATATCATACAATTTTCAAAATTGCGCAACTGTGACCTGTAAAAGAAATGTTAAGTCTATCCTACCTACAGAGTTGCCACATACATTTTTGTACACAGTTGCCATATTTATCTATAACCATTTTGAATCACCCAATAAATGTATAACCTCTTCATGTTGTATAGAACTATGGTGGTGAAATCGCATACATTTGGCATTAACTTTTATATGAGTTGTCATAGTAACAGGTCAGTCATTTGCACCACAGTGGTTCTTTACAATGTGAACAGGTATTAGGCTTCGCCATTTCTATTGAAACACCACCTGCTAATTGTCATTTTGGCAACGCAGCAAAAATGTTTAGTGACTTTTTTTTCTATTATGTATTGTATTTTTTTGTTCGACACTGTCAGAATTTGAGAATTTTCTCCTGTGTAAACGGATTTTGATAAGATTTTAACCGATTTGGAGCCTTTAAGGGGCTCGTTGAACAAAAAAACGTTGTATTCAACTCGTTCGTGTGTAAATTGTGCCTTTTTTGGCATGAGTGGGCCAGTTTTAAACGCGAGTGAAACGATTTATACAAACTCGTTAAATAATAGTATATTAAAGAACGAGTTTTATAAGGGTTGATTTGGCGCACGAGTCCCAAGTGTAGAAAACGACCCGTAGGGGAGTTTTGTATGGGACGAGTGCGCCACTGCCCTTATAAAACGAGTTTTTTATGTTATTTTTTAGAATTTGCACCCTTGTTTTAATTTTTAAATAAAAAAATTAAATTTTCAAATTCTAGGGAATTTTATATTAATTGGTAATTCAAGGTAACGGATGCAACTACGTCTGCAACAGATATTAAAAAGTAGAGTTTGAACATTAATATTGGAAATTTTTTGGTGTAAATGACAATAATATACTGAAATATTGATAAAAATTTTCTTAGAGATCTATTAAACTACGAGTGCTTTAAGAGATAGCCATTAACGACTCCAAATTGAATACAATAATAGACCCTTTAGAGACGCAGATTTTAAAAACTACTATTATGCAGTGTCCCAGAATGAACCAGCATAATTTTAACCACGGGCTACTGGCTTCATGTAGAACTCGGAAAAATATTTTAAAAATTCTTTGTCAAAAAATAAAATGACATGTTATTTAAAGCGAACCAGCTGAATCGTGTTTATATGTGAGCGGGGTATTATGCAAAGTTGTACTGGTCGACTTGTCGGGGACTATTTTGTCCTAAGACTGCTTATTACCCACCAAGGCGAAATTTGCTGCACGACTCGGAGGTGAAACTCGCCTGAGAGGGTAGGAGCCGTTACACGTGAATAAAATATGATACTTGCTACTACATTTAAGAATAATTCTGATAGGAATATTGCGCAGTCTAATGGAATCTTTTTAGTATATGCGCTGATTTGCGAATACAGTTTTGCGATTTGTCATAACCGGGGGGAGTAATGAGTCACTACTCGTGACCGTGGGTTATTGAATAGGAGCAGAAAAGACTAATAACTAATAATTTAACATAGCTTACGAAATAATAAGAAATTGGCTCTGATATGAAATATCAAATAATGGCGCTACAATTCATACAGTTGATATAATCTGAGAGAATCATGAAAAACTTTAAAGAAATTGGTTCTCTAAAACGTTTTATAGCATTCAGTGTGTTCCAGAAGTATCAGCTAACAGTTTTTTATTTTTTTATTTGCAGGGGAGGAAAGTTCAGATAATGATGAAGATGATGGTGTTAATATTGCTATCTGCACGTCCGAATCTGACAGCTCCGCAGAGGAAGTAGATGAAGAGGGGGGTGAAGAAGGGGAAGAGGAAGAAGAGGAAGACGATGACGACGACGATGAAGACATGAATTATGCCAGAAATATTAAAGAAATTCCCGGTTCAGATAGCGGTTGTACAGCAGTGGTGGCTCTCCTGCGAAACAACAAATTGTACGTGGCAAACGCCGGTGACTCGCGTTGCATAGTGTGTCGAAATGGTAATCCCTCCTTCATGTCATCATAAACAAACTAATCGGTCCTTTGCAGGCAAAGCGATCGAAATGAGCATAGACCACAAGCCGGAGGATGAACCAGAAACAGAACGAGTTCTCAAAGCGGGAGGTAAAGTTACCGGCGACGGTCGCATAAACGGCGGTCTGAATTTGTCAAGGGCAATCGGGGACCACGCGTACAAACAAAACAAAGAACTGTCAGATCGTGAGCAGATGATCACGGCCTTGCCAGACGTGAAGACGTTGACGATAAATCCCGGAGAAGACGAGTTCATGGTCTTGGCTTGCGACGGAATTTGGAATTCGATGTCCAGTCAAGAAGTTGTGGATTTTATTAAACCCCGCATGACGCAAGGGGTGGAGAAACTGTCAAAGATTTGTGAACAGGTAACGTACATATTATGTTTCGCTCTACATATTCTGTTAATGTTGATCTGTAGATTTTCGACCATTGCCTGTCCCCCGAATCGTGGTTCGACGGTATCGGTTGCGACAACATGACCGCAATTATCGTAAAATTCAAGTCAAGTGTTAGTAAAAGAGCCGCCTCACCTCAACCTGAAGAAAACGAACCAAAACGGGCAAAGACTGAAGTAAACAGTGAAGTGCAGGTCGATACAACAGTATAAGTTTCCATATATGAATTCTAATTACGTTATATTTTTTATTAATTTCTTTTTATGAGAGATCATTCGTGACAAACTATCGTTCTCAGCCTCACTTTTAAGGTGTCATGATTGTCTCGATTATATACTTTTTCGTTACTGAACACCATGGTGTAGGTGCCTTCAGTTAAAATGAGCACTGTGGTGGAATATATAATAGATTTGTACAATATAACTGTATTTTATTATTCATGATCATATAGAACATTCATTTTAACTCCTGAGAAGTCATTTTAGCGATAGATTTTTTTAAAAATAATGATTAATTGAGTCTCGGGATATGTCGATTGTAAGTCACTGAACTTGTGTATTCTGTAATCTAAGTAGTGATAAGTTTTGTGTATTTATTTTAAAATTCGATTTGGTTGATCAAACTTCTTAGCATTGTTACAACAGAGAGAAATGTAATAAAGTATTTAATAGATTTTTAACAGAGTAGGCTTTTCAGTGCCACATTTTTTTATCAAATGTCGCACGGAGATCCGGTGGGTGCGAAAAATGTTTCAGAAAGTCGCGACAAGATAAAATTGACCAATGGGTGGTTGACATTGGGGAACTCCACTCTGGTTCAGATCTTGTGTAGATGCACTGCAGTCACGAAGGATTATCAGAAATTCACGTTCAGATCTCGGAAATAACTAACAGTGTAAAGGTAGCCACAGACGAACGGGATTTCCTCACGGTTCGGCCTGAACGGTCCAAGCCTTGAGGAATTCCTCAACGTGTATGGCGGCGTCCTTGAGGCCGCGGTGGGTCGGAGACATAAAAATCGCGAACAAAAATCAATTCCGTATGTGGGCGAGGGTTCGGTAGAGAAAATCTCCAAGGAAATCCCGCTCGTGTATGGCTTTTTCCTTGAGGAAATCCCGCTCGTGTATGGCTACCTTAATATACGCCATTTGAGAGAATCTATAGGGTGAGGGCTTTGCATTCTGTTAGGCATTCACCATCTGTAAACGCTTGTTCTTAACTTTACCGTAAGTTTCTCCAACTAATCACAACAGACTTGTTTCGCGATGGTTCGATTGGTTTAAACTTCATGTAATAATTATTCTTTGGGGGAAGTTCTTGTTATGCCGGTAACAGCGTTAAATTCTTGCGATTGGCCCATGGGATCTGATGTGTATTGCTATTGTAAACAATCCACTTTCATCTCCTGTTACAATTTTATCTCAGAAAGCCCTCAATTTCCAATGTACCGATAGAAATTCTTAATTAAAAGTTTCCATAAATTCATAACCTTCGTTTAGACAGCGTAACATTCTCTTACATCGGTTAATAAAAGATTTTGCTCCGTCATGTCTTCATAAGGTCGTCCGGTTCTCACTTGAACAGTTTCTCCATTAATATATTCCTTGAACCAAAATAAAACATTCTGAATATGTTTTGCTAGTGCATTTAAAAATTAACAAAATAATTCGCATTATTCTCCTAATCCACTCGGTTATAGTGACTTGTGTCCAGATAGTGTCTACAGCCTATTGGAATCAACAATTAATGAAAAATGTTCAATTAAAATATAACTCGGCGAATATTTTTAGATTTTTCAGTAAAATTCCCATCCATATTTGTCTCTACAGCAGATTTTTCAAAATTATAGGACATTCTTACATTAAAATGAGATCAAAAAATAGTATCTCAGTACATTCTACAATTCTACATTTTTGCCACTTCACATAATATTTAACTACAGTCGTAAATAATATGCAACGTTTTATTTTTTATCATATTACATATCATTTATTAGTACAATTAATTAATTATTATATCAAAGATCACAGAAACGACTTTCATACAACAAAAAAGTTACATGATTAGTTTTTCTTTTTGTAATTTCCTGGAGTACGGTGAATATTTCTAGTACACTTTCATTTATTTATCTTTATAACAACATTAATTTCCTTTTTAATCTCGCACAACATAAAAAAGAGACCATTATGATTCTGTCGTTTCCACAATTTACGTGAGTCAACATTTACGGTTGTTCGTAAATGGCGAAACAAACAAAAGTGCATCATAAATAAAGAAATACTGTTCATTGTTTGAGATATGAACATGAAGTTTAGATTAGCCACTTCAATTTAGGCCACAGTTATTTAGATTCTTTAGCTTTTCTGCCCCCGAAGATTATACAGTACAGTGCCGAGTTACCCAAGCTTGTTAGTTGAAACTGATAGTCGTCGGCTTGGTGACAATCACCAAATTTACAAAGCAAAAAATAAATCAGTCGTGTCTTTGGAATCTGGAGATCACATAAAATAATGTTGGTACGTTACCAACAGGCGAATTAAACAGAAAAATCAACAGAGATGTGGCCCAAACCCGACCAATTTAAACAAATATGATAATAGTTAGGCTTGATTATTAGATTTGTTGGACCTTAATCGGTCCAATCCTGAGCGTTCTTCTTCTTCGTCACTCGTATAGGAAGACATTCCAGAAACAGCCCCTCTGGTTGAAGTGACTTGCATCAGTTCTTGATCGGGGGCATTCCTGCTTTCGTATAGTAAAATGTTTAACGTCTCTTCATAAATTCTCGCTTCAGGACATTCAACTTTTGTGTGCTTTTTATCAGTAGCGTACACAATTGACGTGCAACACACTTCTGAAACTTTCTTGCCGTGTCCGTAAAAAACCCAACAGCAAATCTCGCTCGTACTGATTACATCCTTGAGGAACAAAACTCGGTTGCTATACCACAAAGAAAGCTTATCAAATAACTCGATGTTTTTCAGTAAATTATCATCTGAAGTTGTTGTATAAGAATACTTATTGTTATGACGATTAATAAGTAGTTTGATAGCAGGCTTGGTTGTTGAGCTAATCAGCAATTCTTCTTCTTTTTGTGAGGTAATTAGTGGAACTTTACAAATGGGGTCATGATCGCTCCTCTCTTTCTTGGCCAGAGCTTGAGTGCACGATTCTGCCAACTCCGCGATACAATAATACTTGGCTTCCGCGTACAACTCTGCAATTTCTTTGCTACTTTCCGGTAGAGATACACTGCCGTCTCGCAAAAAATTTAAAATTGCCCCAAAGTGTTTGCCACATCGATCGATTAAGATCCAACCTGCAAATATGACCAAACTGAGTAGAATTCTAAGGGGGGTCAAAGTACCTACCATCAGAGTCAGACAACACTTCCATTCTACCACTAAACATCGCTCGCAGCATCGTGTCGTGCTTAGTTAAGGTCCCAATGGTTGTATAATGAAGACATCCTCCCACATTGAGTTTCACGTACTGTGAGGGATTTCCTTTGATCACAGTCTTACCCGACATGGTGTTTGTTTCAGATTTCAACATTCAAGCTGTTGTGTTTACCGAATTTACAAAAAATTAGCAAATTATCAGTAAACACCTAATTACCGACGGATGCCATTTTGACAGCTAGGTTGACAGCACTATCAGGGGTGCGTTCAGAAATGTGCTGTGGGAATAGGTAATGGTAAGGTAATGGTACACCCAAGGATTATGACGTCATTGCCGAGATGTGCCGCGGCAACATCACATTTGTGAACGGTTTGTTGCAATTTTGTGGTACTGGTAGGAGTGGGAGTTGTTCTAGTCTATGGTTTGTGGTTATGTACAATTGTACATACGTATAAAATAAAATGTGGACATTGTCAATTGCGTTAGCTGCAGACTTTATTTTAAATTTAGCATTTGAAAGCGAAGAAGAAAGTAGTAATGATGATGAAGAAATAATAGCAACATTAGCAACTGTCATTGTGAGAAAAAAATACAAAACGAAACCTGCAAGAGTGCAGAACTATTTAGACACTGTGTCCAATTACAATGCAAAACAATTCCAGCAACACTTTCGTATTATTATTTTAAGTACTTAGTAACAGTTCTTGACTTGTTTTTGTTCGTTATAAAATTTATTTTTTCCAACTTTATTTTTTTTTTTCTCAAAAATTTCCTTATGTAAGGTAACAAAATTTTTATACTGGCGTTTAGACAATTAAAAGGGCTATCAGAATTAAGAAAAAAAATTGGGGGTTTCCATTTAAAAAAACTATCGATGATGTCATAACTCGGAAACAAATGACTGCTTGGAATTTTATTTTGTATTAAAATATGTATTTTTATAAACTAAAATTGACCTGTCCAAAGATTTTTTTGAAAAAATTTTGTTTCATTTTTAATGAATTTATTCCATACTTTTGCCGGTCACTGTATAAGCCTTTTAAAACAAATATAAACTGAAGAAAATTATATAAATCAAATAAACTTTTTAAAACAAATACATAATACATTATTTTACTCCGTTCAACCTATATAATCAGCAAATTGACTTAGCCAGCCCCAGCTTATTATTGAGGCGCCAAAATGACGGTGAATTGACAGTTTATTATTATTATTGCGCATGTGCGGCAATTCTTCCCACACTCATGGAGCATGGTAACTTGGGAACACCGTCAGGCAATCACCCAAACAATTCTGAACGCATGACAGATGACCATGTCTGCATTACCGGCAATTTACGAACGGCGCATGGCGACCTAGGTGCACCTGGGTACGATTTCTGAACGCACCCCAGCATGGAGGTAAATCACGATGACACTTTGTGCTGTTGGTATAACTGCGTTGTCCAGGATACAAAATTTCAAACAAGTAAAATGTCCGACTTATTAGAGAAACAAGGAATTTTTTTCGATGAAGTCGATAAAGTTTGTATTTTGGAACCGGAAATATCGAGACAAACCAACGAGTTGAAAGAAGAATGCCAGATTTACGTGGAAAGTACGAAGTAACTTCATTCAGTTCTTATTTCAAATTATCAATATTACACATTTGCAGAGATGGACGAGTTCCAGAAAATTGCCAGTAAATTTATTGAAATGGTGGAACACTTGGGCAAAGAGGTAGAAAGTCAAAAAATCAAAGCTATTGGTGCACGGAATATTCTTCAAAGTATGGAAAAACAAAAAGAAAACAGCCAACAACAACTTCAAGTAGTTTTGTAGAACTTGCTTTAAACTGTAAATAGATTTGATGTTTCAGGCCCTAATTGCTGAAAAATCGGTGGAACTAGAAAGGTTAAAAATTCAACTGAATTCTTTACAAAAAACTGAAGTAGAACAGTATGATATAATAAATGAACTGGCACGTTACTGAAATTATATAACAATAATACGTATCTCATTGAAAAATGTACCAACAAATGGCAAACCTGAAGATAATCATGAATCAAAATGTACATATTTTCAATTAAAGTAGATTACTTTACAATACTGACACCTGCAATTATTGACGTGCACGTAATGGTTTCAGTTTCGTATATTCCAACAGTCATTATGTAAATGCTAACTATCTATATTAACTAATTACATGAACATTAAACAAGTTAAAAAAACAATAATGCCCAACATCATAAAGTTTTCCTATAACTTAAATTTATCTTGGTGTATTATATTCTTGCTCTGTTGTTAACGATACCGAACAAATAAGAACGTTAACTTGCTCTGGAGATGGACATCCAATAAGAAGTAATTCTTCACTACTGTAGCCAGTAGTGGCCAAAGTCTGTTCAACTTGAACAAACACATTTATCACATTGTTCTGAAAACATTAAGAGTGAAAAATTGTTACACCATTACCTGCTTTTCTTACTTTAATTGGGCGAAACAATATAAATTCAGTCTCTCTATTTGCCAAATACAACTGCATAGATCTTTGTATTTCTGGGACTTTCGTTTTCATATTTTTCAGAGTTTCACTTACAATGTCGGCCACAAACTTCGCGTTACCAAACTCCTGCTGTGGTACAGTTAAAGTCTTATCATCAGCAACTGTGTTCTGTAAAGAATATTCCACCTGAAAGAGAGAAATATTTTTTAGAACCTACCCTTTGTACAAAGATTATATTCAATTCTCACCCGTTTTTTCCACTGCTGCAAGGTTCCCGTTAACACACTGGTGGCGCAGTTTATGAAAGTTTCACAAGACTGTTTCAGTTGTTTATCAATTTCTTTTCTAGAATCTACCAGGTACTCCCTTACACGCGGCGTACCTTCCAGGAGGAATTCCAAAAGAGCATTGTTGCTGCCGAAAGTGAACAATCTGTCGCGCTTGCTGATCAGTTCCATTGCAGCTCTTTGTATACTGCTAAAATCCAAACTCATTTCTTTCACTGTGAAATCCACTTGGAACGGGGCGATTTGCTCGCGAATAATTAACAGATGTTTTATTTGGAAAAGTCTTCCATCAATTTCCGACTATAAATCGACTTTTGTTAAAACTGAAACGTTACTATCGAGTCCATTTAGTTACTTTTTTGCTCGATATGAGATTAGCGGCTTGCTCCACTGTCTGGATACAAATTAGTAACGCCTCCTGTGCTAATCCCTGAAATGTTTCTCTGTCCAGACAAAAATAGAGTCGGGACAAAATCACGAGAGTCCTTTTGACGGTCGGATACCACATTCCGTGCAGATCAGCCGGGGAATCTACATAAAAAGTCATTATGGCACTGATCAAGAGTGAGAAAGGTCAACTAACTTCCAGTGTATGATCTGAACTGAGACATGGGATTGCTGGAGTTGATATTAGCAACTTCTTGTGATTCTAGGGATGCAACAGACGAACGCGAATCTGTTCTGACTTCTTGCAAGTCTAATGTTATATTCTAAAATATTTACATTAAAACATGAGTTTTATAAAAACTTAAACTACCGCACGCAGGAGTGCCTGTAGATGACGAGTGTTTTTAAGTTTTATAAAACGGGTTTCTTATGCTATTTCTAATTTGCACATGTTTTTTACAAATAAAATAATTTTTGGTAATTTAGGGAAATTTGTGACAGTTGGTAACGCTTTTATTCCAAAGTTGATATTTTGAAAATAATATTTGACTCTCGACTAAACATAATTGTCATTTTTCGCAAGTGAAATTGCAATTATAGTTGAATTATCCAGAAATACGGCAAATAGCAGAGAACACCACAGTAAATTTGCTGCCGTCAATGTGTGTTACCAACTGAAAAAAGTTTCTAGATTTCAGATGTGTTAATGGTTTATTAACGCATTCAAAATGAATGCGTTAATAGCTGTGTTAAAACAGCAAATTAGAAAATAGTAGTTTATTTAACGAGTTCGTGTGTAATTTGGGCTTTTTTTTTTGCATGAGTGGGCCAGTTTAAAACTCGAGTGAAACGAGAGTTTTAAACTGGCCCACTCATGCAAAAAAAAAAGCCAAATTACACAAGAACGAATTGAATACAACGTTTTTTTGTTCGACGAGCCCCCCAAAGGCTCCAAATCGCTGAAAATCTTTAAAATTTGCTTGACGTTTCATTTTGACAAGTTGTCAAATTTATCAAAATCCGTTCACACAGGAGAAAATTCTTAAATTCTGACAGTGTCGAACAAAAAACATAGTTTTACACTTTGAATGACGCATTCACTGATAACTCACTTCCATTTGTTCCAGTTTTTCAGGATACGCTAAGTCACCTGGTGATGGACTGTATGACAATAAATCGTGCTGGAAAAATATGTTGGTCCGGAAAACTAAACGTTCCTCAACATCTTGGAGTAACTGTCTGACGACTTCGACATATTTCATCAGGTGATCTACATCAAAACAATTGTACAATTTCTACCAACAGCACTTTGTGCTTTTCGCGATTAAATCAGAATCACGAAATTTATACTAACCATTAGTGAGAGTCTTTTCTGCAAGCAATTCTTTTTGTAATATTCCACACAACTCGCTGAGGACCTCAACGTGGTTTATTGTTATCAAACTGGGCCTCAGAATGTCGTACAAATGTTGACACAACACACCCAAATAATCACTAAAAGTAAATCATTACAATTTAAGGTGAAATTATGAATTGAAATTCAGTACTTAAGTTCTGAGGAATATTGGCTGAAGAAGTAGTGATAACATGCAGCCTCATCTTGACACGTTTTCATGATAAACAGTCCACACGACCGGAATAAAATACTGTAATCATTCTTATATTTCTCCTTTAGTTCTGAAAGTGCTTTTGAAACAGCGGTGCTCAAAATTGGCAAACGCTGTGACACATAGAATTTTTGACAATCACTCAAAACATTTTGATACCTAGAAAAGTCATTGAATATTTTATAAACTGGCTGTTTAAATCCTTACTGTTCATTCTTAACAGATTTCTCTTCTAGATGTGAAAGAATTAGCTTCACTTTTGATGCAGCACTTTGAAATTTGCCATAATAAAGTGAAAAGGCTGTATCCATCGACTCTGCCGTGTTCGAGTGCAACGGTACAATGTTTGTTTTCGACTCCGGATCAAGAACCTGTTTTGTAGCTTCCAAAATAATACTGCTAACAGCCTTGTAAATTTTATTTAAAGCATTAACTAATAAACTTTCATATTTCATTTTATAAATTCTAGATTCCTTAAAATTCATCTAAAAGTGCATCAATGTACAAAATAATAATTACAAATGTGTGACACTATTACATGATCACCAAGATATTCCATTGCATCATCAATGTTATTTACGAGATTTATATATTCTTGACTGTTGATTTTGTTAGATAACTGTTCGATACTGTCCTGAATGTTTTTAAAAATCAAAAAATAGTGTAACTTTTCATTTAGACTTTTCTTTTTCTCTTTTAATATTCTCTGGTGAGTCATTAACTGCTCACTTAAATTGTGCAAAGAGTCAGTTTTCGCAGTAACTTGTAAATATTTATTTCTCAACTCTTGCAGCAAATTAGATGCTTCATCAGCCTATAAGTTATGAATTAAACCTGTTTTAAAAATCAAAAAACTACTTACACAATTATACAACTTTTCACAGTTCACACCTTGGTCACAAAGTGTTTCATAGTAGCTTTGGTATTCCTTAAGGTTCTCGTGTTTGATCTCATTTTCACAAGCAATCATCCACTTTATGTAAGCTCTGTTTGTGTCAATTTCTGGCATAACTTCTGTCTGGTCTTTGGTTTCTTTCCCCGTTTCATCAGTAACTTCCTCTGAGAACTGATTTTTTATCAAATCCCCAACTTGGTAGATAATATCCAACTGTTCGTCTCGTAGAGGAGCTAATGGATTATTGTTGGCTTGCCAGTTTGTCACATTTTGCTGAATCTGAAGATCAACTTTGTCCTCATTTGGGTTTGCTAAGCGATTCATTCTTATCTTTCGGTGTGCTAGACACGTCTGAGGTAGCAAAGATTAAAAACACTGTTTTAACGTGCAGGTCTCACATGAACACACGAATTTATTTTACAGAAATAAAATTTTATCAACTGTAAATTCAATTCAATAGATATTACGGTAAATGTAAATAAATGGTCAGTTGCCACTGTTGACAGCCACTTGACAGCTGTCACGTCTCACGTCACGTTTATTATTTAAAATTTTGAGGTTATGTGCATGGTATTTAAAGTTAAGAGAAATAACTTGCTATATTTGAAAATACCATGTTAAACAATTTAAGAAGAACACGCAGCCTTCACATCTCACTTGATAAAAGGTTTATGTCAGTTAAACGAAAATATCCCATAAATCCTGAAGAATCTAAGACATTGCCTGTGTTTGAGTATGGAGTAAGCAAAGACTCTTATAAAAGAGTCTTTGTATGGGGAAATCTACTAACGGGAGCATTAGGAGTGCCTTACTTGAGAAAAAATGAAAACGTTATGCACCGTGAGGTCTTACACTCTCCAAAACGTTTAGGATTTGCTGAGAAATTTCCAGTATGTTAACTTCAACTTAAAGCATTCAGTTCTATCACTGTGTTCTAGGTGACAACTGCTGCTTGTGGTTTTGGATTCACGGCTTTTGGTTTAAATACAGACTCGGACAAGAAATTGTACGGAACTGGGCTCAATACAGACTCGCAAATTGGTCATCATGAAGTACGCAAAGGACATCCTTTAGAAATTATTTATTTCCCACAACCAATTATTTTACCTTTGAAAAATCCCACAAAATCAAAAATAAGAAAATTAGCAGCAGGAAGAGCACACCTAGTGGTTCTCACAGATGAAGGTGTTTTTCTTCTAGGAAACAACTCGTATGGACAGTGTGCCAGACAAATAATTGAAAATGAAAATTATTTCATGAGTAGTTACATCAATCACGTACCTCATGTTGATGGCAAAGAAGTGACAGATATCGAGTGTGGACAGGACCACACCGTTGCAATAACTGAAGATGGCGCTGTATATGCCTGTGGTTGGGGCGCTGATGGACAGACCGGTTTGGGTGTTTTTAACAATGTTAGTGAATTTACAAAAGTGAGGGGTGACATTGAATCTGAAGAAATAGTGAAAGTGGCATCAAGATCTGATTTTGTTTTGGCACTAAATAAAGAAGGTGAAGTGTTTGGGTGGGGTAATGCGGAATACGGTCAAATTACCACACCACAAAATGAACAACAGGTGTGCCACCCAACTTACATTAAAAGTTTGCAGAGTGTAGGGAAAGTGCAAGATGTAAGTGCTGGTGGGTCGTTTTGTACAGTCGTTAATAACAGGGGAGAGGTGTTTGTGTGGGGATATGGAATACTGGGGGCGGGACCGAAAGTTGAACACTCGTCCAAACCAGTGAAGCTGCCAGAAACTTTATTTGGAAGAAATGATTACCAACCCAACAACAAAGTAACGCAGGTGACTTGTGGTTTAAGTTATGCAATGGCTCTCACCAGTTTAGGAGATATTTTTGCGTGGGGCCGAAACATGAGATGCTGCCTTGGGCTAGGAACCGAAAATAATCAATATTTTCCCCTCAAAGTGTCCTTAGGTGGCTACGGCCAGAAAGTATTTTGTGGATATGACCATACTGTAGCCATTTGTAAACCATTTATTTAAAAGTAACCGTGAGCTTTTTTGCACTTTAAATACAGTAAAAGTTAATTATCAAAGTAATTAAATGAAAATGATTAAAACACAGCACTAGTAAACAATAATTTATTGAATAAAATATAATAAAACAGTCAATATAGATTTATGCCTCGAAATCTGAGTCGTTGGCGTCTTCGAAAACGTAGTTTTCGTTGGCTTGGGGGTAGTCCATTTGGAGCGTGGAACGTGCTGCTTGAGATTGTCTGGTGCCGGCTGCTCTACTCATCCTGTTTTGAACGAAAGCAACACTCTTTTTGCGGTAATCATTGGTAGTTGATTTTCCTAAAAACGGAACTGGATTTAAAACTTGCCGATATCGATGGTTAAGAGTAAGTTGTGATTGTGTCAGTATGAAAGCTGGTTTGTTAAATCGTAAACAAAGGTAAAGGTGAAGGTGTGAGATGGTATTATAAGCGCAAAATAAAAATTATGATCGCGTCCTGCTGTTCAAAAGTATAGTTTGAGTGATCCCCGCAGGGCGCTAGTGTAAGGGCGCTTTTTGGGGATATTACTCATCTTAAGTTTTTGTCACCGAGAATTTTTCTTGTTGAAATGACATTTTGAATTTGAAGTGAAATTTGTTGTTTTTGTGTTTAGTGTTGTTATTGTTCTTTGTTATCTTGCGGATTCATTATTATTTAAACGTGAAGCGCCCGTTTTGTGGCGCTATAATACAGCCGGTCGTGATTATGATTAGTGAAACTTACTGTCCAATCCGTTTCCAATGTCTGTAACTCTTCGGTGGAACGCTTCGTCCAAATAATAGACCGGCTTACTGGAAGGTCTGTCTCCCGCATGTGCCAAATTGCTCATAGTTTTTCTAACTTCAACAGGTTGGTCCGCCTCTTCTTCGCTTGCGTTGTTGATTCCTCTCAGTTTTTGTAGATCCTTCGCTATCTGCAGCGGATCACGCGCTTTGAGTTCGTCGATGGTCATTTCGTCGATCGACTTGTTGAACAGATCAAAATTCAGGCGCGTTTTAGTTATGATTTGTGAAAACGTGCCGAAACGGTGAACCAACATAGCGACGAATTGAACCACCATCAGCAAGGCGAAAAATATGAGAAAGACGAAACCGATCGGTTCCAGTTGCAGGGGCGTTATGTAAACTGCAATCTAAATTCGTATTTAGCGATCGTCGCGTGAAATGAAAGAGTACTTCTTACCTCGTTCTTCTCCAAGGAATATGTGAAATTAACTTTCGGGTCCAGAGGCCAATTCAAGTGCAAGAAATCCTTCTTCAGAGTCAACAAAAACACGACGAGGACGAAGAGCGAGTTGAGCATGAAAAACGAGAATACCATTTTATCTCTTAGATCTTTTAGTTCCATCGAAACTTTTGCTTTGTCGTCCTCGATGGGGTGTAGATATTTTTCCAACAGCTGTTTCCAGAAAGTCTCTTCCTTTTTGTCCAAATAAAGAACTTCTCCTCTGATCAAACCGCCGTCATAAAACCAACTGTTTTCCATCACGTCCTCGGAGGGCGTCGAAAATGTGTCTCCTCCAGGCTGGTCCGAATAATTGCTCTGGCTTCCGTTCTTCACGGTTGCTTTTGAACCTTCCATGTAAGTCGTACCGCTAACCACCGGTTGTCTCACCTCTGGATATTGCATATTTTCGAGCGCATCGATCTTCTTGTCTATTTTTTTAATCGATTCCTGGATGAGTTTCAACTGTTCGTTTTCTTTGTCGTCGCCTTTATAAGTGCAGAGCATACATTTGAACAGTCTGTTTACGGAAAATTCAAGGGAACCCGTGTCGTCTGCCGTATTAGCTCCGAAAAATGACAAAATTTTATCCTTCGTCTCAGGCTTCTTCTCCTCCTTTGGTTTTTCCTCTTTCTCCTAAAACAATTCTCTTAAAACAGTGTGCAACTTTTTTTTTAAATCTTACTGCATTAGGATCAGGTTTCGGTACTACGGTTACTTCTCTGGTACCCCACGAAACGTTGTTCATATTAAAGACGGAATAAATGACCAACAACATGTACATACTCGGTACGGTAACGTAGTAGATGACTCCATATTTTAGACAATTAAATTCTTGAGGGTGCAGAATAGCCGCTATTATAAACTCGCCCGCCAAACAGAAAAAGAATAAAGACGAAGGAGCCAAGGGACCGTCTTGACTTATCTGCAGCATCACACCCACGAATACCGCCATCATGATCAAACCATAGATGGCGCTTATCAAACCGGCGAAAAACAGCTGTACATCCGACTTGCACGTGGCGCAAACCACAACAAACACAGCGATAGGTGCCAAATTCCAGTAAAAGCTGCTCCACTGATCGAGACCAAATGCGGCGACAAAAGCCCCCACCAACATGAGGAAAATGGTACCCGGCCCGATTACGGTACCGATCATCAAAACGATCTGATAGCCAATGTACAACATGGAGATGTTTTCGTTAATTTTAACAGTATGCTCGTAGTCCCCTAGAAGATCCATGATGTTGGCAATGGTGGAAGGCATCCAACGCCTACGTTGATTGTAGAACTCGTTGAAACCCTCCGGACAGTGGGTGAAAGCATCGGAGGCAGCCGAATACTCCACTCGATACCCTCTTTGCAAAATGAGAGTGCACAACCACCTGTCTTCGCCCTGATCGTACTGAACGTAGTGCTGCGCTTGGGTGGCCCTGGTGGTGTACTTCCTCATCACGCTCTTGTCCATAAGAGCCTTGCCCCTGAACAAAGAGAAACAACCGGGACTACAGAGGACGCACCCGATCACGTGCTCTGTAGCTTTCTGCATCCAATGACCAACGGCGTATTCGAACATCTGATACCACACCATCCCGCCGCTCCCGATGGGATGAATGCGACCGCAGGCCGCCCCCAAAGCCTTATTTTTCTTCATGTAGTCGACCAGCAGGTGCAACGCTTCGGGTTGAAAATCGATGTCGCCGTCCAAAGCCAAGATGTACGTGTTTTCGCCTCTCATTTCCTTGCTCCTAGGACTCAGTTCGTCGTTGTTTTGTAATCTGTGAAACATCACCGATAGTTAAAAGCGAACTGTTAAAGAGGTAACCGTACCTGAAACCGAGCAGGTAGTACATGTACATGACTTGAGACCACCGTTTCTTGGCCCTGATCTTCTGCTTGTCCTTCAAGTGCGCTATCATCTTGGTTTTTCCGGGGAGAGTCCACACGAGACGGCCTCCGTAGGGAGTTGGGTATATTGTAGGGGGGCGAACTCTCACTTCAGTGCCGTGCACTTTGGTAGCAGCTTCATCCATGGTGGCGACGAGCATTTCTACGTATTCGTTGACGTGAGGATCCTCATCTTTTTCGTGGGTTCTTATGAAAGCGTCGTCGAAGAACACATGCGCTGCAAGTGTGTCGTGCAGATTTTCTTTTAAAATTTAACAAGTACACACTCACTCTCGATTTCGTAATAGTTGTCGTGTCTGAACCCAAGAGTGGTCCGGACTAGTCTGTGGGCGCACTGGTCCTGATCTAGACGGAAGATAGATTTCAAGAATTCCATCATTTCTTCTCTAGTTTCGTGCCACATCGTACCGCAAGCATAAATACGGGTTATATTATTTAAAGTGTCTTCTGTCTCTGCTTCTAGTTCTGAAAATTTGTGACAGTAGAAGTTGTCCTTGGAAACAATACAAGCACTTACCAATAACTTTTGCTTCGTCTTCGTCCTCGCAGTGTCTGCGAGTTTCGTCACGTCTTCTGTTCAACGCAAGACTTTGGTCGATGAAAAAGGCGTCGTACATGGGTCTGATAAACAACTGCTCAGTACTGGCCAGCTTGTCGCAATTCGGTGACCAAATGTGTACGGTGATCCACGCTTGGGACAGTAACCAAACCAACCAGATCCAAGCGTGCTGATGCGAGATAAAATCACGCAAAAACAGTAACGGTGGAAGTTCGAAGAATAAATGTGGAGGGATTGAATCGGCGAAGGAGCATTCGCTCCGATAGTACATTCCGCACATCGCGATCAGTCCAGACAACAAAACGGGAACTGACAAATTAATGGGAAAAGCGTAACTCAACTCTTGCATCATAGTTTTACATGCGAATTTTCCAAAGGCGTAGCACAGGTAAGTGCAAGCAATATTTATCAACCACACCCAAATTGCAGTCGTGTAGTAGCTAGTTCTTAGCACGTAGTCACCAGTCTGGGTGGCGTTATCGTAATTACCTGGTAAAACAGGCGCGATTTCGGTAATGTTAATGGTGTGGTCCTGGAAGGCCGCAGTGAAGTTGTCAAAAAGGAAGTTGACGTCGCCTTCCTGACACTGGAAGATTACCAGAACGGTGCAGAAGAAAACCAAGCACTTGAGCGGTGCCACGAACGAGTAGATGAAATAAGTTTTCATGTGGAATTCCTTTTTAGTCCTGGCTATTTCCCTGATGAAGGGGAGTTGCGACGAGTCCGACACGAAATTTTCCCACCAGCCCACGGAAATCAAGATTACCGAGACCGGAATCATGTAGAGCGTGGGGTTGCCGTCGACCAGAGGCCAAATGACAAAACTGGAAGCTTGAGCTATTATACTGACGATGTCCAGCGTCATCTTCAGATTGTCGTTGATCGAACAGGCGTTTCTCGAAAACATGGCCACTATTCCGGGGACAAAACACATCGCGTTGGTCAACATGGCCCCTTTGATCACGTCCAGTTCGGGGAGGACCACGAAAATGAAGATGGCGCTTCCGATCGCGGGGCACAGCTCTGTGACGAAAAGGGAGGCGAATTCGTAGCGCGACGGCATGTGCCAAATCTTGTAGAGGCATTTGCGGACCGAGCGGAAGGTGGTGCCCAGTTCTGGGACGAAGTAGGCGAACATCAACATCCAAATCCATTCGACCCGCTCCGTGTCCGGTAGCGACACAATGTATTGAAGATTTTTATCTGGAAACGAGATCGAAACAATTGTTTTTATCATTAAGTGACGACAATAATTTATGCACATCCGGTGGCACTCATTTTTTTCTAGCGGGGCGAACGCTTTATCGATATTTTATTGAAACAAAAATGTTACTTCAAGTTATTGTTTTATCGCAGTATCAAGATAATCTCAATTGCTGCATGAATGTATCATAAACGTAACGTCATATCCTCTTGTGGGAAAAATTCTATTTCTAGAAACTTACTGACGTCCTGGTTGCAGTACGGTCTGGTGATGTTCTTCTTCAGCTGAGACGTCATGAACAACGTTGTCGCTTTCGAAATCGCCGCAGCCCCTGCTACCACACAAAAAACGAGTATGATGGTCACTACTTTGAGGAATTTGATTCCAAACTCGATGTACGTCCTTTTGACTTCAGAACCGACGGTGGGTTCTCTCGGTGGATCTACGAAAATGTCCCATTTCTCCTTCACTTGCTCTTGCCTAGAATTGCAGATGGTACCACCGCTATTGTCTAGATGTTGAAGATACTTACATTTCCGACGAGTGGAGGGGCTCCAATTCGTCAGGATGCGTCAAAAAGCGCTGACGAGCTGACATTTCTTATTTTTTTGATGCACAGAAACCGAGACAAATATCACAAGTCCGACATGTTCAATTGCCACAGTCGCAATAAATGATCTTCGTAGATATCGGGTTTCTCGTTTAAGCATTCGATAAGAAAGTGATTGCAAAAATCTTTCGAGATTTTAGATTAGATACCTGCATGAGATTATCGCAAAAGAATTTGTTTATCGGTATTCGCTGAAACTTGGAAATTTTATTGTTGGCGATAACTGGTCGAAAAGTGCCACAGGTGACTGTTAAAATAAAATACTGTCAATATTTCAGTTTTGTGTATTTTATTACTGAAATTGATCACAAATTATTAACAACTACACACTACAGGTTCATTGTACCACGTGATTGATGGTACAGTGTTATATATAGACTAAAATGGATTCACAAAGCAACTCGAAAAGCATTTATACAAAACGCAACTAATTTCTAATACAATAATGTAAACTGTAGTATTTTTGACATACTGTTACAAAAAGAAAAATAAATAAATTTGGCAAATTTGCTTAAAAACAAACATACCACAACCCAGAAATTGGCTTCATTATGTACAGCAGTCTAGATATAAAAAAGTGATCGAGCGCGAACAAATCATGCGTAATAAATGCAAACAACTGAAATGTCTAATTCTTTTTTATAATATATACTTTTTTATACACAAGTTTTGTTATAAAAATGTACAAACTTTTTCATCTATCAAATTCGAATTATTAGATCAATGTATGCGTGTATCTTGCTTTAATTGAAACAATAAGTACTAAACAATTCAAGTAATATTTTAACATTTGAACCGATAGTGAATAAACGCGATACTCGTCTAAACAATCAAAAAGCCAATCATCCATTCGCAAAACAAAAAAAAAAACGATGACATTCAACCTAAACGTACAGTAACTTACATTCAGTAAACGATCCTTGTGCCAACAATTACAAGATTTTCGTTTAAAAAAGACCATGCTAAATAATCAACGTTAGAAAGAAAAATCAAATCAACTTTGCTTAAAATTATATTGTGTATAAAAAAAACCTAACAGAAAGCAACTTCCAATATTTTAACTCGCACAAAACACGTTTTCGCTAGTAGACTGCACGAAGATGCAATCATATTTATGAATGATACAAATACAAAAATATCGTTCTAAATTATAAGATTTAGATTATTAGTTTACAATATTTTCTCTACAAGTTAGACTGCTAATCTTGCATCTCTTCGGGAACCTCGTGAGGATTTAGAATACCAGGTACGGAGAGCTGGATTCGACGTTTTTCAGCTTGCGCCGCTTGCAGCGTCTTCTCGCGTTCGTCCAAGAACAAGTCTGAATCATCTTCACCTGTGTACTCCTGCGGACAAGACAAATTATCCAAACTCGCGATTTCGTCGACTCTCGCTTACCCTAATTTGTACGAGGAAGTCTCTGAGATGTTCCTTGAAGGCTGGTATATCTTGATCTAAATTGAACATCCCCTGCACCGTTATCTTGATTTGGTTGTCCGTCAAATGAGGGAAAGCAGATCTCAACAGCGTCGCTGTGAATTCCTGAATGTAAAGAACGTTGTTGGGGGTTGGTCCTAACTGACAGTTCACTCTTCCGGCTTCGACCAGCGAAAAAATGTACGCCAGTATTGTCGCGTGCATCGACAGTCCCGCCGTGTGTGACGTGTCTGTCACCACCGAGAATACGTGCTGGAGGATGTCGGTAAGGTATGTTTGATAAAAACTAGGAGCTGCATGTTCGAACTGTTCGACGTTCTGCAATAGCTTGAGCAAAATCTGGAGGCCCGTGTCGGCCACGTTTCTCATCGTGTGCTTGAACGCCCATATTATGCTGTCCAGGACCAGTTTGAACTGGGCAGGAGGTATGCTCAAGAAGGCGGGAAAACAGAAATTGTTGACGGCTTGCAGTAACAGGAAGAAGTTCGTTCTGTGATCGGGATACTCCTCGAAGTCCTTGTTGATCATGGCTAACGTGCATTCGAACACGGCGTCGAATATTTTTGGGACCTAACGAGAGGTACGACTTGACACAACACACCAAACAAACTGTGGTTCATCTCTTACCTCTGAAGTAATGTGCATTTCTAATTTGTTGACTATGGTCGCGATGGCACTGAGAACTTCTGGTTCTCTCGCCGAAGGTACGGCCGTTCGTTGATAGTCTAACAATACGGCATCTAAAAACGGAGGTATGAAATTTTCCAAGACCATGACGTGGTCGTGCGTCCTCGAGATCCAGTCTGATATTAATTTTAAAGTCTCTTTCTTAACCACCCTCATAGCTTTTATTAACGGCTGATTTGTTACTAGTTCGCCGTTCAGTGCGATGGCTGCGGTTATATTTTCTGACATAACCTGGAAAATTTGCAAGTGGTCACGAAAATGTGTCAGCTTCAACACACTAAATTGACCCACTGTTTGGCTAACTAACCGACTTCCGACAACAAAAACTGACTTTTACTTTCGTCAACGGTCTAATAATAAGCTCCAACAAATTGGGTGAAGTCTTCGCAAACCAAATAAAAAACAAATTATAGTAGGTACTACGTGAAACGAAGATGTAACATTTGTAGCTGACAATGAGTGATGAGAACAGAACTCGACAATACAAACAAATAAAAAAAAAAAAATAACAAAACTTCCAAGTGAACTGAAATGAACGTCCAGCCCACAGAAATTGAATTTTTTCACGATATTTTATTACTGTTGCATCCAGTGGTTAAAATAATTTGCTGCAAGAGTTTTAAAAATAAATAGCATGAATCTATTAGTTTTTATGACACCATTTACAACACTACTCACAATGGTTGTATCCATCCCACATTAAAAAAAAAACAATTTTTTTACAATGTGGGAGGAGAATTACAACTAAACTAACCCGGTAACGATGATTCAGAATTTTGTTTCAATTATTGAAGAGGACAGTAAAAACGTCAAAATTGAAACTGCGGTTGTTTTCTTTGCTAGAAGAAATAGGAAGACGTCATTAACCGATTTACTGCTGCGCAGACTCCAGCAAACATTAATTTTTTTTTTAATTGTATATTTTGCGGTCACTCAGTATTATTTGGTAATGTAATTGTACGTACAAGTCGCAAAACGTAGCTTGATACTTGGGAAATGGATGCGCAGTAAAATTGTGGGAAGTAGTGGGGAGAGACCCACAGTAAACGAAGCCGTCGGAGGATTTTCGGTCTTTCTTGCAAGTCAGATTTCTCATTCTATTTGCGCATCTCATGTACCAAGCTGCGTTTTGCGACTTGCAGTAAGGTTCAAAACTTTCCGGCCTGACCACTTTTGTCTGGTCTTTCGCTCATTAGTTAATCCTACGCAAAGAAGTATTATTGGAACAAAATTGAGCTGTCACTAAATCCTTAACAAGAAAGAAGAAAAAGCCCTTTGGAGATCTGCGTTTGGATGCTGTTTATGGGGAGTCTTCCGTTTCATATTACATTGTGATAAAATGAGAAAAATATCATTCTCTAATTAGCACGCGAGTCGTATGGAAGATTTCTCGAGAAACACATCTTAAAGAAAAAAGTATGGCCCAAAAGGCCATGGAATTAATAGTAAGATGGTAATGGCTAATGCGGATCTTACACAAACATTTGAACATGAATAAAGTCAACGCAAAGTGAGTGTTGAAATACAAACAATAAAGTTGTCTTTTACGCTTCTCCATGTAAGTCAAAACCGAAAACTTTTGAAGCTACTACGTAGACCTGCATTTATCAAATATAAGCTTCTAACCTTACGTCGTTACGAAATTCTTTATATCGTGCGGAAATTTAAATGAACACCCGATACATTCTAGTAGATATTAAGTAAAATATTGACAATTTCTCCTGTTACAGTGAAACACAATCACAATGTTAGAAATAAAGGCAACATTATTTAATTCCTAATTACGTACGCACGTTCTTCTAAAATACAGGGTTATTCTAAATTATTGTAGTCCAAGTAGGCGTAAAAACTGAATGTAAAATTTATGGTTGCCGCTCCATATAAAAAACATCAAAAATATGTGCATAAGTGAGTACACACCTTTCACACACAGGAGTTGAATTGGGTGCAAAACAACTCAATATTTTTGGATTCAATCGTTAATTAAAAAAAAAAAAATTAATAAAATTCTCATCACCACTCTTTTCACATAAAAAATGACAGTGACAGTGACAAAAATTGACAGTTCACTGAAAGCTGGAAAAATTTCATAACATGGGCATGGCCTGCTTCCACTATAATCATTTATAATAATCCTGTACTTGCACGTTCAAAATAACGGGTGTTTTTATTTTAATTTGGCGTCGAAGTAGGCGTTGAACTGTCGAATGTGAACGCACTATACAGGTTACGGATCACGGATCAGCTGTTAAATCTTACGCTTTTACACGAGTGGTGCGATCTCAATCGACTCTCCAACGCCTACTTCGACGCCAAATTAAAAAAAAACACCCTTTACTATCGTGCGTTTATTTAAATTTATCCTCAAAGTTGATGTTGGAGAGCGAATTTTCTCTAATACCCATCGAATTATTAAAAAAACATTTTTTTTGAACCGGCCTTATTTAAAGGTCGTTTGACACGATGCTAAATTTTGTAGAAAATTTGTTAGAAAATGAGAGAGACCCTCGATCAGGACCAATGAACGATCAGGATCATAGTCTGTCTTTGTCATTCCTGATCGTTCATTGGTCCTGATCGAGGGTCTCTCTCATTTTCTAAAACATTTTCATATATAATATACCAAGGGACAGATATATTGCCGGAAATTTGTTCGAGCAGTCCTCACACACGAGTGTTTGTAGCAAGAAAATTACACGAGGGCGCCAGCCCGAGGGTAATTTTGAGCGACAAACACGAGTGTTGGACTGCAAGAAAAAATTTCCGGCGATATATATCTGTCCCGAGGTATATTCGGAAGAGAATCGCCCGAAATTTTTTTTCCCTAGATCAATTATATCGGAAATTTTCCCTAGGGAAAATTTCCGCTTAATTAAATTGTGATTGGTTGCTATTCAAACAATTCGGAGTTGTGATTTGTCAATATAAATCATGTGACATTTGAGGGCGATTCTCTACAAAATTTAGCATCGTGTCAAACTAGCTTAAAGCTTGTTTGACACGATGCTAAATTTTGTAGAAAATTTGTTAGAAAATGAGAGAGACCCTCGATCAGGACCAATGAACGATCAGGATCATAGTCTGTCTTTGTCATATCCTGATCGTTCATTGGTTCTCTCTCATGTTCTAACAAATTTTCTACAAAATTTAGCATCGTGTCATACAGCCTTAAGGCTGTACGACACGATGGTAAATTTTGTAGAAAATTTGTTAGAAAATGAGAGAGACCCTCGATCAGGATCATAGTCTGTCTTTGTCATTCCTGATCGTTCATTGGTCCTGATGGAGGGTCTCTCTCATTTTCTAACAAATTTTCTACAAAATTTAGCATTGTGTCAAACTAGCTTAAAAGTAAATCTATTGAAGGTCAAAAACTTATTTCGTTGTTTTAAAGATGCATCTTCACTGAGGAAAATTCGTAATAGGGTGTCATTTTAACCAATATGGCTTACTTTTTTCTCAATTTAGCATGTTCAGGTACTATGGTAGCCATAGGCTTTCTACTACTGATTAAATAAGCCAACTGCAATACATATCACCAAAAGTGAAGTAATGGTGCGTTGAAGAAAATGTTCTTTGTGTGCAAAATCGCATAACTCAGACAACAGTTTAATTAAGATAAATCAGTCCCGATCACGATGCGTCCCAATTAACCGTATTCCAATGATAATGCAGATTATACGAACGATAAAACTATCACCAACAGGACTGGAGAAAAGCAGCAGTAAAAAGTAAAAAATACATAATAGAAGTTATAAAAATAAGAATATTTATATATTTTCTCTATTATGTTGAATAGGCAGTAAATATTTTGATTTGATTTTTTTATTCATTATTAATTAAATGCAAAGTAATTAAAATTTTCAATTTGAGATTTAGTGAAATAGGTATGTATACAAAATATGTATGTTGTTTTGGCGAAAGAAAACTTTTTTTAATAATAATAAGACTTCTTTTATGATTGTCTGCAACAACATCTGTTTTGAGCAATACATACGCACGTGTTCATTTTCATACATCAAAAGGTTTTTTTGTATAATTTCCAGCACTTGTCATTTCACTTCCTGTTGTTTACTGTGTTAATAAACAATGTTCTTGTCCATATTTGTAGAGATAAAATTTTATACCGATAATAAATTACAGCATTAAAAACAGAAGACAACGTAAGTGTTAATTGAACCCCGTAATTTCAACATTTACAAAATTATAATTAAACGGAACACAAGACATATTGCATTGAAGATGAAGGAGCGGTTTTAACCGTCTTTATACCTACAGTATGAATTAAGAAGAAAAAAAAAGGGGCGGCTATAGAAAACAAAACTTTTAAAAACGTGATATAGCTTCAATCATACAAACTCCAACAAACAGGTTGTGTGTGGTGAATCACTATTTCCTTCATTCCCATTTCGAAAATATGATTTGTTTCGAATATTTTGTTCTCGAGCCAAAATATTTTCTTTTAATAAAATTCACGTAAATGCCACAATTGACAAGTGACGGTTTTTTAACTTACAGGGCATGTTTTCAGATATTTTGTTTTTCATAACTGCCCCACGTAAATAAATAAGAATTACACTTGACGTCATTACAGTTGGTTGCAAAAAAAAAAAAAAATGAAAATTTTCTTATACCTACCTACCAAATAATTTTTTAAAATGCCATTGAATTTTGACCATAATCCTAACCTATATCTCGTAAGAAGTTTTCACACTATGGGAATATTGTAAAATTTTTCAATTTTATTCTGACAATGCTCATTTTTCTTGCAATCAACTGTACTATCTGTCCACTCCCTAGTGGCAATTGTGGCAGTTGTGTGGTGTAAGTTGTGCTCGACTACAAATCTGTCAAAGTGTCATATCAAAAACATCAAGAGACAATGTAAATAGGTACGAAATCAGAAGTATTTTCGCATAAAAGGCAACTACACCGAATTAAAGGACGTAAATTTTCCTAATGTAAATTTGGTTTTAAATATTTGTCAGTTAATTGTCTACTTGACAGTACCTAAAAAGTTTGAAAAATGTCATTGAATTATTTATTTCTAAACTGACTTACCCTCAAATAATTCTAACCTACATATTTCTAAAAGCCATTTTCAAGCTATAACAAAAATGAAAAAAAAAAAACGTGTCATTTTTTTTACATTTCCCGCTTTTTTGAATTCAGCTGTACAACCATCAAAGCTGCCAAGTATGTATACAGCATGTCCAAAAAGTCTGGAAACACCCCAATAAAATAGATACGAATTATTTTCGAGAAAAACGTAAAAACAGGTGAACTAGCGTTTTCAAAAAGCTTTCTGTTGATGGTATCTGTTTGCTGTTTTTGATGACCTTGAAAGAGTTATGATGTCATCAGAGGTTTTTTTTAAATGGCAACGTCGCATTTTTACCACTGTTTTTAACAGATCTTTTAATTGTCTACCCGTCGGTCAAAAAAATTTTCAATTTACATAAGAAATTTCCTGAGAAAACCTAATTGATTTTAGATTTTTTTGAAAAATTATGCGTTACGTTTTCATTTGGGTGTTTCCAAACTTTTTGGACACACTGTATAAAGTAGAAGGTACATACTATTATTGCGGGCAAAAAAGTGGAACATCAAATTTCTGTCAGTTTTGAAAAATTCGATGTAGTTCAAGCTTTATAGTAATTTTTTTGACACTATTCCAGCTGACAGTTTAAAAACTAATTTTTTTGTTCGACACTGTCAGAATTTGAGAATTTTCTCCTTTGTGAACGGATTTTGATAAATGTCACAACTTGTCAAAATGAAACGTCAAGCTAATTTTAAAGATTTTGAGCGATTTGTAGTCTTTAAGGGGCTCGTCGAACAAAAAAACGTTGTATTCAACTCGTTCGTGTGTAAATTGGGCTCTTTTTGGCACTCGTGGGCCTTTAAAACGCTCGTTTCACTCGCGTTTTAAACTGGCCCATTCATGCCAAAAAAAGCCCAATTTACACTTGAACTCGTTAAATAAACTACTATTATACTCCTATTTTCCTTTTCCAAATGCCCTCTTCTTTTGATAAAGATTTTGATTGGAACTTTGCATTAAAAAAAATATTCACTACGTGCTTACTTACAATCATTCCCTACAACCTACAATACTTATTGACAACGTCAATCAATTCAAAGTAGGGTTAGAATCAGGTAAGGGTTATTTCACATTAAAAGTCAAGACAATGACGTTGACGTCCCACTTTTTTTTGCTCGCAATAGTACTAAAAGCTAACTGTTTACTTTTTATTTAGTGCACACATAGGAATTCACTCGACTTCAAATAAACGGTGATAGACAGATAGTGGCAAAACTTTAGCACTTTCAATTATTCTGTTTATTACGAAACTAGTACGAACGAGCGATGTATAAATTGTAGTTGTACCTCTTTTTTATTTAATTTGGTAACTTTCAATCCATGCAATTATACACAGACTTAATACGCTGACTTCAATAAAAACTCGACACAACAATTTCCACCCCTTGTGATTGTCATCTATTTTAATCAGTTAAAAGACAAGCGAGAAACATTTTGGTATGATTACCAAAATAATGTTTTGAATAAAAATGTGAAAGAATTTTAGCTGCCGTCCATTTTCTGATAGTGACTGATCACTTACGACATTTTTTGTTTCTTATTACGCTTATTAACATTATTATTAGAGCACAAAAATATACAAACTCAATAGTATAATTTTTCAATTAAATCAAATAAGTATAAATAAATCATGTGCTTCATAAACCATAAATTCGAACAATGTTCAATGCTGAATGATGTAAAGATTTATTTTTTTCTATTTTGCACCTTTAACACAGTCAGTATAACACTCAAACGGGTATCGAAAAGGGGTTCTTTTCGATACCGGTTTCAGGAATATTTACTTAAATTTTTAATGTTGGTAGTGACTCACAGGGAGTAGTTGCTACGAGATCACTGCACTTCACGGCAATTTAAATTCAAAAGTTGCAATTGTTCGTCTAGTTACCAGTGTTACCAACCCTTTATATTTGCCAAAAATAATTTTCCTAGGGCCAGTTTATAGAAAGGGAATTAAATATTTAATTCCAATTAAATCTTAATGCCCGATTAACCCATGAACCCGAGAATTCGATTGGTTCAATCTGATCATGTGGTCAGTTAATCTCGTATTTGATTACGATTAACTTAATTTCGCTTCTGTAAACTGACCCCTAGCATTGCGTTTTGAACTTTTTTTTATGTAAAATTTAAAATAGGGGCAAAATAGAAAAAATATTGTATTACAGTCGGTTTGCTTTATAGCACTCCTCGCTGCGCTCTTCGTGTTCTAAAAAACGCGTGCGACAAAATGGTGTCTTATAAAACCCGTATAATAAATTACTATTCATCTACTTTATCCATTTCGATAAAAAAAACTATCAACACTAACACACTTTCTTTGCTAAACTAAAAACAAAGTTATTGAGAATTTACAACCTTCTAAATATGTATTTCCTACAGCTACTTGAGATGGTTTCATGTGGTAATAAATAATTGTCGCATCAAAAAAATTTATTGCGTCATTAATTGACAGTAACTATAGTGACTGAAATACTATACATATGTATTTCTAAAATTCGTGCATCAACCGATTTGTTGTATTTTATTGACAAAGCAATAAAAAGATGATAAGGACAGACCCAAATTAACAATTCTCGGAAATGAATTTTGTATATAAATTATTATCGACAAGTGTAACAGCGATAACAAAAAGCAAATGCTAGATTTAAATAGATTAAGGAAATCATGGATAATTCCGGTAAGTACTTGAACAAACATTTTTTAGGCAAATATTTAATAAAATTATTTCATCGGATGCATCATTTAATCGTATCGGCATTGCAGCAAAGCCGAATATATCAAGTGTCAGTTCGCCGCTTGATTTATCATCAAGAAATGATCGTTAGAGTGCAACGACATACAGTCGCGAGCAATGAATTTTGGTTGTCAAGGTCATTCTTTGACGTAATCGAAAATACTCCATTGTAAAACAGTCGTAAATATCATAACCTATCATCATGTTGTATGACATTAGTTGTCATTTTTGTTCTCATTTTTTTGACACTTTGTTCACATGTAATCGAAAATACTCCATTGTAAAACAGGCGTAAATATCATAACCTATCATCATGTTGTATGACATTAGTTGTCATTTTTGTTCTCATTTTTTTGACACTTTGTTCACATGGGCATAATCACGCAGGGAAATTTTTTAAATTTGTGACAATCTAACCAAATTTTGAAATGACATTGACGACCAAAATTTATTGCTCGCGACAGTACATAATTCCCGTCATATTGTTAGTCCATTAAGTCGATACCGACTTTGTCAAAAATGTTAAACCAGACAGATTTTCCCATGAAATTGAAACACTTACCTTATAAACATTAAGCATGTCCAAATATATTCTTCCCAGCTGCATCACATAGGCGTGGTTTAACGCTTTACAGGCCCTAACGTTCGTTTTTAAAATACTCGCTAATTGCTTAACAACGTCGATTTCCTTCAATATGTCGACATTTTTACTGGCTTGACTAATAATATCATCCCAAACCTTAAAAACAAAATAAAATAAATGCAACGACTTCACAAGAAGAAACCAAAAGAAACGAACCTGGTTGGGTAACAACATGTACTTCTCTATCAACGCCTCTTGCGTGGCGGTATCGACTTGAGCTGAAATCATGTAACCAACTGCTTCATAAAATGTGTGTACTTGTTGCTGCTGCAAGTCACAAATTATAGTTGAAACAGAACTTAATATATCCTCGATGAAAGGACATGATTCACCAATTTGTGTTGTTACAAAGTGTCGTCTACATTTCAAGGCAATTTTGATAAAGGTATCACAAGCCATGTCTTGGACTCCGTCGTGAGTTTCGTGCATAAATTCGAACAATTTGTTGACGACAGTCTTTAAAAATTTCCAATGGGCTCGGAGAAACCTCGGATACTGGCCAACCACGTACATGATGTTGGAGGCGATTATGGCCTTGTTATCTTTGCCCCGCTTTTGTTCGCACAGTCCCAACAGATCTTTAATCACCGTAACTAGGAAACGCTTCTCGTCTTCTTCGTGCATCGCTCCCGATATACTGCCGATGGCCCAACATAGCGTATTGAGATTTTTCCAAGACCATTCGCTCCCGTTCACTTGGTTTTGCAATTTGACAGTCATGATCCTTTCGGTGTCTGCATAATCCAGATGCGTCAGGTATACTAAGGTTTCTCTCATGTTCTTGTACAAATTTATCGAATCAGTATCTTTCATAAATTCTCTCACCACTTCTCCATTATCCGTTTCAACAACGAGCACTTCCTCCGGTTTCGCCATTCGTGAGATCATTATGTAGCGCACTTTATTCAACACTTCTTGATACAGAGCCCTTCTTGTACCGAAAAAGATCGGGGTGGCTCCAGAAAAGGGGACCTCTCGGTACAGTTCGGATGCCAGTGTGTTCCAGTATTCCAGACAGATTTTGAAAATTTCGACTTCCTCTACTTCCGATATCAAAACCAAGTATCGCAAGGCGTTCCTCAGCACCTCGACTTGACCGCCAGTTTCCGCCAGGTTGCCGTGCTCTTTCAAAAATGTACACAAGAATAACGCGAGATTTTGTATGAAGTTCTGCTCTTGATCCTGGCCGCAAGCATAAGCAGACTTGATGTCTGTCTGAAGTGGCAACATTATTTCTAATTGTGACATAGTTTGGTTAAAAAGATTAATAAACATGTCGTCGTAATTGCTGACGGTAACTCCTGCTATTTCAGTTAAACATTTGAGAGTAACGTTTCGAAACATAGGAACAGTTAGAAATTTGAAAATCAACGTGTTGATCAATTTTGTTTCGAAAATGTATCCCAGTGGAATCCAATTTAGAAACCTTAAAAGAGTTTCGAGGGTGGCGTTGACCAAAGGGGGATTTTGTGAATTTTCCAAGACGAACTGGCACAGATGAAAAATTGCCGAAAATTCAGAGCACATGGTGTCTTTCAAATGTTTAGCTTTAGTTTGTGTAATTTGCCCAGAAGAAAAATCAAATAATTCCTCACTTAATAATTTTAATATGATCATGTTGTTTTGACACAAACTTTCGTTGGTTTTACTAGCTCCCACTATGTCAGGAATGAAACTCTCCCAATTTTTAGGCCACTCTCGCTTCAAAACTTGTACTAAAATCATGTTCAATTTATTTAAATAAGTTTTGTTTGCTTCCAAGGTTTCTGAATCAGAACTCGTTTTGATTATTAGAGACACAATGTACTTCTTTATTCCTTCACACTGATTTCTCGGTAAAACTTTCCACCTCGTTTTAATGACTTGTTCGAGAATTTGAAGCGCGTAGTATTTTGTCTGTTGATTGTTTGAAAACTCCAAAATTGTGTCCACTCGAGTCCAGGCGTCTGGATGTTCCTTTAACGTTGTCAGAACTTCCTGAGCGATCCTCTGTGTCTCTCCGTTACCATCATACATGCTACCGACCACTGTATCAAGCAAATTTATGTCTAGCTTCTGGGTGAAATCAAGCAAAGCTGCAGCTGCTTGATGTCCTAGAGTTGCCATTTTTTCTTCAATTATTCTCGTTCAGACCTTCAAAAACAAACTTCCCAACCAATCATTCCATCAAATTTACGTGCTAGAACCAAAAGATTCGCTCAAGTCAACAAAAACTAACCTTCATAACAACACTTCAAAACAAACACAAAAACAACGCTTAAAATCCTGCTCTGCCAAAAACTCCACCGCTGCCCACCACGAATTTCACTTAATTTAACGTACACCCTTAAATTATTAGGATTGTAACCCCAAAATACAGGATTTTAAGTGACGATTGTTTGCATTTGACTCGTCAATTTTCATGTGAACTTCGTGCAATTTTCGACCAGGATTTTTCTGATTTTAATTAAGCTCAACGGTTTTTACCTTAAATCGTCGTTTCTGATGGATTTAACACAAAATTCAACACCACACTCACAATCGCAACCAGAAAAAGCGCAAAACCGAAAAGATGTATGTCGGTTATAATGGAAACTGTTTACGACGCGGTGGGGGTACATTAGTTTCTCCTTGTCACCGTCGAGGAGTCTCGAGGCGCCACCAGTCTCTACTCAACATGGATCTACGCAATGTTTTCAATTTTTTATTTTTTATAATTTCTAATTATTGTAAATTTCCGTAAAACATAAAAAACAAATCAGCTGGAATTAAATTCATAGCACACATGAAGTATTAAAAAATTATTATTACCTAGGTTGTAGGTACTGAAATTCTTTTGATAATTTTTATCAATTCCTTTAGACGAAAATCTTTCTAATAAATCGATGTTTAAACTTATAGTACATACTAAAAATAATCGAAATAAAGTTTTCTTTACATTTATTAGTTGCAGTAAAATGCATTTCAAGTTTAATTAGGTAAAAAAACCGCTTACCTATTGAAAAAATGTACCTACCTAAATGTTTTATTTTAGCACATCTGAAAAGATAAAAGTTAGACATATTAACTACTGAATCTTCTAAAATATAATTATATTTAAAATTTATTCACTATGAAGACTGTTCATTCTTAACAATTGCAATAGGTAGGTACTTATTTTATTAATTTTTGTAAATATTTTTCGGAATTAATTTATACCTACTTTAATTAATAATTCGTTGACAAAAAATAATGAATAAGAACTTCTCCTAATAGGATTCAAATACCTATCTATTACAGTTGAATGAGGAAACCTCCTCATTTGACGCTTTATTTCGCGTAAGAGTGCAATGTTCCAAGCGTTCTTTCCTTTACTGAAGCATTCGCTGATATGAAATAGGTATTAATAAATTGTAGGTATTAAATGCTGGTAAACTGTTGAAACAATATAGGTAGGTACAGTATCTTATTACTTCCAAAAGTAGGTATTTTGGAGTTCTGTGGAGAGTACAGCAATATTACAGAATGATTTCCAAATAGGTAGCTTTCGAGAAAGATCGACTTGCTGTAATTCTTTTTCAAAAGTAGTCTCAATTCAAAAGTAGAAAAAATAATTACGATTTTCACAAAGCCACGTTATTAAATCTTAGCTGGTGACTTGGACTGAGGTCAAAGAAGTACCTACCTAATCTAGAATTTGAATTTGCACAAAATCAGAGTGTAGCTTCAGAACTGAAATCTACAAAGTAAATACATAGATACCCACCTACCTAGGTACCTATTTAAAAGCGTCTTTCTCTCGTTCTACACTCTGAGAAAAGTTTTTTGATGTTACAAAAAAGTAAAAACTGAGCTATTTTTGAAGAACAGCTGTTATGTAGGGATTCCTACTTGATGATCCAAGAAAAATAGGTATTTCTTAATGGGTAGGTAACAATTGCCAATTAACGTTACCTATACCTACATACCTACATAGTCTTTTGATAAATTATAAATATTATTATTTCTCCCATTTCTTTTGAAAACCGTGTTTATAGATGTATTAATTAAAAAAAAAAATCAATGTTATACAAGTGCAATGAACAATAAGGCGTAAAAAATTTTTTTCTTTGTATCCGGTATGGCCTTTTTAAAATTATTTTATTTTATTCAATAAATACGTTGAGAGATTTCATATTTTTATTTTAATATGTATTATAATTCAAAACATCACAATGTTAAAATATCTTTGGTATTAAAGGAGGTAGAATGATCAGTGTAACTCGTCTTCGCTGGTAGATTGGTTGATCAATTTCAAAACTCGTTGGTTCTCTTCATCTACCAAGGTTTTGTTCACATTTTCTTCCTGAACACACGTAGTAATTTTTATGTACTGTTCCAGATCTATGCTTTTGATGATTTTTCCAGTTATTGGCTGCAGATTCTTTACATCTATCTCCATTAGTCTATTTGTTGCCGTTTCAAACGATTTAAAAATGTCGCTAAAACATTATATTGACAAAACACTCAAATGTTTAATTTTTCTACTTACCTAACAATACGGTTTTCTTCTAGTTTATTATAAAACATTTTAATGTAAAACAAATTGCTAAATATATGAACCAATTTCGACCTAATTATCACCACCATTAATACCGGTATTATATCCCGGTTGTCGATTATAGGAATCTCATTGTCTTTCTCTGAAACAACACAGTCCAATTAATAAGTATTGCATTTATTCCAAACAAAACAAATTTTCGTTTTCTGTTTAACTAGAAAAAATTCCAACTTCTCCTTTTTAAATAGCGCAACTTATGATTTTTTTAATGATGTGCAACGAAGTTTATGCTTCAATGTATCTTCGGTGTAAAACTTACCAGAATTTTGTGAGATTACAGAAACCATAGCAGTTTTAATTTCTGCAAACACCAAGTCATAGGTACTGCACAAACAATTTATTTTTTCTGCAGGACTCTTGTAATTATCAAGGACAGACAATTCAACAACCTACAAAAAATATTTCACGTATTATTAAATAAATTAATCTGTAGGTGCACATTTACGGCAGCGCAGAGAGGAATGCTGTAATTTTCATCAGCTCCGAATTGTTCAGCTGAAACTTGTACATCCGAAAAAAACTTGCACTTTTCAAAAAAATTCTTATCTTCATCTGAAAATTTCATTTTTATGTTGGGTAGTAAAATGTCGTGAATTTTATGAAACAGGATCCTAAAAAAATGTGAAATACCTACATACAAGTACTTGAAACATTTACGTTGCTTTACCAATCTAGGGCTTCATTGACTGTATTTTGATCATTTTGGAAATCTTCATTGTGGAAATTATTAAATAATTCATGAATCCTACTCACTAGCTCTGCGTAGTTATCAATATCAGGAAAATCCCATGTTTCTATTTCACTATCTATTATGTTTTTAATGTTATCATTTTGTGTTAATTTTATGAGCAAATTTTCGGCCCTAAAATTTAAATCCGCATTAACAAAACGCAATAAACTCATCAGTTAATATGGTTTATTGGTTTCGATATAACTAAATGCAATAAGTGCCTAAAATAATGTAATTTTATGCAACTTCATTTACAAGCTACCTAATTTTTGAAGAAAAAAAATATTAACATAATCTGAATCTCTATATTTTTTTAAGTTTTCTTTCTAGATCAGATATTACAATTTGTCAACAAGCTCTCAACTGTGTCACCTTCAGAATCTGATCTGCTTTGTCCAGAGAGGAATATAAAAGTAACACAAAGAATACAATGAAATTGCAGCTTGAATACAAATACATCATAACCGTATCACTCTAAATACTCACTGTTTTAAATCCTTTATGTCCATAATTGTCTTCCCGTTTTATTCACATTGTTTTATGTTTTTACTAACAGACGACCTTCGACGTTTACGTAATAACAATTTATCTGATATCTCCTTGATAACTATAGGTTCTATTCTCTATAACATTTTTTATTATACGGCTGATATAAGTACTAAATTCCTGTAGCTGCAAGCTCAATAGTAGCGAATTTTTGAAAAAGAATAAACTGTGGAATTGTGCTATGCCGTAATAATGTTGCATAAATGGACGATATAAGATGTAGGTAATCTCTAATTATCAGCAAAAAAAAAAAAAATTGAAAAAAAAAAGACTAAACAACCTCAAACTGTGTTTTATAAATTTCTATGTTAAATTATCTAGAGCTGCAAGTTTTTATTTACCTTTCTTGCCCACACAAAGATGATTAGCGTTAACAAACGATTTACTTGTAGCCTAGCAACGTGTGAATACAATTACTACAAACAGAAATCTATGCCATCACGCCAGCAACCATTTGCAGTTTTGATATAACAAATTGTTGAAATAGTTTATTGCTTTTAAATAATTTATTGTTGTGCGTCGAAAAATATGGATTGGAGGGAGACTGTGACGTCAGTATCTGATAAAGTATTTCCTGGGCTTTCACAAAAAGTCGATAAAACGGTTTACGGTAAAAAGTTATTGAATCGCTTTGTTGCACCAGAAAATGTCACAGTTTCTCTGCAAATCTTGGTTTTCTTTTGAAATGCATTTTAGGGAACGAGGTTACGTCAAATTTACCATTGCAGATGTCGCTTTATTTCAATGTCGTTTTCGCGCCATTTTGGATGACTATTATTTTACTTTATTTAAAAGATACCGTAAGAGAAAGACTACATTTTTAACCTGTACCCATTCCTAATTATCTACTGTTTTTCAGTACATATGTTTTGGTGAAATCTATAAATTCATAGTGATCACCATTATTTCCACCGTTTTTGCGACAGAGTTGGCCAGATTGTATTTAGGATATAAGGGAAATCTTGAGGACAAGGTGACATGACTTTTTATCATAACTCTACTTTTTTCCTCACATTTTGGAATTTTAGATTCCTGAATTGGCAGGATTTTGGATGTTATCTTCATTACTTCAGTTTCCCCTGCAAGCATTTCTACTTTTAAATCCCTACTTTAAGTTTCACATTATTGAAATAGTAGTCCAAAGCATTATGTTACTGATGTTAGGTGTTCAGTTAATATCTAGCTATTGTGCTCTCAAATTTACAGCAGCTCAACAAGCTACTTACTTTAGAATTATGAAACTAAGATCAGATGTAACAATTGCAGACATACAAGAACGTTACAGAGTGAACAAAAATACAACCTAAACTTGGTGCAATTTATTGGATTAACAAGTAAAACATTTCTTCAATTACTACAATCACTACAATTAAGATAAGACAATAAAAAAAAAACAATAGTCAACAAAATATAACTATAATTTATCAGTTAAGGCTCACTAGAGGATTAAGTCTGAGAGTTACAACATTAAACTCTATCATTTGTTTCAAGATCATGTAGTTGATAAAAGTCTACCAGTTTTTGGACACAAGTTGACATTCTTTGCGTAAACATTCTCAGATCTCTCAATACATGTTCTTCTTTATTGTGCTTTTCTAAGGCTAATGTATAAAAGAGATGTTGTCTATTAGGTGTAAATCTTGACAATATCTGCAAAGAACTTGTAATAAAAAATATTTTAAGATTACACAGTCTTTACATTAAATAACTGAGAGCCCAGCCAGCCATGGTACCTTTCTAATGTTTCTTTATAAGCATTCTTCACAAATGGGGACAAATCTTGTACATTATAGTTGTTATCAGTGTCATCAATAATCGATTGGAAAAAGCGTGTAATAAAGTGAAGAGCCCTGTAATCGTATTGTAACTAATTCGATTATAATTTCCAACTGATTACCTCCTTAACCACTGCAAAGCATCCACAACTACTAAATCTCCTGCATCTCTCTTTTTCAATACCATATCTTCTACAAATTCGTAATTTTCTTTATCCTCTTCATATTTTCCCGATATTTTCTACAAATGTCAAAATTTGAGGTTATGTCAATTATTGTTTTCATGTTTGGGTATAAAATAAGGACTCACTCTTATGTTCCCATTCATGTCATAGATAACAGGAGCAAAAACTTTGCCAAATTTCTCTGGAATTTCGATGTATAATTTGACATCATTACTTTGAAAGTTGTGTTTATCATTTTCAGGTTATGTTCATACCTACTAAAATGACAACTCCAGACGAGGCGTCTAAAAACTCCCGTGTTTTTATTTTCTGCTCTCTATCCTCTGCAACATTTGGAAATTGACCTGGAAGTGTGGAGAATAGTGTCGCCGACTCTTCCGAAGGTAAGCCACCGTTCGAAACGGACATTTTGTTGTGCTGCTTTTTTATTTTATTACCTTCTGAAAAAAATCTGTTGTGTGCTCTCTTATTTTAACAAACTGTTTACGACGTCTTCTTATGTAATGTGACACTGATTGGATATTCAATGGACATATAAAAATAATAGCTGCAGCTGTTGCTTATATAGTTGCGAATATCGCATTAAGTACTTACAAATTTCTAAAACTGAATCACACAATGAGAATTAGGTAGGTAAGTACGAATTGTTTTTTAGATTATTTCATTATCAGAACATTGATGAAAACTAACTAGATATAAGGGGGATTAAAGCGTTTTATTGGTCAAAGTTTGATTGACAGTGGCCCACTAAACCTGATTAGGTCAGAAATTAAAATTGTTTGGAAACCGCTTCATATCACTGTAGTTAACTTCAACATAGAATAAGAATAGTTTTAGTCTGTGCTTTTATTTTTCCTCTATAGCCCAATTAAAACTGTGATATAGTTTTTAGTGATAGGTATTATATTTTGCAAAATTCACAAGTCCAAACGAAAAGTTTTTGTAAATTGTGTGTGCATAGTTAGGGTATACTTTATCTTGAAACGTGTTAAAAGACAAAGTTTATTTCATTCACCAATCGAATCGAATACGACCTCAAGTGGGTCTGCGGAGGTCCTATTGATTTTTGTCGAAGTTTACATTCATTCTTGGTTTCTGTAATGTGTGTGTGTATAATTGATTTCATATAAATGTTCATCAAGTGAGCTGTGCATTTGTAAAAGCACCTTTAATTTAGTTACACTACAAAAGTTACATTTATGAAGGTCATGTCCAATAAATCTTTACTTGGTAAAAATACAAAGACAAAAACAAATAAATTAAGAATTACTTTAATTTAATCAGTAAAAAGACGTAACATTGCTTTTGAAATCAGCAATGTTAAAATGGACAAAAACTGAAAAATTAGTCAAATCGGGTTCGCGCAGAGCAAGCAACTTTGAAAGTCAAAATCACTAGCTTTAGCTTTACTACCAACAGAAAATCAGATTCTCATGGCTTGCTTAGATGCACATTTATATGAAATTGAGTATAATATTGACTCAAGTTGCAAAAAACCACTTTGCCTTTGCAACAGCACTTTTATGGCATCAGTCATTTGAAATTCCTTTAAAACTGTACTTATATGGAAAATATTCAATCCAAACTATGAGTTTCTGGTATCTTTGTGCCTTTGTTTGGTTTAAAAATATTGAAAAAACGCTGTTGCAAATGACAAGTGGTTTTTTGCAACTTGAGTCAACTTTAGTAAGCATTACAATTTGGTTATTTTAAACTGTTAGGATAGTTTTTAAAATGTCGAAAAGTGTTCAATTTCAATTTGCACTTCTTAATTTAAGATCCGTAAAAATACTTTAAAATATATTTATTACCTATACAGGGTGAGTCACGAATAGTGTCTGATTTATTTACAAAAAAATAATTATTTTGACACATTTGATTGACACTATTGTTTCATTTTTCTGAAATCGAATTACTATGATCACAAAATTTTATTCAAATTGAAAACAGCGAAGTATTCTATGAGAGAGTAATTTATGTTGCGAGGAATAAAGGCGCTAAATCAGACACTATTCGTGAATCACCTTGTATATTTTTTTAATGGGCATAGCCAAAATTGAAACTTTTGTGTTCACCCAGAAGTACCTACTTATTACAGTCCATGATTTATTTACAAATGACGCAAATATACAGGGTGGTCCCGATATAACCTGCCAAAAAAATTCTGGGTCATGAGAAGGATCTAACAAGTCCAAAAAACCCCCCTTCGTTAGGTCCAAAATAATGGGGATAAATTAACCCCTATCCACACCCATTCGACGCTGCTGACCACAAAAATACGTACCTACTCAGGAATTAATTGTTGGTGTTTGCAAGGGTGGCAGTATCTAAGCAACATAGGTACCTGTATCGTTTATGACAAATTTCAAATCTGACAAACTAAATTAATGACATTTATTGAAAACGCTGTAACTGCGTGCGTTAATTCACCAGCTTATTTAGGTACAAAAGCTGATTTTGTAGACTGAGATGAATGAGTAATAAATAAAGTGGTGTTCCTCAATGTGTAAATAAATGTAGAGGTAGTGTGTGCAAAATTGTGGAAGAACTGTGTAATAAGAGTATCGTCTTAATTGTAGTTAAATAAATGTATTGAATAAATTTATTTACACTTTACATATTCGTACTTTCAACTCTAACTGAGAATATCTACTAACTAATGAAAGGTAAACTAGACTAGACACATTATTTGCCTTCCGTTGGCATTTAAGCACATTTGAGTACGCTGGTACCAATTTTCATAAACAGAATTCAGCATTTCTGGGTTTTTACTAATCTGGTTCGCGGCGTCTGTTACGCGTTTCTGGAGTTGGCTTTTTGTATTTATTTCAACTTCGTATACCAAATCTTTCGTTTGGCCCCAAAAGTTAAAATCCAGAGGGGTTAAATGGAGGATCGGGGACGCCATCGTATTGGAAACAGTCAGAACCAATCTCACATAAATGCAGATGTAGCTCCACAAAAGTACAACGAGACGGAAGGACTCCTTCAGGAAAACGCTCGCCGTATGGTAGCCTTGCCGGTCTTGAATTACCACGTGTTTCGCCATAGAGTAAATGCAAATCGGCGTATTCTTGTTTCGTGAATTTCATAACTTTTTGAAGGATTCGCAAATTTAAAATTAAACTTGACAAATGTCATAGGTGTTGCAGGTACAGTTGCTAAAGAAATCGCAGCCAAGTAACCAGAATTACCTTTTTTAAACCGATTAACTCATTAGCGTACAGCAAATTTTGACCAAATTTTCAATTATTTTTATCTCGAAAACGAAAAGACTTTTATTAGAAACTTTTTTTGTGTGTGAGTTCTACTCATCGTCACCTATTACTGGATTTCTTCTGGCAGGTTATATCGGGACCACCCTGTATTTTTTCTCCAACCGTATTAAAAATTGTCACTTTTAATACCGTCCCTAAAGTTGATGTTTTTGTAACTGTAGAAAAAAGTTAAAGTACTTTTAATACTAGACTTAAAAATTATTTCAAAATTATAAAATGAACCAACTAAAATTAATAGTTTTTAATATTGATATGAAAAGTACAGTTCGAACAACTTTGTAAAAAATTAATCAAACCCGATTTGTCCTTTACTTGGTTGGAGAAAAAATAGTATGTGTCATTCGTATTAAAAGTGACTTTTTTTGACTTGCAATTATTGCAGTGGCAAGGCTACGCTTCGCTTCGCCTCGCTATGCAAACAAATTGCGCGTCAAAAGAAGTATTACTTTTAATACTAATAACACAATATACTATTTTGTATACATATTTATAAGGGTTTAGCAGGTAATGCTACCTCTAAAATTCTTTATTGCTAACTATCGAAACATTTTTCAGTTACGTTTACATACCCGGTGTTGTGGGGTGATGACACTTCAAGTCACTGTTATTTTATAAAGGATTAATATACGTTAAGCTTCGACAGAAGTCCGCAGATAACGAAAGAATTGTATATTACTGGACATTAAAATAACACCAAACACGTGTGAAGCTTGTTTATAGTAGAATATAAAACAAAAAGTAAACTCCACTGACTCATGTATTTCACATGACGTGCAGTTGCCACTTGCAAGTATTTGCAAAATGCGGTAATGAAATAAAAATGTTGAAATAGGTACAGTCGCGAGCAATAAATTTTGGTCGTCAATGTCATTTCAAAATTTAGTTATATGGTCACAAATTAAAAATTTTTCCTGCCTGATTATATCCATGTCAACAAAGTGTCAAAAAAATTAGAAAAAAGTGACAATCAATGTCATACAACATGATGATAGGTTATCAATTATGATATTTACGACCATTTTACAATGGACCATTTTCCATTGCGTCAAAAAATGACATTGACGACCAAAATTTATTGTTCGCGATTGTACGTATTTATTATTTACATACCTATGAAGTTACAGTAACAATATCGGTACATTTATTTTCTATGTATTTACGGTCGATGGACAAATAAAACTGGGACACTTAAAATTTAATCTATGTAAATCAGACGATTGAATTGTCAATATACAGTGTTATTCACGAGAGGGGTACTTCTGAATTTTTATTTTGCCGCAACCAACAAAACAATGGCAGTGGCTACTAAATCAAATGTGTTATTTCTTTTAAATTAGAAATCAAAGTAAGTTGAATAGATTTGTCAGAAATGTCAGATTGGCAGATAAACTGTATTTAATCAAAATTCAACAAATACATTAACAAATTAAGTTAATGTAAAAGGTGTTCGAAGTGTCTACCATCGGCTTAGAAACATCCGCAGCGGCGACAGAATTCCTTCCACGCTCTCCAAAATGAGGATCATATCAGTCTTTTCGTCGTTATTGTAAAAACAATTTTTTCGAATTGACAAAGATTTTTTGCTTTAACGTCAAAGAGACAGGACTAAGAGCCCTCGTGGATTCAGTTATAATTATTTTCAAAATTTGAAATCAAAATATTGTTGCAATGTGTAAAATGGGTTGCGGCAAAAAGAAATTCAGAAATACCCCTTTCGTGAATAACCCTGTATTTGTCAGTGTCTATATAATATTTCATACCAAAGTTAACCTATTTGTGATAACGCTAAGATTAAACGATGCAAATTTGTAAATTTTGACTTATGTGATGTCATTTTTGTCCCAGTTTTATTTGTCCATCGACTGTACCTTGTGGCTCTTTTAATCTCCTGATTCGTCGATTTATTCCTTGTCTATGTTTTCTTTTGTACTATGTGACGATCACTTGCGGTAGTGACGTCACGGGATTTGACGCCGTTCGGGTCGGTCGCGGTATGCCTCGAGCGCCAGTCCCTTTTTGCGGCTGTGGTGGGACGCCACACGGCCGGGGTAGCTTTGCGGAGCGTACGGTGTCCGGGGGTCGGCTGTCAGGGCGCGGAAAAGGGGTAGCAAAACAAACAGGTGTCGCAACAAGGGGGCCTTTATTTACACTATGTACAAAAAAGGGGGTGTTGGTACCTGGTGGCGCCGGAACATTTCGGGGACGGTATCCGTGACCTGGAGGAGTGTTCCGGGCGGGTGTCGGAGGAGGGCGCGGCTCGTACTTACTGTCTTTCCGGTCGGACCTGGATGCTGCTGGCTCTTCCCGTTCCGGTCGGACCTGGACGCTGCTGGCTCTGCCTGTTCCGGTCGGAGAAAGGAGGGTGAAAGGAAGCGGGATGGCCGGGGTTCCCTCACAGCAGGAAGGAACGGGCCAGGAAAAAGGAGAAAGCGGGAATGCCGGGGTTCCCTCGCAATGGGAGGGAACGGGCCAGGAAGAAAAGGGAGAAAGCGGGAAAGCCGGGGTTCCCTCGCAATGGGAGGGAACGGGCCAGGAAGAAAAGGGAGAGAGCAGGAAAGCCGGGGTTCCCTCGCAATGGGAGGGAACGGGCCAGGAAGAGAGGAGAAAGCGGGAAAGTCGGGGTTCCCTCGCAGTGGGAGGGAACGGGCCAGGAAGAGAGGAGAAAGCGGGAAAGCAGGGGTTCCCTCGCAATGGGAGGGAACGGGCCAGGAAGAGAGGAGAAAGCGGGAAAGCCGGGGTTCCCTCGCAATGGGAGGGAACGGGCCAGGAAGAAAGGAGGAAGCGGGTTGTCGGTTAGGTCGGAAGCGGAGTCGGAGTCGGTGCTGGAGCTAGGCTAGAAGCGGAAAGAGGATCGGGATCGGAATGAGCCACAGAACACCTAAGATAAGAACTGATTTCCCTATGTTAAAGGTTGGCAACGGAAAATACAGCGCTCCTGGTAGTCCAGTGGCAAACTAAATGACCGCGGGAAAAATTTGAACGCAACCGTCTTTATAGTGCTCCCTTTTTCAGATATAAGTTTTTTTTTAGTTGTCAAGATATTAAAGTGAAAAAAGTAAATTTGGTTTTAAAAAAACCAAATATACTTTTTCACTTTAAAATCTTAACAATTTTAATAGTAGGAAAATACATAAAATTAAACACAAATATATTTATTAGTTATATATTGAACGAAAAACCGACACAAATAAGAAAAAAATGTAACAAGATAACACTCTAAAAATTCAAGAAAACAGATAAACAACAAATTAACATTCACTTGAAAAAAGTAAAAAAACAAATCACAGTACTATTTACATTTCAGTCTTGATATCCCTCGGATACTGCGGAATACTTCTACTCGCGAATTTACGCTTGTTTGTCAAAACTTCACTTTCACCTGTTCCACAATAATTATGGTTTTGAAGATGAAAACTGGAAATGCTGTCCATTATTTCACCATCTTGAGAATGTGAGGAAGGTTTTTGATCCAAACCTTTGCAAACCGCGGTCAATGTTGTAGACTGATGACATCAACAACTACAAAATCTTCATTTGCAGAATGGTCGTAAGGTTTTGGTACAGAACCGGTGTTTAAACGATCCTTTCTTTCATTCACAAAATTATTGCCTCAAAATGATGCTCACAAATTTTCCATGCACCAGTTGTTGGATTCTGGATATTTACAAGAATACTTCTTTCGGCTAACAACTCCCACGACTGAAAATTTTTAGTTTACACAGATTACATATCAAGTATGGCACTAATCCGCACTAATCTAAACGAAAACTTTCGGGAAATTTGCCAAGCGTCCTTGGCTTAACCCAAAACGAAACACACAAGATGGATGCTAGTTCGCAAACCCGCAAAGGCGCAAGCTCACAAGAGTCACTAAATGACAAGAATGACATTTGCCTGCGCGGTATATTCAAAATTCCCCCCCTTGCTTCACGCTCCGCCGGTGGCACCGACACTTTTTCCGCTGCCATTTTGCCAATGCCAGTTTCACCCCCCTGGAATGAGCTCTGCAGGCTCGGCGCGGTCCTTTTATTGCCACGGTGGGGCTGCGCGCGGCCGGCGACTCGCGGCTGGGGCGGTGGGGGAGCTCGGCTCAGCGCGGAGTCCGGGTATTGTCGGCCGGAAGAAACACGGGTTCCGGGGCGGATTCGGTGGACGCGGTTGAGGTAGTCGGCTCCGCGCTAATTTTCTGCACCGGCTCGGAGAAAGAGCGGAATTTTTCCGCCACCGGGAGCGTTTCTTAGTAACTTCGTTACAACTAAGATCAAGCTTTTACAGTTTTTGGTCTTCCCTTCTTTTTTTTTTCTTTTTCTTATTTTTTTCTGTTTCAGTCATATTTATGAAATTGGTTTATCTTGTAAGTAAGACAGCGTACCGGCTGTCTCAACGGTGTGTGCACGGAAGATTGTGCCTCTACTACCATAGAAGTTACGAATTATATTCTATGATTCTAATGCAAAATTACAGCTGTCGTAGAGCTACATCTCCTAAAACTATGTTTACATACACAGAATGATCAATTTACTCGATACAAACTAAAGTTATATGTTTTAAATGGGAAAACCAGTATATTATTGCAATTTTTGTTTCTCCTGTCGATAGCGATGGTAGTCTGCGCTGAGTGTGGATCAAGATATTGTCAATTTTACGCCAAAACAGGTCAACTCTGTGCGCTCAATATGACGTAACGAGCTGACTTTTGAACTGCAGTTTTTTTTTACATTGTAGTTTCAAACAAACCGTCACAGATAGCTCCGGTAAAGTTTATATCATTGGAAAGCTTATGAAATTTTATCCTCCTATGCCATTAGACACAGGTGTGCTTTTTAGAAAAACCGAGACAAATGAGATTTTGTGTCTCATCCGGTTTAATTTAAGTGTTTTTGACAGCTTTGCAGATGATAACGACAACTTTATTTTTTTAAGACAAACTGCTGTCGAAAATATGAATTCATTCATTACTTCCCAGTGAGTGTGCAAAGTTGATCTGTTTTTTATAGTTTTATCATAGATTCATCAATCCTATCTCATTTTCTTCACCATTGATATGATAATCCAAATGTTCAATAATACAGGGTATTTCACGAGTGATAATGAGCCCGGTGGAATTGAAAATGCAACCCACAATACATTTACAAAGTTAACATGGCTATTTTAAATATCGTATTGTTCTAAAATGAAATTATGAATCCATGATGGCTTAGCTTTCAGTAATTTTATTTGTCACAATTGACATTTACGAAAAAGTTAAAATACGACGATTAAAATGTATTCGAACGATGAACAAACAGACATGATCCTGATTTATGGCGAATGTAATAAAAAGGCTTCTGCCGTTGCGCGTTTATGCAGACAATAAACGTTTCTCCAAAAATTCTTCGTTTTTTTATTCATTTAACCACCGCCGTCTTGATGATTGACATATTTCACTATACATCTGCCTGGGCGAAGCTTTAGTGCCTGTGATCTCCACGGCGCCACTTTAGGGGGGAATGTCACTAAATAATCATAACCTCACAAACAAATGTAATGAATTCAGTGAAGTTCTCAAAGTGCAATGTCAAGAGTCTCACAGTTTAAAAGTAACTTTAACAACAAAAATCTTATTAAATTAGTTGATGCTAGTTCTGTTTGGTGTTTCTGGTTTTTAGTATTTTGCTGTTAGTGTTTATGAACTGGCTTTTTTATTATATTAGAACTGATATTGCGGTAAATGCAGCAACAACAAGTTCCGTTAGTTGTAAACCTATTTCTGGAATAATATTAAAATTATAATCTCAATCTTGGATTTGTAGTAGGTACATTATTTCCTAAGCGGGTCATCAGATAAAGATGGGTCCATAACAAAACAATTATATTTGCTTAATTAATCCGTGCCATTCTTGGTGGAAATGAGTGGAAAGTATACTTTAAGTTTTGTACAGTTTTGAATGTAATTATACAGGGTGGTCCCGATATAACCTGCCAAAAGAAATCCACTAATAGGTGGCGATGAGTAGAACTCATACACAAAAAAAGTTTCTAATAAAAGTCTTTTCGTTTTCGAGATAAAAATAATTGAAAATTTGGTCAAAATTTGCTGTACGCTAATGAGTTAATCGGTTTTAAAAAGGTAATTCTGGTTACTTGGCTGCAATTTCTTTAGCAACGGTACCTGCAACACCTATGACATTTGTCAAGTTTAATTTTAAATTTTTGAATCCTTCAAAAGGTTATGAAATTCACAAAACAAGAATACGCCGATTTGCATTTACTCTATGGCGAAACACGTGGTAATTCAAGACCGGCAAGGCGACCATACGGCGAGCGTTTTCCTGAAGGAGTCCTTCCGTCCCGTTGTACTTTTGTGGAGCTACATCTGCATTTATGTGAGGTTGGTTCTGACTGATTCCAATACGATGGCGTCCCCGATCCTCCATTTAACCCCTCTGGATTTTAATTTTTGGGACCACACGAAAGATTTGGTATACGAAGTTGAAATAAATACAGGAGGCCAACTCCAGAAACGCGTAACAGACGCCGCGAACCAGATTCGTAAAAACCCAGAAATGCTGAATTCTGTTTATTAAAATTGGTACCAGCGTACTCAAATGTGCTTAAATGCCAACGGAAGGCACACAGAACATTTATTATAAAATAATTGTTCTAGTCTAGTTTACCTTTCATTAGTTAGTAGATATTCTCAGTTAGAGTTGAAAGTACGAATATGTAAAGTGTAAATAAATTTATTCAATACATTATTTTGGCTATTTAACCACAATTAAGACGATACTCTTGTTACACAGTTCTTCCACAATTTTGCACACACTACCTCTACATTTATTTACACATTGAGGAACACCACTTTATTTATTACTCATTCATCTCAGTCTACAAAATCAGCTTTTGTACCTAAATAAGCTGGTGAATTAACGCACACAGTGTAGGTACAGCGTTTTCAATAAATGTCATTAATTTGATTTAGTTTGTCAGATTTGAGATTTGTCATAAACGATTCAGGTACCTATGTTGCTTAGATACTGTCATACTTACAAACACCAACAATTAATTCCTGAGTAGGTACGTATTTTTGTGGTCAGCAGCGTCGAATGGGTGTGGATAGGGGTTAATTTATCCCCATTATTTTGGACCTAACAAAATGGGGTTTTTTGGACTTGTTAGATCCTTCTAATGACCCAGAATTTTTTTGGCAGGTTATATCGGGACCACCCTGTATAATTTTGGACAAATTATTATTCTATGAATATGTACTCGCCACTGACCAAGATATTTTCAAAAAACGCGACGCCGAAATTTTGTCCCTTCCGCACAACCGAACCAGTGCGCAACATCTTGCTTCTGCCAATTTAGCGTATCCAAACTGTAATTACAATTAAAATAAAGTATCATTTATCACTGGATAACTACGCATGACTGCATGCATCATGCAGATACATGTGTGTAGACTGCATGTCTAAATTGTCACGATGCACATGACGTTGTCACACATTTGATAGCATGACAGTTAGTTGCTAACAGCAACCCCCGAAAACATCCCCAAAAGTCAGAATCATGAGAACAATAGGATTTTTCGGTCTATGCCCAGGCCGCTATAGACACTCTGACTATCTAGCAGGTCGTGCATTTAACCAAGCGAATGACGTTTACGTCAAAATTTACCAAACTGCACAGCTAACTATGTTTTATGTTTTTTTAAATCCACGTTAGCTTTACAAATGTATTGTGCCCCATTTAAATAATACAGTTTGCGTGTATGTTGTAAATGAATCACCCTGTATATGTAAAAATATTTTTAGAATATGCAGTTCTAGCACAACACAACCTTGCATTAGAACATTCTTTGAAAGTTGTAGATATTCAATTAGGTACAGTGATTTAGTCCAAAACGGAGTGTCTTTTCGTTGTTACCTCTTCTAAATAAAGAATTTCACTTCTAAATGCTCCTTCTAGATCTTGGTTTATAAGAATTTTCGTACTGTTGAAAGACTTATGCTTTGCTTGGGCTAACTGTATTTACCTTTTGACTAATCTTAAGGAGATGTTGTTCGAAACAAATTACCCCGTGTTCGTTGATTTTTTTATGGTCTTTCTGTCTTTTTTTTATCCGTTAGTGTACCTGTTTCTTTGTATTTCTTAAATAATGTTTGCACACATTGGAATATTCCGCTAGCCTAACACCTTCATTTTTGCCATTTTTTTTAGCGCTATTTAATGCGTTCTACTTCAATTTTACAAAAAACTTTCTGTAAATTATGTACTTGGAAGCCAGCCTCTGACACTGACGAATTGACTGAATCAAAAGTAGATCGATAATGCAGCCATTGGGGTTATCAACTTACATGACCAAAATTTTATAACTTTATAGCCTGTAGCCTTCAGTAGAGAATGATAAAGTTAACGAGTCAGGCACGACATTATACCTAAACAATTCTCAAAAAATTGTAGATTGTAAAGAAAAAGAAACTAAAGCATGGGGTGGTCTCTTACTTACAGTAAGTACAGTAGTGTAGACATAATAAACAAGAACAATAGACAAAACTGATATTGAAGAGTTGATAGGAGTTTATCCTTTACTGGACATACACTACATAGGTACAGGTCATTACTCATTGTTATTATAAATGATTGTATTCGAAGCAAGTCATGCCTATGTTATGAAATTTTTGCCGCTCTATACAAACATAACTCTAATATGGCGTGACCTGTGAATAGTGTCAATTGTGTGAGCAGTGTGTATTCACTTATTCACATAATTTTGATCATTTTCATAGGGAGCGGTAACCATAAATTTTACATTCAGTTTTCAGGCCAACTTGGTGTACAATCATAGTGACCTGTATAATGTAGTAACTACGTACGTAGTTACATTTCCCCATACGTACTTAGTTAAAAATAACAAAATCACACTACTCGATAGTGCTGTTTACTAAATTTCTTCTAGAATAGTCGTATATTTTTGATTGTAAGTTTGTAAACATTATCTGAGTGCTCCATAAATAACAATTTTATTAACAATAAATACGACACAAAATCTGTAACTTAAAATATTCATTGTACAATATTTAAGACATAAAAAAGCGATTTTTACGCATTCCAATTTTCTCGACATGTGTTATTGCTGTCTCTTTTGCTGCCCGGTGGACAGTTTCGTGGTATATTAAATAAAGATAAACGATCGGTTCCTTTTAAACATTCTACAATCAGAGTCGTCGCATTCACATCAAAAATTCCTCCACCAGTTTCTATCGGTGGACAAGGACCATTCGGTTTTCCCAACTCGTAACATCTACCTTTATACCTGAAGAATATAAATTAGGCAAATACACTTAAAACTGTCACAGTCCAACCTGGCGTAGCCTTCTTTGCACGGGTTTACAACACATTCAGGAACAACCCTGTTCCTTTTGATAACCAAATGATATCCTTTAGCACAAGGACCTTGTCTGTAAGCGCTGAAACAACCATCTTTGGGGGGATAATATATGAATCCTAAAAAAATTACTGTATTTCTGTTTAACAAAATAATTTTCGTACCTGGTCCACAATCGCAAATCCAGTCGTTTTTCTGGTTTCCGGGGTAGAGTAGCTGATTTTCCGGACACTTATCCGGAGCGTACAATGGCAGTCTTCCCTGAGATTTTATAGTTTGAGAGTTAAATAAAAAAGTAAAACAGACTTACCTGTTTATTTTCGTAGTCCAGTCTCTGTCCTGGATTTTCCGGGAAAGCTACATCCTGGCAATGGCTTCCAATTATTATAGCAAATGCAAATAATAATAGAGGTTTCTTCATGGTATATTGTTCTGAAATAACGAGTTGAAGGAATATTTTGCTTGGTTTATTGATAACGTATGGAATAAATATGTAAATGTTATCACTTGTGAAATACTTTAAGTGGAAATAATGTTTTATCTATTTTTTTTTAATTTGGACAGCGAATAACACGTCTTCTAATAGGCTGACAACATTTAGTGAATACATTGTAGAAATTTACTTTTGCGTATTGAAGAACTCCATTTACAAAACTTTTTCTATTGTCGCCCTGATGATTACAGCTTTGCTGTCGAAATGCCCAGCTTCAGTTTAGTACAAAAGTGTACTTGCTCTAAGGGACCTAATTAAAGTGTTTTAAAGGGCATTCATAATTCACTTCTAGATAAGTATACTGAAACCCGTTAAATGTAGAAAATCTTAACTTACTTGCGTTGTTCCTTGAATTCTTACATTTCAACAAATAAAGAAAATGCATAGATATTAAAGTAAAATAATGTCTAGTATAAGTACCTAATGGAATATACGATGAATGCCGTTCTTTTGCAGTTTTTGAAAAATTAATTTTTCTACTCTCTACATGGTAAGTACGTTGTTATGACATTGATTTGGTGGATGTAGGTACAACTTTTTTGACCTACCGTTGGTTACTATTAACGACGGGATGTAAGTAACCACTTACCTCCCTCGGGGAAATAAGTGACAAAAATTAAACCAAACAAAACACTAATATGCCTTATGGTAACGTTTATTCGATTTCTGTGGCAGGGGGAAGGAACATGAAGCGTTTGCAGCCTCAGCAACTTCCATTTCTCTTTTAATTTTGTTCAAATTCATTTTACAAACTTTTGACACGACGCTTTTAATATTGACGTTTTGTGTGATGAAAGTCGTAGCAACCGGCAACAGACATACTAATATTTTATTCAAATATTTAAAATAAATTCATCAAAAAGAAAGTATGCAGTTCAAAATAACTTTGAGAGTGGAAAAAATATTATAAACAATTCGGGAGGTAACTAATTTAACCAGTCTCGGACTCTATTGCTACCCCTCGCTATCGCTCGGGGGCAAACTTGTCCTCGACAGGTAAATATTAGTTACCTCCCTTAATGTTTAAATAACTATTTTTCTTTCATGCAGAATAATTCTTGGTAAAAATAAAACTAATAAATCATCTGATGTGACGTAAATAATTACATGTACTGTATTCAAAGGTGCATCGGGAATAAATGTGGAAAAATAATGTGTCATGTTCCAAGAACGCCGCTTATTTTTCTATTGGAACTTATTATAAATCACAAGAGTAGTTGCAGTCGGTTAATTATAATCAATAAACTACCAGAAGTTTCTCACAGTTCAGTTGTAATCGGAAGTATGCCGTTGCCAAAAATTTGTTGTTAACCTTGATAGTAAAGAACAGAATGATTTCCGAAAACTCAAATAGTTCTCTATCCAGTTATCTGTTATTGAAGCCTGGAAGTGATTAAATTTATAACCTTCATTTACAATCTACAGATTTATTTAGAATAAAGCGATTGTACAGTAAACAGATACAAGTTTTTTCTTGAGAAAAGTGATAAATACACAAAGTGACAACGGTTGTTGAAGGGAAAGTAAGCATTTTCAAATCTTCCTAAATTTTTAACAACACTAACAGCTTACACGACAAAATCACATTTCAGGTTTCATATTTGTTCATTTATCTCACACGAAATTTACCACCCTTATACATGAGATAGCATTGAAATCGGTAACCGGTACATGAACATGTTTTCGACATTGACGGTGCTTCTCTTGTGGAAATTCCAGATTTACTGTATCTTGTTAAAGTAAGCATCATTTCTTCCTTGACCGCCACTTTTTCAATAATTATAAAAATAAAGCCGAGTTAAACGTGTCAAAGGAAAATTTTCGGCAAGCAACGTCTTAAATTTATGTCACTAATTAAAATGTGTGGAATTTTAAATACGTTTTAATGTTTAACAAAGAATAACACAATAACATGGTAATCTGTTGGATAAAAAAATACTATTGATATTTTTCTTTTACAGCTCCCAATACTTAATTATCCCACTGTAATAGATTTATACCGAAGTAGGTGATAATCCTTATTAATGAGAGAGAATATCAGGATACAATCTATATTATTGTAATTACAGTTTACCTTGACATGTATTTGCGAGATGACATGCTGAATAAAAATATTTTAATTAAAAATTAATCAGTGGGAACTCCAGGTTTGCGTAGCACAGGAGACGGGTGAGTAAAGGATAATAAAATGAAATTGCCTGATTAGCTTACCTAATAATCAAATAAACCACTACGTCTGTAGTTCACTAACTAAACGTTTAGTACGACAGGTAAATAACGTGTGCAGTTCCGTTTGTGGTTAACCACTGTGTTCTGCAGAACTGGCAGTGAAGAAGTCCAACTAAACACGTTTTTACCTTGACTTATACTTGCCGTGTTTATGTGTGCTGTCATTACCCTACCGCTAAACGATCAAATCGTTATTATTGGTTCCGATTTTTTAGCTTCGGTAAACCCCTCGTCACAGAAACAAGCTAACAACAGTAAGAGGTAATTGGTTGATTTATTTAATGAGCAATTAACTAATTAGGAAGAGGCAGCATCCGCATTCACTTGAATTACTTCACAAAGCATTTAGTAGGTCAGGATGTCACTAGTCACCACTAATAAAATCATGCTGAGACTCTTTGATTCTAATTTTTGTCAATTGCTGTTCCGCTGACATGCATTTTTGCAAAACAAAAAAAGATGTACAACTGTGGCTTAAATTTATTCTTCGCCTATTTACACACTTTCCCTTGAATACTGTTTATTTATGTACATCTTGAGGGATTGGTCAATAAATATTATTTTATGTTATAAAAAAGTGACAAATTCTAGCTTTCATGTACAAAAACTAATTGGATTAACCTCCACCTTGGGTCGTTCACGCGAACACTCTGTCAGACTTCGCCTTCTTTGTGGTTGACGTCTAATGTGTGAGGGTACTGTACGTTCGCGTTTTGTATGTTAACAATGTGATTGTTCTCGAACGGTTTTACAGTAACCATTTCCGTTTTAGTTTGTTCACTGTGTAATTGCTTCAGTTTCTGTTCTTGGAATATTAGTCTCAAGTAATAGCAAGGGAACACCACACATTTTCCCGCTGGTTCTTCAGCGTCGATGTACACTCCTCGGACTAGCAGCGAATTAGAACAACCCAGGAGAATGAGCACGATGAGACAAATCCAGTGGGTTAACCAGCAACTCAGCTCCAATTGATCTGTGACAAATTTATGTATTGTATTTTGCATGTATTTTTGTACTGTGGTACCTGGCAGTAAGTAGATATTAAGCAGATTCCATATGCCTCTCCATACGTTGATGGTTCCGATGAGTGACAGAATGAGGAATATGTCGGCGACTAAAAGTCTGGCGACTCCTGTAATGCGGTCACATAACCATCTCATGAAAGGTTGCAGCATGAAAGCTACAGCTACAGCTGAGTAGCCCACGATCTAAAATGAGAGCGTTCAGAGATGCGACAGGCAAGATTCACGTCGTCTACCAAACTGCCCCAAGCAGACCACACATCGTTTTCCGGAAAAAGAAATATGTCGATCAGGGCCCACGCTCCTCTCCAGACGAACACAACGAGAGTTCCGATCACTAATACTGAGAATAGGCAGTCCAGCACGTAGAGTGAGGTTCTTTCGCTCATCTGGAATTGTAAAACAAATCAAATTACTCGAGAGTTCTTCGAGTTGTCAGCGAAGTGGAAATTAATGCGATTATTAAAAATGCAAGGGAACCTTGCGTCACGGTCAGAACAGTTTACAAACGAATCGCCGCAATTTTAGAAGTCAGCACTTATCTGCTTAATAGCAGGAAATCCACTTTTTTGTTAATTTTACATCTAATAACGTCGTAATAGTTGTTATGCAAGAACAATTTTGCAATGTGATTCAGTGTAACGAAAAGATGTAATGATTTTTTGTGTTCAATTTGAAATGTCGCCGTTTTGGTAAAACTGGAGACTCACCGCCACTCTGAACATGGTCAAAACCTCAAAATATCCCTTAACCGAATCAGTAGCGACAGCGAAGGGTGTCGCCGAAACGTTCCTCAAAGCCCTCATTGCCGCCAAAGCGACGATTCCCACAATCGTAGGCGCCACCACCGTTAGTAGCTCATTTTTGGTGAACATATCCAAAAGTTGCCATGGTCCTCGCCACCCGTTCACACAAACGAAAGCGAAACACACAGTATACACCCTCGACATCACATAATATAAGATTCGGCTGCGGTCTGGATGCAAATACCTCTCAAATGTGTGTTGAGACAAGGTGAATATCAAGTGTCCCACAATTCCGATTGCTGTCGAAATACAAGAACTCAGTAGTACGTCTTCGGGGTATACGTAAATCGCCATCAACTCCCAAACACCTCTCCAGTATCCGACAACTAAGGGTGCGATAATTATCGAAGAGAATATTGCATCCAGAAACGATAACAGCGCATAGTAGGAGGCGTTGTGTTGAGCTTTGAGGGTGTCCGGAAGTCCAGCGGTGCTTCCCCTCATTTTCGGTACTTGCTGGTTTCTACCTCAACATTCTCGTTCGGTGGTGGTGTTCTTTTTTTGGGTGTAGTACACTTGTGTTTGTTTATAGGAACAATAAACAGTACTAAATCAAATCTGTGATAACAGTGGTCACCCTACATGTTAGAAATTCTTGGAGGGGATACCACGTGGTACAACAATTTAATTTGTTGCTGCGGTGAGGTGACGCGTTTTACAAGACCTCTCCGCTTTGTATTGCGAGGGCACCACTAATTGCCTTAGAAACACTAGCGTGTCATGTAACGTAGTAGAAGTATCTTTAATTTTGCGGAAATTACGTCCATAAAAAATCGCAATCACTTATTTGGTCACTTTTGGTTTGATCAAGCAGAACTTTACACCGCGAAGTGGACAGGTATAATTGAATTAAGTATGTAAGCAGTTTTACTTTGTATAGCAATTGGCTTATCGATGCAAAATTGGTTTATGTGCATTTATTAAATTTTAAGAATGTATTCCATAAAAATCAGCTGCGCTAAAGTGAAATAGTTCAGATTTTCAGATGTTATGACCGAAGTAATGGTAATTATTAAATTTACTTTTAACCAATTATTGTTTTGTGTTTGTTGTCAGAAGAAGCAGTAACATCGTTTAATAATATGTAATTTTATTTTGTTATTTTTTGTAAATGTAAAAACTGATCTTCATTAAATAATAATCACTGTACCTACATCAGAGAATATTTTGCCATGGCTTAATTTAGCAAAGGGATTCTAACTAGAAAGTTTTTTCTGTAATAAAATTGTAAATTTGATCGATCAAATTAGTACTTTTTCTGGTAAATATGTTATTTTTGTTCATTAGAAAAATATTGTAGATTAAGGTTTACAGTATAATAAGATAAATCTGATAGTGTAATATAAATAAGTCGAAACGTGTCTGGGTTTAATTTTTAGCTCCTACTCCACTGGCCCCCAGATTTAAAAATTGTTGTAATTCACATATTTTGTAACGTAGACATAAAAAAAAATTCTGCATGAAACACAGATAGATTTCTACGTTCGAGTATTATTACAGACATATGTCTAACGCTTCCCAGAAACTCAATAAAAATAGTATACGGGATTCTTTACGTAAGATGACGAACCTGACCACGTAAAAATGCAACCCAAAATACAATTTTTTGTTCGACACTGTCAGAATTTGAGAATTTTCTCTTGCGTGAACGGATTTTGATAAATGTCACAACTTGTAAAAACGAAAATTCAAGCTAATTTTAAAGATTTTAAGCGATTTGGAGCCTTTAAGGGGCTCGTCGAACAAAAAAACGTATTCAACTCGTTCGTGTGTAAATTGGGCCTTTTTTAGCATTCGTGGGCCTCCCGCGTTTTAAACTGGCCCACTCATGCCAAAAAAGGCCCAATTTACACACAAACTCGTTAAATAAACTACTATTTTCAACTTCCTTCTCTAAAGTATCACATTTTGCACTGACAAATAGTGTATAAAACGTCACTTTAAAAACGATTCTTCATTAGTCACAACTTGATGTCCATTCGGGCGTTTTCGGCATATTAAACACGCTCGAAGTTCTTTAAACACGGCTTGAATTTTTTGGACATATTTAGCTCTAGATCAAGTTGGTATTTTGATGTTTATCAGTTTCGCATCCGGCGTGAAAGAAAACGTCATTTCAGTGGAATAATTCGTTGTATTTTTCAAATATGGCTCTGAAGCCACCAACAATTTGTAGCCTAAGAAATACAGGGTGTCTTAGCTAAGACTTTCGAGCCTAATATCTCGGTTATTATCCAACGGATATGAAATTAAAAATATAGATACAATTTTAGACGGTGAAGGTTCAAGTAGTGATAATAGAATTACCTCAAGTTAAAAAATGTAATTTTAACACGTTTCCTTTATTGAAAATTAAGCGCAATTATTATTAGATTGTTAAACATTAAAAAATAGGTGTCTACACAAACAATTAACTAAATCACTCGTCTGATTCAACGAAAAAATTAGATTTTGTTGTTGAAAATTTAATTTAAATTTTGAAGGTATTTGAGCAGTTACATTTTGAAACAATTGAAGTTGCCAAGCAACATTTTGTACACCCCTTAAAACCTGTCAAAAGTGGGCGCGCTTTATTAGAAATGTCAAATTGTGTAAATTTATTGACTATTCCATTCACCTGTCATTTGTTAAAAATGGACCAATAAAAACACAATTTTACACATTTGTTACCATGGTTTCAAAAAATTGGACCGAATATTCCCACTCGTGGAAATTGTATCGGTAATACCACTAGTGATCCCAGCGATAATTTTTAACAAATTAATGCAGCCTTGAGAATTGCTTCCAAATGGACTTACGTGTCTTTTTTGTGTTGTTGGAAACATTTTCTTCGATTTCTGCGTTAATTTCTTCTTCCGATTTGCTGCAAAATTGCCAAAGTTGGTTCATGGAATAGTCCTCCGAATACAACTCGTAGTCGAAATTATGTAGAGAATCGCCCTCAAATGTCACATGATTTATATTGACAAATCACAACTCCGAATTGTTTGAATAGCAACCAATCACAATTTAATTAAGCGGAAATTTTCCCTAGGGAAAATTTCCGATATAATTTACCTAGGGAAAAGTTTTTTCGGGCCATTCTCATATATAATATACCAAGGGACAGATATATTGCCGGAAATTTTTTCGAGCAGTCCTCACACACGAGTGTTTGTAGCAAGAAAATTACACGAGGGCGTCAGCCCGAGGGTAATTTTGAGCGACAAACACGAGTGTTGGACTGCAAGAAAAAATTTCTGGCGATATACAGGGTGTCCCCGAAAAAAAAGACGAGTCCATAACTCCCTTATTTATCAGAGGATTTTAAATATTTATACACCAAATTAAATGGTTGTCAATAGGCTACAAAAAGGCCTAATAAATTTACGTATAGCCCCAAGGGTTTCAAGGCCAAACTGTCAAAATATTCTTTTTCAAATGGGAATACCTACATATTTTTTTTTACTAATTGTAATAGAGATTTTTATTATGAAAAGAATAATGTATCACAAGTATAACTTACATACCAAAAATTAAAAAAAAAAAAATTTACGCTAAAACTACGTTCTGCGCAATCCCACATGTTATTATTTGTCATATGTTTTTCCAGCTAACTGAATTTGGTTATTACAGTGTAACGCAATGCATTTTGATAGGTTCTCGCTCGGTGCTCGTCATTTGTTTCCAAAAATGGATTATTTTTTAATTTTTTTTTAACTTTGAGGTTATACTTGTGATACATTGTTGTTTTCAGAATAAAATTCTCTATCGGAATTACTAAAAAAAGGTATGTATTCTCATTTGAAAAAAAATATTTTGACAGTTTAACCTTGAAGTCGTTGGGATTTTACGTGAATTTGGTAGGCCATTTCGTAGCCTACTCACAACCATTTAATTTGGTGTATAGATCATTAAAATCGTCCCATAAATAAGAGAGCTATGGACTCGTCTTTTTTTTTGGGGACATCCTGTATATCTGTCCCGAGGTATATTCGGAAGAGAATCGCCCGAAATTTTTTTTCCCTAGGTCAATTATATCGGAAATTTTCCCTACGGAAAATTTCCGCTTAATTAAATTGTGATTGGTTGCTATTCAAACAATTCGGAGTTGTGATTTGTCAATATAAATCATGTGACATTTGAGGGCGATTCTCTTCCGAATATACCTCGGGACAGAAATTTTTTCTTGCAGTCCAACACTCGTGTTTGTCGCTCAAAATTACCCTCGGGCTGGCGCCCTCGTGTAATTTTCTTGCTACAAACACTCGTGTGTCAGGACTGCTCGAAAATATATTCCGGCAATATATCTGTCCCTTGGTATATTATATATGACTATTTTTCAAACTGGTTTCACTCATTCAATTGTGCTTGGGAATCTCACTCGTGCTGACGCACTCGTGGATTCATTCCCAAGCACAATTGATAATTCGTGACCAGTTTGAAAAATAATCGAAATACATAATTTGGACTAGTGGTATTATAAATGAAAATACTCTACAATGGCAGAAATTTCAATATTGTTGAAAAAGGAAACAATTCTTGCCTACGGCTTTACAAAATTTAAGATTCAGAGAGTTGTCAATTTATTTGAAGACACAGGAAGCGTAGGTGAACTAAAATATCCCGATCGTGTTTTAGTCCTTTATGGAAGAATTAAAGCATCCAGTATAATAAATTACGTCCAAATGTTGTCTTTAACTTTGTAAGTATTTGTAAGGTTAGAAAGATAAACGTCAAATATGTCAATGCGTTTGTGCGAAGAAGGGTGACCAAAATTCGGCGATATTGGGCGTTTGTTTCATACGCGTCTACGTTTTTACATCTGCAGCCACGTTTAACACAGTTTTTTTCTTTTTTCTGGCAAACCAGACGTCTTTCAAGGACGATTTTCTCCTTACAGTATTTTTTATTGACGATCAGTTTTTTGATATAAATCTTAAGTAATTCAACATTTTAAAAAGACATTTAAAATTTCACAAAAATCCGTTGGAAAATAAGCGAGATATTAGGGTCGAAAGTCTTAGCTGAGACATCCTGTATATATACTCCTATTTGGTATGTTCATTTAGTTTGCATGTTTAAATCAACGTTTAATAAAAAAGTTGCTTGTTTCGTTTGTGTGTTCCATTTGTTAATTTGGTCGTAAAAATATAGTATTCAACTCGTTTATAAACTTCTCTAGACACTTGTTTCTTAAACACTCGCTCCGCTAGGCTTCGTTCGTGCCTAACATAAAACTCGTGTCTAAAGTGCCGTTTATAAATCTTGTTGCATAATAGGTATACTATTATAAAGCTATCTCGGTCCTTATTACATTATCATAATCCACATAAAACATATAGTCGTTTTCAATGATATCTGTTTTGTCAGTATGTTGGCATCACTTGCTGTTTCAGCTTAGTGATTTTGAATTTCCAAATTTGGCAATTTACCTTGACGCGGAAAATTGACATATTCAAATTATTATCATTTCCGACAAATCAAAGAAATTACGAGTCTTATTCGGATTCCGAGGATGACTTAGTTTAACCATGTTGAAGATTGAGTTCTTGTTTGTTGTTGATGTTTCACGAAATATAACTTTCTTTTATCGTTCTATACTCTGAATAGTGGTTATGAATTTGTGTGTACAATCTGCTACAACATACTTATTGAAAATGACACTGGCAGCACGGATGTCGTTGCAAACGACTACCTATAGATAGCTTTTAACGTCAGCGTAATGAATGTCAAGTTCTGACAGGAAAATACCTCTCTCAACAAAGTAAAGGGTGTTTTTTTTTTTAATTTGCCGTCGAAGTAGGCTGTATAGTGCGTCCACAATCGACATTTCAACGTCTACTTCGACGCCAAATTAAAAAAAAAAACACCCGTTATGATTTAATAACAATATTAAGCAATTATAATCACAAAAGTAATGGTTAAGTAGGATCATGTCAGTTCTGTCATCGTTTGAAAACATTTTCAAATACTAAATAGTTATGAACGATAAATGCAATGACAGATATATCTTTCAAACTAATTGAATACCTACCTACTTGGATTCCTGATTTAATTTCTAAATACCAAAACACAATGAATGCTTTGTAAAATGTATTGGGTGATTCAAAATGATTGTGGATAAGTATCGCAACTATGTACGAACATTTATGTGACAACTGTGTGGGTAGGATAGAGTTGAAATTTCTTTGACAGTTCATAGTCGCGTAATTTTTAAAATTGTCAAGTCAACGTGCAATAATATAAAAAAAATCAAATGCACGCTTATGAAATTTCATACAAATGTCAACTCTACTCCACCCACACGGTTGCCACATAAATTTTCGTACATAGTTGCCATACTTATCCACAATCATTTTGAATCACCCAATATTTTGCGTTACATTTTTACTTGGTTAGGCTCGTTATCTTATGTGAATAACCCTGTTAATGTCAACAAGAAATGATTCCATAGAATTTAGGGATGTTCGTTATTAGGTTGCCATAAATTTGCTTACGTTGGAGGCTATGTGGTTTCTGCTGACAAACAAAAGATATTGTAACCATGTCAAAAATGTAAGGCAGCGAATTCCTGCAACAGTTGCAAACGGCTTATTTCTCGCTAACTGATAGATGTTTTTTCGTTTTACAATCAGTTTTGGTTTCTGGCGGCATATTTAGTTGGACTTGCACACTGAATCTCTCAATTGATAATAACCAACCTTAGGGAATTAAAATTACTTTTGAAAATTCTAGTTAGATACAACATGAAAAACGTAATTTCCCTAAAAGTTCGAATCCTAGGGAGTAATTTCTTGTTGATATTACTGTACCTACTAACCAAATATTGTGCGATTCAAAAAAAAAAAAAAATCGAGTACTTAAGCCATGACTGTCATGGTTCAGTTGGCAGCACTTTAAATATTGTGTCAAAGAAACTTTGACATAGGGAAACTTGACAGCAGTAAATTTTGGCCGTCAATATCATCTAAATGTATAAAACAAAGTCGAGTTAGTTACACCATTTATAATTCAAGAACGGCTGGATAGATTTTTATGATCTTTGATTGTTGGATTTGTCTCCGCCCCGAATAGCAGAATAACTATTAAAACATCGGAAAAATTCACGAAAAAAAAATCATTTTGAAAGGTTATGTCATTTGTCATTGTGCGCGCATTAACAATCAAACCAATCGGTAATTTTGGACTACGTGTTTGATTTTCCAGCTAATGAGTTAACACAACATTTATTGATTCTGAGGCGGTACGAAGTTCGCCGGGTCAGCTAGTTTTAAAATAAATGAAATTTCATTCACGTTGGATTTTCCCAATCTGATTGTTGTTATGTTGCAAATCTGTGCCTCCTTTCCTAGTAATTTGCACATTATCGTGATAGCAATTTGACGTCTTTATTTTTGAATATTATTTTGACATGTGACACGGGAAACAATGATAATGTCATAAAACGTCACAGGTTATAACTGTTTCACAATAGAGTAGGTACTTGTCATTGTGTTAGAAAATGATATTGACGACCAGTGGCGGCTCGTGGTATTTCTTCTCAAGTGGGCACACGGAAAGAAAAAAATATACTCCAAATGACCAAATGGCTTAAAATGTAATGAATGAGTTTCAATTGTAACTATTTAATTTTTAAAATATGTTTTACAAAAATTGATTTTTATAGACTTGCAAAAAATAGTTTATTAGTCACCGAACAACCGTACGTCCATTCATGTTTATTATACATATTTTTGTTAAAAACTCCCATTATACCGGGTGGGGCATCGTATACGCGCACGCGAGAAATCGCGACTTCTAATTAAATAAAATTGTCGAAATTTTTCAGACTTACCTGGCTATTGGTAAGGTACTGTTGTAATATTAAATTTATATTTGATATTAATTAGTGAGCAGTTGCTATAAAAACAAATGAATATTATAAATAGTTTTGAATAAAATAACATAAACAAAAAGTCTGTCAATAGTTTATTGAATTAAAAGGATTCTTCTAATAATACTACAAAGGGTTATGGGCCCAGGAGAATATTAAAAGAAAGAATATTTAATAGAAGAAGATGAGTGGAAATGTAATAAGAATTGAACCACTGGGAAAAGAAAATTATGATACATGGAAATAGTTGATCGCCCAAGTGATCGAAAAGTAATAGGCTGTAAATGGGTTCTGAAAACAAAATTTAATTCCGATGGTACGATCGCTCGTCGAAAAGCAAGATTAGTTGCAAAAGGTTATGCCCAATTGCCAGGAATAGATTTCCAAGAAACTTTTGCACCTGTTTCAAGATTATGTTCTGTAAGACTAATAATGGCCATCGCAGCACAATACAATTTAATTGGATTTTGTAACAGCATACCTGAATGGGGATATCGATGAGGAATAATAATAGCGATGAGGATATAATAATAGCGTCTAACAGCATGGAAGAAATTAATAATCTGAAAGAAAATCTTGCGAAAATTTTCCAGATGAAAGATATGGGACAGATAAAATATTGTTTGGGAATTGAATTTAACGTAAAGAAAAACAAAGTTACTATGAGTCAGAAGAAATATGTTGATGATTTATTAAAGCGTTTTGGAATGGAAAATTCAAAAGAAGTTTCAACTCCCATGGACCCAAATGTTAAACTGTCAAAAGAAATGCGTCCAAAAACGGAAAAAGAAAAAGAAAAGATGACAAGGTGTCCATATCAGAATTTAATTGGTTCCCTCATGTATTTATCAGTTTCAACAAGGCCAGATATTTCATATGCCGTAAGCTGTTTAAGTCAATATAATACGTGTTTTGGAAAGGAACACTGGATTGCTGCGAAAAGAGTACTACGATATTTAAAAGGAACTAGGGACTACGGATTAGTTTACGAAAAAAATGTTGAAGATATAATTGGTTTTGCAGATGCTGACTGGGGAGCGAATCCTGACGACAGAAAATCTTACACAGGATATATTTTTATTTTTGCAAATTGTTCTGTCAGCTGGGAAGCAAGAAAGCAACAAACAGTAGCACTCTCAAGTACAGAAGCAGAATATATGGCTTTATCCGATGCAACAAAAGAAGCCATCTATTTACGACGATTTTTAAAGGAGGTGTTGGACATAGATAAACAAATTCAAATAATGAACGATAATCAAGGTGCAAGGAGCCTCGCACAAAACCCAATTCAACATTCCAGAACCAAGCACATAGATATCAGGCATCATTTTATACGAGAAATATTGCAAAGAAAAGAAATAGAAATCAAATACATACAAACGAGTGAAATGGTCGCCGATTTTTTAACGAAGCCCCTTTCAAAATTCAAACATAACTATTGCTTAGAAAATTCCGGCATTAAGAATATAGAATAAAGAAAAAATAAATTTAAGGGGGGCTGTTGTAATATTAAATTTATATTTGATATTAATTAGTGAGCAGTTGCTATAAAAACAAATGAATATTATAAATAGTTTTGAATAAAATAACATAAACAAAAAGTCTGTCAATAGTTTATTGAATTAAAAGGATTCTTCTAATAATACTACAGGTACATTTCATAATTTTTTGATAATTTTTCACTTACAAACAAAACCAAAAAAAAATTAAAATGTAAATTTCAACGAAAAAGTCAAATTCTGATTTTTATACTAACCTACCCAGATTCACTTCCTATAATTATTTACGAAATCTACGGAAAAAAATACCAATTAGATTTTGAATTAAACGCAGTTTTACATTTCAACTTTCAAAATCATTTTTATTTATGACCTGCTACTTGTGCTGTCGTAAATTTAGGTGACAATGGAAACTGTCAATTTTATGGCAAAAAGGTTTAAAACGGTCGGCTATACCTTTGTTGGGAAATTATACCATTGTGCCGTAAATCACCCGTCTGGTTTGCGTTTAAATAAAAAAGCGAATTATTTAGCTAACCAAGCCAAAATTTGTAATTGTGCCACCAGGGTTTGATGGGCTAGCAGATACAGATTCATTTAGTGTAAAAACTTTATAGGTAAATTAACAGTTAATTTCAGAAAACTAATAAAACTGTTACGGCCTTATTTATTAACAATTTTTTTTTAAAAAATTCTCAACTATACCTTATCAATAATTAGTCAGGTATATAAAATTTCACCAATTTTATTTAATTAGAAGTCGCGATTTCTGGCGTGGGCGTATACGATGCCCCACCCGGTACAGGGTGGAAATTTTAACTGGAATAAAATTCATAACTTGGAAATAGGGGATTTTTGTAAAAAATCCCGAAACAGGTCGATTTTTGTTTTTCCTTGCTCACATTTTGGTGCATATGGTTTTTGCATATCTCCTCCGGGAAGTGCGCAACCACCCCCAACTTTTTTTTTTCAAACGTAAGGGTATATCAAGTGACACCTCGTTTGAAAGGCCAATTTGTAAGGAATACAACGCACTATTTGTTTCTTGAATATTTTCAAAGCCTACGTGCAAAAAAATAAAAACCAATTCTATAAGTTCAACACTGTTTAATGCAACAAATGTTCAAAATGGGCACCGTTTCTCTCTTGGCAAATTATAAATCGATCGTAACATGCATTCCTTAGGTTTTGTAACATTTCCGGTGTGATTTGGCTAATTTTATGGTTCATGCCTAATACGTTGCTTAAGGTCCTCAATATTCTTCGGTTTTAGGCATGAAGTTAGGCAAATCACACCGGAAATGTTACAAAACGTAAGGGATGCAGGTTACTATCGATTTGCAATTTGCCAACAAACAAACGGTGGCCATTTTGAACATTTTTTGCATTAAATAATGTTAAACTTATAAAATTGGTTTTTATTTTTTAGCACGTAGGCTTTGAAAATATCTAGAAAACAAATAGTGCGTTGTATTCCTTGCGAAGTGGTCTTTCAAACGAGGTGTCACTTGACATACCTCTCTATTTGAAAAAAAAAAGTTGGGGGTGGTTGTGCAGTTCCGGGAGCAGATATGCAAAAACCATATGCGCCAAAATGTGGGCAAAAAAAAAATCGACCTGTTTCGGGATTTTTTACAAAAAAATTGCCCTTTTCCAAGTTATGAATTTTATTCCAGTTATAGTTTCCACCCTGTATGTCCGTGATTTGCTTGATGAACTGAATTTTATTTTGAGATCGGGAGTAGCTCTGCCTTTCGACCGGATGTTAGACTAGATTTAGGACCAGTTTACAGAAGCCAAATTAAGTTAATGGTAATCAAATGCGTGATTAACTGAACATGTGGTCATATTGAACCAATCGAAGTTTCGGATTAATGGGTTAATTGCGCATTAAAATTTAATTCAAATTAAATATTTAATTCTCTTTCTATAAACTGGTCTTTAAACTTTTAGTTCAACATTATTTTGATATTTTCTAGTGTTCGAATGTACATGACGTTTTGTTAAACCTCATGCATTTTCAGAAATTGATTAGAATAAAATTGAAAAATGCATAATATTTTTAGAAAAATTTCTGTTTTACCGCATTGACCACTATAAGTTTCAGAAAGTTACCGAAAAGTAATATTGATTAATTCTATCAGTATCATGTTGTTGTTAACCCAGATTTAAAAGAATAACAAGAAATTTAATTATTAAAGGACCTTGTGCGATAAAATAAGCAGAGTGTAAAATATACCACTAGTTTGAACACATACACTGTGGTGATAAAGTAAGGAACAAAATTTATAATAGCGTTATTTAATGTTTTCAAGCAAAAAGCTCAGACAGGTCAATTTTATTTCGAAAAATGCCATCCTGTGACGTGCAATTTGTTTAAGTGACGTCATTGGTTTTAGCGTAATGACGTCATCACCAATTTTTTTTAAATGAAAACTCACTTTTTTCTTCTGTTTCTGATAGACCTTCGTACTACCTAAACGATAAATGAAAAAAATTGCTACCTCCCCTAACAATTTTTTCGCAAAAATGACAAATTTTACTTCAAATATTTAATTTAATTTTTAATGTAAATTTTTTTATTGACTTCAAACAAAAACAAATAATAATTATCTAAAGTTGACAATAAAATTTAATGCAAATGTTGAAATTGGCCCCCACCAATCATTAGTTACTTACCGACACTTTGTGTAATGTGTACTACGCTCAATAATGTCAGGGCTTTTTGTTCCATTTCAGCGCGAATTCTCTGCCGTAAATCTTCAAAATTGTTTGATCTATTAAAATAAACCTTCTATTTTGAATATAGCAATTTTTTTCATCCATTGTTTAAGTAATAGAAAGTTCCATCACTACCATCAGAAAGTGAAGTGGGGGTTGTCATTTAAAAAAATTGGTGATGACATCAATGCGCAAAACCAATGACGCCATTTAAACAGATTGCATGTCAGAAGATGACATTTTTGTAATTAGAATAATTTCATGGTTTTTCTAAATACGAGTACATACTCGTACATACAGCTTCCCCATTGTAGCTTGAGCTGTGAGAGCCGGATGCGCAGTGGTCTAACACTAATTTTATTCAACTTTGCGCATCCCTCACAGCTCAAGCTACAATGAGCAAGCTGTACATACATACATACAGGTTGCGATTATACATATATACCGGGTGATTCAGTTTGGTATTCGCGGCCCTACATCTTTTTTGTTTTAAGAAAAAAGTATAGCAAACCATATATATTTGTAAATCGCTTGTGAAACTACAACAGATGATGTTGTCAAATCTTCTCTACGATGACATATGTCAAAGTTAAGACAGTCAACTTTTTTTTTTAAATAGTACACTATACATTTCTTAGCCTATTCTTGTAAAGCTTTTTTTTCTATATTTGAATGTGTAAAAAAAATTGACACTTACATCAGAAAAAAATCGAGAAAAATAATAAAATATGATTTAATTTATTCGAAAGAGCTAGTAAGCCAAACATTTGTAAATTCGCATTATGGTTGGTTCCCTGCATGTCAGTATTTACAAGACAACCACGTAGCCAAAAAATAAAATGATTTGACCTTGTTTGTTTTCAAGCCTCGGGTGCGCCTCGGCCAGAAAACTGAGACTCGGACGAAATACCAAATCCATACTGAATTTACTATGCTACTGCATCGCACTATTTTAAGAATTACATAACCAAAAAATAAAATTATTTGACAGTGAAATACCCGATCCATCCTGAACTTACTTTATTCGAATATTAGAATTTACACTTATTCGAATTTTACATAGTCACCTATTCAAATATTCGAATAATTCGAATACGATTCCCAAGACTCATCATGTCATTCATGCACTATCAAAATTCAACTACGAGTACATATTTTCATGGTGTATGCATTCAAAGCGGTATAGTCAGGAAGAAGTTAGGTTTCGAAGCCAGATGTTATATCATAGTTATTTATTTAAATGTAGGTTATAACATAGTTATTTATTTTAAATGTAGTTACGTTAATAATTGACGCTATTAATGTCAAAATTCAATTGTCTCCATGGCTAACTAGCTCTTTTTAGAAAAAAAATAACACTTTCGAATAAATGAAATCATATATTTTTTTTTCGATTTTTTCCTACTGCAAGTGTCAACTTTTTTTACACATTCAAATGTAGAAAAAAAAGCTTTACAAGAATAGACTAAGAAATGTATAATGTACCATTAAAAAAAAAGTTGACTGTCTTAACTTTGACATATGTCATGGTAGATAAGATTTGACAACGTCACCTATTGTAGTTTCATAAGCGATTTACAAATATATATGGTTTGCTATACTTCTTTCTTAAAATAAAAAAGATATAGGGGCGCGAATACCAATCTGAATCACCCGGTATATGGAACGGCCTACGTCCTACTAAAATGGTTTAAGCTAGAATGCTGAAATTTTAAAATCAGACGTAGGACTCATTGAAGTTACTTTTCAAATGTTTTCAAATATTTTTTTTATCCATAAGTTCAAAATACAAAGCCAACTTGATTTTTTTTAAATCGGAACATGGGTTAAATTAAATGGGGCATCCTTAAAGAGCTTATTTTTGCTAGAATTAAATGATATATCTTCTTAGAAAACATTTTTTTAAATAAATTTGAAACATAGGTACTATCGCGGCCATCCAAAAGTGAACGTTTTTTTTTATAGTTTGATATTTACTTTAAATCATAGGCGTCCTAAAATGTCAAAGTTTGACACTAGCGATAAAAAATTTATTGAAACTATTTTTTTTAAATGCCACATCTCTCTTCGATGCAGACAGCTAGGGCTACTGCAAAGCTAGAAGAAAATTGGTCGTTGGCTGCTGTGGCGAGAGAATTACATTGCAGTAAGACTTGCATCTTCAATATAAAGAGGGGTTGGCAAGAAAACAGGGTTGAGAGGCCAATGCGAATAGGTGTTGGAAAGGTTTCTTTACTAAAGTTTACTTTCACTTTAATAATGTATTAATTACTTGTCAGTCTCATTTTTATGATTACAACTTTTTATTATTAAAATAGTAACGCCTGCTGCACGAACGCCAATGAATACAACCTAATTTAATCTAACGAAAAATACGGAAATTTTCGCAAGCTATCGTTCACTTTTGGATGGCCGCGATTGTACCTATTGTTCAAATTTATTTCGTCAAATTACATATTTAAAGGTTTAGCCTTTGAATCCTTAGCCCCTTGGTGCAAAGAACCCATCGATTTCATTAATTTTTGAGAGGATTTCCCTTGCTATTCAATGTGGAAACGCTGCAAGCATTCGGGGCACTTTTCCAGATTCCGCATTATTATCGGACATTTTTATATTGTATTTGTAAACTAAAAATGTTATGTACTTAAAAGGGCCGGTTTCACCAACGCTAGATAAAGTTAACTGTAGGTTAAAATGCTGCGTTATTTTGGTTACCTATTGTAATAACAATGTTTTCGTATATTTTAATCTGTAGTTAAATTTAACTCACGTTGGTGAAACCCGCTCTAAACTTGATTAATTATAATTGTTCAAATACACTGCGCCGCAAAATTAACGCATAATTTAGAAAATTAATCGTATTCCTTTTTAGAAAATTTTCACTGCCCTTAGGAAACCAAAAATGTTCATTCGCATTATCTTAAAGTTTAAATCCGATACTCATTAGAAAACCACTTTTCATAATGAATCGTTTAAAATTTAAATTTACAGGCTTTTTTAAAGTTTTTACACAGTATGCCCTAATTTTGCGGCGCAGTGTATAAACATTTTAATAAATTTTCGTTGCTTCGTTTAGTTTTGTCATTTTAGTTTCATTGAAAGTATTTACTGCAAGGTGTGTGAAACGATATCAAATTTTAAGAGCCCAAAACTTAGAAAACAATTACTGTGTAGGTCTATCTAATTGATTCAGATATCAAAATTATGTACCCAACTAGGTACTCCTCTTATTTACAAAATTTTAATATTCTTAATCAGATATTTCAATGAGAAATGAAATAATAATCGAATTGCGACATTCTCTACTGCCATAGGTTTAGTTTTCCCTAATTTTTGACGGATTTTAAATTCTGCTTTATTTACGTGTTTTAATTTAAGTTTTAACCTTGTTCCCATTCAAAAAAAAAAAGTTGGTTTTGTATTTTAAAAACGTATGGATATTTTTGTTTTGTTTTTAAATTGATAAGTAGCTTGTAATGAGTCCTAAGTGCATTTAAAATTTCAGGGTTCTAGCGTTAACCATTTTAGCAGAACGGAGCCGGTTCCATACATCATAATCGCAACCCTGTATATCAACAATCGTCATTTTTTTTAATTGTATGCCTATTAATTTTTTAAAAATTAAATTTATCTTTTCTATTCCCATTCGCATGACTTTAACATTATTTTGTTATTTTAGCATACAAAAACTTATGATTTTACAATTGTTGTTAAGCAACTAGGACCACATTATTAATCACCTTTAGTTGAGCAGCGTATTGGAAAGTTCCAACAATTTTTAGTTATTTTATGTTGAAAACGAAATAGTTATTTTTATATTAAGTGCGCGAAGAGAGTGTTTTTTGTGCATGAAAAGGTCTTTTACGCCGAGACGAAGGTCGAGGCAGTATAAGCCTTTGAATGCACAAAAACATCTTCGCGCACGAAATATAAACAATATTTTTTCTATAATTGATTCAAAAAATTGAAATTAAAAATTCAAATTTTTGAAGGAACTCTGAAGTTTCAATGCAGTGACCATGTTGCTAGGTAACTAATAAAAAACAGTGCGTGAAATGAAAAACAGAAATAGTCGTATGCGTAAAATTGCATTTCACACACTGTTTTGTATGGTTTCTATGGTTTCGATCTTACTAACAATGCAAAAAAAATACACGTCAGAAAATGACCCACTTCAGGCACAGATAACTATGCGTGAATTTCAATTTTTTGAATCAATTATAGAAACATATTTTTATGGAATTTTTTACGACTACCTTAATTAATTTGAATGGATATTCCTGCGAATTGATAGATTCTTGTTTATAATTACAGTAGGTTGTTGTCGATAAAAACAGTACATGAATTATTATATCCCGCGTTACGAATTTATATGCACATGCAGTGAAATTCTCTTGAACTAAATTGCCACTCGAACCTGTGCAGAATCGCCCCGTTAAAAAGTGTGGCCCACTTTTCTTCTTACGATGTTAGCGTAAAATTACAGTAACCTGCTTAAGTCGCATATAAAATTTCGTTTATTTGTGACACAGATGACTGTAAGTAAGAACATGTGAGTGAAAATATTTCTTACCTTGGTCTTAAATCTCGTCGGAATTATGAATATCGAATTTTTTGTATCAATAAAAAAAACAAACGGCGGTGAGATACAGTTGCGCAAGCTTCTCAATATGATGAGAACCAGAAAACATCCAACAGTCACGTACACTAGAGTTTCGCTTCCTTTTTTCATTACGGACCCCGTTGGTGATACTTCAACCTTCAAGTATTGGTCAATAAGAAGCCATGCTCCTCTCCAGTGCACGATGGAGGTTAGAGCAAACAAGAATATGTACATTCGGGATACAATCATTTTCAAGATTTTCTTTCTTTTGTTTTCACTTTTTTTCTTTACGACGTCACATACATGTTCTTGGGTGAATGAAAAAAGGAGGTGGACTGATAAACCCAATAGTGTGGATTGCCACGCCGGGAAATATTTATAATAAATGTCCATCAATCCCATCGCTCCTCTCCAAAATCCCACGACGCATGGAGTCAAGATAATTAAGCTTACTACGGTGTCAAAAGTGCTAATGAGAGGCACTTTTACCTCTTTTTTATTAATTAAAGCCAAGTATTTGGGAGATTTTTTATTCCTCTGGAGAAAATTTTCTACTGATTTCTCCTCGTCGTTGTTATTGAAGCTGTCATCACTGTAGGACGTATATTCTTCCTGTGATCTGTTCACATCCATTTTTGAGATACTAAAATTTAAAATAAATCAGTGTTGTAAGGCTGCTAATTGCAGTGTAAGACCAAATGTTTAGTTGTAACATAACAATTTTATTTACCTTAAATAGTTTTTTTTTTTCAATTTCGGACGCTGTTTATTTGATTGATAGACTTAACAAACTCTTTCAACACTTGCTTACATGCGTGTCGATTGACAATAGAATATTGTTATATATATGTACTTGTTATATTGATAAAGCTAGCGCTAAACCAGTTTGAAAATTTTACTTATAAAATTAAATAGATAAGTTTACAAAACAAATCATTTTATCAAGATTATAATATTATCATTCTACGAGGTGCTTTAAATTACATACACTAAAAAACAAAATCAAGGAACGTATTATGTAAATTATTTCTCGGAAAGTGACGGTAATTGTGATGATTTTTGACAACACACTGACATTAAACATTAAAGGTTTTTCTACCACTTGTGTTAATATTGCTGACTTTGTTTATGAAAAACTTTCTTATTTTTTGACTTTTTTAACTATTTTTTTACCAATTTGTTTAAAAATGATTGAAAAAAATCTCGGTTCATATTTTTGATCAAGATAATGTCAGTTAAAAAGTAATATCAAGATTAGAAGCTTATAAGTAAGTATGTAACAAGAATGTAAGTATAAAATGATCAGTAAGAAACTTTTCAACTACTTAATCACGTATGAACTTAAGTTAGTTTCAGGTACTTTATATTGCAATCTCTTTATTTTGTACACTAGTGTATATAAACTTATTACTGATAATCCTAGGAGTACAGAACAATCTAATTATTATGATTACTCAAATTGTCATTATTATATGCAAGATTTTATGAGTCTATTTTCTCCAAAAACAATGGAGAAAACTTGTAAATTTAGATTTTTAATACAATAATGACCATACACACTGTTCAGTACTTTTCGTTTTAAACTCAATGTAAATATTTTTATTTAAGGTGTTAAATTAATGTAAACATTTTGAGAAATTTAATGAATGACAAAGTCTAACTTTACTCACATATGCTTAATACAACCGGCAATTTTTCAAGCATTTTGTTGGAACGTGTAAACACCAAACATTAGTACTGATAAAAACTAGTCTGTGATTCCTTATAAATGAGTTTCCCCTCAAATTGTTGTTGTCTGTTAAATACAAAACATGAGATTCATAAGAACATTTAACACAGATATGAGACAACATGATACATCACAAAATGTTATGTTCTATAATTTTAGGTGAATAATGTTTTGTTTTTTGAGACAATCAAATTAAAAGCAAGTTACCTACCACGGAGTAATTTTTTATTCAAGTACGGAAATTTTTGTGAAACGATAAAAGCTTATCAAAGATTTTTGTGAATGTGATTCAGGTGTGCAACATATTTTTTTATTTGTACCTGATGACTCTGCAATAAGATATTTTTGCACAGAAGAATAAAATGTGCGTAGAAAGTTGTAGTACACATTTCAGAAATTATTATCCACTTAAAGTCATCTAATCATATTATCGTGTTATGTGACCCAATAAGAGTTCTTATCGTGTAATTCAGTTTGTTAAATAAAACTTATAGTCATTCTGATTGATAGATTTCGAAGAAAAGAAGCTATGAGTTTAAATAATAATAATACAAAAATATAAAAGGAAGTTTGAACTAAAAAGACAATTATTGAGAATACTAAGTGGAGGTAGTAATGACCTGAAAATAGATATTTTTTGTCGTTTCGTAATTCATGTATGATAAGAAATAAATCGAATAAACATCATTTTTAATTGATAAAGAAAAGACAAAAAACAGTAAACATTTAAATAATTTGCATACATGATAAGTTTCAGAAGTGCCAAAGAACTAAGGAATTTCACCAACACTTGCCCAATGCGTGAAAGTATTAAAGTTGATGTGAAACGATAATTAAAAAAAAACCGTCAGGGCCAGACTAAAAATTATTTTTTTTGGTGCAACGGCCGTTAAAGTAAACGTGATTTTAATATTTGATACAAATCAGAGTTTCAATGTAAGACTAGCGGTTAGATTTTTCAGGTATGAAATTAGAAACCGCAGAATTTATACGTACTTTTTAACTCCAGAGGAGTACCATCGTGGTCATAAAAAACGACTACAGTTAACTTGGGACGCCACTGAGTTTTTTGAAAATTTAGGCTGAGTGAACGTACCGAGATTTGTCAAAGTTTGTCAACCTCAATAATTAAAATTTTCAAATCCGTGAAAATAAACCCGCCCGCAACACAGTGCTAGTGGTAACACCCAGTTCGGCAGCAATGTTTCTAATGGTACCACCACACCACCACACCACCACCACCACCACACCACCACACGGGTTTGGAGAATGTTTTTTTTGAAAATCTCTTAATTGCGCAATTTTTCAATTATCACAATGACATTCATTCAAATTTACACAGCCAAATTTCTAGTGTAGTCGTTTTTAATGATCACGATACTACATAGACGAAACTGAAACATAATTTCACTACAATTCTCTTCATTTTTACGATTATGTATTTACAAAATGGATTGTTTCATTTATGTCATTTCCATAACGACACGTAAGCCGAATTTATATGTATAATAACTAAAGTTCAATTTTTACCCATTTGAGGTGACGTCACGATTTCCTTCCTCGTTTTCTCTTTATTGGAACGACAGAAACAGAAAAAAACAAAAAAAAAGGCACGTTTATTTATTGATGGTCACTTTGAGGTTATTTTATGCTTCTGTCAATTTGACAATTTTTAATTTCTTTCACTTATTACATTGATTACAAACACAACCTTTTGAAGCAGTTGTCAACAAATTTGACACATTTATAGTTATTTATGATCAATTCAAATTTGTTTCTGATCCTAGCTCAAACATACGTAAAGTTACTAGATAATGACGTCATCGCAAAAGGGTAACAAATGGACTATATAAATTTTCGGTTGCTCAAAAAATGTTGTGGCCGCGAAATCCTTTAATATCCTCGAGATTGGTCTCTCTCGGTCGCAAGCGGCCTCGACGATACGTTAATAGTATATTAAAGAACGAGTTTTATAAGGGTTGATTTGGCGCACGAGTTCCAGGTGTAGAAAACGACCCGTAGGGGAGTTTTGTATGGAACGAGTGCGCCAATGCCCTTATAAAACAAGTTTTTTATGTTATTTTTTAGAATTTGCACCCTTTTTTAAATTTTTAAATAAAAAAATTAAATTTTCAAATTCTAGGAAATTTTGTATTAATTGCAAATTCAAGGTAACGGATGCAACTACATCTGCAACATATGTTAAAAAGTAGAGTTTGAACATTAATATTGGAAGTTTTTTGGTGTAAATCACAATAATACACTGAAATATTGATAAAAATTTTCTTAGAGATCTATTAAACTACGAGTGCTTTAAGAGATAGCCATAAACGACTCCAAATTGAATACAACAATAGACCTATTAGAGACGCAGATTCTAAAAAGAATGATTTCGCGGTCTTGATATACCTACCAATAACTATTTTTCTAAATAATTTAAATTTGTTTAAAAATATATCAAGAATGATTCAAATTCTGTTTTAAATTAATGAATATTACATTACGATAAAAACGATAAATATTACTGATGTAAGTTTTCATAGAACCGTTAGCAACATTTTTGTCAAGAAGATAATCCATGCTTTCACTTGTATTGTGCATAAAATTATATTTTAAAATATTCTTTTTGTTTTTTAACAACTGCTTTCATCTGCAACAATTTTGCATATCACTACCCACACTGGTCTAAATTATCAGATTAGTAAATGTGGTAAATAAGTACGTCTTGTCAAAACAAGAGTGTTGTTACTGTCAGGGCCGTTTTAAATTGCTTGTTAAAAATATCCAGGAACTTATGGATGCATTTTTGAACAATAAACTACCCCACCTCCACCCGGCGGCACGGCAATTTTGCCGGAGTACATACACTATTACGGATATTACTATCAAGTAATAGTGCAGTGCTTATCAACATAATTACCGGCGTCTTGCCTCCGCATTTTGACTTTGTTGTGTATTATGTTCTGTGTCAATGTTAAGGAACTTCCTCACGATGTGACATGAGTATAATAATATACCTTTTTGAATTTCAACTACCAATGTGTTATCTAAATCCAGAATTTTTAAATTTTTAAAAAGAGATTGCGGTACTATTCCCGTTGCTGAAATTACAAGTGGTAAAATCGAAATTTTTTCTAAACACCAAAGATTTCTCATAGCAACGGACAGCTCTAAATATTTATTAATTTTTGTGTTATATGTCTGTGTTATATTATGTGAATTTGGAACAGCTATATCTAAAAGATATGCTTGCTTTTGTTGTTTATTTAAAATTATAATGTCTGGTCTGTTATGCTTAATATGAATGTCAGTTAAAATTGTTCTATCAAAATATAACTTGTAACTGTCATTTTCCAAACAACTTTCTGGTGTATAACTATAATGTGGTTGTGTATTCTTTAATAAATTGAATTTAACAGCTAAATTCATGTGTATAATTTTAGCGAATATATCGTGTCGTTTTTTATATTCGCTTTGAGCCAAAACGGTGCAAGAAGAAATAATGTGTTCAATTGTTTCCCCTTCAGTTCCGCAAATCCTACATTTATCAATTATCGATTGTAAACCGCATATGTGTTTTTTATAATTTCTTGTATTTGAACAATAATTATTTAGAAAATATGTAAATATACATGTATTATTTTTCAGCTTTAAACCGTTTAATAACTCTTTAACAAATTAGTAAAATAAATGGAATGAATGTTGTGCCTGTGTTATGTGCAGTGTTTTTTTTTTTTATCACCGGAAGCTAAATTTTGTGAACTGAGACCAGTTAGAAACAATTAGAGCTAAACATGTCGAGTAGCACAAAGTGGGAATGAAATCGTTTTTTTATTCACTTCTTTCTGTTACAAATACCGTTAACAATTTTCACAGAGACAGTGAATTGGAAAACGACAAAATGAAACTCAGGATGGTCATATTAAACATACAACTTAGTGCAATAACACGTTTATTACAATAAAATTACAAATTTTCAAATAATAGATATTTTAAATACTAAGTGGTAGGTGGAAGAGTTTGAGCGTTGGAAAATAATTTGGTTTCACTAGCACTTGCACCGCCTGGATATAGGTTTAAGTGAATGGTCATTTTCTTTGGTTTGTTATCAGGAAATTTTATCCTAGGCTGAAGATTTTCAATCCTGTGATTTATAAACTGTCTCAACCCGTATCTTTGATTACCAGCAACTTCTTTTTCATTATTTGGGTAGATATTTAACGTCACAGTCAACGGTTTGGCGTGGTTGTAGATTTCTTGCCTGTTGGTTGGATACTGCTGCTGTTGTGGAGAATACGCCTTAGGAAAATTTCTCTTCAGGTTACTCCATACAGGAGGAGCAAATCGGAAGTTGCCCGTTGCTAGTAGATTAATGTCGCCTGGATCTTGCGGTTTGTACAAATAAAAGGGATCGTTCTCGTTGAAAGTCAAGTTTTTGGTGGATCTCTTGTTCTGCGGGACATACTGACTGGGCGATTGCTTGTAATTTCTGTGGTATTTAACAGTGAAATCTTGAGCAACTTCCTGAGGCCGATTGAATCTGTTGCCGTATCCTATCACATCCTGAATGTTGTGGGGGTAATATCGGTGACGAAACGAATGCACTTGTGGATAATTAAGGGTGGTGATTTTTTCAGTCGTCGAGGTGAATTCTGACGGAGGCTGTCCATGGTATGTTACTCCGAAGGGTTTAGGAGATGGGTTTTGAGGGCGGAATATTTCTCTTTTGACAGTTTCTGATGAAATTAGTTTCTCTGCACGCGCTGTAGGTTTTTCGATGGTCGATTCCAGTGGTACGTCCAAATGATGGTTAGCGATTAGCTGCACCAATGCATATAATATCTAAAAAATTTGAACACAATAATTCCATGGGTTCACGTATCAGTTGTGTACTCACCACTAGCAGGAAAAATACCGTTGCAATTACCACAAGAACAAATTTCACCGATTTCAGATTGTTTTCTTTTTGTTTTTCTTTGTACAGACCAAAGTCAGAAGATGCTTTTGCAGGCATTCTTCCAGTAGCCAAGATTGAGTGAAGATTGTCGTACACTGTCAACGGTTGCTCTTAACGATATGAGCTTGAAAGTATATTTTTCGTTTTGGTGCTGGTTTTAGCGTGAACTAATTAGCTCGTGAACAATGACAAATAAGTGGTGAAGAGTTAATCGTGCCATTATTACAATGAGCTAGCATGATGGTGTTATACAAAATTTTTCGAAGTGGAAATATTGCGTTCGAGTAATGCCGATATTTCTTTTTAAGGAAATTCAATTCCTATTTTCACTTTATAGAAATTATGGGTTTTTCAATAGCAGTTTACCACTTTCGATAGTTTCCAAATATCCATTATTAATTAAATCCGTTACGATCTATTAAAACCGCTGACATATCTTAATGGCATTGCGCAAAATTGAACTTAATGTGGAGGTAATTGCTCTCGTACCTCGAATATAAATATTTTTTCCAACATCGATTATGAAAATGATACTTATCACTTAATTTAATGAGGAAATCTGGACTTGTGATCAAAATAACTATTGCATCACTAGTGAGGAAAATGGAGAAAGTAAACTTACTAGTGAGGAAATAGTATATTAAAGAACGAGTTTTATAAGGGTTGATTTGGCGCACGAGTTCCAGGTGTAGAAAACGACCCGTAGGGGAGTTTTGTATGGAACGAGTGCGCCAATGCCCTTATAAAATAAGTTTTTTATGTTATTTTTTAGAATTTGCACCCTTGTTTTAATTTTTAAATACAAAAATTAAATTTTCAAATTCTAGGGAATTTTGTATTAATTGGTAATTCAAGGTAACGGATGCAACTACATCTGTAACATATGTTAAAAAGTAGAGTTTGAACATTAATATTGGAAGATTTTTTGGTGTAAATGACAATAATACACTGAAATATTGATAAAAATTTTCTTAGAGATCTATTAAACTACGAGTGCTTTAAGAGATAGCCATAAACGACTCCAAATTGAATACAACAATAGACCTATTAGAGACGCAGATTCTAAAAATGTATTTAACAATCTACTACCTACTTATTAATATAAAAATTTAAAGCACTCTTATTTGCATTAATTGAAACTCCAGATCCGGAAAATTCAAAAAATAGGGGAGTAAAATAATTATAAAGAAATTTAAAATTGAGACTCATTTTCATAAGCAATGTTGAAAAATGTAGCATACACAATTCGTGATCAAAGTGCGATTTTTCAACTCGCAATAGTATCCTCACTCGCTGGCGCTCGAGAGTATATCATGTATTGCTCGTTGAAAAATCAGGCACTTTCATCACTTATAGTATATAATATACTATTTCATACCTTAGTTCTAAACCTTGTTGAAATTGTAAACATTGTTATTTTTCGGTCCGTGTAGAGAACGACTGGTGGTTGAAGGCAATTGAACACGCCTCTTAATGCCATGAGACTCAGGATACATCCGATAGTCACGATCACAATTACTTCTCTTTGTTTCTTGGTGGTTGTTGTGGAAGCTGTTGCCAAGTATTCATCCATAAGCATCCATCCTCCTTTCCATTGCATAATGCAAGAAACTCCGAATGTGTAGATGAAGCATCTCGATATGATTAATTTTAAAATTTTTATTCCTCTATTCGGACTTTTTTTTTCGTAAACGTTGGTAAAAAAATTCTGGAATATCACAAAAACTAATTGGAAAGAAGGTCCGACGACTATGCACAGCCACGTAGTAAAAAACGTGTTAAAAATGTCCATAAGGACCCATGTTCCTCGCCAAAAGCTCACAACACAAGGTCCCACAACTGTCAGAGATATAAGAATATCGAAGACTTTCAGAACAGGCTTCTTTGTGTTTATTGATGCTCGACGTTTGGAAAAGCGCTTTGGACTCTTTTCGGATTGGATCAAAGTATCTGTTGCCAATGATGGATTCATCTCGCGAATATCTTGAGTTAAGAGTTCTGTATTGCATGATTCCCAGGTAGTTATGTGGTCCATGTTTTATCATATCTAAAATATTTTTGTAAAGAAGTATTGGGTTATTCTAAATGATTGTAGTCAAAGTAGGCGTGAAAACTGAATGTAAAATTTATGGTTACCGCTCCAAAACACATCAAAATGATGTGAATAAGTGAGTACCCACGGGAGTTAAATTGGGTGCAAAACAACTCAATATTTCTGAATGCAATCGTTAATTTAACAAAAATAAATAAAAATCTCATCACCGCACTTTTCACGTAAAAAATGACAGTGGCAGCGACAAAACTGACAGTTCACATAAAAGCGGCAAAAATGTAATAACATGGGCATGGCCTACTTCGACTACAATCATTTAGAATAACCCTGTATTAAAAGTATTGCGTTTCAAAAAAGTGCAATTTGGTAGTCATTGTGAAACTAAGGGCCAGTTTACAGAAAGATCTGATCAGGTGTTCAGTTAATCTCGCATTTGATTATGATTAACTTAATTTCGCTTATGTAAACTGGCCCTAAGTATTTCGGTTTGATCGAAAACACATTTACAATTAAATGACTGTTACTGTTTAAATAGTAAGAATTTTTGCAGTGAAAGACTGAAGAAATTTTAGATTTGATACATTCTAGATAAATTTTAATCAAACGTACCATTTAATGTCAGTCGATATTTTATTTTCCTACAGTTACACACTCTGTAGACACATACGCATATGTCCATTTCACAAAGAAGTAAGTAATCACTGTTTCAATTTCCATATGTACATACAATACTGTTTCGTATTTGAATAACTTGTTAACAAGGTTTATTATGGTCTCAAATGCACACGAATGTAGGAAAGACAATTTCCACGACCACAAACAAACACATTATGGAAATTCATAATTGCGATATAATAATCGCACTACCTGCCTGATAAAGGTGTGAATTGTCAATTTTTGTAACTAGTTACGTGTGCGAAATGGATCCCTTTCCAGTGAGGTCGCAAAAAAAGCATGTCCTGAAAATGAAATCTTAAATTAGAAATATTAATTCTGATATGTCATATTTGCATTCTGGGTTAATAGATCAATGGTAATTATTTACGTCAGTGTATCTTTTTCATTATTACTATAACAATTTGTGTTTACTTTATACAACATGGCGTTACGTTCTGGCGTTACGTAAAGCTCCAGAATCACTAGTGAATTACCACTACACATGACTTTTAATGGATCACAAGCCTATGGAAGCGAAAAAATACTTAACTGTTTTGCAGATTACTTCCAATCCGTTTACAATAATCCTGTGAGTAATAATAATAAGACTTCGCTGGCATCAACTGTAAATGTAAATATCACAGATATTACAGAGGAGGAAATATTAGATGCGCTTACAGCCTTAGACTCAAAAAGTACTAATGGACCCGATAGAATTCCATCCGTCTTTTTAAAAGATTTTGTCCAGGAGTTTTACGTTACCTCTGTTCTACATCTTCAACTTGGCGCTGAAATCCGGTACGTTTCCCGATTCCTGGAAAATTGCGAAAATTATTCCTGTATTCAAAAAAGGAGATCGAGCGGCAATTGAAAATTATAGACCAGTGGCACTTCTAAATAACTTTTCGAAGAATTTTGAGTTGGTGCTATTCAATCGTCTTAATTTTCAGATAAAAAACATAATTTCGGAACATCAACATGGTTTCGTACGTGGAAGATCTACTGTAACAAATCTCCTGGCAGTCCTCCTCAGTCTGTTGCTCACACTGTTGATTCCAATTCTCAAACCGATCTCGTCATTATACTTAGATTTCTCCAAAGCCTTTGACAAGATGGATCATGGCGTTATTCTTTCAAAACTAGATTCAATCGGTTTCACACCTCATCTCATACAATTCTTCAAATCCTATCTCGAAGGAAGACGACAATATGTTTACTGTAATGGACAGTATTCGAAGAATATTTATATGACGTCTGGTGTGCCTCAGGGCTCGGTTTGTGGTTCTCTGGTCTTTAATTTGTTTATAAATGATGTGGTTGATGATTTGAGCTGTGAAGTGCTCTTATATGCTGATGACATTAAAATCTTCACAAAAATCAATTCATTGATAGATTGTGTAAGATTCCAAATTAACTTGGATAAAATAATGTCGTGGTGTGAATCCAAGTCTTTACCGCCGAACATCTCAAAATGTAATATCATGTCATTTTCTCTCTCGTTATGTTCAAGTATACTATTATTCAGTAATGTTGGACAGACCCGACATTGTCAAAGCTTGATTATGCCATGATCATCTGGTTTCCTTATCAGGCAGTGCATGTTGCTACTATAGAAAGGGTGCACCACAGATTCTTAAAGTAGGTATGTTTGGTTTCGTGTAAAAGGAGTCTACCCGCGGATAGTATTTCCCCAATCGGAGCTTCTGGCGGAGTTTGGAGTTGTAGGCATGGCTGACAGATGTAAAATTCTCTCAGCTAATTTCAGGTTTAAATTAATACATTTCAATATTAACTGCCCTAAAATTCTAAGCTGGATTGGACTTGACACTTGTGAACCGTGGCCGCTCCTGTAAGCTTCGTTCCAGAACGAATTTATTAAAATTTTCACCAATATACAGAATCTGTGAAATTGCAAATGCGGTTCACAACAAAGCGGATCTGTTTCAGTGCAACGTCGCACAACTAAAGTCGATGAATTTTAATGAATTATGAGTACATACACGCTGTTTGATAAAACCCATTACTTTTTTATTTATTACCCGATTTCAATGAACAAAAAAACCAAAGATATGGTTTTTCATACGCTACAAAACAGCCATAAAATATATTTTTTTGGTGTTATCTTCAATAGCTAACGATAGTCAACGTTTTTTTTTTAATGTAGTTTTTTTAGGCTCAGTCTGGTAAGGTTTTTTTTCTGAACCTAATGATGTATTGAAAGTTATCATTTGGTCCATAGTTAACTGAAAAAAAAAAGAAATTTTTTTTGTGGTTCAGCTTATTATGAAATTTTTAAGAGTCCCGTGAAAAACAATCGAAATACAAAGTGCGGTAAATGTCATCCAAACGTCAGCTTAGAAGTTTCCATCTGCTTTTTTAATTTTTTTTTATTTAAGTGCATATAAAATAACAACATTGTCATTCATGCAGGATAGCAGTCATTTGACTATTATTTTATATTCGAGTGTAATAAAAATCGTAATTAGTCAAAAACAAAAATTTAATAGAAAAATAATAATAATAATATAAAATAAAATTTTATTTTTAATAATTCGTGTTTTCCAAGAAAATAATAATATAACACCTCAAGATTGCACGTGAAAATTTTCAAACTGACACTTGACATTTGTTGCTACATATTTGTATTCCAATTGTTTTTCACGGCTTACTTGAAAATTTTATAACAAGCTGAACCCCAATTAAAAATTGTTTTATTTTTTTTTTTCACTTAGCTGTGGACCACATGATAACTTTTAATACATCATTAGATTCAGAAAAAAAAACTCTACCAGACTAAGCCTAAAAAATTACATGTGTCCATTAAAAAAAAAAAGTTGACTATCGTTAGCTATTGAAAATAACGCAAAAAAAAAATTTTTATGGCTGCTTCGTAGCGCATGAAAAACCATATCTTTGGTTTTTTGTTCATTGAAATCGGATAACAAATAAAAAAGTTATGGGTTGAGGCATTTTTTATCAAAGAGCCTGTATACTAATCGACAGAATGTATTCTTTAATTGGAGGTTACCTCTGTTGAATAATAATAATAATAATATGATCAACAAAGAAAGAGATAAGGGGCGGCCATAGCGGACAAAATGTCTGCAAACGTACGGTGTAACTTAATAAACCTGTCGATTTTGACATTTGCTTGAAATTTATTTAAACAATTATTTTCACTCGAGAACACAAAATATTTACGTCAGAAATCTATTTTTGAAATGAGTACGAAGAAAATGGTGACTAGGTTTACCATAAACAATCTCTGTGCATCCGTTGTCTTTTTTTCTTTTGGTTGATCATATTGTTCGAGCATCACTTTTTCAAGTGTGCGGAAGATGCAGATTCTTTATTAAGTTTTCTTAAATTGGAAATGGCGTTGCTGTGATTATGTTCAGCGATCAAATTAATTTGTAATGTAATCCATGTAATCCATGGATTTGAATCCGTATACAATTAAATTCGGTGTAACTTTAACCACCGTTGTAATAGTTTACACGAAATGTCGACTGTCAAGACCTAACCTGTGTTTCACGCTGTGTTTATTGGAGCGTTGAGTTCAAATAGCCACACACGATTTCGGATTCATGGATGACTCGATTACAAATTAATTTGATCGCTCGACACAAGGGTTCGTACAGTCATTTACAACGATTGTATAAATAAATGTGTGGTGAAGGAGGCCGTGGTTTTCTTTTTTCCAAATGTAGGTCGTCCTTTTGGTTGATAATTTTTTTGCTGTGATAATTAACTTTCCCTACCTCTTTCAACGGTTTCTGAAATTCGTATTGATAGTCACTCTTTCGTCCTGGATTTTGACAGCTGATGAAGCTACGCCATATGTTAACAGAAACAAAAGCAAGCTAGACCACACATTTTTTTGGACACACATTAAAAGGGTTCCTATAATCGATATCGCCATAGCTCCTGAAATATTTGTTGCAATACATGGTAACTAAGGAAAGTCGCGCATCTTATTCGTTTTATAACCTAACGAATCATATAGTGAAAACAGGTTTTCATTATCAAGTTTTTTTTCTTTTTTGTGAATAATTAAAACTGGTTTGTCGAACCAATCATTAATTTATATTTGAATAGAAGTAAAGGCTTAAGACTAATGTTCACCCGTTGATGTCTAATAGATTCTGTTAATGAATATCACTGACAGTATACATTATACTCTGCTTTTGTTATCTCTCACTGCACTAGATCGCAAGGTTTTTTCCTTTTCAGTCTTTGGGTTGAACCGTCATTTACGAGTAGTTGTGGGGCCTCTGGGTTGATATGTTGACTAAGTCTTTGTTTATGTTTGTGGGCTAGGTGTTTTATTTTTTCGACAACTTACGGAATGTTTAAGTTCCGATGCGTATCACTGTTTCTTGCATACCACGGTGCATCAACAATATTACGGAGCACTTTGTTTTAAAAGGTCTGTATCATTTTTATATAGCGTTGACTAGTACAGTCTCAAAGCTGTATACCATATAGCCAAGACGGCTTTAGCGGCTGGTTGTATAATAAGACTTTCTTATACAGGGTATCTATAAATGATTGTCTGGTCCAACTTGCTAAGAAAACTTGTCGAATTTTGAATGTGCCGCTTAATATGTACTGAATGCCACATTTTTAAGTTATGTTGTTGGTTTTTAACCTGAGACAAGTTTCAACTGTATTTAATATCTACACCATCAACGGGGAAACAGTAATCCTCCCATAATACTGCCACACCTATTCAACAATTGGCATGAGACCAAATCCTAATGGACAAATTTTGATTACCCCTTGTCCTTGTGTGCCACTATACAATACTGCCTTTTTATCTGCTTTCACATTTTTTATACGACCTAGACTGGATTGCCAAATATGGTACTGACTCCATCTTTTCTTCCAATTCATCAGATGCTGGTGCCCATCCTATTGATTTACCCTCATTCTGGTTGTTAAAAACCTGTTCACAATTCGTCCAATGTAAGTTAACACAGAATCATCGTGATTGTTGTCGGTATTTCATTTTTACAAAAACAAATAATGAATATGTTCATTCATCATTAATCATTGATAAATCTTCCAGTTGGAAAGTAAGAAACAATGAACGTGTTCCGTTCAATACAATGAACAATCTTCAAGAAAATAAAGCTACAATAAAACACAAAACATTAATAGTAGTTTTTGTAATTTGCCTCCATTTTGATTCTCTAATAGACATATTAACGAACGCGACGTCATCATCTGGGATATCCTTATAGCCATTATTTCACGGAACATTTTACGAAAATTTTTAGGTTGGCAAAACTTGATTCGTCATGCGTGTCAGTTTAAATTACAAAATGTGCAAAGAATTATTTATCAGGATTTATCAAGCAACAAATTCGCGACCGTATTTTTGGGAATTTCACGTATTTCAGCGGGCGTACATGAAAGATTACACAAGTCAGCACTGATTTCGATGTTTGCATAAAATTGACAGTTTTTGAACAATTTCGACCCCCTGATTACGAAAATAATTTTGGTTTTGGGCTATCACGTCTAGTTTTTTCACACTACGTTTTTTCTTAAAATGAATATTCTGGAATGTTCTGGAATGTTCACCCAGAATGAATGAATTATTTCAAAATTTCGATATTGTAATATCGGACAACAATATGGATATTCGAAATTTCCTTGTTTTATTTGCGAGTGGGACAGCCGGGCACGAGACAAGCATTGGACTCAAAAGAAGTGGCCTTTAAGAACTAGACTTGTACCGGGAAGCAATAATAAAAAATAATTTAGTTCTACCCTAAAAAGTAGTTTTAGGTACCACCAATGCATATCAAACTCTGTTTGATGAAGCAGTTTGTAAAGCCTCTTGATAAAAATGGACAATGTTTCAAGTATTAATATACAAAGTTACCAGATCTCTTCAATGCCAGATTAAAAGAGGTTAGGACCTCAAATAAGATCTTTGTGCAAAGGTAATGGTTTTCAAAATTCTATGAATGTTGTTGAAAGGAATGCCTGGACGACATTTAAGAACGTCATAGAAAAATTGCCTGGCAATCACAAAGATGAAAACTACGAAAATATTGTAAGAATCATGTTTAAAAATGTTCACATCTTGGGATGTAATATGAGTTTGAAAGTGAATTTCCTCTTTTCGCACTTAAATCTTTTTCTTAAAAATCTTGGTGCTGTCAGCGAGGTACAAGGGGAAGGTTTTGACCAAGATATAAAACAAATGGAGTGGTGATATCAAGGAAGATGGAGCGTATCAATGATGGTAGACTTTTGCTGGATGTTACAACGCGATGTACCCAAAAAAAAAAAACATACAGCAGACAATCAATTACAAGAAGTTTCCTCACAAAGCGTCAAAGATGCTATTCTCATAAGAAATAAAAAATTTAGTTAGATTTTTAACCAAGAATTATTATAAAGATCTTATTTTCCGAAATAAATAGCTCATTTTTTGTGTGTTAATTGTGAAAAAACCTGACGTGATACAAAAAAATGAATTGTATTTTTGTAATCAGGGTTCCAATGTTATACAAAATCAGTTATCAAAATCAAAACATCGATTAAAAAGTTTTGTTTTGTAGGCCTGTGTTATCTTTTATATTCGTGTTTTGTGACAGAATTTGGATAAAACAAAAGGCGACTTTGAAGACTTGATCAAATTTTCACTTTTAAAATTAAGACATTACCAACCGCCACGAAAATCCCTAAATCGAGGAAAGTAAACATTTTTGTTTAAAAACGGCTTAAAAAGGGCAAATTACAAAAAATAGTACAAAAATTTAAAAAACTCGTTTCATAAGACCTTGAAGCACTCAATCTTTAAAATAACTCGTGGCTACGCCACTCGTTTTTTAATCTTGAATTCGTGCTTCAAGACTGGTCTTATGAAACTCGTCTTTTAATATACTATTATTTAACGAGTATGTGTGTAAATTCACACTCGTGGGCCTTAAAACTCATGCCAAAAAAGGCCCAATTACACACGAACGAGTTGAATAGAACGTTTTTTTGTTCGACGAGTCCCTTAAAGACTCCAAATCGCTTAAAATCTTTAAAATTAGCTTGACGTTTCGTTTGGACAAGTTGTGACATTTATCAAAATCCGTTCACACAGGAGAAAATTCTCTTAATTCTGACAGTGTCGAACAAAAAAAAACCTATTTCCAGTTGATTTATATTTATTAGTTGTACATTTAGTTGAATATTTTTTTCTAACTCAATTCTAAAACTTTGCCAATCTGTTGCTCTGTTAGTTAAAGATGGTTTCGTTTCCTTTTTTTATTAATTGCTGCGAAGGGTTAGAATTACAGGTGAATGGTCCGAAGTGAGATCGAAGTTATCATTCACGCCTATGCAATTTGGTGCTACTTTTTTATATAAAGAAATCTAGAAGATCTGGTGTTTTTTCTGGGTCTGGCAAGTATGTACAGTTAATTTCAAAATTATAGAGTATACCCAAGGCGTACACATAATTTTCTACAGTTACATTTTTTGTCAATGATCAATGTCAATTTTGACAAACAAAATGCCTAATCTAACCGAAAATGCGAAAATGCTCATTCTTTCCAAATTAGAAGAAGGGTGGTCGATCCGGAGGGTAGCCCAGTATTACAACACCGCGAAGAGCACCGTGTAAAGGATAAAACAGACGACGTTTTATGTTGTCAAACTTACCTGACCTATATAAAACATATGACGTTCAAAAGGCATCTTTACATGTGAAAAAACTATAGGGATAGGGCATTCTTTTTCACAGAGTACTGCTTTTAATTCTCAACCTTTGGTCGTGGTAATTCTTGAACCCCAGTTCAGAAGTTTGGCGTTATCATATTCTTTCTTGAGGTTCTGGCTAGATTGAAAAGTTAATATAAAGATAGGTTGTGGTATTCTTTTATATTTACCATTTTCTTTGATTGTTTTTCTTTTGTTCTCTACATCTGTAATTAGAAATCCTCTTTCCTTCAGTTCTTGTTGCATTTCCGTTCGTTGGCAGGATGAGTGTAGGTGTGTTTTAGGATTACTCGCAATGGTCTGATTAACTTGTTGTCATAGGAGTGCCACTTAATGCTCTTTACTACCGTTCAGTGTGTACACGTACATTCACCTTTACTTGATTATTATTTAACATATACTCCATTCTTTATCTTGGTGAGTGGTCGATACGATCAAGCAAGCTATGGGTAGTTTTGTAAGTTTTACTTTTTCCACCAAATTTGTGTGTCGTGTAAATCAAATATTAACTGTCATCGCTGTCATTCAGATTCAGAATCTTCGTCAAGCATTCATGTCCAAATCTCGCGATCTTATGTCGCGAAATGTAAATATAGAAACACACCGTATAAGCCGTACACATCGATTCTTAAATTTAATCGTTGCCGATCTGAAAATTATCGGCGTCCGTCGTCGGTCAATTCGACCGAACATTATGCCCGTGCCGGGCAATATTGCAAAGAAGTTTGGGTTTGAGAAATTAACCGGATTCTTAAACCATAAACCGGACCTAATTTGACCGGAAAGTGTGTGACCGGTCTAGAACATTTTGAAATTCCCAAGTAAGTTATTAAAATTTTAGAGAACGATGCGATGTGAAGATGATTCGTTTAAGGTTATGTCTCGGTGCATGTAAATTATGAGCAATTTAACTTGGAAAAAATAAATAGAAAGACTTTGCGGCGTCTCTATAAGTACATTATTTGAATATTTTTTAACAACTACCAACGCACTTTTCCATAGGAAATTTCAAAAATCCCAAAATTCAACTTGACGGTTGAAAATTTCCCTAAGACCACTCACCAAGATAAAGAATAGAGTATAGTGCTTTTATAATTATTTTTTTCGTTTTTATTCGTAAGATGTGTATTTAGTTGATTATATTTGTTTATATTACTAATTATGACTGGTGGTGGTTTTTGTCATTTCGTTTCTAGTTTTCTTTTCACTTTGTTTTCCTACAATAATTATTCTTTCTTGTTTTTGCAAAAAATATAAATCACTTTGTTTTTTCTCTTTGTAGTAGATATTGGCATATAATATTAACAATAATGTACTAAGCAAATATGCAAAACATAATATTGTTCAACAATTTAATTAGTATCCCTGTCACGTTCCTATTTGTCATTAGATGTAACATTGAGATTAGTTAGTATTAGAAAGCAATATAGAAACAATGTTTCAAAAAAGTATTCTTTAGCAAAATTTTGAATTTCTGGGGCATTTTGTGGGTATCAGAACCGTCAAGTGTTTAGAGTGTTGTTACTTGAACTCCACGCTCCAATAAACACAGCTTGAAACACAGGTTAGATCTGGAGATATCAAGAGATCGTTTGATATAAAAATAAACTCTTATAAAATAGTTGTCGAAAAATTTGAAATTGAATTAATTTAAATAGCTAAGTGCGTAAGTTAAGTATCAAAAATTCGTAACGCATAAAAAAATCAACTTTTTATTATTATTATTATTTGGACAAGTTGACCAACAGGATGTCCCAATTACAGGTCAACCAAATAAAAGACAAAGCAAAAAAAAAAGAAACAAAACGATCAAACCACCAAACAGGCAATCAACAGAACTATTCCAACCCATACCAAGCAACTAGCATCCTATTTCAGGTCTCTAATGAGAGGGTTGAAATAGCACCTCTTAATAGCATCGATGCCACAACAAAATATGTCCACCATATCCTCAGTGTTCTGATAATAATTGATCATCATCCGGACGACCGGCGACGAGAGTTCAGTATTTGTACTATTCCGGACACGGAATCTTGGCCACAAATGACATTTAACTGACAAATAGGTGTGAATTGGCCTTATTGAATATAACCCAACTTTTGACTCGATAATGCAATTTCCCTGCTTTTTTGATGTCACAAGAAAAACTTCAAAGTGATTTTTAATAATTGTCATTTATTAATGACACTAATGCTTGGTTTACATAATTTTTTTAGAAATGTCTAAAAAATGTTGGCCAAGATTCCGTGGCCGGAATAGTACGTCTGGTCGGAAGAAAGAAAGTGTTTTTCGTGCGACAAGCTGGACGATTTACCTTAAAAGTAACTTGCGACAACAAATCTGAACAATCAACAAGGCCTTGGATCAATTTGAACAGCAAAACCACTGAGTGCTCAGCACGTCTCGACAGTAATGATGACATTCCGAGTTGTCCCAAAAGAAGATCATTAGGATAGCCTCTGGATGGGTAACTACCAGTTAACATATGTACCCCGTTCTTCAAGAATCTGCGCTGAACATATTGGGTGATTCAAAATGATTGTGGCCAAGTATGGCAACTATGTACGAAAATGTATGTGGCAACTGTGTGAATGAGGTAGAGTTGACATTTGTATGACATTTCATAACCGTGCATTTGATTTTTTCAATTCCATTACACATTGATTTGACAACTTACAAAATTGCGCGACTATGAACTGTCAAGGAAATATCAACTCTACCCTCCCCACACAGTTGCCACATAAATTTTCGTACATAGTTGCCCTACTTGGCCACAATCATTTTGAATCACCCAATAGGTGACCAAACTATAGAAGCGTACTCCAAGCGAGATCGAGCGTAGATGAAGTAGAGCAGCTTTAACGTGTCAACATCCGAAAATGCTCTGCCGTTTCTTAAAATAAAGCCGAGAGACTTAAAGAGGAGTTGATATGGTTAGTGAACGACAGCCTGGAGTCAAAAACAACACCAAGATCTCAAACTGAATTACTGCGAGGAAGTGTTGTACCGTTGATGCTATAATTATTGAACAGGAGAGGTTCCGTTTTCGTAGTGAAACTGACCAGTTTGCACTTGGCGCAGTTCAGAAATAGATTATTATCAGCGCACCATCGGACGATGTTGTCATCCTGTAGTCGTAGGGCGTCATCATGGCAACCAATCATGGAGTACACCTTCATGTGTACTGCACAGGCCTCTAACATGAGACCGGACAGAAAGAGGAACCGCGAGAAGAGACGGAAACATCACCCAATTCAGTATGATCGTTCGCCGCATCTTTTAGTTGCTATTTGTCATTGAACATTCGATCTCTTAATATGCTTAACTGAGTTTTATACGCTGTACAATTAGTGGTATCCCATGCAGCATGGCTGACATCGATATCTGGATGTTTAGCCTTCAAAGAATTAATTACGTTAAATTGGTGGCCGTGCAATTTTTTAAAAGATGGTCTGACAACATTTGGGACATGTAGGTTCATTTTGAGAGCAATGCTGCGAAAGGTGATGAAAGCGAGAGCAGTTGAAACAACATCGAGGATCGACAGCATCCCAGACCCTACAATAGCTGTGTCCGACTAGCAATTTATCAAAGTCCAAATAGTATATTAAAAGACAAGTTTCATAAGACCAGTCTTGAAGCACGAATTTAAGATCAAAAAACGAATGGCGTAGCCACGAGTTATTTTAAAGAATGAGTGCTTCAAGGTCTTATGAAACGAGTTTTTTATACTATTTTTTGTAATTTGCCCTTTTTAAGTCGTTTTTAAACAAAAATGTTTACTTTCCTCGATTTAGGGATTTTTGTGGCGGTTGGTAATGTCTTAATTTTGGGTGCACCGAAACTGCCGTCATGGTCAGGATCGTTCACCGAAACTGCCGTCACGGTCGTACTAACCCTACAAAGGGTTCTTAATCCCTTCAATCAGGTGTGGTAGGTGGGTATTTTAGTTAGTTTTATTTTAACTTTCGTGGTAGCAACACCTCAACAAGAAATTAATATGTATGTTTAGTGAACGAGGCAGTTGATTTCAACAAATTTTATCATTATCGTTGGCCGATGATTTTGAAATTTGGTACAGGGGCCTAAACGTTAATTATAAATTATAAACAACTTTTCTTAATAACTTTTTGTCGTATTTGTTACATAAAAGGAACTTTACAGAAAAATAGAAAAAAATTTTTTTTTGAAAATTTTCAAGGCATACTTGATTTTTCAAAACAAAAATTATGTTAGAAATTAGTCTTTAACCAAACAAAGTCACAAAAGTCGTTTCACATATCCGGGCACACTGTAGATTTTATGTGTCGTGGTGACATATTTTACGCGGATGGAACATTTAACTTCTGCACTAAGTATTTCCTCCAATTATTTGTATATGTGAACGACAAATGTACATATTTTCCTAAGTTTAATTTTTCCAAGTTTAAATTTCAACATCATTATGACAAAAATACTCACGAAAAGAGATAGAGACCATACATTTTTATGCTAGATCGAGCGAGGTTAGATCATAATGAAGTATAATATATATTTGCTTGAAGCATAATTTGACTTGCAATTGGGTACGCATACATTTGTGTGGCATGTTTATTTTTTCAATTACTGAAATTAATTGTCTTGTCAAAAAGATTTTTGAATGAACCGTCTTTCTATGGAAGTGCCAATATTTTTTAAACTCAGGGTGCTATGGAATGGCCCACTAAGAAATTTGGCAACACAGCCAGTGTCCTGGCCTGTAAAAATATGTAGAGACCACGTTGATTATATTTTACCTGCACATTTTTCTGACGGCAGTTTCGGTATGGGATTAACTATCCCTTTGACCGCGACGGCAATATGGGTGCGCCCTTAATTTTAAAAGTGAAAATTTGATCAAGTCTTCAAAGTCGCCTTTTGTTTTATCCAAATTCTGTCACAAAACACGAATATGAAAAATAATCTTTCATGTACGCCCGCTGAAATACGTGAAATTGCCAAAAATACGGTCGCGAATTTGTTGCCTGATAAATCCTGATAAATAATTCTTTGCACATTTTGTAATTTAAACTGACACGCATGACGGATCAAGCTTTGCCAACCTAAAAATTTTCGTAAAATGTTCCGTGAAATAATGGCTATAAGGACATTCCAGATGATGACGTCGCGTTCGTTAATATGTCTATTAGAGAATCAAAATGGAGGCAAATTACAAAAATGGATTTATAAGACTTGAGATCCACCTCAAGAACGGCCTGGAACCGAGAAGGATTGTTGCGCAATTTACAAAATTTGATAAATTTACAGATGTAATTCGTTCCAAAAAGCGATTTATTTTGATTTACAACGTAATCCAATAATTATTGTTCTTGTTTTATAGAATCATCAGTAGACGAAACTCTTATTTTTGGCTTTAAAGTGGATAACTGTTTAAAAGTGTAGTTAGGCAGATTATTAGAAATTATATCTTTTATTTTGTTGGAATCATCGGAGTTATCGCACGTGATTATCACGCTTCCATCACGACCATCCCTAACCTTGCTTATTTTAATATTAGATTTGACCGGATCGATATTAAGCAATAGCTCTTTTTTAGTTACAGAAACAGACTGATGACTATCAATTTTAGGTTTGAGAATCACAGAGGATTTATCAGATGCGATTTCAGCATAAGATGGCTTGACAGCCTTATTCAACGAGTCGGACTGTTGCTCTGTTTTTGGCAGTTCCATATCAGGACTGATAAGTTTTTCTACCAACGTCATGCACCTACTCACCGATTCTATAATCCGATCCATCTTCGACGATCCCTCAATCACCAGACATTCGTCGCACACAAACCTAAAATTTTTGAGCGTGCTTACAAATTTAAACGGGTCATCCTTTAACTCCAAGCATTTTATGTGCTGCTTGATCCCGCATAAAAAACATCCAACACATTTATCAAAGTTCCTCAGTTAGTCCAGTCAATAGAGACATAAAAATGGCTTCACCTTGCAAAAGGTACAGAAAAGTTTATACTTGGCAGGTATAGTTCTCCCAGAGCTGCAGCGGTTTTATGGCAGGGCAATAGTAATTATTACGCCTGTTGAGATGCCGATAAGCGACATAAACAGACCCCTGTCAATCATCATTTTCATTCTATACCTGTCAGTTTACAGGGTAGTACTTGGACGAATTTACGATTAGGGGTTGTACATGCGGTTTAAACCTATTGTCGGTGTTGTTAACGTTTATACAATGGTACCCTGCCATAAAACCGCTGCAGCTCTGGGAGAACTATATTTTCTATTGGGCATATTATTAATGTTGCCAAGTTTGCGACTTTGGGGGGTTGCCGCTCGCCCCGCCATACTGGAGAATAGGGGTGGAAAATCACATTTCTGCGATTATTTCATTATCCGTGCAAGATATGTCTATCTAAGTTATCATATAAAATATAGAGCGTACAATTCTCTATATTTTTTGTTTTTTATGTTTTTTTTGTCAGATCAATAGTTTCGTAGTTACAGCATGTAGAATTCGAGAATTTCTTTTATTTTTGTACTTTTTATTTTTTTGCACACCACCACAGAGGTAGAGCAATAGGGTGCGGTTTTTTTTTACGTAGTGTCCCCGGTGGGCATAGTCGACGATGCAGTAAAAGTTTACTGCTTTACTCTTTTTGATCTCTTTGTAATGTAGACGGATCCAAATGATCTGGATCGATCGATATAGATGAACTGAATTTGTCAGAGTTTATGAATTCGGGAATTCGTCTTGAGAATTTTCCTCTTGTTCCTCGGGGTCATCAATTAATCATCATCAATTAATTAGTCTTTCTTTTATGTTGTACAAAATGGCGTTAGTTTCATCATGTGGAAATCAATAAAGATGAAATTGTGTATGTCCGAATAGTAAACAAAATAAAATAGTTAGAGTTTAGAGTGTAATTTGGTCATATACAGGGGTCCCCAAAAAAGATGACGAGTCCTCCCTTATTAATAGGAGGATTTTAAGGATGAACTGGAGTAACATTGAAAAATGGCGAAAATTGCTTAAAATTGATGCAATAGTCCTTTCATACATTCTGAAGTACTGTGCCAAATTTAAAAAAAATTGATCTAGGAATTTTAAAGTTATTACCTTTTAAAGTTTCGGGATATTTTACACGTGTTCTTATGAGAAATCGAGCAATGGTCGCATAAAAATTGATAAAAAACATATTTCAAAAAGGCCAATTTTTCTTAAATTTTTCACACATAAAGTATCGATATCGTAGAATTTTCTAATGAATTTACAAAAAAAGTTGGTCGAGGATTTTCCATGTAATCGCTAATTATATGTGGAAAAACACGGTTTTTGAGGTTATGTATCTGTTTTAATTTCAATAAAAGTGAACAAAATGCATATAATTGACGTCGGTATGCAACATTACACTCATATCGCACGTTTTACTACAGTTACGTTAAGAACTTTAACAGAAATCAATGAAAATTGAAATTCAGTGTGCTTCTGTTTACTTTCACGTACAGTCTTAGTCAAAAGATTGTAAAATCACATGTAAGTAATTATCTAAATATCAAGAAAATAAACACAAAATTTACTTGCAACTCATTACAATTCGTTTCCAAAAATTAAAAACTTTTTTTTCAAATATTGATATCTCGTAATAAACGTTTCATAGCATAATAAGAATTCCGCAACTTTTTGCTGAGATTGTTACTCCAGTTCATCCTTAACTATTTATACACCAAATTAAATGGTTGTGAATAGGCTACAAAAGGGCTTAATAAATTCATGTAAGGTAATGGTAATGGTAATGGTAAACTGTGAAAATATTTTTTTCGGCCTCCCAATCTGGGAAATATAGCGTTACCTAACACTTTAGGTCAAGGGAGGTGCGATTTCCCGTACAATGTCAAAAATTTCTAGTGGAATGTGGGAAAAATCTAGTGGAGTACGGGAAAAATGTGCGGACACCGTTGATTTATTCTTTTCACAGTTACTTTAAAATTAAAGTGTCCATGCGTTACTTTAATTTAGTGTAAAAAAACACATTTCCCTGTATAATTTTTCCGATAAATGTGTTTGTTTAATTTATATCGATCGAAAAAGAAAATAATCGTAACAGGGAAAATACGACCTATTGGGTTGGCAGCTGTATATGTCAAAAAGTTTGACAATTGTCATAAATATCTGCAAAATTGCACAATAAAACTAAACCACAGAAGTTGATATATGGTTTTGTGTACCTACTTTATCCAGTACAAGCTGTTAGTGCTAAAGTGCAACTGGAAAATAGAAATAAACAAAACATTCTAACCCCAAAATCTTGTATTCACCTGAAGAAAGATGATTCGTTTTCACCAGGAAGTAGTGGTTAAGTACAAGACATTTTAATAATTTGCAACATTATTAACATAATTTATTTTGTAAAATTACAGTTGTAAACATTATTGTTACAATTCTCCACTTTAGAGAACAATGCAGAAACAATTTGGTAACTGTCAGCTTTATTACTTCTGGGTTGAATCTCAATATGTTGTACTGGTGCTTCTCTTACGGTACTGATGATGGAATTCTCAATGTTGGATGGTTACATTGGAAGCAACTGCTAAAAATTCAAGTAGATTAAAGCACTGTATCGAAGTTTGTGACACAACTCACCATTGTTTGAGCTGTAGCTGCAACACAGTACATTTTGTTTTTGATATTGAAGGAAGGCCATCAGTCATCACGAATCATTTTAGGAACTTCAATCTTGTGTCCATAGGGCAATCAAGGTTCAAATATTTGTCAATTTTATTTGAAATTGTTTTATTAATACCAATTTAACCTGACTTCCATATATTTCTTCAGTTTCAACCCAGTTTGGATTGGTAATGGCAAACGATCTACAAATATTGGTTTTTGTGTCAGTTATCAATATAATATCTTCTCTTGACATTTTCCATTTTCACAGTTTATAACTCCTTTCGGAGACAGGCACCACAAACACCTATTACTAAAACTGTCTGTAATAAAATATGGTTTATTAAAAATTTGTGAATTAAAGAATAGTTATTACATACTTTCGTGAGAAAAAATTGTCCTATGTAACGTTGTTTCGATTTTTGTGGTAATAATTCAGAATTTAGTCCTGCCGCTAGTTGTACTGCCTCTGGTGTCACATTTAACTCGCTCTATATTATATACTAGACACTCGATTAATACACTAAAATCAAATGTTGAAGCACGACCGTGAAAATTTAGCCGCCAAATAATTTGTTAGGAATAAAACAAATGAGCGGTCACGGTCGTCAAGGAATTGATTCCACAGCATTCGATTCTTTATTGACGATGTCAAATTCTACAATAAAATTAGTCTTGATTTTTAAAAGATTTAACATTTTGGTCAGCCGAAAAGTCTAATACAAATGTCGTACGGGACGTATTTTCCGGCCCTCCAACTAATCAGGCACTCCGCTGCGCCATCGTGCCGGAAACCAGTTGTCGTGCGGGAAAATTCACATCCCGTACTCTAATGTAAATAACTATTTAGTAATTTTGATAGAGATTTTTATTCTGAAAACAACAATGTATCACAATCACAAGTATACACTTATATAACAAAAAAAAAAGTCAAAAAACGCTACTATCGTCTATGCACCCCATTTTGCGCTAAACATTGGCGGCATCTTTGCGCCCTATGTTATTATTTGTCATTTATTTTTCTTACTAACAATTTCGTTATTACACGTTATTACACGCGCAATGCATTTTGATAGCTTCTCACTTGGAGCTCGTCATTTGTTTCAAAAGTTTGTTGTTTTCAGAATAAAAATCTCTTTCAGAATTTCTAAAAAAAAGTATGTGTTCCCATTCGAAAATTTTTTTTAACAGTTTAACCTTCAAACCCTTATACGTGGATTTAGTAGGCCATCTTGTAGCCTATTCACAACCATTTAATTTGGTGTATAGATAATTAAAATCCTCCGATAAATAAGGGAGCTATGGACTCGTCTTTGTTTTTAGGGACACCTGTATAATATGTACAATAAATGGTGAAATTTTGTCGGAAAATTTTTCAGATTGTACGTGAGTTTATTGTATAGCAATTTATCGAGTGGCATTGTTAAAAAATCACGAGACATTAGTCGAGTGGTTTTTCACCAATGTCACGAGATAAATTGGCAACAAACTCGAGTAAATCAATCGTAAAATTTTTCCAGACAAAATTTTATCACGAATAGTATTTGGAGGACTATTTCATGAATAAAAACGTTTCTGTTCATTCATTTTAGACACATTTTTTACTTTTTATTTGATTGTCATATTAAACCTGTTGCTATGACAAAAATTTTGAAAACCCTCTAGCTTCGCGATTTCATTAGACCATACCTGCAGCTTCGGGATTTCATTGGACTATAGGATCTGGCAAAACTTTGATTGGATTAACTCAAAAAATTGTCAGAAAAAATTACTCGTCCTACGGACGGACGTAATTTTTTCAGAGGCATTGAAATGTCAAGTTTACTTCGACAAAAAAAAAGCTCTCGTGTAATTATAAGTGAAAAAACACTGAGCAGTGTTTTTTCGCTGTGAAAAAACAACGGGCAAATTTTTTCCGCGAAAAAAATTATGTCAAAATCAAACGTCAAATTTATTAGATCAAAATGAAATGTCAAATTTATATTAAATTAATATTAAATCGATACACACGTGTAACAAACAAGGCCCTAAATATACCGGGACATTTTTTTAACATTGAACATAGTCCATACTTATTCCCTATGTTCAGTTTTAAAAAACACAGGTCAATACATGTATGTAATCACGTAACCAAGGTAACGAAAATAAGTACTTGACAGTTTAACAAAATGGTCAAGTTGTTTGAAGAAGAAATACACATAATGCAGTTATTCTGTGCCAATCAGAGCATTAGAAATGTGCGTGACATTTCCAATGCAACACATGATGGACCAATTCCATCAATCCGAACAATTTTTAACATTATTTCAAAATCTCTGGTGTTCGGTATAGTTTGTTGCATAGCAACTCAAATGCATTGATCTGTGTTTTTTAAAATTGAACATAGGGAATAAGTATGGACTATGTTCAGAGTTAAAAAAATGTCCCGGTGTGATTAGTATTACATTCAACATTATTCTTTACTAAAATAATTGCTGGTACTAATGGTTGCGTACATGCGTCAACTCGATAAAAAAAATGTCGGTAGATTGTCAAGTCGAATACAATTCGGGGTCTAATTTTTTCTGCAAAATTTGTCATTTAAGACATTTGTAGCTTTTACTTTTGGAAAATTACAATATTCGTTGCAAAAGCTACTCATGTACAATGGCCGGTAAAAAAAACCAACCATCATTTAAATGTCAGTATCAAAAAGCATTAATTACACATTTGGATTTTGACGTAACACAAAAATAATGGGTAATTTTTATTGCCGGCCATTGTACTTAAATGACAAATTTTATTGGAAAAAATTAAACCACTTATAGTTGAATAAATCTAAAATTAAAAACTGAAATATTGTCGCTTATAATTCAACTTAAGTACAATTTTGTGTTTTAAACATCTTCAACATAAAACACATCAAATAGGATATAGGTTTGTAATATTTGACTATTACGATTTTATTTTCAGCTTTACGCGGAAATTTTTGTATTGTAAAACTAAAATGTTATGTATTATGTTATTATAATACTTATATAAAATTTTTAACTTACGTACTATTGCGGGCAAAAAAAGTTGGACATCAACGTCATTGCCTTGACTTTTAATGTGAAATAACCCTTATCTGATTCTAACTCTACTTTGAATTGATTGACGTTGTCATTAAGTATTATAGGTTGTAGGGAATAATTGTAAGTAAGCACGTAGTGAATATTTATTTAATGCAAAGTTCCAATCAAAATCTACGTTCATCAAAAGAAGAGGGCATTTGGAAAAGGAAAATAGGAGTATAAAATAAAATTTTAAACTGTCACATGAAATAGTGTCAAAAAAAAAATGACAATAAAGCTTGAACCACATTGAATTTTTCAAAACTGACAGAAATTTGATGTCCCACTTTTTTTGCCCGCAATAGTACATAACATTTTTGTTTTACAATACAAAAATTTCCGATAATAATGCGGAACCTGGAAAAGTGCCCCGAATGCTTGCAGCGTTTCCACGTTGAATGGCAATTCTCTCGAAAGAGAATTTCATTAATTTAACTGAAATAATTCCAAAACTTCTGTTTACAAAAGTGGAGCAGGAGAATTATTTGCCATCTAATGTAGCTGTTAGTATTTTTAAACCCGTGACAAAGCATCAATTACTAAAAATGGCAAATACAAATTAGTTTTATTTGAAGATGTTTAAAACACAAATTTTTAAATAGGTTATACTCGGGGGTTTGTAATATTTGACTATTACGATTTTATTTTCAGCTTTACGTGAAAAAAATCTTACAAAAATTTAGTTTCTTTGAGTAAATTGAGAAAGACAAAAATTATTTGTTTAAAATATGTAATAGTTAAACTTTTTTAGATTTTTTTGTTGCAGTTCAATACGTAGCGTCGCACAGTGGCGTGTTTTGTACGAAGCTAAATGAACTTACAAAAGCATCCTAAAATAAATTTTAAGCAAATTGCGATTTACGACTGTAATGGCTCTTTAAATTGCATCTATTATTCCACATTGAAGTGGAATGTTAATAAAATTACAGGACAAGACGTTTCGTGCATATCAAAACACAAAATTATTTAATAACGTCCAAGGTTACACACAGATTGTTAGATATAATTTTTATGTACTCTACTTCTTAGTTGTATATTTATTGTCTACAAAGATTTTTATGCCGAACAGGAAGAAGAAAATGAGGCGATTATTTTGTGAACATTTCAATATTTGACGTTTTATTGGAAGTTGAATTTAGTCGTTTTAAAGTTATTTTTTATCGACACTGCCAGAATTTGAGAATTTTCTCCTGTGTGAACTGATTTGGAGCCTTTAAGGGGCTCGTCGAACAAAAAAACGTTGTATTCGACTCGTTCGTGTGTAAATTGGGCCTTTTTTGGTACGAGTGGGCCTTTAAAACGCTCGTTTCACTCGCGTTGAAGAATGGCCCACTTGTGAGAAAAAAACTACTATTAGAGTAGTAAATCTAAATCATTCACAGGACAACATAATGGGTCATATGCATAAACCATTAGCAAATGCTTTTACTTGTATTAGTGAGAAATAGAAATACATGGACTCTATTAGATAGAAAAAGACAAATATATAGTATAAGCAAATGCTTATTCTTATGCATACTACCCAAAATGTATGTAGTATTCGCTCACAGTGCTTACTGATGATAAAAATCACAAAATTAACGAATCAGTTTATAAAACTAAAGTACATTTTAGAAAACAACTAATGGACAATTTATACATTATTATTTGTTTCAGGTTATAAAAGACATGTCAGTTTTCGTAAATACAAATATGATTTTTTGTAATAATGTGAATATGTGCTTTTAACCTAAAGTTAGTTCTATAAACCGATTGCTGAAAGATCAACTGTTGATTAAATAGATATACGAGTGTCGGTCATTCACGAAACTCGGTAAGGTTCGATAAGGCGTTGCAAATTCAAAACCATGACCACCGTCATTGTTGAAGCATTGTATTTGCCGTTTCGTTAACGATTTGTAAATTTGCAAAGTTTCGTGAATCTCCCACTTAGTCAGTACAAGTATAAACTATTCACGATTATTTCAAATTCGGACTATCTATGAAAATCTGACATTTTAGTTGGCAGTATTGTGATTTGTCTTAATAAATCTATTTTAGGTTATAATTCAACCGAACACTGCTCCTAAGTTGTTACATTTTTTTAAATAATTGAACGCATTAGGAACAATAATCGTAAAATTGTAATTGAAACGAAACATACATATTTGTAGGGCAGTTCTGGGTAAATTCTTATTAACTAAATTAATGACGGAATTGACAACAATGCGAATATTTAAAAACGGAACATCATATGACAGGACCTGACGCTAATCTAACAAAAAAATATCGCGGCCTCCTGCGTGTTTAAAATAATCGTGAACGGCATTATACATACTTACCTACTCATAGCACAGGAAAATATAAAAAGATTCACTCAGTTAAACAATACTTTACAAAATCAAAATATAAACGTGCAATTACTGTTGTTCATTGAAAATATTTAACATTTTGTATCACAAAAGCAATTGACTTGAATAGGTATAAAGTTGATACGTTAATTGAAACTTGGTTTCGGATCCGTACGCCACTGAATGCATAATTCAAATTTCTAGATTTTTTTTAACGCTTGGATGACAAAACATTAGGTATGGTTTATCTTAAATTCTTTAAAAAGAAATTAATAGTCATGGCTGAATTTCGACTTTTCAATATCAGCAAAGTAATTTTGATGTTAACAAACTAAAGGAAAATGCAAAATTCACATTTCTGAAACTAGAAAATATTTTCCCAACACAAACAAACAATTAAAGGAAAATTCCAAACTGATTACCATTTTCCTCTTGACAGTTCGGTAATGTTTTCAGAACTCAGTACGAACGTTATATAGACACTTTTGGCTAGATTGTTCTTATTTTATCCCGGATCCTTTCTTTCAGTGGAGTGGTAGTTGGTGGATTGAAGTCAACTTAGCTTTTGAAAAAAAAAAACTCTGCAAAAGTTTATTGGAGTGAAATCGGATGATCGCGCAGGCCTCAATAAATTCCCTTCCATCAATTTGTACTTGTTGCATTGCTTTATAAGTTTAAAAAATAAATAAATATGTATACAGGGTGTTAGGAAATGGTCTCCCAAGAAGTTTAGGGTGAGTTTATCAGGGAAAATGTGATCGAACACCTTTATACCGTTTTTGGATAAATTAAGCCGTTTTCTGAAAATAAAATTGTTGCCTGCTGTTTTGGGACTGCTAAAATATTGCTTTATGCAAGAAAAAATCTTATACTGGGTGCCCCAAAATTCGCGGAACAATTTAGCAGTACGTTGTTAAGTAGTCATTAAAATATCAGGTAAAAGTGTTTAAAAAAATTAATCTTCTTTTTTGTCGAAGATATGGACCTCTTTGTTACACTAAGGGCCGGTTTTTCAATCGATAATTAACACTTTGATTAGCTAATCGTTACTTCTTGATTCATTTCAAATTAATCATGGATAGTGTTTTTCAAACCAAAATTCAATATGATTAACTAAAAACTAATCGAAAGTTTGTTACGTTGGTATTAACTTTTCTGATGCTTTTCTGTCAAATATGACAACTTGGCGGTTTGTGATTTGTGATAATTTCAAATTTGTAATTTTGGTTTATGGTAATTTTAGTTAAAAACCATTTCTTGGATAAGTAAATGTATTAAAGATGTAGGATTTATCAAAATGAAAGATCATTTTGTAGTTAGCATGGCGAGTACAAGTGTGAGTAATTCAGCTAAGCGATCTGGCAGTTTCTCTGAAGAGGAAGAGCAATTGTTTGTGAGCCTAGTAGCACAAAATAAGCATATTGTTGAAAATTGAAAAAAATAAAAAGCACAAAACAGTTTCACTGGCTGGAGATTTGTGTGCACCACAAAACTCTCCAACCACGAATGATCCGTTGCATAAAATCGCAGACTCAAAAGCAACTAATTTTGAGGCGAATTGACAACTGTTACAATTTACAAAATTGAATTAACAAACGTTGGTGGCCACTTTCAACACTAGCTGTGACTTGCTTTTGTTAGCTCCTTTTTAATTTCAATCTCTACTTTGCCTTTATATCATCCCTTCGCAATAAATCACATTTGGAATTTTGTAATATTTTGAGGTTAGGCTTTCTTTTTTTTGTAGAGCGGCATTTCGTATTTTTACAAGGGTAATGCAAAGGTAACTAGATGTAAATCATTTTATTCCACACTGTATAAGCTTTGATTTTACTGACTTGGGGTATTACATGGATTATACAAAATGATCTTTCATTTTGATAAATCCTACATGTTTAATACATTTACTTATCCAAGAAATGGTTTTTAATTAAAATTACCATGAACCACAATTACAAATTTGAAATTGTCAAATTGTCACAAATCACAAACCACCAAGTTGTCAGATTTGACAGAAAAGCATCAGAAAAGTTAATACCAACGTAACAAACTTGCGATTAATTTTTAGTTAGTTAATCATAATTGAATTTTGGTTTGAAAAACACTATCCATGATTAATTTGAAATTAATCAAGAACTAACGATTAGCTAATCAAAATGTTAATCATCGATTGAAAAACCGGCCCTAAATGTGGCAACATTAAAAAAAAAAACATTCTGTATCCCAATAGTCTGCAAATATTTCATTTTTGTTGTATCCATGGAAATGAGAGAGAAAAATCAGAGCCATGTTGCCGTACGTTATTTGTGGTAAATCGGACATAAAATTACTACAGTCGTTTTCAGTAACATCCGTGCTGTCACTATGACACTATGTTGGCATTACTTGCTGTTTCACTTTAGTAATTTCGAATTTCCTAATCTGGCAATTTAGCTTGACGCGGCAAATTGACAAATTCAAATTATTTTCTATAATTTCAAACAAATGAAAGAAAACATGTAATCTGATTTGGATTCCGGGGGTGACCTAGTTTAACCATGTTTTACACCATGTTGAAGACTGAATTTTACTATTTGATGTTGATGTTTGACGAAATAGCAATTTTCTTTTACCATAACCTCAGTTTCTTGTTTGACATTTTTTTAACTAGGATTTGCTTATACTCTGAATCCTGGTTATGAATTAGTATGTACAATCTGCACCAACATATTAAAAATGACACTGACAGCACGGATGTCGTTGAAAACGACTAAAGTCCGTTCAAAAATCAAAAAACCACCACCTGTTGCTTTAGGTTGGTAAAATTTAAAAGACCCTAGGTAGATATTTTTTCATACTATGTTGGTAACTATAAATTATGACATTTATTTGATTCAAAATAAAATTCAATTGCTTTGAATTTCGTTCATATTGTTTTATTAGCAGCACGTTTCATTTATTTATTGATTCTTATTATTGTTACTTAAACATGCCCAGAAAAACATGACACTTAATAAAGATTTAACCTCAAAATTACAAGTCTCACCAAATTTTACACTAGACAGCGTTGCCGATAGTAATTATCGAGGAAAATGCGACGTTGGTGGTTTTTTGATTTTTGAATGGACTTTATATGTATTTGGAAATGCTGGAAGTAATGAAAAAAATAATTGCAAACCAATCGTGCAGAATTATTATGCCACTGGCTAGTAAAAGATAAATAGTCAAAATCTTTTTTCATATTTAAAATAAATGAGATCAAAGCTGCACCTTTTGAGCCCCCATATCTTCAAATTTAAGAGGTATAGAATTTTTTAATTATTATTTTTCTCATTATTTTCTAACATGAGTTGACATTGCCCCATTGAGTTGTTCCGCGAATTTTGGGGCACCCAGTACAGGTGTCCCCAAAAAAGAAGACGAGTCCATAACTCCTTTATTTATCGGAGGATTTTAATTATTATCTGTACCTACACCAAATTAAATGATTGTGAATAGGCTACAAAAGGGCCTAATAAATTAAGGTATAGCCCCAAGGCTAAACTGTCAAAGTATGTTTTTTTCAAATACGAACACATAATTTTTTTAGTAATTCTGATAGAGATTTTTATTCTGAAAACAACAGTGTATGACAAGTATATACAGGGTGTTTCTGAAATACGTGTGTTAATTTTAACCAGTGGAAGAACGCGCCAAATCATGGAACTTTTGTCTATAACATTTTTACGGAAAAGCAATACAAATTGATTTAAAATTTGGAATAAATTAACTCTCAAAGTGTGTACCCGCCTACGGGTAAGGGCAAAAATTTTCTGTTGTGATAGAAACAGAGCTTTGTTAAAAAGTTCCATTGTTATAGAAAAAAAAATAATCAAAATTTAGATTCTCATGGTTACAAAAAATAGAAACTAGTTAGTCACACAAAACGACTCGTTTGGTAAAAATTGTGGGGCAAAAAATCTTGGAATACTTTTACGAATTTTACAAAATGTTATAGAGAAAAGTTTCATAAATTGGCGAGTTCTTTCACTGGTTAAAATTAACACACGTATTTCAGAAACACCCTGTATGTACTTACATACCAGAAATACAAAAAAACGCTACCATCGCCTATGCTCGAATTGCCCTCCATTTTGCGCTAAACATTGGCGGCATCCTTGCGCAATCCCTTGTGTTATTATTGGTTATTTGTTTTTTCAGCTAACCTAAATTGTAACGCAATGTATTTTGATAGCTTCTCGCTTGGTGCTCGTCATTTGTTTCAAAAGTGTAATTTTTTTTTATTTTTTCTTATTTGAGGTTATACTTGTGATACATTGTTGTTTTCAGAATAAAAATCTCTATCAGTATTACTAAAAAAAATAAATATGTATTCGCATTTGAAAAAAAAGATAGTTTAATCTTGAACCCCTTGGAGCTTTAACCATTTAATTTGGTGTATAGATAAATTAAAATCCTCCGATAAATAAGGGAGCTATGGACTCGTCTTTTTTTTTTGGGACACCAAAATAAAATGTTTTTATTTTATTATTAAAATGATTGCTTGGTAACGATTCGAAATTTACTACTGTCAGAGTCTACTCTTTGACTTAATCTATCTTTTATCTGTTACGTGCGAAGATTACAATCGTATACAATTTCCGAATATTCTATCGAGGAGTATGCAGATAATATGCATTTTGTGTAGCGGAACTGTATGAAACAAATGCGCAGTATCGCCGAATTTTGGTCACCCTTCTTCGCACAAACGCTTGTGACATTTGACGTTTATTTTTCTAATCTCTCTTCTTCACCGTCTAAAATACCCGCATTTTAAATTTCATAAAAATCCGTTGTCAAAAAACCGAGATATTAGGCTCGAAAGTCTTAGGTGAGACAGCCTGTATATAAACTCATTATTTATAATTTAGATGAAAATATATATATATAACATACAAGCAGTTAATGAAGAAACATTTATTTACATTTTTAATAAATTGTATATTGAAACAAAAAAAAATCTAATCTAATCATCACCTTCTATTTATTTGTGATAACTGAAATATGAAATAAATGTCTGGGATATTATTTTGTTAATAAATCTTGAAAAAACTGGATCAATTGTTGTGTGAAACTTTGTCGTCGACACTGCTACAGTTATAGTTAAATTAAATTCAGCAAAAAGAAATTTTACAAGTAGCTCTGATTTTTCATCCGCAAAATTTACATCAAATCACCAGCCAAAATAAGTGAGTGGCATTTCGTGGTAATTGCGGCCAATCCATGGAGCAACTACCTCATTAGTCATTCTCATTAGTCATTAGTCATTATTCTCTGCCAATGCTCTCTTAAGGAACAAAACTTTAACATTGCTCTCCAGTTTACATATTTAGGCTGTTTTGTATCTGTAGTTATACTGAAACAGGGAACAATTTGTTTTTCTTCAAACGTCTGTAAAATATGACATTATACTGCCGGATTGATAATGCTAAAGTGTCACTTCATTGTTATGGCATCTGACGAGCTGACCAGCGGGTGTAAAGTTATTATCTCCGCTGAGGAGCGGCTGTAAAGTTATTATCTCCGCTGACGAATAAACTATCTGGCTTTTGTAAATCATTTGAAATTCCTAACTCAAATTTTAACAAATTCGTTTCTAAATCTGACATATTGAAAGCTGAAGTGAATAAATAAGGTTTAATCAAGAAACTTTACATACTCGTATGTAATTGCAAAACGTATTTTCAAAATCTATCCAAATTAAAACGGATGATTATAAAAAGGAATTTCCGATTTTGTTCACAGCGTTGTTTATACTAGTCATAGTCATACGAGTAGTAACGCTTTCCAAAACAAGCTATATTAATTTATCAGCCTACCCAATCTTTTGTCTGGTTTCTTAACATTTCTTAAATAATTTGTTATGAAAGTTTGAGGAAAAATAGTGTATGTTATTCGGAGCAAAAAATAATATATTTACCTTGAAATTTCATGAATAGCTGCTACAACCCTTATTTGATTTCTACTAAAAGCATTACTTGATTCATCAGTACTACTACACGATGTAGACATAATTAACACTCTTGGTACTCTTTGACACGATAATATTTAGATATAACATACAGTCTGATTTTGAAAGTCGTGCAGATATTTTAACCTGAGGTAGTACGTGTTAAAAGAAGACAAAATAAAATGACCCAACTTGCCTTATACAAATGTTAATGGTTTATAAGAGAATAAACGGAATCACTTTGTTTGGGAAACGCTGAAAAATTTCAAATTTGGCGGGCAGTTTTGACTTACGACCAACCTAAAAAAATCAAGTTTTCATGTCATTCGAGGTTATGTTTGACTTTTATCGTTTAAGGATGAACTGGAGTAACATTGAAAAATGGCGAAAATTGCTTAAAATTGGTACAATAGTCCTTTCATCCATTCTGAAGTACTGTGCCAAATTTAAAAAAATTTGATCGAGGAATTTTAAAGTTATTACCTTCTAAAGTTTCGAGATATTTTACACGTGTTCTTATGAGAAATCGAGCAATGGTCGCATAAAAAGTAATAAAAAACATATTTCAAAATGGCCAATTTTTCTTAAATTTTTCACGCATAAAGTATCGATATCGTAGAATTTTCTAATGAATTTACAAAAAAAGTTGGTCGAGGATTTTCCATGTAATCGCTAATTATATGTGGAAAAACACGGTTTTTGAGGTTATGTATCTGTTTTAATTTCAATAAAAGTGAACAAAATGCATATAATTGACGTCGGTATGCAACATTACACTCATATAGCACGTTTTACTACAATTACGTTAAGAACTTTAACAGAAATCAATGAAAATTGAAATTCAGTGTGCTTTTGTTTACTTTCACATACAGTCTTAGTCAAAAGATTGTAAAATCACATGTAAGTAATTATCTAAATATCAAGAAAATAAACACAAAATTTACTTGCAACTCATTACAATTCGTTTCCAAAAATTAAAAACTGTTTTTTCAAATATTGATTTCTCGTAATAAACGTTTCATAGCATTATAAGAATTCCGCAACTTTTTGCTGAGATTGTTACTCCAGTTCATCCTTAAGTTTTTTGAGTTTCATCATGAATTTTCGATAAAATTTATAAAATACTGCCTGCAACTAATTCAAAAAACAAGTAAAAAGGCTGTAATTGTGAATAAAGTAAAACCATAAAATGAAACATCAATGATAGGTCCCCTGGGTTTAATGCCTGAAGATTTTGGAAGTGCGCCAAACTACAAACTGGAGAAACTCCCAGATTTCCTGCGTATGGGTTCCTGGCTGATTTTCAATTTCGTGAAGAATTTCCTCTTATGCAACTAAAATGGGATCTTCTCTTGATCTCTTGAAAGTAATGAGGCAGTGCATCATCGTGAAGTTACCACATTTCTCCTCGAATTGCCAGAGGGATTTCCTCGAGTAATTCTGGCAAAACTTCGTTTCAAAATTTAAGATAACCGTCTCCATTCAAACGGCGAGGTAACACATACGGAGCTACGAGGTGATTTTCGACAATCCCAACCCACACGTTATGGATATCGCGAAGAAATTGTTCCTCTGCAACTAGATTGCGACCTTCTCCTTGGCCGCCAAGACTGTGCTTATTCATTTCGAAACGCCCGAAATCGCGAAGATGCTACACAACGTTTACAAGGGTTCGTGCCTTGGAAAGTATTCTTTGAAGAAACCTTTCACCGTAGATTTACCATAATCAAAACCATATCAGTTTTCTCCAGGTCGGTGACCTAATTTTGAATTAAATTTCAACAAAGTCTACTCTGATTTTTTTTGACCCATTTTTTCATAAAATTCAGCAGCTCCCAAACTTTTTTTGAAAAACGGCTCAATCGTTACCTATTGTGAAGTTCTATCACTGGTTAAAATATCTCCACAACTTTCAAAGCCAGCCTGTATAGCATTTACAAAAATCCTTAGGTACTAAAATACTTCGGAAATCATTGTATGTATAGGAAATGCGTTCAAAAAAAAAAAATTGCATTTACATGATTGTAAAGGATCGAAGGTGGGATAAAACATAAACTTATGTTAAGAAATGTTTATTTATAACTTCTTCAATAAGAACAACATTATATTTTATTGTATAACTGACCTGCCTTATGCAGTTATAATCTATGCTTGAGTAAATTAAACAGTATACGGAATGTTTATTGTTATATGTATTTGTTTATACTATACAGACTGATTCACATAACTTTCCGACCCCAAACGAAATTTAAATACAGCCAGCAATATGTTTTTCATTCATAACTTGATCCAAAAACATACATTATTTTAATCTTTTGTATGGTTTGGCCATCCCTCACGAAAGTCTCAGTTGTAAAAATTTTAAATTTTTTATTTAAGAAACTGACTCATTATTTATCAATATCAGATCGATCCTTTCGTCATTGGAGGACATTTTAATTACCAAAAATTATTTCAGAATTATACAAAATGGAACTGTCAAGTGATTGTCAATAATGCCAGGAGTGTCCAGATTTCATAGTAAATAGAGTTATCAAGTTATCACTGAATAACGTATATTACTGGCTGCATTTAACTTTCGTTATGGTCGGAAAGTTATGTGAATCAGTCTGTATAGTATACTACCGTGTGAACAACAATTACTGATTGAGTTGGCAATAAATTCTGGTGACTTTTGGTAACTTTTATGTCATGTTCCAACGAGAAAACCATTTTATTAATAAAAGAATACAAAAACCAAGACGTTTAAATATGAAATGTATACCAGCTGTCAATGGTGTCAATAAAACAAACCGAAATAGGTACAATTCAGTCTTGAAAATTTCATGTAAAATTTTTTATAGCCAACTGAAACAGTTATTGTTGCTCACCCTGTATAAGTAAATAAAAAGAATTCTTTTTAAACCTTTGGATGATACAAAAATCTCTATTTTTTATTTATAGTTTTGGTATTGCAAAGACAAGTCAAATTCATTTGAAAATCACAAAATTATCACTATTCACCATGTTGCTGAAATAACAGCGACTGACCGTTGACGAGACATAATAAGAATAGAATAGTTTGGTGACATACGATAAGTAGTGTGTTTCGTTCGTTTAAAAATGTTGATCCCTAATTGATGGGTGTTTTTATTCTGTATTTTACAGAAGAAGTGATATTGTTAATAGATTTCGCTTATCTGAGAGATAGAAATACAACCACATAAGCCCAAAATATTTATGTACAGATATAAAGATTTCAAAAAAGGTGATCATGTGATGTGTGTTCAGCATGAATTAATCGGATACTTATCGTTTAATTTAAGATATAAAATTAACTAGAACCTTTTCTTATCTCACTCATGTGATCATTTTTTAAAAGATAAATTCGTTTCTTAGGCTCGCATATTTGCGAATAATATATGTACAGGGTCATTATAAATGATTGTCCCATAGCAGTAGGCGTTGGTGAAGTATGTAGTTGAATGTGCCGCAAGCCTCATAACATGAGTGAGACTAGTATCGCCGACAAGTGGCGCTACCGCCGGTAGTGGAAATCTGTCTATTATAGTCTATTTTTCCTGGTATTTACAAAATGCTGCAACGAAATGCGACCTCCCTATTGGTTACTCTATTCCACTAACCAATAGGGAGGTCGTCTACCAGGAAAAATATACTATAGTTTGTCTAACGTAACGAGGCTGGCGGCACATCCAAAATTTGTGTGGGTTTTCAATGTCAACTTCGATGGGACAATCATTTATAATGACCTGTATATTAAATAAGAGTGAGTAACAGAAGATTAAATTAAAGAAGTTTATAAAAAATTTCTACTGAAGAGTGCAGGAGCTGCAGTTGCACTCTCCTGAAGCCATCGTTTAAAATCAAATCTAAGTAGGCCATAAGTAATTGTGTGCAATATTTAGAAGTTTGATTTCTACTTACATACCTAAGTTAACATACCTACTCAACAATATATTAACAACAGACTAGAACTACAAATCCACGTTCTTTGAAACGTGTTAATACTATTCAAATACTAGAAATTGTATAATACATATTCGTCTAAATTCTAGTTACCCGCCTGATGATTAAAACATTTGATTTCTAAAATATCCACATTTTTATTAACCGTTTTATAACAAGCGTTGGATTACGTTATTCGGACTCGTCGTCATCTAAAGTCGTCATCGACGAAATACTTGGCACGCACTGTAAAAACAACAAATTTCAATCTGAATTTGCGTCTACAAGACATTCTTACGTCACTAGTTGATATCTTAGGAGCACCTAGGGTAAGTTCGGGAAAAATCCAGGGCTTTCTTAACGGCTCACGCTGTGATTCTTTCCAACACTCGTAACCTTCAGCTGCCTTTTTTAATTGCTTCACTACTTTCGGTGCAAATTTTTGCGTGATTTTATTGACCAGCCAAATCGGTAGTTTACCCCTGGGGTCGGTTTGCGAAACGTACCCTAGAAAACAACCATTCCCTGTTGGTCTAACCACAAATCCTGTCAAATGTGAAATTGCTCTGTAAAATTTTTCGTAATAATTCAGACCTGACCCGATTTTTGTTGTGTACCTTATGAAACCTTTCCGTGGTGGATAGTCCTTGTGGTTGATTGAATGGTTGAGAATGAGTTTTTCATCACCCAAGTCCAGCCAGGATCTTTGCAAAACGAAGTCTCGGTTTTTAACAGGGGCAGGACAGGATACTGAAAGCAACAAATAGTATTTTTTCGAGTTTCAAGATTTCTATAATTTGTTACTTTCCATAAATGATAACAATTTAATTATAAGTATAAAGATTACTGTGTAGAAAATGATTTGAATACCAATGCAGCATTTACAGCTGTAAATGCAAGATTAAGATTGTACGAGATGTTAGACATACAGGGTGTTATTCAAAGTTGTACAGATATTTTAACCACGAGCTACTGACTTCATGCAGAACTCGGAAAAAATATTTAAAAAATTCTATGTCAAAAAATAAAATGACATTTATTTTTTTAGCTACAATTTTTTTAAATTGCTTTTAGTTTTCTACGTTGTCTTACAACCTCGTAGGTAAGATTTCAGCACAATCTTAAGGAGTTATTATTATAAAACAAATAGAGGTACCTAAAATAGTTCGTAAAATTAAAGGATTTAGGTGACTATGAAACGTCCAAAAGGATTAATTCAAATAATCTAATAGTTATTTACATTACAAGCTGCGAAAGTTTACTTTTAGGTGCGCGGTGTTTTTAAATTGCCGAGGCGAAGCGTAACGTAACCGAGGTGATTTAAAAACTCCAAGCACCTGAAAGAGCTTTCGCAGCGTGTAATGTATTAAACTTTCTCCCCTCGCCATTTTTAATAAAATATAATGATTCAGTGATTATAATAAAATTAGTATAAGGCAGCTTGTTGTTAACGTTACTTTAGTAACAATACAAAAACATCATTCAAATATCGTTGAATACTTGGTCAGGTCAGTTTAAAATGAATTTCATTGAAGCAGCTGCATATATTGCGTGCAGAAATGTGTTGCGGGACAAATCCAAAGACCAGTATGTACAATCAAGCTTATGAAATGAAAATTTCATTAAATGGTGTGCAGGGCCCGAAAGTTTTTCATGCTTAGCAACCGATGACCTAGCATGTTTTACTTTCGCTTTCGATTGCCTTATCAAAATAGAAAGTTACACTTTCGTAGGGGGGGAGAATGAAAATGATATTATAGACAAGTCCAGGAGAGCCGGTACGAAATTAGATAACAAGTAAAGATAAAATTCCTATAAATTATCATCGAATTACCAGACATACTAAAAGAACTTAAAGATAAAATAGAATTAAAAGAATTTGGTTTTGTTTATAAGAGAGGTTTTTTAGAAATCTTTGATACAATAATATTTGGATATTGATTAGATAATGAATCAAAGAAATTAAAGTACTTAATGAGTAATTATTATATAGATAATTTATATGGATAATTATACAGTTAATTGTTTTTGTAATCACGGCGGCGCGCCGCGGCGATCCGAAAATTCTGATATTGTTATCAGAATTTTCGAATCAACCCCGTGATTACAAAAACAATTAACTGTATACTTGTGCTCGTGTTTTTGATATGTTCATAAAGCGGAAATATGACTCTTCAGTTATTTACATACAGGTGTCCCAGAACTGCCTCCCCAGAGAAAAAAATGGAGTATTTGGGTAAATGTGATACTGTGAATTTTAAAGAAAAAGAGTCCTACCTCAAGCGATATCGAGAAAAGACATCCTAAACTTGACCAATCATTATTCCACATCAGAATACGTCAAAATTCCAAGTAAACTTTTCGATATCAAGGATGAGCTTTTGGAGTTGGTTTAATTGAAAATTTTTATAACTCGGTTATGTGAGCTACAGGAAAATTTATTTTAGACATCTTGGAGTGTCTTTTGCTGTCGGCACATGCCTGTTTTCTATGGGGAGGCACTTCTGGGACAGACTGTGTAATTATAAGTTTAAAGAAAGAAAGTATATCTACAGTTCACTATAAAGTAAATGATGACAAGTTTGAATTTAATCTTGAGGAAAGATAAGAACTTGAATTGTTAGACCAGTGCAGAGACCAAGTTGAAGATATAAAATGTATATAAAATCATTAACAAATGAAAAATGTGTGACCTAGAATTCAGCAAAGCTTCATGATGAGCGGACAGAGTCCAGGAATTGGTCATATTATAGTTTTCCATTTTTTCTGTTGGCTTTTCGCATTGATATCTGTTTGTTTTGTCTCTGTCGTTCTTGCATTATTAACTGATTCCTTTCTAAACTCTAAATTGAAAAGAAATGAACCTAATTTATTAGCAGATAATGAAACAACTTTGGCATGCAGAGCACTAGTCCCATCGCCTTCGGCATGCTAAGTACTAGTCCCTAGGCGGCGTAGACGAGTTGCTCCAGCGGGTTTTATAGCAGGTAGTGAGGTAGTGAACGATAAGCGGTGGCGATAAGAATTATCTGGTAATTGGGAAGTACATTGTCTTTCCTTGAATATTAAATTTTAAAATTTCTTGGTAATTATGCGGATGTTACAGACAGACTTCTTGCAACCAATGACTGAAATGGTACTGTAAATTCCAGAATTTAGGTTTAGCCTCTGGGTATAGCTAAATTTTATATTGACAGGCAGCCGAATTGCGAAAATGGATAAAACACATTTTTGGTTTGCCATACTTACCTCCAGAAGATGTTGGGGACTGCTTTTTAGAATTAATGGAAGTTATTCCTATGACTATTTAATTCATATGTAATTTAATGTTCATTAACCAATGAAAAAACTTAATTTTAGTCACTCATGTCAACGGGGCTTTCGAATTCGACTCGTGCAAGCACTCGTCAAATTCATATCCCAGCACCGTTGACATTCTCAACACCACCATAAAAATGATCGGCATAACATTGACTACTCGTCGTTTTTAATAAGTGAAAATTTAACAAAATTTGCAAATTATTTAGTAGGTAATTATTAATTACATACTCGTAGATAGAAGATGAATGCGGTTTCAATCCTCATATGTGGGCTGCTTCTTCAGCGGGCACATTTCAAACCACAAATGAAAGCTTTCATTCTCATTTTAAAAATAATTTTTATGGTAGTCATTCTTCTATTTATACAAGATGATTCACAAGTAATAATGAGTCCGATGGAATTGAAAATGCAACCCACAATACATGTGGAACGTAAAGCTGGACGCACTAATGGTGCAAAAATTGTTAGATCCAATATACAGAAAAAGCAAGATTCTTTACATAATCTGATTGCGGATAGATAAATAGACTACAATTTGTAAATGTAGTTATTATAATTTACCCTTGTAAATAATAAATAAGAAATAATAATTTTAATTTAATCCGGCTACGACCTGTCGAATACCTGCCGCAGTAATCCCCCATAACCTCGGGAGGCACTCGTCTGTTGATAAGAGTTATCCAGGTAAAGAAGTGACCACTGGGAGGAACTCGATACGTTCCTTTTAGGGACGCTGTGAACTGGCTTTGTCGGGCTTTTAGGGATGCTTTAGTTTTCTGTATGTTCTCCATTTATAAAAAGAAAAGACCTTCAATAGGTTTATACCACAATTTGTTATTTGTCCTGTATAGGGAATTTGAAACAATAGACAGAATGATAAAAAAAAGTAGGTATGCTTCGTCCAGGGAGATTTTAAATTGTATTAAATTAACCCAACACTAAAAATGCACTAGAATTCATTAATTTGAGCATCATTTCGGGCAAAAATGTTACTGCTTGGAGGATGTAGGTATTTCAAATTTTACGTGCGCTAGGTGCTAGGTACTTTCTCTGCGTAGAATTTAGTGATTTTTATGTCAACCAATCTCCGGCTGGACAAACTAGTATAACTGATTCCGCTTTTAACTCAGCTGATTTCATCACATTTTTCACTATTTTTTCTTCCGTTGTATTTGGTATAAAGAGAACGAATGTATGGTACAAATAAATATATTATGGAAAGTTTAGCAAATTATGTTATGCAAAGGTTTTTGGCTTCACCATACTGATCTTCTCAATTTTAGAATGTTCTTTATCAGTTTTTGGCTCTATAATAGTAGTTTATTTAATAAGTTCGTGTGTAAATTGGGTCTTTTTTTCTCACAAAACGCGAGTCAAACGAGCGTTTTAAAGGCCCACGAGTACCAAAAAAGGCCCAATTTACACACAAACGAGTTGAATACAACGTTTTTTTGTTGGACGAGCCCCTTAAAGGCTCCAATTCGCTTAAAATCCTTAAAATTGGCTTGACGTTTCGTTTTGACAAGTTGTGACGTTTATCAAAATCCGTTCACACAGAAGAAAATTCTCAAATTCTGACAGTGTTGAACAAAAAAATATTAAAATGGTGTACTTTCGTTTAAATAAATTATAAGGGTTGCGGTACGCGAATACAGTTAATTTCAAAATTATAAAGTACACCTCAAAAATGAAAAAATCGATTTATTACAGTTTTTTCCACATGTAAAGATGCCTTTTTGAAATTTGAACGGCATATTTGTTATAGAGGTTAGGTAAGTTTGACAACATAAATTGTCGCTGATATTTTAGAACACCATTATATTGTCTGTTTTATCCTCTGCACGGTGCTCTTCGTAATATTATAAACACTGGACTACCCTCCGGATCGACCACCCTTTTTCTAATTTGGAATGAGCACTTTCGCGTTTTCGGTTAGATTAACCATTTTCTTTATCAAAAGTGACATTGACAAAAAATGTAAGTGCATTTCACACTGTTGAAAATTAGGTGTACTCTATAATTTTGAAATTAACTGTACCTACTTTTAATGTAAAGTTTCCTTACATCTAAAAAGTTTAGAAACCCTTATGAATACTAATAAACGTCCAACATCTGTCACTATTAATCAAATTTTAACGCAAAAATGGTTTTAATTCATGATTGAATCTTACTTTCGTAATGGTGTTTTCAATAACGGATAATGGATGTACACTGTACAGCGTCGTTAATTGCTTGTTTAACCGCGTTTCGGAAAAAAATTCCAAATTTAAATTGAACAGGTATATGCAACCAAAAATACTTCCATGTATAATCTATTCATTTTGATTGTGACCACTCCCTAGTAACTTTTCAGTTGCTAGGTTATTGATAGGGAATTTTAGATAACACTAAATCCAGTCGCAGTTGGCAACTCTAGGAGGCGCCATTTTGGCAGAAACGTCACGCTCACAGAAGACGGAGAACGACTTGCGCAAACGTCTTTAGACGTACACTGTGCGCATATCTATAAAATTGAGTTTTGGTCAAAATTTTAGAATTCAAAAAAAAAATGCCACGTCGTCTTCTTAAAGTTATGACCAACCGGTTAATATTGACTTGTTTCGAGACATTTATTGAAGCCAACGGGAAAACAACTCACAAAGACGAACATCACCAATAAAGTTAACTCTATTTGTGCTTTTTTGTTGTACATTTTGGCTAGTAAGTGTTGTAGTTTGATACCTTCTGCCTTTTCATCCCCTGTAAATCATTTTTTTGAACTTTCTGTCTGATTAGTTTTTATCTGAAAATATTTGTATTAATCAATGTTAATTGAAAGTTCTGATTTCCCCAGGCATTTTTCGCGTTTGTCTTAGTGCCAATTTCCCTCGTTCTTCATTAATATCGAGAATTGCATGAGGTGATTTCGAAGTTTTTACGTTAAATAATCTGTACCTGGATATAACCCCACTTTTCAACAGACGTGATCACAGAATCAGACAGACGTTTTTAGTTTCTCCTACTTCAAATATTGATTTCCGTTATTAATATTGCTAAATATATTGAAATCATTGCTACCATGGTCAAGTTTTGACAATTCTGACATTTTCACATCATGTTCACACCACACAAATATTTAGTGTAAAACGTATGCAGCACACAGCTAAACAGCGCCTACTATGTTTTTCGTTGTGGTCACAATCAAAGTGAATAGATATTACTATGGCAGCCAAAAAATTTTAGCCGTCACTCTCTTGACATTCACATAAAGTGTAAATAAATTTTTAGGAACCGTAACCCCACTTTCAATTCTTGTCATTTTGACATGAATATTGTTATTCTGCCAATCAATTAAAACTGTTTGAAGCTGAGATTTTCCAAAATTCCGACATGAATGAACAAAATTAAAGCAGTCGTACTATTGCGGGCAAAAAAAGTGGGACATCAACGTCATTGTCTGGACTTTTAATGTGAAATAACCCTTATCTGATTGTAACCCTACTTTGAATTGATTGACGTTGTCATTAAGTACTGTAGGTTGTAGGGAATGATTGTAAGTAAGCACGTAGTGACTATTTATTTAATGCAAAGTTCCAATCAAAATCTACCTTTATCAAAAGAAGAGGGCATTTGGAAAAGGAAAATAGGAGTATAAAATAAATTTTTAAACTATCAGCTGGAATAGTGTCAAAAAAATGACAATAAAGCTTGAACTACATCGAATTTTTCAAAACTGACAGAAATTTGATGTCCCACTTTTTTTGCCCGCAATAGTACATAAATAACCTGAGGTAAACGTTCTATGTAGTAGAAAATGACAAAATAATTTCGAGCTTTGAAATTTACCACCCAAAAAATCCAATCATAATCAAGACGGTAATCATAATGACAATAAAGTATGGATTACATTGTTTTTTCGTTAATGACAGAAAGTGGCGGCTAAAATTTTTTGGCCGCCATAGTACTCCGAAGCATCTGAACCTAAAGAAGATCAGACCAAAATCTAAAAGTTTGATCTAAATAATTGTTGATCGCACGGTATTTTGTACACTTCTGTTTATGGAAAAAGCATACAAGTCTTGAGGGAGATTTTTGTAATTTTTTGTATTAATGATAGTATACTCTCGTGTCAAAAATGGATTACTCCCTAGAATTCGAACTTTTAGGGAAATAACGTTTTTCATGTTGTGTGTAACTAGAATTTTCAAAAGTTATTTTGAATCTCTAAGGTTGGTTACTTTGAATTGAGAGATTAAATCCAAATAAATATGCCGCCAGTAACCAAAATTGATTGTGAAATGAAAAATCATCGATCACTTGGCGAGAAATTAGTCATTTGCAAGTGTTACAATTAATTTGCTGTCTTACATTTTTGGGATATCTTTTGTTTGTCACCAGAAACCACATAGCCTCCAACCTAACCAAATTTATGGCAACCTAGTAGCGAATATCCCTAAATCCTAGGGAGTAATCCATTTTTGACACGAGAGTAGTAATTATAAGTATGAGACTTAAAAGAACCCATAATAAACCTTGAAAATAAAGAATAATACTTATAGTACATTAGAGGGGGCATTAAGTACACTTTTACTGACTGAATTTCAATTATCTGCCACTGACAATGACAGTGACATCAGGTACTATGGCGGACAATAAATTTAGGCCGGCAAACTTCTGACATTTCAAAAAAGTCAATGCAAGCGACCATTTATTGTCATTATGACTGATGTGTCAGTTTGTCAAACTGAAGGTTTTCAAGCTGTTTGGCGTTTCCTTCTGCTTTTTTGTAACTTACAGTGTTGCGCGTGAATCAAAGGCGAATAATTATTCTATGATTTATTGAGACACACACTAGATGTTTGCCGATCTCTCGCATACATGAATGACTTACACTTTACACTTGATCTACTGTCAAGCTCTGAATTATAAGTGTACAAAAATGACTTACGCTTGCTCTAATGTCAAGCTCTGAAATGCAAGTGAAACTTATTCTAAAACTACCACTATTATATAACTCCGAGCGCGGGGGGTAGGGTGGCAGATGGCCGACGCCTCAAGCCAAGTTCAGGTAAACTGAACATACAGATCATGACGCACTAACATAACTGATTTGTAAAGTAACGCTTAAGGTATAAGATTATATGGCAGCACTAAAATTATCCCAATAATGGAAACCAATATTGGCGTTGAGATGGTCGTCTCGGCTCGTGCAGCTGCATCCCTTTTCCTTGGTTCAGGGCAGGGATTAAAAATTTGTGATAGAACATGTTTTTGATGTTTATTGTAAATTTTGTGATTGTAACGAAATTCCCTTTAGTACTTTGTGTCTTGAAAACAGTAAAGATGATTTGTAATAGTATTGTAATATTTAATAAATAAATATAATTTCATCGGTACGCATTTGTTTTGAGGCCGGCTCTGGAATTCACAACAGAGAATTGCTTGAAGCATGATTTATGGTTGGGCTGACCGCCTACTGCAATTGCCACAAAAGGGACGTTTATCTCCGGTCAAATACTTTTAAAGGGCCATATAATCTTATACCTTAAGCGTTACGTTAGTAGCACTTCTCTCTGGTGCACGCTTCTTTTCCCAATTTTAATTTTGATTATTGCTGTCATGATGACAAGAACGACAAATATCGAAAATGGGGTTAGTTGAACATAATGCCAGCTTCACATTTTGATGTCAACTCAATGACAGGCCGGCCTAAATTTATTATCCGCCATAGTACTGGTAAATCTGATTTACACAAGCAAAATGTATATGTATGCTTTTTCAGTGAACAGAAGTGTAAGAAAAATAGTTTCTGAAAGTATTTTTCGTGTTCGTTTCCTGAGATACATAACCGGGAAAGTGGTATATAACTAAATATATAAACTTTTCCGGTTATATACCTAACTTGACATCTGTCAAAGATAACCTCAAAATGTACAATAAATCAATGTTTTTAAGACTTTGCCTAAACGAACAACACGAAAAATGTTATTCAATATTCGTGGGCTGTCAGTTTTCAGGTATTCGGCCTGTTTTGCAGCACTTGCCTGACGCCTCGTGCTTCAAATTTCGGTCTCATACCTGAAAAGTGATCTGACAGCGCTAATCATATGAAAATAACTACTTCCTACTACGTATCTAGAAAGTTTCATCTACTGCCCTAGCAACACACTTGTAATCGAAAGTGAATCCTATCTTGCGTGTGGTTGCTAGGAGATTCCTTACGGGACGAGGAGACTTTATTTTATTTTGTGACAATTTCGATTGAGGTACGGTCGGTGGACAAATAAAACTGGGACACTTAAAATTTAATCAATGTAAATTAGACCATTGAATTGTCAATATATTTGTCAGTCTCTATACAGGGTGGTCCAACACTTACCATTTTTGCGATTACACGTTTAATAATTGTCCAAAAATTCTGAAACTCGGTAGGCACAATCTACAATTAATATTCTATGATTGAGCATGATCAATTTTTTTCAATTAAATTTTTGTGATGGAGCTAACTTTATAGCGATTTAATATCAAATTGGTCCAAATATTGGAAGCTTTTTTTTGCTCTACTAGTTACAGAACTCCTCACCTTTTTGATTGATCCACTTCCGACTTTGAATTATAATTAGGTAATAGTGAAAATTGCGATCAAATATCAAGTTAAAGAAAGCTGGAATCCAAGACCGTTTATGGTAGAGCTGAATAGGACAGCTCGTAATGTGATGGCCCCCCAATAAATCTTTTTGACGCAGGGCTGTCGGCTCCCCCGAAACCATTTTTCAGGTCAGTACTGGTGAAATTCCAGTTTATGATAGAAACGATTCGCAGCAAGTAAAGGATTTTTCTTTAAATGAAAAATAGATATTTTAGAAAACTGAATATTCAATAATTTCAACTTCATTACGTAATTTATTTGAAAATTTCTTCAGAATGTTTGCCGAAATTGCTAGGCGCAAAATAGTCGAGTTCGGCCCTGACAGGCTAAGTACCTGCAGTTTGGCGATGGGGTATTGTAAATCTTACTTCTGGTTTGGTTTGTGATTAGGCACTTAGTGTACAATTGCGGCCACGGAATTTTGGTCGTCACTTGTCATTCCATTGACATGAGATGTAAAGCGGCCCTTACGTATTCCTAACCTCACTTTCTGCTATTTCAAGACTTGTCATTTTGACGCTGACTGACTTGCATGAAAACGCGCTTCCTCATTGCCTGCAACAAGTCAGGCACACACATATTTACATGTATATGCAGGAATAAGGCAAAAAGATTCATTCCCCTCGGATTCAAGACAAGACTTTCTTGGATCTTCTTGAATCTTAGCTCTCTGTAGTCTCGGTAAGATCTGTGCACCCTAACGCAGGTGCGCATGTGCTGCATAACGCCTTTCATTAAATAAGCACAAACATGCCTTCCTGCACATAATGCGATATCTTGTAAAGCTACTTTAAGAAACGATCAAACAATGATATTTTATTAACCTAATGTTGACAAAGAGAAAGAAAGCGTAAATAGGTAGGGAGGATAAATATAAAAATAAAATAAAAACATAATAAATAGGTAGGTATTAGAAACATGCAAAGAAACTAGTATTTTGTAACTGCCCGATTTGCGTCTAAAACTTTTCTTAGTCTATTGGGCATGGAAAGGCATAGATTTCTGATGTAGTCCTGAGGTAACGCGTGCCATGCATCAGTGATCGCAGTAAGGAGTTCCTGTCTATTACGATAAATTTGTCTCTGTTTTTGCAAATGCCTTACCAAAAAACCCTACATATTCTCTATCGGGTTCACATCTGGACTACGACTGGGCCAGGCGAGGACGTTTATATTTTGATCCTGGAACCATGTTGCTACCCTATGAGACGTATGCACGGAGCAGTTGTCCTGCTGAAAGATAAAGTTTTGATTGGGATAAACCCTAGTCACTGAAGGGCGCATCACATTTTCCAGGATCCTAATATAAACGACAGAGTTCAACCGCTCTTCTACATGGAGCATTACCCCAGGACTAACAGCAGAAATCCACCCCCATATGTTAACAGAAAAGCGACCGAATCGTTCGGTCGGTTCAACGTAGCGTTCATCATATCGGCTGTTTCGTGGTCTACTACACCCTAACAAGACCATTGTGCGACGACTGGAAGACCTTTTCGTCTGAGAACACAACCTAGCAGCTGCGTGGTTTCGAAGTTCAGTATTCCTCAGACGACGACGTGAGGTTTTGACGGAGCCCGGGAAATTACTAATATTCACTGCTGCAGTAGCAGTAGTAAAAGGACTGTTTCGTATCACAGTTAAAAGTTGTTCGTCTTGATTACGTATAGAAATTCGACGTCCCCCGGAACCTGGACGTCGTTCCACTGTTTGATCTTGCCTCCATTTTTTAATAATTGCACTTAGGTATCGTGCTTCTTCCTATACCCAAACGTTCCGAAATTTTAGAATGTGATAGACCATCTTGGAACAGGGATATTATTTATCTGCACTTTATTAAAATAGGGTATTGGTGCCATGTTCGCAACTATTTGAATGAAGTATGACAGTGACAAATTTTTAGATGTCAATTCCAAAAGTCAATCATAATGACAATAAAGCATGGACTACATCCATTTTTTTTGAAAAGTGACGGCCAAAATTCCGTGGCCGCGATAGTAACTGCGTCATAAATTCCTGTCAGTTGTGCGGCACCTTCTTTAATTGCAAATAAATCGGCAATGTGATGCGTTTTAATTTTTTTTATTTTCAGATTTCTGTTTTCTGTATTAGTTTGAACCTATTTAGATTAAAAAATTTTTTTTGAATTTTGATTAATTTCACTTTATCGCCTCTTGACGCGAAACCCAATTGATAATAAATAAAATAATGGGACAGGCTTATAGCTCCATAATGTGTGTCTCTTCCTAGCCAAGCGAAAAATTTTTTCGATAGTTAGAAACCGCGTAATCGCAAAAATGGTAAGTGTTGGACCATCCTGTATAATATGTCATACTAAAGTTAACCTATTTGTGATAAAGTCGTAATTAAACGATGCAAATTTGTAAATTTTGACTTATGTGTCTGTCATTTTTGTCCCAGTTTTATTTGTCCATCGATGGTACCCAAATCATTAAATGGAAAACAGCAACACATTTTATAATAATATGTAGTTTAATTAGTCCAATTGAATACAACAAAGGAAAATTAATCTACTTATTCACATTTATTGTGATTTATGAATTGTTGGAAAGTTAGGTTATATCGCTCACCCGACTTGACAGGCGACAATGAGCCTAACGTAATTCCAGCGGCTCTTTCAATTCCGTCACATTCCATATTTTGCGGGAAGACTTGTTGCATAAATACCAATAACCGCAAACTATCAAACTAACATTATTACGGATTACACGCACTTACACAATTCACGCCGTTTGAAGACGAAAAATAAAATGTTTGTAAAAGCTGTTGCTATGGTTTTTACTTCCAAGATCCAAGGACGGTCGCGATACGGCACGATTTTTGCTATTTTTTTTTAACATTATAAAATGTTGGTGCTTCGTAGTAGGAAAAATTTAATACAATACACGATGCGCAAGTTTCTTCTTTCACCGCGGAGGTTTCACGGCCCTCGGCTGTCGCCTCGGGTCTTGAACTACCTCCTTGGCAAAAAAAGTTCACTTACGCATCTGGTAATGTAAATAACTATTCTCGCAAGGTTATAATGTAGCTGTATTTCTCTTTTTTAGACCAAATTCTATTTTTTTTAATTCTTGTTTTCGACATGCTAGTATTGTAGATGTAAACCGTACAACACGTAATAACTTTCTTACAGTCATCTTGGGCATTAACATGCCTACTTCAATTTTTTCAATGTGCACTATCAATGTCAATATTTATAATGCTTACACACTCACTGGAGTAAACTCCTTCGCATAGAATTTCTCACTTCCTAAATTTCCTAAACTCCTAAATAAAATTGTTGGTTTGTCGCGCGGGGAAGAGTGTCTGTCTATGGCTACCTTTTACAGGTAAAAACTTTACCTTTGTTTTAGTCGCATATACCGCTGCTACCAGTGCTACCACAATTATAATTAAACTAATTTTTATTTATTAGCGTTTACTTTTCTTTAAATTAAAAAGTGAATCAAACAAATTATGCAACAATACATTTAGAAATTGGAACTCGTACTATGCCGGCCAAAAAATTTTGGCCGTCATTGCTTGTCAATTCAAAAAAAAATATTTGTAATCCGTACTTTATTGTCATCATGATTACCGTCTTGATTATGAACGTAATTTTTTGGGTGGTAAATTTCAAAACTCAAAATTATTTTGTCATTTCTACTACACAGAACGTTTACCTCAGGTTATCTATGTACGATTGCTCTAATTTTGTTTATTCATGTCGGATTTTTGGAATATCTGAGCTTCAAACAGTTTAAATTGATTGTCAAAATGACAAGAATCGAAAGTGGGGTTACGATTCCTAAAGGTTTATTTACACTTTACTTGAATGTCAAGAAAGTGACGGCCAAAATTTTTTGGCCGCCATAGTACTATTTACCGAAATTGTAACGCTAATAACTATTTGGTAATTAAGTAGGTACGTACTATGTTGATAAAAGTTTGGCAACTTTATTCACATTTTAACATCTTTTTAAAAATATTTCCTTTTACAGTTGTCAAAAAGGTATAAAAATAAAAATAAAAGCCTAATCTGACCCATTTAACTAACCTAAAGTCGAGTTCATTACTATCCGTTTTACTAAACAAAAAGTAAAGTTGGCAGATTTATCTAGTACTGTTTGCTTTATCATGCAGCTTTGGTCATTGTCCGCAGAAACATTCAAACAATTTTTATACGTTTGAGAATTTATGTGCTATACTTAATTAGATATTGTTGCGTTATTTGATTAACCCTGTTTTCTATTTGTCAATGATTCAAAAATGAAAAGTGCATTTTAATAATTCATAATTAGAAATTACTGAATGTACAGATGTAGTGTTTGTTTCATTTTCTTCAACGTCATCGGTAGTTACAATAATAGAGCAACATAATATCAATTTAAAAGTAACAAAAGAGACCAGCAGAACATTCTGCAATTAACCAAGAAACGTAATCATTATTATTGTTGGAACTAACCACTTTTAATACAGTATTATTCACGTAAGGTGACGAGCCTGACCAAGTAAAAATGCAACCCAAAATACAATTCATAAAGCTATCTCGATCCCTATTACATTATCATAATGCACATAAAACATAGATAGCTTTTAACGTCAGCCTAATGAATGTCAAGTTCTGACAGAAAAATACCTCTCTCAACAAAGTATGATTTAATAACATTAATAAGCAATTAAATAAAGTCACAAAAGCAATGGGTAAGTAGGATCAAGCATGATTTATGGTTGGGCTGACCGCCTACTGCAATTGCCACAAAAGGGACGTTTATCTCCGGTCAAATACTTTTAAAGGGCCATATAATCTTATACCTTAAGCGTTACGTTAGTAGCACTTCTCTCTGGTGCACGCTTCTTTTCCCAATTTTAATTTTGATTATTGCTGTCATGATGACAAGAACGACAAATATCGAAAATGGGGTTAGTTGAACATAATGCCAGCTTCACATTTTGATGTCAACTCAATGACAGGCCGGCCTAAATTTATTATCCGCCATAGTACTGGTAAATCTGATTTACACAAGCAAAATGTATATGTATGCTTTTTCAGTGAACAGAAGTGTAAGAAAAATAGTTTCTGAAAGTATTTTTCGTGTTCGTTTCCTGAGATACATAACCGGGAAAGTGGTATATAACTAAATATATAAACTTTTCCGGTTATATACCTAACTTGACATCTGTCAAAGATAACCTCAAAATGTACAATAAATCAATGTTTTTAAGACTTTGCCTAAACGAACAACACGAAAAATGTTATTCAATATTCGTGGGCTGTCAGTTTTCAGGTATTCGGCCTGTTTTGCAGCACTTGCCTGACGCCTCGTGCTTCAAATTTCGGTCTCATACCTGAAAAGTGATCTGACAGCGCTAATCATATGAAAATAACTACTTCCTACTACGTATCTAGAAAGTTTCATCTACTGCCCTAGCAACACACTTGTAATCGAAAGTGAATCCTATCTTGCGTGTGGTTGCTAGGAGATTCCTTACGGGACGAGGAGACTTTATTTTATTTTGTGACAATTTCGATTGAGGTACGGTCGGTGGACAAATAAAACTGGGACACTTAAAATTTAATCAATGTAAATTAGACCATTGAATTGTCAATATATTTGTCAGTCTCTATACAGGGTGGTCCAACACTTACCATTTTTGCGATTACACGTTTAATAATTGTCCAAAAATTCTGAAACTCGGTAGGCACAATCTACAATTAATATTCTATGATTGAGCATGATCAATTTTTTTCAATTAAATTTTTGTGATGGAGCTAACTTTATAGCGATTTAATATCAAATTGGTCCAAATATTGGAAGCTTTTTTTTGCTCTACTAGTTACAGAACTCCTCACCTTTTTGATTGATCCACTTCCGACTTTGAATTATAATTAGGTAATAGTGAAAATTGCGATCAAATATCAAGTTAAAGAAAGCTGGAATCCAAGACCGTTTATGGTAGAGCTGAATAGGACAGCTCGTAATGTGATGGCCCCCCAATAAATCTTTTTGACGCAGGGCTGTCGGCTCCCCCGAAACCATTTTTCAGGTCAGTACTGGTGAAATTCCAGTTTATGATAGAAACGATTCGCAGCAAGTAAAGGATTTTTCTTTAAATGAAAAATAGATATTTTAGAAAACTGAATATTCAATAATTTCAACTTCATTACGTAATTTATTTGAAAATTTCTTCAGAATGTTTGCCGAAATTGCTAGGCGCAAAATAGTCGAGTTCGGCCCTGACAGGCTAAGTACCTGCAGTTTGGCGATGGGGTATTGTAAATCTTACTTCTGGTTTGGTTTGTGATTAGGCACTTAGTGTACAATTGCGGCCACGGAATTTTGGTCGTCACTTGTCATTCCATTGACATGAGATGTAAAGCGGCCCTTACGTATTCCTAACCTCACTTTCTGCTATTTCAAGACTTGTCATTTTGACGCTGACTGACTTGCATGAAAACGCGCTTCCTCATTGCCTGCAACAAGTCAGGCACACACATATTTACATGTATATGCAGGAATAAGGCAAAAAGATTCATTCCCCTCGGATTCAAGACAAGACTTTCTTGGATCTTCTTGAATCTTAGCTCTCTGTAGTCTCGGTAAGATCTGTGCACCCTAACGCAGGTGCGCATGTGCTGCATAACGCCTTTCATTAAATAAGCACAAACATGCCTTCCTGCACATAATGCGATATCTTGTAAAGCTACTTTAAGAAACGATCAAACAATGATATTTTATTAACCTAATGTTGACAAAGAGAAAGAAAGCGTAAATAGGTAGGGAGGATAAATATAAAAATAAAATAAAAACATAATAAATAGGTAGGTATTAGAAACATGCAAAGAAACTAGTATTTTGTAACTGCCCGATTTGCGTCTAAAACTTTTCTTAGTCTATTGGGCATGGAAAGGCATAGATTTCTGATGTAGTCCTGAGGTAACGCGTGCCATGCATCAGTGATCGCAGTAAGGAGTTCCTGTCTATTACGATAAATTTGTCTCTGTTTTTGCAAATGCCTTACCAAAAAACCCTACATATTCTCTATCGGGTTCACATCTGGACTACGACTGGGCCAGGCGAGGACGTTTATATTTTGATCCTGGAACCATGTTGCTACCCTATGAGACGTATGCACGGAGCAGTTGTCCTGCTGAAAGATAAAGTTTTGATTGGGATAAACCCTAGTCACTGAAGGGCGCATCACATTTTCCAGGATCCTAATATAAACGACAGAGTTCAACCGCTCTTCTACATGGAGCATTACCCCAGGACTAACAGCAGAAATCCACCCCCATATGTTAACAGAAAAGCGACCGAATCGTTCGGTCGGTTCAACGTAGCGTTCATCATATCGGCTGTTTCGTGGTCTACTACACCCTAACAAGACCATTGTGCGACGACTGGAAGACCTTTTCGTCTGAGAACACAACCTAGCAGCTGCGTGGTTTCGAAGTTCAGTATTCCTCAGACGACGACGTGAGGTTTTGACGGAGCCCGGGAAATTACTAATATTCACTGCTGCAGTAGCAGTAGTAAAAGGACTGTTTCGTATCACAGTTAAAAGTTGTTCGTCTTGATTACGTATAGAAATTCGACGTCCCCCGGAACCTGGACGTCGTTCCACTGTTTGATCTTGCCTCCATTTTTTAATAATTGCACTTAGGTATCGTGCTTCTTCCTATACCCAAACGTTCCGAAATTTTAGAATGTGATAGACCATCTTGGAACAGGGATATTATTTATCTGCACTTTATTAAAATAGGGTATTGGTGCCATGTTCGCAACTATTTGAATGAAGTATGACAGTGACAAATTTTTAGATGTCAATTCCAAAAGTCAATCATAATGACAATAAAGCATGGACTACATCCATTTTTTTTGAAAAGTGACGGCCAAAATTCCGTGGCCGCGATAGTAACTGCGTCATAAATTCCTGTCAGTTGTGCGGCACCTTCTTTAATTGCAAATAAATCGGCAATGTGATGCGTTTTAATTTTTTTTATTTTCAGATTTCTGTTTTCTGTATTAGTTTGAACCTATTTAGATTAAAAAATTTTTTTTGAATTTTGATTAATTTCACTTTATCGCCTCTTGACGCGAAACCCAATTGATAATAAATAAAATAATGGGACAGGCTTATAGCTCCATAATGTGTGTCTCTTCCTAGCCAAGCGAAAAATTTTTTCGATAGTTAGAAACCGCGTAATCGCAAAAATGGTAAGTGTTGGACCATCCTGTATAATATGTCATACTAAAGTTAACCTATTTGTGATAAAGTCGTAATTAAACGATGCAAATTTGTAAATTTTGACTTATGTGTCTGTCATTTTTGTCCCAGTTTTATTTGTCCATCGATGGTACCCAAATCATTAAATGGAAAACAGCAACACATTTTATAATAATATGTAGTTTAATTAGTCCAATTGAATACAACAAAGGAAAATTAATCTACTTATTCACATTTATTGTGATTTATGAATTGTTGGAAAGTTAGGTTATATCGCTCACCCGACTTGACAGGCGACAATGAGCCTAACGTAATTCCAGCGGCTCTTTCAATTCCGTCACATTCCATATTTTGCGGGAAGACTTGTTGCATAAATACCAATAACCGCAAACTATCAAACTAACATTATTACGGATTACACGCACTTACACAATTCACGCCGTTTGAAGACGAAAAATAAAATGTTTGTAAAAGCTGTTGCTATGGTTTTTACTTCCAAGATCCAAGGACGGTCGCGATACGGCACGATTTTTGCTATTTTTTTTTAACATTATAAAATGTTGGTGCTTCGTAGTAGGAAAAATTTAATACAATACACGATGCGCAAGTTTCTTCTTTCACCGCGGAGGTTTCACGGCCCTCGGCTGTCGCCTCGGGTCTTGAACTACCTCCTTGGCAAAAAAAGTTCACTTACGCATCTGGTAATGTAAATAACTATTCTCGCAAGGTTATAATGTAGCTGTATTTCTCTTTTTTAGACCAAATTCTATTTTTTTTAATTCTTGTTTTCGACATGCTAGTATTGTAGATGTAAACCGTACAACACGTAATAACTTTCTTACAGTCATCTTGGGCATTAACATGCCTACTTCAATTTTTTCAATGTGCACTATCAATGTCAATATTTATAATGCTTACACACTCACTGGAGTAAACTCCTTCGCATAGAATTTCTCACTTCCTAAATTTCCTAAACTCCTAAATAAAATTGTTGGTTTGTCGCGCGGGGAAGAGTGTCTGTCTATGGCTACCTTTTACAGGTAAAAACTTTACCTTTGTTTTAGTCGCATATACCGCTGCTACCAGTGCTACCACAATTATAATTAAACTAATTTTTATTTATTAGCGTTTACTTTTCTTTAAATTAAAAAGTGAATCAAACAAATTATGCAACAATACATTTAGAAATTGGAACTCGTACTATGCCGGCCAAAAAATTTTGGCCGTCATTGCTTGTCAATTCAAAAAAAAATATTTGTAATCCGTACTTTATTGTCATCATGATTACCGTCTTGATTATGAACGTAATTTTTTGGGTGGTAAATTTCAAAACTCAAAATTATTTTGTCATTTCTACTACACAGAACGTTTACCTCAGGTTATCTATGTACGATTGCTCTAATTTTGTTTATTCATGTCGGATTTTTGGAATATCTGAGCTTCAAACAGTTTAAATTGATTGTCAAAATGACAAGAATCGAAAGTGGGGTTACGATTCCTAAAGGTTTATTTACACTTTACTTGAATGTCAAGAAAGTGACGGCCAAAATTTTTTGGCCGCCATAGTACTATTTACCGAAATTGTAACGCTAATAACTATTTGGTAATTAAGTAGGTACGTACTATGTTGATAAAAGTTTGGCAACTTTATTCACATTTTAACATCTTTTTAAAAATATTTCCTTTTACAGTTGTCAAAAAGGTATAAAAATAAAAATAAAAGCCTAATCTGACCCATTTAACTAACCTAAAGTCGAGTTCATTACTATCCGTTTTACTAAACAAAAAGTAAAGTTGGCAGATTTATCTAGTACTGTTTGCTTTATCATGCAGCTTTGGTCATTGTCCGCAGAAACATTCAAACAATTTTTATACGTTTGAGAATTTATGTGCTATACTTAATTAGATATTGTTGCGTTATTTGATTAACCCTGTTTTCTATTTGTCAATGATTCAAAAATGAAAAGTGCATTTTAATAATTCATAATTAGAAATTACTGAATGTACAGATGTAGTGTTTGTTTCATTTTCTTCAACGTCATCGGTAGTTACAATAATAGAGCAACATAATATCAATTTAAAAGTAACAAAAGAGACCAGCAGAACATTCTGCAATTAACCAAGAAACGTAATCATTATTATTGTTGGAACTAACCACTTTTAATACAGTATTATTCACGTAAGGTGACGAGCCTGACCAAGTAAAAATGCAACCCAAAATACAATTCATAAAGCTATCTCGATCCCTATTACATTATCATAATGCACATAAAACATAGATAGCTTTTAACGTCAGCCTAATGAATGTCAAGTTCTGACAGAAAAATACCTCTCTCAACAAAGTATGATTTAATAACATTAATAAGCAATTAAATAAAGTCACAAAAGCAATGGGTAAGTAGGATCACGTCGGTTCTGTCATTGTTCGAAAACATTTTTAAATACTAAATATGAACGAAAATTGCAATGACAGATGTACCTTGCAAACTAATCGAATACCTACTTACATTCCTGATTTAATTTTTAAATACCAAAACACAATGAATGCTTTGTAAAATGTACCGGGTGATCAAGAAGGACTGTTTAAGTTGGCAGTACAATTAAGAAAATTTTTTAATTCGGTTATTTATAACACTGCAACCGGATATGTTTTGTTGGTTTATTTGACAAATATCTGATGTAGGTATAGCATTAACAACGACAAGCCATCAACAACCGAAAGTTACTCATGTTATACGATTTAAAATACAATTCAGTGTTACCAACTTAAACAGTCCTATTTGATCACCCCGTATTTTGGGTTGCATTTTTACTTGGTCAGGTTCGTCATCTTACGTGAATAATCCTACGTAACAATTGGAGCCGTATGAATCAATCAAGGAATTGAATATTGTTTCTGATGATCAACTAGGTTCTCAATTTTTTTTTTTCATCCTACGTTCTATATTTTTCCGATTGTCTACATTTTCTGTTGTTCAGTTCTGTTTCAACTGCATTTCCCGATGATGTACTTAATCCATTTATAAAATATGATCAAACAATAATGATACTTACAAGCGTAGTAACCGACGTCATTGTTAGGGTTGAGGTAACCTATTTCTATGGAGGCCAGCATGTGTTCGTCCCAGTCTTTTCTGTAGTCCGGGTCATGTAAGACATCGAACATGGTGTTAGCTGATATATTATGGAAGACCGTTTGAACTTTGACCATTTTAAAGTTACAATTCGAGGTCATCTTGGTCCACACCTGCGAAAAATTTGAAATTTATCAGTGGCGCCGTAGTTATTTCGTCGGACGCTTTCGAGATGGCGCTCCGGCGACCTTATCGAAAGAATCGACCGATCGCACCTCCTTGGATGACACGCGGCTTACGCATCGTCCTCTCTTCCTCTTTCACACACGACATCGAACACAAACAATAAACAATAACCGAACACGTGAAAATTACAGACCTTTACGTCCTCCGCTTTGTCGTACTCCAGCCTCCAGTTGTTGTGGTCGTCGACGAGCTTCTTCAGCATGTCAAAGTCGCTGTCCTCCGCAATCTTCACGACGCCCGCCTCCATTTCCTGCAACAAGCACCGGTGAATGCGACGACACGGCGTCCCGACGGCGACGGCCGGTTCATTTTCTATTCTTGCGTCGCGGCGCCTTCATCGTGTGTACGTATTATCTGCCGCCCCACGATTGTGTGCTGTTGTGTTATACTATCGATTTAGTTCTAGTTTGCAGGATTTTTGTTGTGTCACGTCTATTATAACAACATATCTGCTGTAGATACGCGCCGTGGGGTTAGGGGTTCGATAAGCGTAAGCCGCCCCCGCACGCAATTAATTAATTCATTTCCGGAACAGATGCGATCCTGCTGATGTTGCAAATATGAGATGGTGATTTTAAACACGACTAAAATTAGGTGGGTACTGACCTAGCGTACCTGTTTTGTTGCACTTTGACGCATTTTTGCATTTTTTTGTATGATTATTGTTGTCACTGCGTTTTCATTATGCGGATCTTTTCTATTGGCTCCCTAGACACCGAAACGTGTACAAGTCCGAGGACCGACCAATAAGACTTGATCCGGTCAGGATAACTTTGCATGACCTGTCTACGGTGCTTGGAATATATAATTTACTCAATTTTAAATTAAAATGTTTCTTTTTATTTATTTTGCCTTCATTTGTGCTTCAAGGTTGAGTAAAATTCATTTTAATTGAGGCCGTTTCTGGCACACGATCGTGCTCTTGCAACAGTTTATCAAATCACAAATCACAAATATTTGATTTGGACAGAACGTAAATTTATACTTCAAATGTAAATACACATGTCTAGATACCTACCGATTCTTATCAAAATAAGTATCACTCAGTATTGATTCGGCGGCAATGTTAGTACAAGATATTTTTTAAAGAATTTCTCAAGAACTTTTGTTATGTCGTAACACCTTACCTGTTGTGTTCTGTAAATGAAACAATGCGGAGTTCTTAATTATGTATTTCTAAAAATAAAAGGAAAAATTATCCGTTTTAACACTAAAGATAACTTATTTTTTTAAACTGCTCCATTTCTGGACGTTTTCAGGTAGGCCCGACTCTTACTTTGACCTAGTAAAATTTATTTAGAGGTTTGCAAATTAACTACCCTTAAAAAATGGATTTGATCAGTTTCCAACTCGGTATCGAATAAGACAATCTTATCTGCTACTCATGACGATGTTTCTCTCTTTTTTCATCTTGAAAGAAGGGGCAAAAAAAGAATTCTATTTAGGGAAAAAGCTCATTCAAAAGAAAAATCTCTCCAAGAAAGATGTGCATTGCCGAAGAAAATGTCACTGGTGGGAAATAAGATTAGCGGCGAAAAAACAAAAAAAAAACAGTTTTGTCGATTTTACAAGAATATTTTGATGGCAACAAGCTTAGAACAAGATAAAATAGCTTAGATTATTATCGATTTGGGAATTGAATCAAAAGAGATGGTTCATACTCAACTATGGTGATTACTGAACTTCATTGATACACCATTTAAATTAAGAAATGCTATTAAAGAAAAACAGTGTGACAAAAACATAAATCCAATGGGGAATGACGTTACAGCTTTGAACTAACCTCAAGAGAGTACTGTTTCTCTTTGAAATTAAAGTTGAATGTATAGTTAGCAGTAGGAAACGATATTTGGGAACGGCTTATGCAGGAGCGCGTTCATAAAATATGGGCGAAGGTAGAGTGTGGGGAATATCACGTGACTGCAGTGTCACTCCGGCATTGTAAACGGAATCGGGTAAACGCGTGTTTTTTGTTTTTGTAAATGTCAACATTGTCAACTCACATTTAATTGTCATCTATTTAACCACCTGCTTAAATAGGTAAATTGCGCACATGGTTAAAATGGGCGCACTCGAATTCCCGTCTGACTTATTTCTTGTCATAAAGTAATGCAAGAATTCCCGTCAGGTAATTATCAACTGATATAATCCATAACTCGAGTTCCCGTCAAGGGTAAAAGAGCGCTTCAATCCCTTACTTACCTACCTCTCTAGCCGTTGCCAGGTACCATTGTTGTTTACCATTACGTGGACCAAAAAAAAAATTTTTTTAAATTTTAAAAAGTTACAAATACCCTGTGATCAACAATGATATACCTAGATAAGGGGCAGCTGTGACTTTGACAGTGTCAGATTTTTTGTATCTGTGCTAAGTCAGCTAATAAACATCAAACAACTGTCACTATTAACCAAATTTTAACGCAAAAATGGTTTTTACTTCAGAACATAGAAGATTCATCATTGAATCTTACTTTCGTAACAGTGCTTTCAATAACCAAGATTTTTTCTAACGGGAATTCGAGTCTAGAATTTGTGATGCATTTTTGCCTTGACGGGAATTCGTGTGCAGGATTAAAAGGGCTATGTCCAAGCCCAGGTATAAAATATTATGCTGACGGGAACTCGTGTGCACCGGTTAAAATTGTTCAGGGGTTTTGGCCAGGTAGCTGCAACCAAGGGATTAGCATCGTTCAAGTGTTGCTCGCATTTCCGACGTATGTGAGTCATTTTATTCTATCACTTCAGTAAAAACTTTTCCTCGGCGCATCCAAATTACTTTAATTTTGTAAATGTTCTTATTACATTTCAGACTAGCGTCTAAATAAAAATTAGAAGTGCCAATATTGAGAAAAAAACTACGTGGCAAAATAATAAAGAAGCAGTTCTTAGAGGAATGCATTAATTTATATAAGAATAATTCTACTTCTGAATCACATGGGTTCCTGAATGTTAAATTTGACAAGTGTGCGCAATTTACCATATCCCACACTGATCAGGATTGTCAAAAATATCGTTCTTCATAATTTCCCTCCACCAACCACCACCCGGCGGCACGGCAATTTTGCCGGAGTACTATTGCGGGCAAAAAAAGTGGGACATCAAATTTCTGTCAGTTTTGAAAAATTCGATATAGTTCAAGCTTTATTGTCATTTTTTTTGACACTATTCCAGCTGACAGTTTAAAAATTTATTTTATCCTCCTATTTTTCTTTTCCAAATTCCCTCTTCTTTTGATAAAGGTAGATTTTGATTGGAACTTTGCATTAAATAAATATTCACTACGTGCTTACTTACAATCGCTCCCTACAACGTACAATACATAATGACAACGTCAATCGATTCAAAGTAGGGTTAGAATCAGGTAAGGGTTATTTCACATTAAAAGTCAAGACAATGACGTTGATGTCCCACTTTTTTTGCCCGCAATAGTACATACTATTGGGGGCAAATTACTTTGGTTGTCAAAGTCAGTTGACTGACATAAAGTTGTAAAGCAAGCATTAGGACGGTTAACCTTATTTTTTACTACTGTCAACCACTGTCACTGTCAAACTTATCATTGCAAAATGTTAAATACCGAAAAATGGACAACTGAAGGAGATATTCCAAGGAGGAAAAATTGAAAAGGTTTCCACAAGGCAATTTGGCCCATGGACTACCCCCAGAATCAAGGGAGATAATTCTAAATTTTTGAATTGTGGATGGTGCCATATTTTTGACAAGAGAAAATTCAATAATTTGAAATTGTCATCACTATCGACTGGCCACTATGCCTGGTTTACATTAATTTGTTTTGAAGTGACAGAAAAATGACGACCAAAGTATTTTGTCCCCAATAATACACTATTACGGATATTACTATCAAGTAATAGTGCAGTGCTAATCAACATAATTACCGGCGTCTCGCCTCCACATTTTGACTTTGTTGTGTTTTATTATGTTCTGTGTCAATGTTAAGGAACTTCCTCACGATATGACATGAGTATTGGGTGATTCAAAATGATTGTGGCCAAGTATGGCAACTATGTACGAAAGTTTATGTGGCAACTGTGTGGATGAGGTAGAGTTGTCATTTGTATGACATTTCATAAGCGTGCATTTGATTTTTTTGATATCATTACACACTGATTTGACAGTTTTCAAAATTGCGCGACTATGAACTGTCAAAGAAATATCAACTCTACCCTACCCACATAGTTGCCACATAAATTTTCGTACATAATTGCCATTCTTGGCCACAATCATTTTGAATCACCCAATATAATAATATACCTTTTTGAATTTCAACTACCAATGTGTTACCTAAATCCAGAATTTTTAAATTTTTAAAAAGAGATTGCGGTACTATTCCCGTTGCTGAAATTATAAATGGTAAAATCGAAATTTTTTCTAAATAAAATATTTATTAATTTTTGTGTTATATGTCTGTGTTATACCGAGCGATCATTTAAAAAATAAATCGAGTTTGCTTTGGAGCCTACACCGTAAAAAAATTTTACAGTACGGATTAGGTGAAATTCATTTACCCATTATCCGTAGGGTAATTTTTTAGAAAATAGTAAAATTACATTTTACAGTATTTTCGATAAGCGAAATTACAAAGCAGGACTGTATTTTTGCTTTTTAAATTTACAAAATATTTTAATTTTAAAGGGTAAAATTAGAGAAAATAGTCATTTTAAAAGGTAATAATAAAAATGATTTTACTAGACCCAAAATATTTACTAGGTAAATTTGAAACAGAACATTGATTTTATCAAGTAATTTTACTGTGAATAGAAACAATCCACTTGTAATTTGCTTCTGAAGAAGTTTCTAATTATTTTAATAACCTTGGAAATTATTTGTTCAAAGAAAAATCACATTATTTATGTATATAATAATAGTAGTTGATTTAACGAGTTCGTTTCACTCGAGTTTTAAACTGGCCCACTCATGCCAAAAAAAGCCCAAATTACACAAGAACGAGTTAAATACAACGTTTTTTTGTTTGACGAAACCCCCCCCCCTCAAGGCTCCAAATCGCTGAAAATTTTTAAAATTAGCTTGACGTTTTGTTTTGACAAGTTGTCAAATTTATCAAAATCCGTTCACAGGAGAAAATTCTCAAATTCTGAGTGTCGAACAAAAAAATAATATTCTACTTCAAAATTTGCAAAATTTTTTCACACAGTAGGCATTAGGTTCATATTTTGAATGAAAGAAAAAGAATTTAAATAAATAAACTTTATTTTGATTATAACTACTGTGTTATACAAAATATTACTTATATATTACGTATATAAATTTTTCGAAAAATTATGTAGATATACAGTAATTTATGAAAACAAGAAAAAACATCAGTAACTAATCTATCTATACTCAATGTTTAGAACGGAAAAAAACTTTCTTTAAATTCTTCAACAAAATTAGTTCTCCTACAAAAACATAATACTAGTAAAGAATAAATTATAACAGTCAGTAGGTACCAGTGACTGTAAGGTTGACTTTCGTTTATCACTATTCTTACGGAAAAACGAACCCACCTCCACCCTGCACCCTGATTAGTCCTTTTGGTGTTTTGACATTTTAACAACTGACCAGACTTCCTAGTTTGAAAATAGTATAGGAAGTTGTTAGTGGAGGTTATGTTCGAAACCATGCAAATATTTATGTTCAACTTGCGACTCTCCACAACACAATACCAACAACACGCAAAACTTAGGTTAATGAATTAGTACTTATTGTAATATTATTGTACAGGGTTATTCTAAATGATTGTAGTCGAAATAGACCATGCCCATGTTATTACATTTTTGCCGCTTTCATGTGAACTGTCAGTTTTGTCGTTGTCACTGTCATTTTTTATGTGATAAGTGCGGTGATGAGATTTTTATTTATTTTCGTTAAGTTAACCATTGAATCCAGACATATTAAGTTGTTTTGCACCCAATTTAACTCACGTATGTACTCACTTATTCACATCATTTTGATGTTTTTTTATGTGAAGCGGCAACCATAATTTTTACATTCAGTTTTCACGCCTACTTCGACTACAATCATTTAGAATAACCCTGTACTTACCTGTACTTTCGAGAATAGTAATGGAAAAGCACTATTAAAACTATTGATAACACCTCGATTTTCTGGCGGTCAGTGGCGGTTTTGTCAGTGCGTAACAAGCATGCTCATTAAACGATCGATTCCAGTACGAATTGAGGTAATTTTACTATTTTGTTTGTATTTTGAAACGTAAAATTAGTAAAATTAATTAAAATTAAAAATAGAGGTAAAGGTATACTGTAGATTTATACTTTTCAATCAAAAATAATGTTTTTAAGGAAATTGTTAGTTCAATATTATTATTTTATGTCGAAAAAAAGATTCTACATCAATATTACCTTAAAAATAAAGTAAATTTTCATTTTTAATGAAAATTCGACAACGCAAAATTAATACAATTTTTTTCAGTGTATGCTATAGCATGGGTTGCCATAGGTAACACGCCGACTCGATTTATTTTTTAATTGATCGCACCGTATTATGTGAATTTGGAACAGCTATATCTAAAAGATATGCTTGCTTTTGTTGTTTATTTAAAATAATAATGTCTGGTCTGTTATGCTTAATGTGAATGTCAGTTAAAACTGTTCGATCAAAATATAATTTGTAATTGTCATTTTCCAAACAACTTTCTGGTTTATAACTATAATAATAATTTAAAAATTATTCATTTAAAATTAAATTCACATTAAAATTTTTTCTGTGCTATTCAATGTAGATTCACGTGACATAAATATTATGGGCCATTTTTAATTAGTGGTCCTAGGTACGTACCTAGAAGGGCCCGGAAAATCCAATAATCCATTTGTTATCGAAACTGTCAAAATTCCTGGTACACATTCTAAAATTTCGAGTACGGACCATCATGCTGTAAACGTTCGGAGCGTGCCGAAGCGACCGAAATCAAGTAGTATTTACGACATCTTTACGGACAAGCCATAAACCATTGTAAGAGGCAATCGGCTTATTTTATAATGAGTTCCAAATATCGTTTCCTACTACTATACAAATGGGTTTTCATATTTTGAAGTAAATAATTTAGACAAATTTTGATAAAGAATTTTATTAGGAAAAATTTTTGTTATGCTTCCGTCAGTAAATAAATGTAATGAATTCATTATTATAATAGGAAGTAATTGAATAATAGAATAACTGAAGCATGCACAGCTTCACTGAACAACGTTTCGTAAAGAAGAGGAAGTGCTTGTTGGAAGAGTCTGCCATGCAGTACCTGTAAGTACGAGTGTTGTGGCGAAATCACACAAATCACGACGTTTTATTAAAATGAGAAAGTGTTGCATGTAAACTTGAAAGTCTTCGAAGAAGAAAATATTGAGAGATCTGCATTTCGAAGATACGCATGGAATAATTCGAAACCAGAAATGGCGACTAGATTCGTGATATCAAAAATGTATTCGCACGAAAGAAAAATGTAACGAGAAGGCTCTTTACCGTGAAGAGGAACAAAAAAAACAAGGAATAAAAAAAAATATATATGCTGTGGCTAGACTGCGACGAAAACCTAATTATTTCCAAAGGAACAATGAGGTATTAGGGTACCTATCCAGAAACTTCTAAGCGTAAATACCTATTAAGTACTTAAAAAATTAAACAACAATTAAAGTAAATATTCGCCGGTATTGGCAATAACTTCCAACCATCTTTGTCCCAAAAGCTCAATTCCACAACGATAGAAGATCGGCTCTTTCGTCCCGAACGATTCTTCAGAAATTTCGCAAACCATCGCCGACAAGTAGACTCTTTTATCGTCCCCACATCTTCAATTCTACATATACGAGTATTTCTTATAGCTGCTGCCGCTGAATGTCCACATTTAAATTCATATACTCGTAACATTAAATTACGATTTCGTTCTTTTTCCATGTAAACAATCAATTACCAGAATGTAACCAACTGAAAATTATTTAACTGAGAAACATCAAATTGTTTAGACAAGTGTACTTCGTATTTTAAAAAACTAACAAAAATTACCAATTGATTTTACATTTATTTTGTATCGAGAAACAGAATACCACAAAAACGCTCAGAACTTTCTGGACACCCTAATATTAAAAACAAGATGATCCCTTTTAATGTGAACGTGATGACCTCGTTTGGTCAAATCTGGCTTCCTCACGCCTACGATTATATCGTGTTGATAAAGAAAACAAAGCCGCAAACTGTGGCGATAAACTCTTTCGAACGGATTTAGAATCCATTTGCTAGAAAAACAAATCAAAAAATCAACTGGTGAAAGAGCCGTGTGTGTAACGTGTAAAGCTTTTGACATTAAAATACAATTTCTCAAGTTTTGGTTCTAAGTTAATAGCTAACATTTTTGTTATACAGATGTTCCACCTAAGATTTTTTCAAAATAATAGAGATATAAAACCTCTCTATTATTTTGACATTTTTAGCCAAATTACATACCTACGTTGATTACTAAATTAAATCACATTATAAACGGTATCAAGTGGTCAGCGTCATTAGTATTTTTGGTTGCGTACAAAATAAATTCAGAAATAAGCCTTATGTGACTTACCCTGTATTTACATGTGAACGTATCACGGTAATCTACGCAAATATATTCGAACTTTTTCGACAAAAACACTAACATACAAATCAGTAAACATTTTTGTTGTTGTTACTCTTGCGTTAAATAGTCCTCAAAAATAATATTTTTGATAGTATTCAGGTTTACTTTTATGCTTGTAAAATTAGAGGGACATAAAGTGAGTCACTTCTAAGTACTTTGAAAATTTTAACAGACATTTCACTGGAGTCATATATTTAAAATTAGATAAACAAGAGAGATATCAAACCCTTTTATTTACATAATTGTGTCATGCGTATTTAACATGTTTACTCGTTAGTATTTTTCTAGGTTATTTCACTTAAGCTTATAAATAAATGAACATTCTCGGTACTGTTCTACCAATTTAGATCTAAAACAATAGGTAACTACCTAATAACGATTACCGAGTGACGTATAAAATTTACCTAGAAATCTACTACCGAGACTAATATGCGACAATCAATTGTACTGGATATGAAATCATTTGATTGAGTCATATTTTTTGGGTATTTGCCAATATTTAAATATACAGAATACTCACGATATTTTCGATCGATTATTATCGTTTGCGAAACGCAATAATCTAAGTGATAGTAATCAATTTCAAATTAATTGTGAGATCGATACGCTATTTTACTGTTACTAATAAATTAACGTACCTAAAAGAAAACTAGTTGAATTTCGTGGCTGATGATAATACTATTTAAGGACGGCTGGCAATAAATGTATAAATAGAAATGCAAATAAATGCGCTACCTGTGATTTATTTGAAAAATGCGATTTCGCCATTAACACACGTTTTTATTGTTGTTCCGAATTTTTGGCTCTAGTTCACCGATTGCGATTACAACAAACATTCCGCCACAATTAATAACCATGTAGTAACTTAACAAACAGTAATGCATGTACATATTTTTTTACGGTAGGGAACATTTCACGCAGTTTGTTATTTATTTGATTTTTATAGTTCAGTGGGTGATATTTTTTACGCCTAATCTTACGTCACCCAACAAAAATATTGCCATAACCCTAAATAATATGTAGTAACGACAATTTAAGTATCGATGTGTCAAACACAAAAAATCAGATACGAACTTCAAAAAATTAAGCGAAAATTTGTTGCAACTTACTTTCCGCGCATCCAAACAATAGCACATGTTCTTGCAACAACACCGAGTTAACTTTAAAACAATTTGACCTATCAATTTACAGTGATATAATAAATTATGAATGAATTGTCACGATCGGTTTTGTGATTGTGAAGCTAACACAGTCGACCTTACTAATTAATATTGCGTTTTTATTAGTGCAAGCCGGATTCGCTCTTCTCGCATAAGGACGCTTGAAATTTGAGTCTAACACCACACCCAGTGCACTTTTCACGTGGCTTTTCCGACCACAATAATGCAGTTACACTTCATTGTAGACAGAAGTTGAAAAACTGTCGCACACTCGGTTTGTCAGTCGGACCGAAAAATGTCACCACAATTTCGCGCACTCACAAAAACAAACTGGAAGCAAAGTAAACCGAGAGGATGCTAATAGCGTCGTTGTAAATTTTATTAGCAGAAATTAACGGGGAACTTACCATGTTGTGGGGCTGTGTTGCACTTTTTTGCGAACAGTTTTTAATTGAAAAAAATTCACTTACATTTTATTTTGACATTTTATTTTTTGACTGTACTTTACGAAACATTGTCGCGAGTTGTCACTTGCGTGTTGTGGGTTTTGCACTTATTGCAGGGCCCGTATATTACTTTATCAGGCCGTGATAAGATTCAGTACTTTCTCACTAAACCGAACATAGTATAACAAGTGACGCTTCAGTGCAGATGGTTTTTTATTTTTAGGTGTCTATCGCCGCATTTATCTACAACTAGGTTCTTTTACCTTTCATTTTACTCTTACATGAATCACTTTGTTGTTTCTAGTCGAAATTGCGACATTCCAATAAGCGGTGAGTACTGACTAGGTATACACTAATTAAACCGTTTTCTAATTGCGACAGCTTTGCCCATGCCATTTGAGTTACTAAACAGCAAACCATGTAACAATGCTAAAAGGAACATTTCAATTTTTCTGTCACTTTAAAAGGGACTATAAATGTAGGTTTAGAAAAGATTAAATAATGTCTGTAAATTTATTAAATAATAAATGTATTAAACTTATCAGCGTGGTTGAACCATTCAGCTTCGCTACAGAATTAATGTTTATTATTAGATATCAGTTTGTTTTGTAATCACTAAAGATTATTTTTTCAAACTTTGTATTAAAATGTTTAAGAGCGAGATTATATTGGGTGATTCAAAATGATTGTGGCCAAGTATGGCAACTATGTACGAAAATTTATGTGGCAACTGTGTGGGTAGGGTAGAGTTGATATTCCTTTGACAGTTCATAGTCGCGCAATTTTGAAAACTGTCAAATCAGTGTGTAATAATATCAAAAAAAATCAAATGCACGCTTATGAAATGTCATAAAAATGACAACTCTATCTCATTCACACAGTTGCCACATAAATGTTCGTACATAGTTGCCATACTTGGCCACAATCATTTTGAATCACCCAATATGTATGAACATATTGATATATTCTGTTTCTGAGCCCGACTGAGGCGCTGACAGATTCCAGTGCGTTCAAAACATTTCATGAATAATTAATTATAAGCAGCCGAGACCATTCTACTGGTAGTAAAATGTTACAATTCAACTTTTTGGATTTCCTGCTCTAAAGTAAAGGGTGATTCAAAATGATTGTGGATAAATATGACAACTACCTATGACATAGTGTGTTAAGCGGTGATTATTATTGATTTATGACAACCCGGTTTTACAACTTACCGGCATCGAACTGAGAAACGGAGTATAGCTGATATGCTGGTCAACAAATTAAAACCACCTTGATTTCATACTTTGCAACTTAATCACTGCAAGCTACAGTTGGTTGCAAAAAAGAACGGGAAATGAAAATTTTCCTAGTGTAAGTTTGGTTTTGTACATTTGTTGTAATTTAATACTCAAGTTAATTAACATAATGTCGGTCAAAATCTGTCACTTCAAGTTGCACAAGATTGCCGTACTGTACAGGGTGTTTTTGAAATGCGTGCAGAAATTTTAATCACGAGCTACAGGCTTTATGTAGAACTCGGAAAAAATATTTAAAAAATTCTATGTCAAAAAATAAAATGACATTTATTTTTTGAGCTACAGTTTTTTTAAATTGCTTTTAGTTTTCTACGTTGTCCTACAACCTCGTAAGTAAAATTTCGGCACATTTTAAAAATACACCCTGTATATCATGTTTTATAAAATGTACGCCAATGCGAAGTAACCTATAGGAAATATGCTTTAAAACAAGGAAACCGCATTGGTGTACGTTTTATAAAATATGATATAGGTACAGAGTGGATTTTTAAAATGTGCCGAACTTTTACCTACGAGGTTGTTTGACAACGTAGAAGACTAAAAGCAATTAAAAACAATTGTAGCTCAAAAAATAACTGTCATTTTATTTTTTGACATAGAATTTTTTAGATATTTTTTCCGAGTTCTACATGAAGTCAGTAGCTCATGGTAAAAATTTCTGCACGCATTTCAAAAACACCCTGTATATTCGTGTTTCTCTATTTTTTTGAGCATTATTGGAATTATCATTTAATGACGAAACATTTTTTACGTACACATCATGATAACCTTTGGCTCTTAGTTTCTCACATGGCTAAATACACGTCACTCTGTTGCAGTGTAAAACTGAGTGAGAAAAATGGGCAAGCAAGATTCCCAACTCGATGAAAAAATTCAAGAATGGCTGGCTTGGGACAAGAACCCGACCACTTCCGCAACAATCAAGAAGTTGTTGGAGGAGAAGAAGTTTGATGAGCTTTCCGAGAAGCTTCTCAAACGTTTGTCTTTTGGAACAGCCGGTTTGAGAGGGAAAATGGATGCAGGGTACTCGGCAATGAATGATTTGGTCATAATCCAGACGGGACAAGGTTTACTTAAGTATTTGGAACACTGTGATAAGAAACTGTTAAAAGGTAGTGGGATTGTGATTGGATACGACGGACGACACAATAGCAAAAGGTAAAAGAAAAAACCTTGAGGTTTTGTATTGATTTATGGGTGGTTGAAGGTTTGCTGAATTGACAGCAGCAATTTTTCTTCATGCCGGATATCCTGTCAGACTGTTTGGTCGCGTAGTGCCGACACCTTTTGTGCCATTCGCCGTGTCAAAATATAAAACTGCCATAGGGGTAATGGTTACTGCTTCTCATAACCCAAAAGAGGACAATGGATATAAAGTATGGACCACACAAGTGTTAAAAATTGGTGGTTACTGTTAGGTTTTAGGTGTATGGACCAAACAGCTCTCAGATTGTTTCACCAGTTGATAAGGACATCCAGAGAAATATTTTAGAAAATTTGGTACCCCTAGCAACATCTTGGGATACAGGAATACTGAAAAGTACCAAACTTCTTACTGATCCTCTTGAAGAAACACTTGACGGCTACTTAAATGTGATCAAAGACACAATTTTACCAGAACATATCGAGTACAATAGGAAAGCTAAAGTACTTTTTACTTACACCGCCATGCACGGTGTTGGGTATGGCTACGTCAAAAAAGTATTCGATTTGATTGGCGTCCAAATGGTACCTGTAGAGAAACAGAAAGACCCTCATCCAGATTTTCCCACAGTAAAGTAAGAAAGATTTACACTCGTTTTTGTGTAGTCTGTTTGATTTGTTGTAGATTCCCAAATCCTGAAGAAGGTAAAAGCAGTTTGGAGCTTTCTTTTAAAACTGCAAATGAAAAGAATAGTAGAGTGATCATAGCTAATGATCCGGATGCTGATCGGATGGCTACCGCTGAGAAGAATGAAAAGTAAAATAAGGGTTTAGGTTTTATTTAGTGTTAACAAGTTTTTGTAGAACTGGAGAATGGAAAGTGTTCACTGGAAATGAGCTGGGTGCTCTATTAGGGTGGTGGTGTTTGTACTGTTTTAAAACAAAATATCCGAATGAAGATTTAAAAAACATATACATGATGTCTAGTACAGTCAGTTCCATGATATTACGGTCAATGTCACAGAAAGAAGGTTTCAATTTTATCGAAACGCTCACCGGTTTCAAATGGATGGGCAACAAAAGTTACGAATTGTTAAAACAAGGGAAAAAAGTCATTTTCGCTTACGAAGAAGCTATTGGATACTGTTGCGGTACAGCCGTTTTAGACAAAGATGGGATTTCGGCGGCTTTTCAAGTAGCTACTTTAACCTCCTTCCTCCACTTTCAGAAGAAGACGTTAAGTGAAAAATTGGAAGAAATCTATAACGAATATGGATACCACGTGTCTCGCAACTCATATTTTATTTGTCACGATGGAGAAAAAATTAAGCGCATTTTTGAAAGAATTCGAAACATCAGTGGACCTAATACTGTAGGGTCTAAGATTAGTAAATGTACATATGTGAGTTTAGTTTGTTTTTTCAGTATCCGTCTGGGATTCTGGGTGCTAAATATAAAATCAATACAGTACGAGACTTAACTACAGGTTATGATAACACTCAGCCTGATAACAAGGCTGTACTGCCTGTGTCTAAGAGCAATCAAATGGTCACTTTCAATTTTACAAATGGTCTGGTTTGTACGCTTAGAACCAGTGGGACAGAACCAAAAATTAAATATTATACAGAGATGTGTGCATCTCCTGATACCACGTAAGAATGTTTTTTTAATTATTAAGTTAAAACTGATTTTTCTATTTAGTGACCGTCAAGCTATTGTAGCCACTCTAAATGAGATGGCTGACGGACTTATTGAAGAATTACTACAACCAGTTCAAAATGAGTTGATACCAAAATCCGACTAAATGTTACCTCTAACAAGGCCCCTTAAGGATATATAATTAACATACTTCTGTGATTTATTGAAATAGTTAATTCTGGTGAGACAAAAGATGTTGTTTTTTTAATAAACAAATGGTATCTGTATATATTTGTATTTTTTAGGGAGAATTTATAGTTTGTTTTTTTTAGTTTAAATTTCTGATTTTTTTCTGATCTTGTTCCGGGAAATTGATTCATAATTTTTGCTTTCGAAGGAATTTTGAAGTAAGCGCATTGTCCTTTGCAGGATTGCAAAATATTTTCAAAGGTTATGTTTGAGCCAGGTTTAATTCTTATGCCGGCACAAATCTCTTTCCCGAGCCTTGCTTGCGGAATTCCACAACAAAGGAACTGACATGACTCTTTAAAATGATTTGTGTGTAAATGTTGATTTCCTTTTGGAAAAATATTGTGCTCACCTCTTATCACGATCTCAGCTAACCTATCAACAACTAGTCCGTATTTATCATCTTCAAGAATGAATTGATCTCTTTAGAAATAAGATTGGCGTAGATAATTTTATACTTACTTGATATTAAACAAACCCTGTTTTAATCAGCTACCCTGCCCCATTACATGGGTACCATTTTCAGCAATCACTTTCGTTTCAACATGTTCACTAACTTAGCCGATTGTTGCTATACTTTGTCCAGGGAGAGATTGGTTGACATAAAAGTCACTAAATTCTACGTAGAGAAAGGAGTAGCTAGCGCACGTAAAATTTGAAATATATCCTTCAAGCAGTAACATTTTTGCCCTGAAATTATACTCTAATTAATGTGTTCTAGTGCATGTTGTAGTGTTGGGTTAATTTAATACAATTTAAAATCTCCCAATCTCTCGTTGGACGAAGTTTAGTAATTTATTGTTTGACATAAGGGTCATAAACAAAGTTGAATTGATCAAAAATATGTAGGTTAGTATTAAATTTCAAATTTGTTGACAATTGCTTTGATAGGTCATACAGGGTCATTATAAATGATTGTAGTCGAAGCAAACCATACCCAAGTTATAAAATTTTTGCCGCTCTATACAAACATAACTTTCATGTGGCGTGAACTGTTACACTAGTGTCAATTGTGTATTCACTATTCACTTATTGCTATAGAAGAACAACTCAGAGGTCGCGTTCAGGGAGCTTTTGCCACAATTGTACTCCTGAAATGGTTACTAAAATAATCCTAAACTGAGTCTTTTGCGACGGGTACGGTTATGCTTTCAAATGAATGGTGGTCACTTTGAGCACTTGCTCTGATTGTATTTATTTTTTGTTTCATAATTGCTTTTGGCTTACCTATGTTATACCTTTTCTCCTGTTTTTTACGATAAGTTCACGTGCATTAGAATAAACAAGGTTGTTTTCAGAACCGCCATTTGTTGTTTTATTAAAAAAAATAAAAATAGATTCATTTCGTGCGTTCATTTAAATGTATCCTCAAAGTTGGCGTGGGAGAGTCGATTGAGAACGCACCACTCGTGTAAAAGCGTAAGATTTAAGCTGATCCTTGATCCGTTACCCGTATAGTGCGTTCACAATCGAGTCTTTAACGCCAACTTTGAGGAACGCACGATATGATCGATGGCGAGTGTGACATCTTTGAATGACATCTGCCTTAATCTAACATGTTGATACTTTGGCAGAAATGTCATTCTGACAGTGTGATAACTGATATATACGCTTAGCAACCGATTCTATTAACATTAACACCTGGAGTTCCCTTTCTGGAATTGGTGGATCTTTCACATCTCACAATTTTGTTATGCAACCCATTAATTTTTCTTCGTTTGCGTTCTTGGGATCTAGATTGTCGTCGGCATTGGTCAGTTTTCTCTAGGGAGCGAGTACTAGAACACCTGTATAGGGTGTCTCAGCTAAGACTTTCGAGCCTATCTATATCTGGGTTATTTGCCAACGGATTTTTATGAAATTTAAAATGCAGATATTTTAGACCGTGAAGGTCCAATTAGTAATAATAAAATTACCTCAAGTTAAAAAATGTACTTTTAACACATGTTTCCTTTATCGAAAATTATGCGCGATTATTATTAGATTGTTAAATATTAAAAAATAGGGGTCTACACAAACAATTAAGTAAATCACTTGTCTGATTCAACGAAAAGATTAGATTTTGTCGTTAAAAATTTAATGTAAAATTTGAAGGTATCTGAGCAGTTACCTTTTGAAACAATTGAGGATTAATTGCCAAGCAACATTTTGTACACCCTTTAAAGTCTGTCAAAATTGGGCGCGCTTTATTAGAAACGTCAAATTGTGAAAATTTATTGAAAATACTTTAAAAATAGACTACAGCGGCAGAAATTCCAATATTGTTGAAAAAGGAAAAAAAATTGCCTATGGAGAGTGTCGTAAGAACTTCAATGAGTTGAATGACGTTTTCTCGTGGAACACTATCCAAATGTAGGCTTTACAAAATGTAAGGTTAAGAGAGTCGTCAATTTATTTGAAGACACAGGAAACGTACTATGGCGGACAATAAATTTAGGCCGGCCTGTCATTGGCTTGACATCAAAATGTGAAGCTGGCTCATTATGTTCAACTAACCCCATTTTCGATTTTTGTCATTGTGACAGCGATAATGAAAATTAAAATTGGGAAAAGAAGCGTGCACCAGAGAGAGAAGTGCTACTACAAATCAGTTATACTAGTACGTACTAGTTACGAAAAGGGCGAAGGAAACGCTAAACAGCTTGAAAACCTTCAGTTTGACAAACTGACACATCAGTCATAATGACAATAAATGGTCGCTTGCATTGACTTTTTTGAAATGTCAGAAATTTGCCGGCCTAAATTAATTGTCCGCCATAGTACGTGAACTAAATTATCTTGCTAAAATATCCCGATCGTGTTTTAGTCCTTTATGGAAGAATTAAAGCATCCAGTATAATAAATTACGTCCAAATGTTGTTTTTAACTTTGTAAGTGTTTGTAAGTTTAGCAAGATAAGGGATGACCAAAATTCTGCAAAATTGCGTGTTTGTTTCATACGCGTCTACGTTTTTGCATTTGCAGCCACGTTTAACGCAGTTTTTTGCTTTTTTCTTGCAGACCAGACGTCTTTCAAGGACGAGTTTTTCCCTACAGAATTTTTTATTGACGATCATTTTTTTATGTAAATATGAATTGACTCAACATTTTAAAAAGGCATGTAAAAATTACGTTTTTAAGACTTGGGTGATTGCATTAATGGGATTTTATTCTTCACCCTCTAAAATATGTGTATTTTAAATTTCACAAAAGTCCGCTGGAAAATAACTGAGTTATTAGGCTCGAAAGTCTTAGCTGAGTCTGAGACACTCTGTATAATCTACTGAACTGTGTAAGTTGCATCCTATAAAAAACAAACTCGGATTTGAAACTCCTAAGTTGCCTGAAGAATGCATTCGATTTGTTATTTGTCCAAGGATAACTTTGGTTTTGATTTTGAACATTGTCACAACTACATCACCATCTCGTAGAGACCTGTTTAGCTAATATTCTTCGAAAAGTACACTCGTTAGCTTTTTTATGGATCTGTATTTACCTTAGCATATGTTCCACCTAAGGCTTTCAGGTGTTATATACAGGGTGTTTGACTGTTTGGTGTTTAAGGTAACAAACTTTTCTGAGATGCACAGCTAGGCTTAGTGACATTTTTTCAATTTGCATTTTTTATTTTGCTGAGCTAAATTCTGTTTTCACTGTTTGAGAGCCACTGTTCGTATCTATAAACACGTACTTAATTATTAATACCAAGCTAATAAAGATTTCTAAAGGAAAATGCGTGCCGCCTTCATAATTTTGAAATCTGCTGAATCTCAAACAATAATTCTTCAAATTGAAAAAATGATTACTAGAAAATTATAACATACAAAAAAATTTTACTAGAATAAAAGTTTTATTTTGTCCAGTTCTTTACACAGGAGAAGTTTGTTACCTTATACCCCAAACACCCTGTATATAGATATTCTGGTGAATGAAGAAAAAATTACTGGTAATAAAATGCCCGATTAATAAAAAATGTAATTTTAAAACATTTTCTTTTATTTGAATATACACAAAACTAGTATCCGATTGTTACTACATAGTTAGAAAATATGTGTCTACACAAAAAATTTAATCAAATTAACAGTTTCTACTTCAAGGAAACATCAATTATTTTGTTAAAAATGTGCTAAAATTTATGAGATATTCAAATCAAGTCGCTTTGAAACAATTGAACGATTCTGGAAAAATTAAATGAATTGACACATTTTTTCCTCTTTTTCTTGTAGTACGACTACCTCTAGGGGACGAATTTTTGCTGAAGTAATTATTTATTGTTGTTCTACAGTTTAGTACTTTAGTATACAGGGTTATTCACAGAAGATGACGAACTTGACCAGGTAAAAATGCAACCCAAAATACACTGTACAAAGCATTCATTGTGTTTTGGTATCAGGAATCCAAACGCTTTATGATAATGCCGGATAACAGGGATCGAGATTGCTTTGTGAATTGCCTTTTGGGTTGCATTTTTACCTGTATATCTTAAACGATTTAATTCACAAATAAAAGGAGTTAAAATGGCATTTTTAAGACTGGAGGTACTGTCGCGAGCAATAAATTTTGGTCGTCAATGTCATTTCAAAATTTGGTTAGATTATCACAAATTAAAAAAAAAATCCCTGCCTGATTATGCCCACGTCAACAAAGTGTCAAAAAATTGAGAAAAAAATGACAATTAATGTCATACAACATGATGATAGGTTATGATATTTACGACTGTTTTACAATGGAGCATTTTCGATTACGTCAAAGAATGACCTTGACGACCAAAATTTATTGCTCGCGACTGTACATACCTATGGAGTGTTTTTTTAAATTTCACCTCATAGTAGGCGTTGAAGAGTCGATTGTGAGCGCACTACACAGGTTACGGATCCCGAATCAGCTGTTTAAATCTTACGTTTGCCAGGAGTGGTGCGTTCACAATCGACTCTTCAACACCTACTACGAGGTGAAATTTAGAAAAACACCCGATACTTGAGTAACGCAATATTAATCTGCACCCTTTAATTATCTCTCTGTTAAATTTCACAAAAATCGATCCATAAGTAATAGAGATATAAGACCCAAAAGTCTTAGGTGGGACACTTGTAGAATGTAGCTGCTAGCGGCGGAGCTGTCAAGACGTGGTAGATTCCAAGAAGTTCAAACAAAAGAATGAATAAGGGAATGAAATATGTATAATCTATTCATTTTGATTGTGACCACTCCCTAGTAACTTTTCAGTTGTTAGGTTATTGATAGGGAATTTTAGATAACACTAAATCCAGTCGCAGTTGGCAACTCTCGGAGGCGCCATTTTGACAGAAACGTCACGCTCACACATCTCACAGAAGACAGAAAGAACGAAGAACGACTTGCGCAAACGTTTTTCGACGTACACTGTGCGCATATCTATAAAATTGAGTTTTAGTACAAAATTTTAGAATTCAAAAAGAAAATGCCACGTTGTCTTCTCAAAGTTGGGACCAAACGGTTAATATTGACTTGTTTCGAGACATTTATTGAAGCCAACGGGAAAACAAAGACGAACATCACCAATAAAGTTAACTCTATTTGTGCTTTTTTGTTGTACGTTTTGGCTAGTAAGTGTTGTAGTTTGATACCTTCTGCCTTTTCATCCCCTGTAAATCATTTTTTTGAACTTTCTGTCTGATTAGTTTTTATCTGAAAATATTTGTATTAGTCAATGCTAATCGAAAGTTCTGATTACCCAGGCATTTTTCGCATTTGTTTTACTGCCAAATGACCATTTCCTTCGTTCTTCATTAATATCGAGAATTGCATGAGGTGATTTCGAAGTTTTTACGTTAAATAATCTGTACCTGGATATAACCCCACTTTTCAACAGACGTGATCACAGAATCAGACAGACGTTTTTAGTTTCTCCTACTTCAAATATTGATTTCCGTTATTAATATTGATAAATACATTAAAATCATTGCTTTATTACCATGGTCAAGTTTTGACAATTCTGACATTTTCACATCATGTTCACACCACACAAATATTTAGTGTAAAACGTATGCAGCACACAGCTAAACAGCGCCTACTATGTTTTTCGTTGTGGTCACAATCAAAGTGAATACATAGATATTACATATATTGCAATTATTTTAGAAAGTCTAAAAGGGTTCCAAAAAAAGTATGGCCCTATGTTTACAAATTTTAATATTATTCGTTATTATTTTATTACCATTAAGCTGAGCGGAGATCAGATGATCTATCAGCTCACACGTAAAAATAAGAAGGGTTAAAGTTGGCTATCCAGTCTGTTTTTAAATACACCCACCCGCAGAAAAAGCGGAACACCATTATTATTTAATCTATCGTCGCGGTGTGCGGTTGCTCTTTTTCGACCAGATCCAAGTCGTCTTGAGTGCTGACCAGTCTCTTAAAACCTTCTAACAGCTCTAAGACCAGTAGCAACCAGTAGTAAGAGGAGCCTCAATATCATTAGCTGCATAACGAATGCTACGACCATCTTCAACCAAAGCTAACGCTCGGAGATTCCGGATGAGTTAAAGTAAAAATGTTATAAGTACGACACTAGGGGAGTTAGGTGACATCCAGGAAGTCGTGGGGTTGTCTAGTAAATTTCTGTGGAGGCCACGATTGGTTAGGGCCGTTAGCGGAGGGGGACCTAAGCCCTGCCGGATGCGGCTCAAGGATGTTGACGCGAACCTCCCTCGCGGTTCTAGGGACCTCGTGGTTTGTCGGTAAATGGTTGGTTGGGGAAGGCGGACCTAAGCCCTGCTCGATGCGGCTCTGGGATGCTCATCGTACAGCCCCGAACGCTTATATCACTCTTTCTTGGTCGGTAAAATAGTCCGACGTTCATTTACCCGAGTATCTAGAAACGTCGCTGGTCTCAAGCCGATTCAGATTATTCTTCTGAGTCCCCTCGCGGCCGAGAGTTTGTTACCTCCAGCTCTAAGCTCCTGTCGGCGTACCTTGACCGCGTAGTTACTAATTAAACTTGAAATTGTCATAACTCGAATTGTAAAATATGAGTATGTAATGGGATACGGTTTTGGAGAGGGTTTTTATCCGTCCCTGTCTGTGATAGCTGCATTATAAATTAGTCACTTGTGTTTTTTTTTTGCAACCTTTAACTTGTCATTTTTGTTGTCATGTACCCGTTCTGTTTGTTTTAAATGTTGCTGTATTAATATTGTTGTTTGTTTTTGCAATGGCCTCAGCTAGTTAATTTATTTTAGGCTCTGTTATACTTGATCCCCGTTAATTTTGGATTCGTTTCATTTGTTCGCCGAAAATCAACGTTATCACAGGCATTTTTCAATAAAAATTCACATGTGTGTTTTATTTTGCGGTACTCTTCCAACTGGAACCCTCATCGTTTGCATTCCGAACCTTTTCCGCCAAAAGAAAATCACAACGTAGGGCTCCTCCGCTTCGATGACGATCACGACCACATTTGTTTCTGTTTGCGCAGGTTCGAATATTTGGCGGAAAGAAGTAATGTATTCAGATCATTACAGGGTCATGCATTTTTGTCTCGTCAAATTCAGATACGGAGACTTAACCTATGTTAGATGAAGCCAGAATTAAGCTTCTTGAGGAGCTGCAAAAAAGTTTAGAGAAAGGCAAGGGTTATTCGATTACCTCGATGTACAATAGGTATTGTGATCTGGGAGGACAAACTTCTAAGTGACATTTAACAGAAATCTTAATCAAATATTGTGGATATGAAATAGACATCCCCGGTTCAACGAAGAATAACGAATCTGTCATCATTATTTGTTCTAAAGATTCCAAAGAAATATATCTGGTGTTTTTTAAAATTTCACCTCGTAGTAAGCGTTGAAGAGTCGATTGTGAATGCATCACTCATGTAAAACGTAAAATTTAACAGCTGATCCGTGATCCGTAACCTGTATATTGCGTTTACAATCGACTCTTCAACGCCTACTATGAGGTGAGATTTAAAAAAATACCCGATACATTCGTTTTCATCTTGAGGGTTCTGCAATTGG